>NC_092341.1:35733333-36379166 GCF_046630445.1 Rutidosis leptorrhynchoides | reverse complement strand
AGTTTTGTAGGCTGTTCTAAAAGCCCAGAGTGCATCCTCCAATTTAATGGACCATTCCTTCGGATTTGATCCTACGGTTTTCTCTAGAATACGTTTTAAGGCTCGGTTGGTATTTTCAACTTGTCCACTTGTTTGTGGATGATATGCGGTGGAGATTTTATGAGTTACTCCATATCTTTTAAGAACTTTCTCAAGTTGATTATTACAGAAATGAGTACCCCGATCACTTATCAAAGCTTTCGGTGTTCCAAACCTTGCAAAAAGACGTTTTAAAAACTTGACTACAACTCGTGCATCGTTAGTTGGGAGAGCTTGTGCTTCCGCCCATTTAGATACATAATCAATGGCTACGAGTATATATAGATTATTATGAGATTTTGGAAATGGACCCATAAAGTCAATACCCGAAATGTCAAATACTTCACATACTTGGATGACATTTTGTGCCATTTCATCACGTTGACTTATTTTTCCGGCCCTTTGACAAGCATCACAGGATTTGCAAAGAAGGTGTGCATCTTTGTAAATTGTAGGCCAATAGAATCCAGCATCATAAACTTTTCTTGCTGTTAGTTGAGGCCCATAATGCCCTCCTGTTGGTCCTGTATGACAATGGTTTAATATTTTACTAGCTTCATCTCCAAATACACATCGGCGTATTATTCCATCGGGACAACTTTTAAACAGATGTGGATCTTCCCAAAAATAGTGTTTTATATCACTGAAGAATTTCTTTCGTCTTTGGTACGATAATCCTTTTTCAAGGAATCCACATACTAAATAGTTTGCATAGTCTGCAAACCATGGAATTTCTTTATAATCTATCTTCAATAGATATTCATCAGGAAAGTTGTCTTGTATGGCCGATTCATTTAGAACTTCTAATTCGGAATTTTCAAGACGAGAAAGATGATCAGCGGCGAGATTTTCTGCTCCTCTTTTATCTCGGATTTCAATATCAAACTCTTGTAAGAGTAAGATCCAACGGATTAATCTTGGTTTAGCATCTTGTTTTGAAAATAGGTATCTAAGAGCAGAATGGTCGGTATAGACCACCGTTTTTGCTAGAACGAGATATGATCGAAATTTGTCAAAAGTATACACAATAGCAAGGAGTTCTTTTTCAGTAGTTGTATAGTTCGTTTGTGCTCCTTGTAACGTCTTACTAGCATAATATATAGGTTGAAATCATTTTTCAATCCTTTGTCCTAAAACGGCTCCCATTGCAAAATCACTTGCATCGCACATTAGTTCAAATGGTAGATTCCAATTTGGTGTTATCATGATCGGTGCATTAGTGAGTTTCTCTTTAAGAATATTAAAAGATTTGATACACTCATCAGAAAAGATGAATGGAGCATCCTTTTCTAGGAGTTTATTCATAGGAGTGGCAATTTTTGAAAAATCTTTTATGAAACGTCGGTAAAAACCGGCATGCCCTAGAAAACTCCTAACTCCTCTAACATTGGTGGGATGTGGAAGTTTAGCAATTACATCTACTTTAGCTCTATCCACTTCAATTCCTTCTTTTGAAATTTTATGTCCAAGAACGATGCCTTCTTTAACCATGAAATGGCATTTCTCCCAATTAAGTACTAGATTTGATTGTTCGTATCTAAGAAGCATTCGTTCCAGATTAACTAGACATGATTCAAATGTATCACCGAAGACTGAAAAGTCATCCATGAAAACTTCCATGCATTCTTCTATCATGTCGTGAAAAATCGCCATCATGCACCTTTGGAAGGTTGCTGGGGCGTTGCAAAGTCCAAATGGCATGTGTTTGTAAGCAAAAGTACCATAAGGGCACGTGAATGTGGTTTTCTCTTGGTCCTCGGGTGCTATTGGAATTTGAAAATATCCGGAAAATCCATCTAGGAAACAATAGTAACTATTTCCGGCTAATCTTTCCAACATTTGATCTATGAAAGGTAAGGGAAAGTGATCTTTTCTGGTGGCGTCATTTAATTTTCTATAATCAATACATACACGCCATCCTGTTACAGTCCTAGTAGGAATAAGCTCATTTTTCTCATTTGTAATGACAGTCATGCCACCCTTCTTAGGTACGCATTGAACTGGGCTTACCCATGGACTATCAGAAATTGGATAAATTAAACCTGCATCTAGCAGTTTAATAATCTCTTTCTTAACTGCATCTTGCATATTAGGATTTAGTCTTCGTTGGCGTTGCACATACGTTTTATGACCTTCTTCCATAAGGATTTTATGTGTGCAATACGAAGGACTTATTCCTTTAATATCATGAATCTTCCATGCAATGGCTGGTTTATGAGCTTTCAACACAGAAATGAGTTGTGATTTCTCATTTTTAGTAAGAGAAGACGATATTATTACAGGTAATTCAGATTCACCATGTAAATAAGCGTATTCCAAATGGTTTGGAAGTGGCTTTAATTCTAATTTCGGAGGTTCTTCTATCGATGATTTATATCGATATCTGTCTTCTTCTTTTAGCATTTGAATTTCTTTTGTTGTTGGTTCATATCCATTAGCTATAAGTGTAGCTAACATTTCAGCTTCATCAATTGGTTCATTACCTTCTCCTAAAGAACATTCTCCTGTTCCTTGTAATTCTGGAAATTCTTCTAATAATTCTGCATGTGCATCTATAGTTTGAATATAATAACATGTATCATCTGCAGATTGCGGTTGTTGCATTGCTCTATCAACTGAAAAGGTAACACTCTCATCCTCTATACTTAGGGTCAATTTTTTACCGAACACGTCTATCATTGCTTTAGCCGTGTTTAAGAATGGTCTTCCTAGTATGAGAGGAACTTGAGAATCTTCTTCCATGTCCAGAACAACAAAATCTACTGGAAATACTAAAGTACCAACTTTAACTAGCATGCTCTCCATTATCCCTCTAGGATATTTTATTGATCTATCGGCTAGTTGTATGCTTATTCTGGTTGGTTTCAATTCTCCAAGGTCTAGTTTAGTGTATAGTGAATATGGAATTAAATTTATACTAGCACCTAAGTCTGCCAATGCTTCTATTGAACTAAGACTACCCAGAAAACATGGAATTGTGAAACTTCCTGGATCAGATAGTTTTTCTGGTATCTTATTCAACAGCACTGCTGAACAATTAGCATTCATAGTAACAGCCGAGAGTTCTTCCATTTTCTTTCTATTTGAAATTAGATCTTTCAAGAATTTAGCATATCTAGGCATTCCTGAAATCACATCAATGAAAGGAAGATTTACATTTATCTGTTTAAACAAATCCAAGAATTTGGATTGCTCGGCTTCAAGTTTCTCTTTCTTCATTTTACTCGGGTAAGGAAGTGGTGGTTGGTATGGTTTAACATAAGGTTTAGCCTTAACTGTGTTATCTTCATTAACCTTTTCAACTACCGGTTCTTTTTCCTTATCTTGATCAGGTTGTGGTTCTTGTGGAGTAGGAATAACTTCATCAGAAGTTACAGGTATTTCAGGTGGTTTAAGTGTTGTACCACTTCTTGTGGTAATGGCTTTAGCTGTTTCATTCCGGGGGTTAGCATTTGTATCACTAGGTAGACTTTCTGGTTTTCTTTCACCTATTAACCTTGCTAGGTTACTTACTTCTTGTTCCAGATTTTGAATAGAAGCTTGTTGATTTCTAAATGCTTGAGCATTTTGTTCATTGGTTTGTTTTTGAGATGTGAAAAACTGTGTTTGAGTTTCAACTAGCTTTGTCATCATATCTTCTAAATTCGGCTTTTTATCATCGGTTTGTTGTGGTGGTTTGTTTTGAAAATTAGGTCTTTGCTGATTGTAAGTATTATTGGATACTTGTTGATTGCTAGGACCTTGTTGGTTGTTGTATGGAATATTTCAGTTATAATTCTGGTTTTGATTGTAAATAGGTCTTGGCGGTTGATAATTATTCTGATAATTATTTCCAGTCCTTTGGTTTATGTATGAAATATTCTCTCTTTGTTCCATTGTTAATTCAATACTGAGACAATCTTTTGTCAAATGTGGTCCTCCACACTGCTCACAACTAATTCGTATCGAGTGAATATCTTTAGTCATCTTTTCCATTCGTCTCTCGACAGCATCTATCTTTGCGGAAATGGAATCTAAGTCATGGCTAGAATCGGCTCTAGCTGCTTTAGATGATCTAACGATATCTTTTTCTTGGTGCCACTCATGTGAGTGGGAAGCAGTGTTATCAATAATTTTGTAAGCATCAGTTTCGGTTTTCTTCATAATAGAACCACCAGCTGCTATATCTATGTCTTTCCTTGTAGTGATGTCGCATCCTTGGTAGAATATTTGTACTATTTGACAGGTGTCTAAACCATGTTGCGGACATCCTCTTAATAACTTTCCATATCTTGTCCACGCCTCATATAGAGTTTCATTTGGCTTCTGTGTGAACGTAACAATTTCTGCTTGAAGTCTTACGGCTTTAGATGCATGAAAGAATTGTTTAAGAAATTTGTCAACTAAAACATCCCATGTATCGATCGCCCCTTCAGGTAACGATTCCAACCAATCTTTGGCTTCTCCCTTTAAAGTCCAGGGAAATAACATGAGATATATCTGTTCATCCTCCACTTCTCGGATTTTAAATAGTGTGCAGATCCTATTAAAGGTACATAGATGTTCATTTGGATCTTCCTTCGGCGCACCACTAAATTGGCATTGATTAGTCACCATGTGTAGAATTTGTCCTTTGATTTCATAATCTGGCGCATTAATGTCTGGATGAGTAATTGCGTGACCTTGGCCAGTGCGTTTAGCTCTCATTCGGTCTTCCATACTTAAAGGTTCCAGATTCTCCATAATTGAATTTGTTGAATCGAAATCACTAGAGGATTCTGATTTAATGGTTCGTTCCTCAACAATCTCTGTTTGAATGATTGGTGGTTCCGGAGGAAAGTTTAGTGGTTCAGGATCTACGAATCGTTCCTGAATATTCTCCGGATTCTCAATTGTGAGGTCGGGTTCAAAAAATGGATTATCGGAAATTTGAACTGAAGTACTTGGTCGACTGGATGACGATACTAAAGAAAAATCAATGGCAGTAATATTTGCTAAATGTCTTGATCTAGTTACAGGCGGTGAACGTACAAAAGGTGGTGAACGTCTTGCTCGGTGCATTCACTGAATATCCTATTAGTTTTTAAAAGGAAAGAAAAATTATAATAAGTTATCCAATCAATAGACTTTTCTGATTTTGCCCACGTTTCGAATAGCCAAAAGATGCAGCAGAGGGGCAGGATTCGTTTGGTCTCAATATAATTGAGGACTGTTTGGCTCCAATAACCCGGTCCACGTACAAATTCAACTATTACTACGAACCAGAAAATTTTTATGTCTATCAATTTAACCACTTAAAATAAATTTTCGTATTTTTAAGAAAATTAGATAAGAAGTAGAATAAAAATCTATGTCCTAAAACTAGAAAAGCGAGAAATAAGAAAGAAAAAGAGTTCGTCGGAAAAAGGTCGAAAAAGAAAAATGGTTGAAAAATAAAAGGTGACGGAAAAATAAAAGAAACTTATAAAACTTAAAAATACTTGACTAACCTAACCTTATTACTACAACTAACTTAAAATTATAATCGCAAATTGAGATTACTAATTGGAATGATAATTGATACATAGGAGAAAGTCGTCTAAAAATATTAAAGCTTACAGAAAAAACTATATCCCAAATGGAAATATCTTATAAAGGTACTACAACTTAAAAAGGCGTCGCAAAATTCTAAAGCACCTAAATCTTAGTCTAAAGAAAAAGCACTTAAGGAATTCTACGGCAAAGTCTAAAAATCTAGAAATAAAAATAACTATGGCAAAAACTAAGTTTAAAGCTAAATATGAGCTAAAAATACAAATATTACGCTAAAACGATTAAAAAGGGACAAAATATAAAAATATACAAAAAGTTGTAAAAAGTACAATTTTTATAAAAATATTATTTTTATATTATTTATTTAGTAAAACTTACTAATTTTACAAATTAATTAAACTAATTAAACAAAATATTAATAAAAACTAAAATAATTATTTAATTAAAACCTAATTAGGGTTTTATATTAATAATTATAATAATTATTCGTAATTAATGCCTGATTAGGGTTCTGTCGGCGTGTCAGGTTATCTCCGCGACTTGCGGTATTCAAAGCATCAAACCCCGCGACTCGCGGGATTTCAAATTTCAACTGACAGGTTTAAAATTCGACGCGTTTTTCTTTATTATTTTTTTATTTTCTGTTTTCTGTTTTTATATTTTCTGTTTATATTATCTTATTAAAATATTTATATAATTTAAATAAAACTTATCTTTAATAACTAAGATAAAAATAAAATACTTTATAATAATAAAAAAAATAGATTTATATATATATATTTTTTTTCGATTTTTTTATATTTATAAAATATATTTATAAAATAAATTAAATAAAACTTATATTTTTACAAACTAAAGAAACTTTATAAAACTTAAATATTTATCAAACTCCTAAAAATACATAAATTTTTGTTTTTCTTTTTATATTTTCGAATAATTAAAACGTATTTTTACAAAAACGAATTTTAATAAAAGTAAACTAAAATTTTTTTTATATTAGCGTTGCGCTTCCGGCTTTTAAGAGTAGATCCCCGGCAGCGGCGCCAAAAATACTTGATGTTTGCAGCGTGGTATACGAAATAGCTTATATTTTTTTAGGAAAATACTATTAAATACGATACAATTTTACACAAGATATTTATTTATTTAGAGAACGGATATACTTAAACCTTGCTACAACACTTATAGGCAGTGTACCTAATCGTACAGTAGTGTAGTTTTTAGTAAGTCCGGTTCGTTCCACAGGAAATCTTTTTAAACAAAGCTTAACGCTATATTAGTTTACTTTTATAGAAATGCAAATATATATATAAGTAATATTATTATTATAAAGGGGGGTTTTTACCATTTAATGACCGGTTTGTCGATTTTAAAACTTTAGTCGCAGTTAAAACCTAATGTAAAATATTAAATAAATAAAAGACTTAATTTAAAGCGTAAAATAAATAACGATAATGAAATTGCAATAAATAAAAGTGCGATAAAATAAAATTGCGATAATTAAAAAGTACGATAATTAAAAGTGCGATTAAATAACAATAAATAAAAGTGCGATAATTAGAAGTGCAATTAAATATAAAATAAAGGAAATTAAATATGAAATAAAAGAATTATGCTTATTTAAACTTCCGTAATCATGGTGTTTGACGTGTTGATTTTAGTTTTATGCCCATGGGTTAATTGTCCTTTGTCCTGGATTATTTAATATGTCCGTCTGGTTTTTGTCCAATACAGTCCATCAGTCATAAATATAAAGTGCGAGTGTCCTCGTCAAATTATTCTTATACCCAAAATTAAATATTCCAACTAATTGGGGACTTAAACTGTAACAAGATTTTAATACTTTGTTTAATAATTACACCAGGATGTCGACTGAGTGTAACCCAAGGTTTTAATATTTTGTTATCAATTATACCAAGTGTCCTTGTACATAATTTCACCCCTGTTTTAATTATTCTAGTGGCTATTAATCCATTCCCGTGTCCGGTTAAATGAACGATTATTCGTACATATAAATACCCCGCCCATCGTGTCCGATCGAGTGTATATGGTAATTTATAGGGACGCCCAATTGTAAATCTTTATATTAACATTAACAAACTATCATTTAGTTAAACAAATATAAAGCCCATTAATAGCCCATAGTCTAATTTCCACAAGTATCGTTCTTTTGTCCAAACCCCAATTATGGTACAAAGCCCAATTACCCAATTTTAGTAATTAGCCCAACATCATGATTACTTCGTTTTAAATAAGCATAATAATAACTTAGCTACGAGACATTAATGTAAAAAGGTTGAACATAACTTACAATGATTAAAAATAGCGTAGCGTTACACGGACAGAATTTTGACTTACACCCTTACAACATTCGCTAACATACCCTTATTATTAGAATTATAATTAAAATTAAAATATAAATTATAAATATATATATATTTTACGTATGAATGAGGAGAAGAAGAAAAAGATGATTAAAAAATGCTCAGAATTCGGTTGGCTTTATAGGGAGTTTCAAAACTTGGGGCTCCGCGACTCGCGACAATTTTGGCCTTCAAACTCCGCGAGTCGCGGAGACTGAAATTACAGCTCAGACCAGTTTAGAGTCTTTCTTGCCGACGGTTTTTATTATTTATTATAATATATAAATAATTATAAGAATTATTTAAATATTATATTATATTTATGTGCATAGTTGACTTGTAATTTTTAGTCCGTTGCGTCGAGCGTTGAGAGTTGACTCTGGTCCCGGTTCCGGATTTTCGAACGTCCTTGCGTACAATTTAATATCTTGTACTTTGCGTTTTGAATCTTGTACTCTTGTAATTTCGAGACGTTTCTTATCAATAATTGGAACCTCTTTGATTGTATTTTGTACTTTTGAGCTTTTTGGTCGTTTGCGTCTTCAATTCGTCGAATCTGTCTTTTGTCTTCACCTTTTATTATTTAAACGAATATCACTTGTAAATAAAACAATTGCAACTAAAAGCTTGTCTTTCTTGAGGAATAATGCTATGAAATATATGTTCGTTTTTAGCATTATCAAGTAATATAGATAAAACAATTTGATTACGCGAAGAGTATAAGTGAAGCTATCGCAAGAGAGTGAAATGAGTAAACGTATATTCGTTTTAACCGATGACGTAGTTATGATTGATTTCCGGAATTCATGGGATTTAAAGAAAATCTTTGCAATAAGATTTGGTTCTTCGGCGATTAAGGAAATCAGGATCTTCTTTGATTAAATGCGATAATCTGTCCCGATTTCTCTGTATGATATTTTACTATAATTCCACCCCCTTCGTTTCTTTATTTCCACAGCTCACACCTTCTAGTCTTTCTCCCCAATTCATACTTTAAAGCATTCGTTAATATGCTTCATCCAGTATTGATTCTTGATATACTTTTAACTTTCATATCTGTCATTCTTCTTTTTCATCTACCACCGGAGGAAGTTATTTTCTTCTACCATTACCTTGGGGTTATTGTGTTTTTCATTCTCCCGTGTCTTTATATTGCTATACGCATTTATATACACGGTTTGTAATTTCGGGATTGTTATTGGGCTTTATATTCTCCATTATATTTCGGAGCTTCATGCTTTCGTTTTCTCTTCTCGATCTTAAGTCAAGCGGATAATAGTCCAGAATTCGTAGATATGAATTTTTGGATGAACATAGTTAATGTTCCAAGAAGAAAATCGTAATGGCACGATCATGATTTGGCAAATTACCAGAATATCTGAAAATATAGAGCTATCAAGATGATATGTTCTTAATATGTTTGAAAATTGGGTAGAATGTAAGAGTCGTGTAAACAGTACATGATGACGGTATGTTCTGTGAATCATCACGTTCCATTAGAAACTCAGCATGACTTACTGTAATATAATCACGTTGATCAAGTGTCATTATATTATACTAACTCATGCTTCAGTTCCCAACACTACTTCAAAAACATTCCTATTTTAAATTCAATTTTTTTTTTTTAAATTTAGAAACTAACACAGTTTCTTTTTATGTTGTAACGCAGATATTGCGAAGAGATAAAAGATATCGGATAAGAATAGTTGTGAAAATATCTTCAGGAATATCGAAGATATTATAATAAAAGATACGATAATATGGATGATGAAGAAGATTTGTCTGTGAAGGTTTAGAATAAGAAGTAAGGTGTTTGCTAACGATTTCAGTAGACACTGAATCATTTGGATCCTTTGAAGGCAGGTTTAGTCTTTGTGATTTGTCCACAGCCTCCTTCATGGTCTGCTCAATCCGTTTTCCAGTTTCAAACCTTCTCTTTTTCTCAGCTTTACCACCATACTATTCTTTATCATCAAACTTTTGACTGTTAAAGTCGTTTACAGTTTTTGCTGCTTCATCAGCATTTTTCCAATTTTGGAGAACTAGTTCATAGTTTGGGATGTTTTTCAGAAAATTCACATTCGAAGTATGTAAGTCTAGGAGATAGACGTTATATGTATAACTTTTGACGTAAAATTGTCGCGAAATTCAAAATACTGATTGCTAATTCCCAGTAGTTGGTGTGACAATTATTATTACAGGATGTAGGTGAGTACATGATGGAGTTTTAATGAATAAGTATAGTGGCTTTTCGGATAGGCTTAAGTCGAAGGTTAATGAAGTTGTTGATAAGTTTACTGCTAATGTGGCGAGATATGAAAGGTTCCCCGGTAACAATGATAAAGGGGTAATTGTTATAATAAGGTTTATTCGTATAAATAAATGAAGGTGATTTGCTGGAGCTGTGACAAAACTGTCTATTTTGGAAAGAGATTGAAAAATTATATTTGGTAATAAATATCAAAGGATCTGACACGGATACGTGTTAAACTATAACTTTGATTTCGAGAGCTTTTCAGATGCATGACAGTGGGTAATATGTGGTTGGATCATCATCTCGCATGTCTTTAGGAATTTCGAAGTGTTTGAACACATATTGTAATTGTTAATATACATATGATGTTCTAAGATTTTGAATGATACAAATATTTTTGTGAGTTCCATGAATAGAAATGAGGTTCTAGGACAGTTTTGAAGTCAAAGTATAGTTTTAAAAGATGTAGGAATCTAAGAGTGATGATTTCGGTTATATCTTGAATCGAATTCTGAGATTTCAAAATCAGAATATGTAATTAGATTTTGAATGAGTATGGTTGTTTTGATTTCTATAAAAGAATGTATATTGTTGTGAAAGTAGGGAGTATAATGGATGATTTGCTGAATCAGATTCGAAGAATGTAACATATTAATTGTGAATTTATATATATCTCGGGTATTACCTACCCGTTAAAAAAAATTTCACAATTAATATTTTGTACAAAAGAATTTTATTACAGTCTTTATGGAAATATATATGTGTATATTTCTTCAGATGTAATATTGATTTAATGAGTTAATATTAAATTAAACTCATTTGATTTATGGTTAAGGCTAGGATAGATAATTTCTAAACTTTAGAAATTACATAATCGCCGTAGAATGTTTCCCCAATGAAGTTATGAATCAATACTTCATCGTTGTGGTATTCCTTGGTATCTACATGGCGTATGACGTCGATGCTCGTGGGACAGATTGTGAAGTTGAGGTTTGCGATGCGGTTGTTGTTGGTGGTGGTAATGGTACTGTTGATGTTGTTGATGGTGGTACTGGTTATGCTGCTGGTGCTACTGCTGGTGTTTGTAACCTTTACACCATATTCTCCAAAGCCACTACCCGAGCGCGAAGCTCGTTGACTTCTTCTATTACACCGGGGTGATTGTCGGTTCGGACGAGCGGAGAAATAAGATCTAGAATTTGGTGTAGTATATAATCATGACGAGATACTCTAGAAATGAGAGAGAAAATGGTGTTTCGGATAGGTTCACCGGTAAGTGCTTCAGGTTCATTACCAAGAGGGCAATGCGGTGGATGAAAGGGATCGCCTTCTTCTTGTCTCCAATGGTTAAGTAGATTACGAACCCATCCCCAATTCATCCAGAATAGATGATGGCTAATTGGTTAATCCATTCCGATCACGCTGCTTTCGGAGCTCATGTGGAAATCCATATCGGCATAGCTGTCGGAATTCGAGGAACTCGAACTGGTTGAGGGATCCATCTTGTATGATCAGGGAAAGAATTTTTTTTTTTTGGTATGAAATAGATTGTAGAATTTAGATTTGGTATTCTTCAATATATAATTTAAATATGTATATATAATACCAAAATCCCATAAATTACGGAGGAATCTTTGAAAGATGTCAGTCAAAGTTCACAGTAACAGATATGCTAAGATAAGAATTCGTCTATACACTATTATGCAATAAATGTAGGAAAACGCGTCTAGACATAAGAATGATAAGCAGGTAATTTCCTAAGGATGGTAAGTAGATGATTTCCGACTAAAAATGATAAGCAAAACTTTTGACATGCAGATACGGTCGAAGTCCAGACTCACTAATGCATCTTAACAACTATCAGTTAGACACACTAATGCAAGACCTGGTTCGCTAAGACCACCGCTCTGATACCAACTGAAAGGATCCGTTCATATACATTATAAACGATTCACAATAGTTGATTACATCGCGAGGTATTTGACCTCTATATGATACGTTTTACAAACATTGCATTCGTTTTTAAAAGACAAACTTTCTTTACATCAAAAATTGACGGCATGCATACCATTTCATATTACATCCAACTATAATTGACTTAATATTAATCTTGATGAACTCAACGACTCGAATGCAACGTCTTTCAAAGTATGTCTTGAATGACTCCAAGTAATATCCTTAAAATGAGCTAATGCACAGCGGAAGAATTCTTTAATACCTGAGAATAAACATGCTTTAAAGTGTCAACCAAAAGGTTGGTGAATTCATTAGTTTATCATAATCCATCATTTCCGTAATAGTAATACACCACAAGATTTCAGTTTCTATAAATATCCGTACACTCGCAAGTGTATAAAAGTATTCTATAAGTTGTAGGCACCCGGTAACAAGCTTTAATGTTCATGTTTTACCCTCTGAAGTACACCAGATCAGGTGTGTTTAAAATAACCTCGAAGTACTAAAGCATCCCATAGTCAGGATGGAGTTTGTCAGACCCAATAGATCTATCTTTAGGATTCGCGCCTACCGTACATAGACAAGTAGTTTAATGTTACCAAGCTAGGGGTATATTTCTGGTTTAAACCCACATAGAATTAGTTTTAGTACTTGTGCCTATTTCGTAAAACATTTATACATCAGCGTATGTATTCTCAGCCCAAAAATATATATAAAAAGGGAGCAAATGAAACTCACAATACTGTATTTCGTAGCAATTATGTATATGACGGCACTGAACAAGTGCAGTGTTTGTCTCGGATTCACGAACCTATATTAAGTATATATATTTATATGTTAGTCAATATCTGTCTAACAATTTAGGTCAAGTCGTAGTGTATCACAATCCTAATGCTCGAGACCGACATGCAAAAGTCAACAAAAGTCAACTTGACCCAAAATGACTTCCAAAATCTATACATGTTTATTATATAACTTATATATAGTAGTTTTATGTATTTAAATATATTTATCAGATCTTATTATACTAAATAATACAAGTCATTTATTAATAAATAAAAATTTATATTAAAATTCATATATGATAAAAATATACTTTTATATATCTCAAATAATAAAATTTATAAAATTCACTTAATATCATAAAAATATAGTGGTATGTATTATTAATGTAATTACATTACGTGTGGTAAAAATATCTTTGTACGCATATTTATTTGATAAAATAATATTGATAATAATAATAATGATAAAAATAATAAAATGATAGTTTCAATAAAAATGTTAATTTTTAGTAATAAAGATAATTTTAGTAATAACATCAACTGATAACAGTTATAATAATCGTTTTAATAATAATATTAAAATTAATGATAATTCAGTTGACCATATCTTTTAATTCGTTCATCGAAACCACACGATTTCTAAATGAAAAGTTATTAATTTTTTCTTCAGATTTTCAACGACATGCATATCATATAACTTATCTCAGTAGCATATGTATCAAATTCGTTATTTATCATAAACTATTTAACGACGAAACTAAGCATACAAACATGCATAATCATATATACTCGAGCACTAGTCAGGGATACACTATTAATATATAAAAGATAAGATATGAATGCTCACGTATCAATATTGTGATTCAATATTGTAGGAAAGTACGTAGACGCAACGAAAATGATAAACGTTAGGTTGACCTCACGAGCAATACCCTCGATCAATACCCATAACCTTCATAGCTATAACCCATAATTTCCTTAGCTCTATCCCATTTGAAAACTTATTTTGAAATCGTCTGAATATAACTCCGTCGTAGTATTTTATGTATACTAATAATATCTTGAAATAATACTAAGTAAATATATATATATATATATATGTAATTCGATTGAGAGAGTTTAGAGAAATATATTTTCAAGTTTCTATGAAATAATGAAACCTATTGAATTCTATTTATAATAGATTTTTGAATTATTAAAGTGAATTATTAAAGTATGAATTATTAAAGTGAATTATTAAAGTATGAATTATTAAAGTGAATTATTAAAGTGAATTATTAAAGTATGAATTATTAAAGTGAATTATTAAAGTTAAAGTAAAGTAAAAGTAAAGTAAAGGTAAAGTTAAAGTATAGTAAAAGTATAAAACTATGTACGTATAATACGCGTATAAAAATATATATAATATTAATTTAAATCGTTATATATATATATATTTAATAAAATAAAATATAAATATCGTTATCTTTATCATACTGGTTAAGTAATGAGTTGTCAAAAAAAATAGATTTCTTAAATCACAGTGGACCTCATAACATAGGCCCGTAATCATATCATAATGTATCTGATAATTCAATCATTTGATATTATCTCTTAATTCTGTCGATAAATATATCGAAACAAATATGTTTATGTAAAGTATCATATATCTAATACTTTGTTAATGTTTTCAGTTAATATTATATATTATATATACATATCTATATACACATAATTGTTCGTGAATCGTCGAACACGGTCAAAGAGTAATTGATTACATGAATGTAGTTCCAAACTTTTTGAGATTCAACATTACAAATTCTGCTTATCGTGTCAGAAACATATAAAGGTTAAGTTTAAATTTGGTCGGAAATTTCCGGGTCGTCACATGAAGCCCCAACAATGATAGAAGAACGAAAAAATATAAAGTTTGTTTTACGGCTCCAATGCTTGTAAATAAGAAGTATATGTTTTCTTTTAAGTCTTCCCTCACTCCACTTTGTGTCGCGTTTTCCATCGTCATTGCCATTCCGCAACTAACCTAAGTTGTGATGACCCGGAAATTTCTGACCAAATTTAAACTTAATCTATAACGTTTCCGACACGATAAGCAAAGTCTGTAATGTTGAGTCACGAAAGTTTTGGAACTATATTCATGTAATCAATTATTCTTTGACTGTTCTCGAAGATTCACGAACAATATATATATATATATATATATATATATATATATATATATATATATATATATATATATATATATATATATATATATATATATATATATATAACTTAATGTGCATATATATATATATATATATATATATATATATATATGATTTCAAGTTATTTAGTAAACGATAGTAACATTCGATTATTGATTCGATTGATATTTAGATAAGTTAACTAAAATGTTTAAGATGAACCAGTAAAACACTAATTTGCTACAGTATTTTTGAATTGCTACAGTACCCGAAAAGCTATAGTGTTTTCGAAAATCACTATTTGCTACAGTAAAAAAACTTTGCTGCATTAACTTTGCTACAGTAAACACTATTTCAAAATGAAAATGTATATATGTATATGTATATACTACGAGATGATGATTTATAGAAGCAAATAACCAAAACACTTAATTGATTAAAGCTACACTTCGAGTGACATAGTTTATCAATGATTAAGTCTAATTATTGACAAATGTACGAGTCACGAAACGTAAAGTGCCAATTTTCTAAGCGTACGAAAATGCGTTTGAGAACGGAACCGGGACATGAGTAGGGTGAAAACGTACGAGTCATCGGAACAAAAATTATAAATCAACTGTACACGTGAATATAATATAATATATAATTAATTATATAAATTAAATATATTATATATATTATATTAATATAAAAATATGTCGACAAGCGTAGGACAAAAAGGTTTGTGAGCTGGAACTGAAGGCCATGCGATTGCATGACCATAAGCCTTCAGACCCATGCGATCGCATGGGTAGGTTAGGTGAGCCAGGTCCTTTAAATATCGAACATTTCAGTTTTTCTGATTCAATTATCCATCTATCTCGATCTCTTTCTCTATTATATTTATATTTATTATTATTATTATTATTATTATTATTATTATTATTATTATTATTATTATTATTAAGATTAATATTATTATTAATCTTAATATTATTAGTAGTAATATTATTAATTAGTATTATACATAAAATACTACGACGAGGTCATGAGCATGTCACTTTTAAAAATGGGTTTTCAAGCGGGATAGAGCTAGGGAAATTATGGGTTATAGCTATGAAAGTTATGGGTAATGTACGTGGGTATTATTGACAAATCAAACCGAGTGTTTATCATCTCTGTTGCGTCTACGTACTTTCCTGCAATATTGAATCTCAATATTGATACGTAAGCACTCATATTTTATCTTTTATATAATAATTGTGTATCCATGTCTAGTGCTCGAGTATATATATTTATACATACTTGTATGCTAAATTTCGTCGCTAAACAGTTTATAATGAATCACGAATTAAATACATATATTACTGGTAAAAGGTATATGATATATATGTTTTTGGAAAGCTGGCGAAAAATCAATAACTTTTCATTTAGATATCAAATAGTTTCGATGAACGGATTAAAATATATGATCAACTGAATTACAATTGACGTTAATTGGAATTGCTTATGAATCTGCAATTAATATTTAAACAACTTGTTTGTAAGATTGATAAATTGGATTTTTGAGTATTACCAACCGAGTAAATGAATCATGATATAAGGCACGTCTCGTTTTGTTGAACTATTGTCAAAATTGACTTTTTGAAACGACTTTGGATAACTTCTGTATGTCGATCTCGAGCATTAGGATTGTGATACACTATGACCTGACCTAGCTTGATAGACATTTATTGACCAACATATGTTCTCCAGGTTGAGATCTACGGTTATTTGGTAATCCGAGTTTCGGTCACATTTTGGTGAACGACTTTATATGCTGCTAAGGTGAGTTTCATTGCTCCCTTTTTAAATACTTTTGCAATATATATTTTTGGGCTGAGAATACATGCACTTTATTTTAAACGCAATGGATACAAGTACATACTAAATTCTACACTGAGTTTGAACCGAAAATCCCTTAGCTTTGGTAACTAGTAACTGCCGGTTATAAGAACTGGTGGGCGCGAGTAGTTGTATATGGATCCATAGGGCTTGATATCCCCGTCCGAGCTAGAGCACTAGCCTTTTAACGGACGTATGCTATTTGAGAAGCGTACACGTTGATTTGCGTTTATTATTAAGATGATTATACAAATGGTACAAATTATATATACGTTAAGTTTAGTTACCAGGGTGCTCAATTTCGTAAAATATTTTGATAAACGTTTCTGGATGAAACAACTGAAATATTGTGATCCACTTTTATATACAGATTATGCGAAACACTAAAACTATGAACTCACCAACCTTTGTGTTGACACTTGTTAGCATGTTTATTCTCAGGTTCCCTAGAAGTCTTCCGCAGTTTGCTTATATGTTAGACAAGCTTTGTGCATGAAGTCTTACATGGCATATTTTTCAAGGAAACGTTGCATTCACCAAATCATCACCATGTATCTTATTTTGACTGCATTGTCAACGGAAGTACTATTGTAAACTATTATTTACGGTGATTGTCTATATGTAGAAATCATCAGATGTCGAAAACCTTTGATTTAAATATTCATTTATGGTGTGCCTTTTCAAAAGAATGCAATATTTACAAAACGTATCATATAGAGGTCAAATACCTCGCAATGAAATCGATGAATGACGTGTTCGTCCATATGGATTTCAAGCAACCGTCACATAAGTAAACATACAAAAAAAATCAATACTAAGAAATTCTAAACTGATGGATTCTAATTACATAGGAATAATAAAGTTGCAAGATCATTAATCAAACATCTAATTACATTGTAATAATGAACTGGTGGATTCTAATACACATGTTGAGTAAGTTTTCAAAGAGGCTATTCGACTTAAAGGCCTTCTTAAGTAATTCTACATCATCATTCTTATGTTGCTTATTTTTTGCATGAAGTTGTGACGCCTCTTCCAATAAGGTATATATAGCAGCTGAAGTATCATTGGAGCCTCTAAAACCAATATGAAGAGCAAATCACAAATTATCCTAAATATTTTCTCCCTTGTACCATACAAAAGAAGCAGGTTCTAAGTTTATATACTCATATATATATTTATATACTTTCCTAACTATACATCAGGACTTGTGTAAAGAATCTGCTAAGATAACATATGAAGGCCTATAATTTCGCTACCATATAGATAGGTATAAGAAGAAAAAAGTCAAAAACGACATGCCAACAACACTTCATAAATGACACCAATAGCACCGTCTTCACCTAATCTTATGCTTGGCAGGAAATCATGGTTCGCAATTATCTCCACCTGCAGACACCATTTCACCTATCAATATCCACATTATTTCATAACACAAAGTGCATGATAGCTAATACTCATTAAAGTATCATATAACCAAGGTTTCCTAGTAGACCACGTGCATACATGCAAATCAAGAAACATAATACTCTCTGATCAAGAAAGTTGCCATGGCCTTTGGGTTTTTATATTTACCAAAACTTGCAATCTGTTTATTTAAATTGATTAACACGCCTCCACCTCTACTCATTTTGATCAGTTTATTCTTAAACGCAACCACACGATCTAAAGTCCCATCACCATCATTTTCGACCGTTATTTTTAGGGTTCTTTCTACTTTTAACATAGACATCTATCTAATCGGTTCATTATTACCCGCATGAAAACTGACTTTATCTAATCATTTCTTTTTCCCCAATATCTTCATATCCACTTTCTCAGCCTTAGTTTTCACATCAAACCTCTTCCCAATTTTCTTATCAACCCTTGATTTGCCCTACCTTTATTATCACTACATCCCAAAATTATATTATTGTATTCAGATACCAACAATTATAACTCATATCCCATACAAAAGAATACCCTAATTAAAAAAATAATAATCAAAACTCAAAATCTCTAACATATTAACACTTACCACATTCATAACTCATACACACATATATGACTATAAAAGGCAAAGATTTTTGTAAATTTCTTAGCTAAAACCGCAATGCAAGGAATTTCCTTTTAGTTCCAGCCGTCCAGGAAATGCAAGGTAACAAATCTCTTGTAGAAAACATATTAATACTTGCCAAAAAGTGTACCTCTAATTATGATCGATAAACCATCTTTATATACAACTACTCTGGACCCAGTCAAAAAGATGAATACCAACATTTACCCATTTATGATAGTTACCTTAACCCAATGCCTAAGTTGTTTTATGCGTGTACTTTTGGAACTCCTGCTCTAATAACCTACAAAAACAATCAATAGCGCAGACAACACAGACAGGTAGAAGTAGATTGAAAAATAAAAAAGTAACAATACAAACATAAACAAAGCGAAACAAAACAAAACAAAACAAAAACAAAACGGAAAATGGAACTAACATTATATCAGTCAACTGTTGATTTTAACTTTGAAGGAGAACATTCACACAACAACAACAACAACACACACACACACACACACACACACACACACACAAAACATATACAGAGAATAAAAAATCATATCCAAATAAAATTTTCCCAACATAAAGAAGGAACATGAGTAGCGATATCACTTAAGTTGAAACACGGCCACTACATATTCAGCAACATGAGTTGCGATATCAATTTCAGCAATTTATACTACAGTCAATAACTAAAAATCGAAGGAAAATATGAAGGAAAAAAAAAAAAAAAACTTAACCCAAGTTGAAAATGAAAACAAAAATCCTAAAATCGACCACTAAATTCCACCCGAAAACGTAAAATAGAAGAAACATAGCTGGCTCGCGTCTCTCCTTTAGTTTGTGCTTCCAGCTGTAGCAGCGAGTGGTTTCGGTGCAGTGGAGGATTCGGGCGGCTTCTGATTCCGGCCAGTGGGGATGATGGCGGTGGTGGCGTGGCCTGGTACCGGTGGCGAAAGAAGCGATCAATCAGAAAAAGTGGGAGAACCCTAAATTGTACAAAGCAATGGAGGAGATGAAATGGAGCCGGTAGGTAGATGTGTGGATGTAGAATAACGGGGCCAACATCTCTGGAGGGTGAAGGCTAACGATGTGAAGTGGCGGTGAATGGAGATGGAGAGTTAAGAAGGTGATTGTGAGATGCAAAAATGAGATGAGATTCAGATGTTAAGCGATGTAGAACAGGGGAAGGTTCCAGAGTAATTAAGCATGAGATGTAAGGATAAATATCTTTCGGCGAAAATGACAAAAATGTCTTTACTGATGAATAGTGAAAAATTTTGCTCAATTCTAATATTATTAACTAGATTCGAAAGCCCGCGCGTTGCTGCGGTTCTCAACGTCTTCGTCATAACGTTTTTCCAATGACATGTTTTGACAAAACATTTGTTGCATGCATTTAGCATTTTAAAGTTAACGTCGTAATGGTACTTTGAATTAGATTTAGCGTTGATTATTTACTTATTTATCCCCACTATACATTTATAGACATTTATTTTTATTATGTTTTTGAGAACAAAATATATAAAAAATGAAAGGATAAATTTGAAAACTAAGAAGTAAAAGGGACAAAAATAAGGCTTCCCCTTTTTGATATTGGGCTTTATTCCTATATTTATACTCCGTAATATTGCAGTATTTTTTCGATTAAAAAAAGTTGGAAGATGCAGCGGCTAACCGGACTCCGTATTTAGTAGCCACATGATTTGGTCAACAATTACTTTACTACTCTGTCTTACCCCTTTACTCTCTCGGTCTCTCATCTCTCTTTTTTCTTTCTACCTACTACTATTTCATCTCCTCATCTTCTACCAAAGAAAGGGATTTTTTTCTAGTAACCACAACTGCGTTAACTCCATTGTAACCACTACCGCCATCGTAACCACAACTGTCTTAACATCTCAGTACCACCATCGCACGCATTTCTTTCTTTGGAAATTTACCCAATGTCGCTGCCCTCAAATTCTTGCCCGATAAATAAATCTGATTGTCTTTCAGATCTGAATTTTTTCATCTGATTGTATTTCGGATCTGAGTTTTTTATATCAGATGTGGTTTTTTTTTTTATGTTGCTTGAAAATAAGTATACGACGACTGTGCTTTTGCCACGTGAGGCACTCACCAAAAAAAAATAATAAATAAAAAAAATTGCTACCGTAAATTGTTAGGACTGACGGCCTTGGTTAGCGCGCGAACCCCACCTTTCTTGTTATTAAACAAAAAGATAGCTAAATTAATTAAATAAAAATTATTAATAACTTAAATGTTATTCTCTTCCCTAATATATAAGCTCACACTTACCGTACTATACTCTAATACTCCTTATAATAAATAATACTACTATGTAAATCTATAATATAAAAATTAAATTTAAATAAATGTGGATCTCAAAGTCCATCCCAATTCACCTTTTATTCTTTTGACGTTCAAAACAACTCTTCCTAGCCTCTCATTTACTTCCCTAAGACCAAAAACTCCAAATCTCATTCCCATTTGAGGTTTCTAAGACCAATTTTTACTACTTACCAATATAATTTGCATAATACTCACAATTTAGGAAGTTACGGAGTATTACTGATAAGGCTAAAAAGGAACATATATTTCATAACATTATCCCCCAAGAAAGACAAGATTTTAGTTGCAATTGTTCCATATTCAAGTAATATTCGTTTATATTAAATAAGTGCGAAGACAAAAGGCGAAAATGAAGATTTGAAGACGGAAAGGTCCAAAATGCTCAAATGTACAAGATACAATTAAAATGGTTCAAATTATTGATGAGGAACGTCTCAAAATAACAAGAGTACAAGTTACAAGACGCAAAGTACACGATATAAAATAGTACGCGAGGACGTCCGAAAATCCGGAACCGGGACCCGAGCCTAGAAGAAACGCCCGACGCAACGGACCAAAAATATCTAGTCTACTATGCACAAGAATAAAATATAATATATAAATAATTATATTAATTATTTATATATTTATATTTATTTTATATTATGTCGGCAGAGCTATGTGACAAAGCTATGTGAGCTGTCCAGCGTGGCCATGCGAGTCGCATGGCAAATAGGCATAAACCCATGCGAGTCGCATGGCAGTAAAAATCTGGCCAAATGCCTATAAAAAGGCAGTTTATGCACGAACTCAAACACATCTTTTTCTTTTCCTTCTCTGTAAACATATAACATAAATAAATAATTATAATTTTAATTATAATTTTAATAATTATGATTTAGTTTAGTATTGTAACAAATGATTTACGGGTTTTAAGTCAAGACTCTGCCCGTGTAATACTACGATATTAATACCCACTGTAAGTTATGTCTTTCCTTTTTAATTTAATGTCTCGTAACTAAGTTATTATTATGCTTATTTGAGCCGAAGTAATCGTGATGTTAGGCTAAAATATTAAGACGGGGTTATTGAACTTTGTACCATAATTAAGGTTTGGGCAAAAGACCGACACTTGTGGAAATTGGACTATTGACTATTAATAGATGGGGGGTATTGTCTAATTGAGTGACAACTCATTGGAGTCTGTCGAACCTATCTTCAAATTAATTAACCTAATAATTAATAATGATTATAGTTGTCCTATTTAGTGACGTTCATATGGAATCTGTTATAATCATTTAATTAATCAATTGGGTTGGGTAATTGATTATTCATTCTGATCAAGTGGATGAATTAATATTCATAAACTAATTAAAACAGGGGTAGATTACATACAGTGATAACTGGTGTAATTGTTGATAGAAGTGATAACTGCGTCACAGTTTAAATCCTTAATCAGTTGGAATATTTGACTTCGGGTATAAGGGTAATTTGACGAGGATACTCGCACTTTATATTTATGACCGATGGACTATTATGGACAAAAACCAGATAGACGTATCAAATAAACCAGGACAAAGGACAATTAACCCATGGTAATAAATTAAAACAACACGTCAAACATCATGATTACGGAAGTTTAAATAAGCATAATTCTTTTATTGTATTTCTCATCGTATCTTTATTTACTGTCATTTTAATACTCACAATTTTATTTATTGTCATTTTATTTATTGTCATTATTTTACACACTTTAATTATCGTCATTTATCTTTACGCTTAAAATATAGAATCGACAAACCGGTCATTAAACGGTAAAACCCCCCTTTTATAATAATATTACTACTTATATAATTATATATATTTTGTATAAATATAGTTAAAAATATAGTAAGTATCACCAGCTCCCTGTGGAACGAACCGGACTTACTAAAAACTACACTACTCTACGATTAGGTACACTGCCTATAGTGTTGTAGCAAGGTTTAGGTATATCACATCCGTAAATTAATAAAACTTGTGTCATATTTTGTAGTATTTTGTATTAAAAATACACTATTTCGTACACCCCGCTGCACACATCAAGTTTTTGGCGCCGCTGCCGGGGAGCACTAAAACGCTATATTTTTAATTTATATTTGCAAAAATAAAAAAAATAAAAAAAAACGCAAAAAAAAAAAACAAAAAAAAAACACGTAAAAAAAAAAACAAAAACGTAAAAAAAAAAAAACGTGAAAAAAAAAAAAACGTAAAAAAAAAAATTATTAAAAAAAATATATTTTTAAGATTTTGTCTATAAAAAAAATTTTTTTTTTAGTTTTATTACCTTTAGATTTTTAGACTATATTCGCAACTTTTAGTATTAAGTTTAGTTTTGCCATAGTTATTTTTACTTCTAGAATTTTTAGTTTTGCCGTAAAATCCCTTAAGTGCTTTTTCTTTAGACTAAGATTTAGGTGCCTTAAAATTTTGCGACGCTATTTTTCGTGCTACTTTCTTATTTTTATTTATCTTTCGACGCCGTTTACCTATGTATCAATTACAATTCCAATTAGTGATCTCTATTTGTAGTTTTAATTTTAAGATAGTGATAGTTATAAGGTTGGATTAACCGCGTGTTTACAAACCACTCTTCGTCTTTTTCATTTTTCGACACTTTTCGACGCGCACTCTTTTTCTCTCTTATTTCTCGCCATTATAGTTTTTAGGACTTATTTTTTTTCTACTTCTTCTCTAAATTTCTTAAAATTACGAAAATTTATTTTAAGTGGTTAAATTGATAGACATCAAAATTTTCTGGTTCGTAGTAATAGTTGGATTTGTACGTGGACCGGGTTATTGGAGCCAAACAGTACTCAATTCTATTGAGACCAAACGAATCCTGCCCCTCTGCTGCATCTTTTGGCTATTCGAAACGTGGGCAAAATCAGAAAAGTCTATTAATTGGATAACTTATTATAATTTTTCTTTCCTTTTTAAAAACTAATAGGATATTCAGTGAATGCACCGAGCAAGACGTTCGCCGCCGGTCATACGTTCACCACCTGTAACTCGATCAAGACATCTAGCAAATATTGTCGCCGTTGATTTTTCTTTAGAATCGTCATCTAGTCGAACAAGAACTCCAACTCAAATTTCCGATAATCCATCTTTTGAACCCGACTTCACAATTAAGAACCCGGACCATATTCAAGGACAATTCCAAGATCCTGAACCACTAATTATTCCTCCTGAACCACAAACCGTTAAATCAGAGTCCTCTAGTGATTCGTATTCAACAAATTCAATTATGGAAGTAACGGAACCTCTAAGTATGGAAGATCGAATGAGAGCCACACGCACGGGCCAAGGTCACGCCATTATTAAGCCAGAAGTTAATGCGCCAGATTATGAAATCAAAGGACAAATTCTACACATGGTAACTAACCAATGCCAATTCAGTGGTGCACCGAATGAAGATCCTAACGAACACCTTCGTACGTTTAAAAGAATTTGTACACTATTCAAAATCCGAGAAGTGGAAGATGAGCAGATCTATCTCATGTTGTTTCCCTGAACTTTAAACGGAGAAGCCAAAGATTGGTTAGAATCGTTACCTGAAGGGCCGATTGACACATGGGATGTTTTAGTTGAAAAATTTCTTAAACGATTCTTTCCGGCATCCAAAGCCGTGAGACTTCAAGGAGAAATTGTTACGTTCGCGCAAAAGCTAAATGAAACATTATATGAGGCGTGGACAAGATTCGGAAGGATGTTGAGAGGATGTCCTCAACACGGTTTAGACACTTACCAAATAGTACAAATATTTTACCAAGGTGTCAACGTTGCCACACGAAAAGACATCGACATAACAGCTGGTGGTTCCATTATGAAGAAAACCGCAACTGAAGCTTACAAAATTATTGATAACACAGCCTCCCACTCGCATGAGTGGCACCAAGAAAAAGATATTTTTCGTTCATCTAAAGTGGCTAGAGCCGATTCTAGCCATGACTTTGATTCTGTTTCCGCAAAAATAGATGCTTTCGAAAGACGAATGGAAAAGATGAATAAAGATATTCACGCAATACGAATCAGTTGTGAGCTATGCGGTGGACCACACTTATTGAAAGATTGTCACATTGAACCAACCATGGAACAACGAGAGAATGTTTTCTATATGAACCAAAGGCCGGGAAATAATTATCAAAATAATTATCAACCGCCAAAGCTAAACTTCAATCGAAATCAAAACATTCTTTACAATCCAAAAGGACCCGAAAATAACTGGTATAACCAACAAGGTCCGAATAACCAACCAACTCAAAACAACACTTTCAATCAACAAAGACCTAGCTTATATAAACCACAACAACAAACCGAAGAGAAAAAGTCAAATATGGAAGACGTGGTATTCAAGCTAGTTGAATCTCAAACACAATTTATTGAAACTCAAACCCAAATGAACGAGAGGTTTGATCAGTCATTAAGAACTCAACAAGCTTCCATTTTGAATCTAGAAAAACACGTAGGTACTCTTGCTAGCATGATGAGTGAGAGGGAACAAGGAAAGCTACCGAGTAATACTGAAGTAAATCCTCGGAATGAGAATGTTAATATGGTTTCAACGAATTCTGAAAAACCAGCACCAGAAGATGGGAAGGTTTTAGATGAGAGTAACAATGAAGAAGTTACACCACCACCACCCGAGTATGTAAAGCCAGTGGTGGCACCATACAAACCACCCATCCCGTTTCCAAGAAAAGGAGTTGAGTATGAGCAAGTGATAGGTAATAAAGATTGTGATACCTCTGGAAAGAAGAAGAAGAAAAAGAATAAGAAAGTACAAGAAACAAAAGCCGTAGAAGTAAACCCGGTGAAGACAGTTCCACCAAAACCTCCACCTAGGGTAGGTGATCCGGGTGAATTTGTTGTTCCTTGTCTACTTAGTGATTGTGTCATGTATGATGCACTAGCAGATTTAGGTGCAAGTGTGAGTGTTATGCCTCTTTCATTATATAAAAGATTAGGTGTAGGTAAGTTAAGTCCAACGGATATGAGTGTTCGACTCTTTGATCAAACCATTAAGCACCCAGTTGGAATTGCTGACAACCTACCCGTTCAAGTAGGCAATTTAACCTTTCTAGTCGAATTTATTGTCATTGACATAGAAGAGGACCCAAACATTCCTCTAATTTTAGGTCGACCATTCTTTGCGTCCACCGGGGCGTTATTTGATGTAGGAAATGGAAGAATGACACTTAAAAGTGGTGACAAATCTATCACCTTTATGATTCGAAAGTCTAAATCTCCACCAACCAAGACCGTTGAACCAGAAAAAATGATTGGTAAGAACCATGTTGTTTTACCAACTCCAACGGTAGTGCTTAACAATAATAGAACGCCTAAGTGTGGGGAAAATGAAGTAACACCTAATGATGACTTGATAACAAAGAACCCCGTTATTGATACGAAATTAAATGACCCCGTTATTAACAGTTCAATGAAGAAACTTTTTAAACGGGCTATTGATGCGAGAAGTAAGGTGAACTTTAAGTTATGTAACTGGTTAGTATCCAATCTGTCACCTAAAGAAAAGGCAAAACTAGTTGAAATTGTGGATATTACTGGAGAAGCTAGTCAATGGCTTAAAGAAAAAGTCACAGATATGCAAGTTGATTATGGACCAAGAGAAATTAACGATGAAGTTAATCACAATTTTGACACCACGGCTACCTAAGTGTGGGGAGATTCAAATGTTCTAAAAAGAAAATGCTGTTTGGAGTTAGTTGTTCTGTTCTCGTGTAGTTCCGAGAATGGAATTCGATTGGTCTTTTCCGCTAGCAGACACTAAAGAACTAGTTTTCTCCCCCATTCTGATTTTTTTTTATTTTGTAGGTTTTATATAAAAATTAATATGCTTTTTAAATTTAAGTTTTGTGTGATTTTAAAAACAAAATTTACTTTATTTCATTAAGTTAAAAAAAATTGATTTCTAAAATTCGTCGTGAGTTGAAGACTAGGTCGTTGAGCCGAAATTGCTTTACCCGAGAGCGGGGCGACAAATTTTGTTATCATTATTTTTAATTTTATTGATTTAAAGTATGCCAAAAATATTATACTTTATAAATTTTTGAAAAGTGGGGTTATAAACCAAACTTCAAAAATATATATATATATATATATATATATATATGTTTGTATTTTATCTTATGTACAAAACAGGGTAAAACAATGCACTTTCAAAGACTGTCATTAAAGTTAAGCAAAAGGTACTAATTTTGACGACAAGACGCAAAACAACAAATATGATATAACAAATGAAGGAATGAACGATGAGGCGCCATCTATCATTCGACGAGCTTTGTAATTACAAACTCGGTATTTTTAATCACTTTTCTACGCTAATCACCCTCATGAATTTAAATTATAGTCTGATTTCATGCAAATGAGGGCATTGCATGATCTTAAGTGTGGGGAAGGGTTATAAATTCTCTCAGGTTTATACTTGGTTTATTTGCCAAATTTTGTGAAAATTTGAAAAATTTTCAATTAAATGAAGTCAAAATCATGTTTATACATATTTATGAACGGTGAAAACTAGGTGATAATACCGAAATTATCGTTACCTCGGAAAGGACATAAATTGAGAAACACCCTAAAACGCTTGAATTCATTTAAAATGGAATAAAGGAGAATAAAAAGGCAAAGAAAGAAACTAAGTGTGGGGAGAATGTACCAAGTTATTCAATTAAAAACTATCTATCACATGTTTCTGTAAAGTTATTGCAGGTGTTTTTGTTTTGGACTAAATTAACTGTTTTACCCGATTTATTAAAGAAAGATGGATCTACACGATGAATCAATTCCATCATTAAAAGGAAGTAAAGTCTTCCGAAAAAGACGCGCTTCTTGATTTAGGTCATGAAGTTGTCGTCCAGACCAGCTGTAGGTTGACGAAAAATCTAGAAAAGTCATCTCTAAAATCAGCAGGAAATCCACGGACCTCAGCATCAAACAGGGTCGCCATGTGGTCAGATTTATCCTAACCATGAGAAGGATTTATCTCGTACAATGGGGAGGCACCGTGCAAATTAGCTTGATAAGACTAATGAATCAGATCCCCAGAAAGGATAATCTCCTTAAAGATTAAAAATCAGCTTTTAAGCCTGATATTACTCAATCCTTGAGATTGACCTTAAAGATTGAGAATTACAAACTCATGGAATTCAATGATATCTAAACTCGAGCTTGAACGAGAAAATATTTTGATCAAAAATACAAACCGATTTGTTTTCTGAAAACCCATTTTCAATGCGTTCATTACCATTGAACGTAAAATCCTAGGAATTCACCTGGAATTCATTAGGTCACCTGAACCAAATCGGGTGTCAACCGTAAGAACGGTGGTTGCATAGCATGGTCGAAGACAGGACCTTGTGCCAGACCGAAAAATCAAAGGATGATATTTACTATTGCTCCTACCAAGGATAGTTCTAGCATCCGACACGTTAATTAGACCATGAACAAATGCATGTCATTAGACATTGCCTTAACAGTTTCTTGTTCATCGCTTTCCTTTACAACCGGACGGTAGTTTACCGAAAGGTAATATACGGAACAAGTAAACTGGATGTGTGCTTCCGATACCGGGATAGCAGTGGATTACACGAACCTAAAAGTTTTAAGCCAAAATATTGATCCACAAATATATTTTGCAACACCGAATGGTGGGTCAAATCAGAAAACTTGTCTAGGGTAAAATCTAGCTTGAATTTTCAAAAAGATCAAATATTTTCATAAAGATCCAATTTCCTTAAGGATCTAAATTTTTATAGTCATGTGGGACTGTAAACCACCTTTCAAATGTGCACTTTGCTTTGGAAACCGAAAGTAAATCGGCTATTTGATTGCAAGTGTCGTTCACCTAAACCCGAGGCAACTGTGGATGACACACCCACCTTTAAACCACATCGTTACTATCATTGTTTATACCGCCATATCAAAATCACTAATGTATAAAGTGTGAAGAATAAAGAAGTGATTTGTGTGATGTATTATATTATTTCAAGACTGTATTGCTTGAGGACAAGCAACGCTCAAGTGTGGGGATATTGATAAGGCTAAAAAGGAACATATATTTCATAACATTATCCCCCAAGAAAGACAAGATTTTAGTTGCAATTGTTCCATATTCAAGTAATATTCGTTTATATTAAATAAGTGCGAAGACAAAAGGCGAAAATGAAGATTTGAAGACGGAAAGGTCCAAAATGCTCAAATGTACAAGATACAATTAAAATGGTTCAAATTATTGATGAGGAACGTCTCAAAATAACAAGAGTACAAGTTACAAGACGCAAAGTACACGATATAAAATAGTACGCGAGGACGTCCGAAAATCCGGAACCGGGACCCGAGCCTAGAAGAAACGCCCGACGCAACGGACCAAAAATATCTAGTCTACTATGCACAAGAATAAAATATAATATATAAATAATTATATTAATTATTTATATATTTATATTTATTTTATATTATGTCGGCAGAGCTATGTGACAAAGCTATGTGAGCTGTCCAGCGTGGCCATGCGAGTCGCATGGCAAATAGGCATAAACCCATGCGAGTCGCATGGCAGTAAAAATCTGGCCAAATGCCTATAAAAAGGCAGTTTATGCACGAACTCAAACACATCTTTTTCTTTTCCTTCTCTGTAAACATATAACATAAATAAATAATTATAATTTTAATTATAATTTTAATAATTATGATTTAGTTTAGTATTGTAACAAATGATTTACGGGTTTTAAGTCAAGACTCTGCCCGTGTAATACTACGATATTAATACCCACTGTAAGTTATGTCTTTCCTTTTTAATTTAATGTCTCGTAACTAAGTTATTATTATGCTTATTTGAGCCGAAGTAATCGTGATGTTAGGCTAAAATATTAAGACGGGGTTATTGAACTTTGTACCATAATTAAGGTTTGGGCAAAAGACCGACACTTGTGGAAATTGGACTATTGACTATTAATAGATGGGGGGTATTGTCTAATTGAGTGACAACTCATTGGAGTCTGTCGAACCTATCTTCAAATTAATTAACCTAATAATTAATAATGATTATAGTTGTCCTATTTAGTGACGTTCATATGGAATCTGTTATAATCATTTAATTAATCAACTGGGTTGGGTAATTGATTATTCATTCTGATCAAGTGGATGAATTAATATTCATAAACTAATTAAAACAGGGGTAGATTACATACAGTGATAACTGGTGTAATTGTTGATAGAAGTGATAACTGCGTCACAGTTTAAATCCTTAATCAGTTGGAATATTTGACTTCGGGTATAAGGGTAATTTGACGAGGATACTCGCACTTTATATTTATGACCGATGGACTATTATGGACAAAAACCAGATAGACGTATCAAATAAACCAGGACAAAGGACAATTAACCCATGGTAATAAATTAAAATCAACACGTCAAACATCATGATTACGGAAGTTTAAATAAGCATAATTCTTTTATTGTATTTCTCATCGTATCTTTATTTACTGTCATTTTAATACTCGCAATTTTATTTATTGTCATTTTATTTATTGTCATTATTTTACGCACTTTAATTATCGTCATTTATCTTTACGCTTAAAATATAGAATCAACAAACCGGTCATTAAACGGTAAAACCCCCCTTTTATAATAATATTACTACTTATATAATTATATATATTTTGTATAAATATAGTTAAAAATATAGTAAGTATCACCAGCTCCCTGTGGAACGAACCGGACTTACTAAAAACTACACTACTCTACGATTAGGTACACTGCCTATAGTGTTGTAGCAAGGTTTAGGTATATCCCATCCGTAAATTAATAAAACTTGTGTCATATTTTGTAGTATTTTGTATTAAAAATACACTATTTCGTACACCCCGCTGCACACATCAATTACGTATGGGTCGATTATGTAAATTACCCAAAATATTAACTTAAGTAGGCATCAATTGAAGTTTCTAGTCATTTTCCTTATCAAAAAGAATAAAAGGTGGGTGTGTTGGTGATCTGTGGGCTACGCAGCAAGAGACAGAACCAAATGAATCCCATCTTCAAATTTCACCTAAAATTCCTCCTTTGACTTCTTGATAAATTATCTACATATTCTCCATTTTAGAACTCTAGTATTTTCGTCAGCATCATCTTTATTGTTGAAGATTTAAGTGGGTTTCAAGAACCCTAATTTTGAAGGTATGAATTCTTTAATCAATTGTTTGTAGTTATGTTGTGTAGTAGTTAAATGGGATGAAATGGGGCTAATAACTTTATTTAAACCTTTTGATTTCACCCAAAACGAGATGTTGATGATGAACATATGTACTGATTTAGCAAGAATATGGTGAAAATGAGGTTCTCCCTCCCTGACCTACTCCGGCAGCCAACAACTATTCCGGCAGGCACCACCTACTCCGGCAGCCACCGACCTCTCAGGCATCAGATTTGTTTCAAGGAATTTTTTTTTTCTTCTTTCGCAATTTATAAAAATTAATACGTTGTCAATTTGGTGTATAATCTTGTTTATCAGATTTGTTTCAAGTGTTTTTTTTTGTGGCAATTTATGGGGTGTAAAAAGACAAAATTACCCCTGTTCGTTACTGTTGTACTGTCGCTGCTGTTACACTGTAGCGATTTGAATGATGTGGCGGAACGTGATTGGAAGTCGGTGTCCATATTTAGTGTATAGTATAATATAATATAATATAATATAATTATCAATTAGTAAATACAAATCGAATATGAAGATATTCAAGTAAAAAGTCAAACAAAAATAACTAATCAAATAAAAACAAGTATAATAAAAATAACTAGAGGGTTTTAACAAGGACATATCACCTAGTAGAGCTAAATGCACATCTCTAGCAACTAAATTCAAACAAACATATCTTAAACCAAATATCTAAACACCGGGCAATAATCATTCCAACGTAACTCGACAGTTTAATCAATAATGTGTTGGTATAAGTTTTGATCATTGAAACGTGAACCGAGTCCAAAACTTCATTAAAGCATTTCATCATAACTTGAGGATCAATAAAATTCTAACAAATACCTAAACACCATAAATAACACTCTCTCCATGCACTTTAAATAAATTGACTTTAAAACAAATCAATTAGAGTAGATTTATATGAATATTTTTATATCCAACTCTTTCATAAAACTATAACTTTTTTCTCTGTTGGCTCCTTTATTATATTTGTAGTAATATTTGCATATACGAAACTGAAACATATAATTACACAACTTCATCTAGTCGATGCAAGGTGGATTTACAGCCTATGGGGATCGAGTAATTGTGATTTCATCCAAAAAGAGATGATGGGTAAATCGGGAGGGCAATTGCTAATATGGGATACAAATCTCTTCGAGGCGGTTAGCATCATTAATTTCGATTGTGTCATTGGGGTTAGTGGCACTTGGAAGGATTCAGGTGCTAGGCTCAACATTTTGAACATTTATGGCCCGCATGATGATTCAAATAAACAAAAACTCTGGGACTCTCTTACGAGGCTGATTGAAAATAGCAACGAAGCATGGTTGTTATGCGGTGACTTCAATGAAGTCCGGGATAGTAGCGAAAGACTTAATTGTGAATTCCTAGACTATCGAGCAAGACAATTCAATGATTTCATCAACCACAACGGTCTTCATGAAATTCCTTTAGGTGGAAGAAACTTCACTCGTGTTAGCGAAGATGGATTAAAATTTAGCAAACTTGAACGGTTCTTGGTTAATGAAGAATTCGTGAAATTATGGAAGGATCTAACTGCTTTAGCACTTGAGAGAAAACACTCTGATCATTGCCCGATCGTATTAAGAGATGAAGTTCGCAACTTTGGCCCTAAACCGTTCAAACTATTTGATGCGTGGTTAGACGAAGAAGATATCGATCAAGTAATTAAAGATTCATGGAAAGAACCGGTTGATATGATTTCACGAAAAGATTGTATCTTTCGTAATAAACTCAAAAAAGTAAAGGAGGCTCTCAAATGCTGGAGTCATAATAAATACGGGCAACTTGATGGTGAGATAGAACTCCTAAAAAACTCGGCAATGGAATTGGAACTTAAAGCTGAGGCAGGGCTGTTAGATGAGAGTGGGTACACCATGTAGAAAGAATGCAGGAAGTCATGGATCGAAAAGGAGAATATAAAAATGAAAATGTTGAAGCAGAAATCCCGGGTTCGTTGGATCCTAGAAGGTGATGAGAACACGAAATTCTTTCACTCCTTGATTCGTAGGAAAAATAACAATTGTAACATTCGGGGTTTACACATCAATGGAGTATGGAATGACAATCCAAACGAGATTAAACTATGTGCCTTCGATCACTCCAGGAAGATGTTTGAGGAACGTGAAGATAATCGACCAAGTCTAGAAAACCTTTCATACCCATCAATATCTTCTAATGAGGCAGCAGCTTTAGAAGCAACATTCGATGAAAATGAGGTACATAATGCAATACTTGAATGCGGTAGCATGAAAGCACCTGGACCCGACGGATTCAATATGCGTTTCTTTAAGAAATATTGGGATCTCATCAAAGGAGAGCTCATGGATGTCGTACAGTGGTTTTGGGTAAACTCTGATTTTTTGCAAGGATGTAATGCTTCGTTTGTAACCTTAGTCCCGAAAAAACCCGATCCATTAAGCCTCGGGGACTTTCGTCCGATAAGCTTAATTGGTAGTTATTACAAAATAATTGCCAAAATGTTATCTAATCGACTCAGAAAAGTGATACCTCAACTTGTGGGACCGGAACAAAGTGCTTTCTTGAGGGGTAGATACATTCTAGACGGTGCACTAGTTGTGAACGAGTGTATCGACTTCCTCAAATCCAAAAGGCAGAAAGGTATTCTTTTTAAGGTTGACTTCGAAAAGGGGTTCGATTGTCTCAATTAGAACTTCCTTCTTGATGTTATGAAATGTATGGGGTTCGGGAGTAAATGGCGGGATTGGATTCTTGCTTGTCTAAAGTCCACTTCGATCTCAATCCTTGTCAATGGATCACCGACCAAGGAATTCAACATAAGTTGGGGGGTAAGACAAGGTGACCCACTATCGCCGTTTCTTTTTATCCTTGCGGCAGAAGGACTTAATATCCTTGCAAAAGCGGCTACCGAGAAAGGTCTTTTTAAAGGGGTGGAGATTGGAGTCGATAAAATAATTGTCTCACATCTCCAATACGCTTATGACACGATTTTTATTGGTGATTGGAATCGGGATAATGTATATAGCATTCATAATCTTCTCAAATGCTTCGAGTTGGCATCGGGCCTAAAAGTTGATTTTCATAAAAGTAGTTTGTTTGGCATAGGGGCAAGCTTGGAGGAGGTAGGTCATGTGGCCACTATACTCGGATGCCAAATTGGTAAATTACCCTTCGTGTATCTTGGTCTTCCAATTGATTCGAAAATGAATAGTATAAAATCATGGGATCCGGTCATTGAAAAAATAAAGGCTAGGCTTTTGGATTGGAAAATGAGGATGATGTAGTTTGGTGGAAGATTGGTTATCATAAAATCGGTTCTTAGTAGTCTCCCGTTGTATTATTTCTCCCTCTATCGTGCTCCTTCGTGTGTTCTTAAAACCATTGAGAGTTTGAGACGTTCATTCTTTTGGGGTGGGGAGTCGGGTTCCAAAATCTCTTGGGTTAATTGGGATTGTGTGTTATCTTCTTATGGGGCGGGGGGTTTAAACATCGGATCTTTAAAAGCTAAAAATCTTTCACTTTTGGGTAAATAATGGTGGAGGTTCAAAATCGAAACCGACGCTTTTTGGGTGAAAATTATTCTTAGCATTCACGGTGCAAACGGTGGCTTGGGGGTGGGGAATGACAAATGTTGCTCCTCATTCTCGGGTACCAGGCACAACATTATTTCTGCAGGTAATGCCATTCAAGACTTGCATGTGGACTTCAAGAACTCATTTGTCAAGAAAATTGGAGACGGATCAACAACATCTTTTTGGAACGAGCAATGGGTGGGAGATACTAAACTCAGCACACTGTTCCCAAGACTTTATCGATTGGAAAGTCTAAAAGAAGCTGTCATCAGTGATCGAATCAGTTTTGCAAACACAGGCCCGACTTTTAATTGGGCTTGGTCACGCCAACCTTCTGGACGCTCCCTAAATGAATTGGACTGTCTCGTTGATTTAATTGCAGGTGTCCCCTTCGATCGTGACAAAGCAGATAGCTGGGTTTGGACACTAGCATCAAACCAGCAGTTTACTATTAAGAGACTAACCAACTTTGTGGACGAGCAGCTGCTTCAACAAGCTGAGCAACAACATGAGACAATCCGAAACAACTTGGTGCCTAGAAAAATCGAGATCTTCGTATGGAGGGTTAGAAAGAAACGCATCCCGGTAAGAGTCGAACTTGACAAGCGTAGTGTAGTAACCCGAATTTTCCATGTTTATATATATTAATTGAGATTGATATTTACATGACTAAATGTTTCCAACGTGTTAAGCAATCAAACTTGTTAAGACTTGATTATATGAAATAAGTTTCATATAGACAATTGATCACCTAAGTTGACCGGTGATTCACGAACGTTAAAACCTGTAAAAACTATATGATGACATATATATGGTTATATATATAGTTAACATGATTTTATTATAAGTAAGTATCTCATTAGGTATTTTAACAATGAGTTATATACATAAAAATGAGTCTATTAAATTAAGGAACTCGAAAACGATATATATAACGATTATCGTTATAACAACGTCTTACTAGGTACATATGAATCATATTAAGATATTGATACACTTGGTTAATTATGCTAAATGATAAGTAAATATATCATTAAGTGTATTAACAATGAACTACATATGTAAAAATAAGACTACTAACTTAATGATTTCGAAACGAGTCATATATGTAACGATTATCGTTGTAACGACATTTAACTGTATATATATCATATAAAGATATATTATATATCATAATATCATGATAATGTAACAATTTAACATCTCATTTGATATAATAAACAATGGGTTAACAACATTTAACAAGATCGTTAACCTAAAGGTTTCAAAACAACATTTACATGTAACGACTAACGATGACTTAACGACTCAGTTAAAATGTATATACATGTAGTGTTTTAATATGTATTCATACACTTTTGAAAGACTTCAAGATACTTATCAAAATACTTCTACTTAACAAAAATGCTTACAATTACATCATCGTTCAGTTTCATCAACAATTCTACTCGTATGCACCCGTATTCGTACTCGTACAATACACAGCTTTTAGATGTATGTGCTATTGGTATATACACTCCAATGATCAGCTCTTAGCAGCCCATGTGAGTTACCTAACACATGTGGGAACCATCATTTGGCAACTAGCATGAAATATCTCATAAAATTACAAAAATATGAGTAATCATTCATGACTTATTTACATGAAAACAAAATTACATATCCTTTATATCTAATCCATATACCAACGACCAAAAACACCTACAAACACTTTCATTCTTAAATTTTCTTCATCTAGTTAATCTCTCTCAAGTTTCATCTTCAAGTTCTAAGTGTTCTTCATAAATTCCATAAGTATAGTTTCATAAAAATCAAGAATACTTCCAAGTTTGCAAGTCTACTTCCAAGCTTTCTAATCTATTCCAAGTAATCATCTAAGATCAAGGAACCTTTGTTATTTAAAGTAGGTTATCTTTCTAATTCAAGGTAATATTCATATTCAAACTTTGATTCAATTTCTACAACTATAACAATCTTATTTTGAGTGAAAATCTTACTTGAACTGTTTTCGTGTCATGATTCTGTTTCAAGAACTTTCAAGCCATCCAAGGATCCTTTGAAGCTATATCCATATTTCTCATTTCTAGTAGTTTTATCCAGAAAACTTGAGGTAGTAATGATGTTCATAACATCATTCGATTCATACATATAAAGCTATCTTATTCGAAGGTTTAAACTTGTAATCACTAGAACATAGTTTAGTTAATTCTAAACTTGTTCGCAAACAAAAGTTAATCCTTCTAACTTGAATTTTAAAATCAACTAAACACATGTTCTATATCTATATGATATGCTAACTTAATGATTTAAAACCTGGAAACACGATGAACACCATAAAATCGGATATACGCCGTCATAGTGAAACCGGGGGCTGTTTTGGTTTGGATAATTAAAATCTATGATAAACTTTGATTTAAAAGATGTTCTTCTGGGAAAAGGAATTTTCATATGAACATGAAACTATATCCAAAAATCAAGGTTAAACTCAAAGTGGAAGTATGTTTTCTAAAATGGTCATCTAGACGTCGTTCTTTCGACTGAAATGACTACCTTTACAAAAATGACTTGTAACTTATATTTCTGACTATAAACCTATACCTTTTCTGTTTAGATTCATAAAATAGAGTTCAATATGAAACCATAGCAATTTGATTCACTCAAAACGGATTTAAAATGAAGAAGTTATGGGTAAAACAAGATTGGATATTTTTGATCTTTTTAGCTACGGGAAATGTTTAACAAATCTATACAAATCATATCCTAGCTAACTTATATTGTATTATACATGTATTCTAATATATTATGTAATCTTGGGATACCATAGACACGTATGCAAATGTTTTGACATATCATATCGACCCATGTATATATATTATTTGGAACAACCATAGACACTCTATATGCAGTAATGTTGGAGTTAGCCATACAGGGTTGAGGTTGATTCCAAAAATATATACACTTTGAGTTGTGATCTAGCTTGAGACGTGTATACACTGGGTCGTGGATTGATTCAAGATAATATATATATCGATTTATTTCTGTACATCTAACTGTGGTCAACTAGTTGTAGGTTACTAACGAGGACAGCTGACTTAATACACTCAAATCTTTAAAACATAATAAAAATGGTTGTAATTATATTTTGATCATACTTTGATATATATGTACATATTTGTATAGGTTCGTGAATCGATCCGTGGCCAAGTCTTATTTCCAAGGAAGGAAATATATGTGAAAGTGAGTTATAGTCCCACTTTTAAAATCTAATATTTTTGGGATGAGAATACATGCAGGTTTTGTAAATGATTTACAAAATAGACATAAGTACGTGAAACTACATTCTATGGTTGAATTATCGAAATCGAATATGCCCCTTTTTATTAAGTCTGGTAATCTAAGAATTAGGGAACAGACACCCTAATTGACGCGAATCCTAAAGATAGATCTATTGGGCCTAACAAACCCCATCCAAAGTACCGGATGCTTTAGTACTTCGAAATTTATATCATATCCGAAGGGTGTCCCGGAATGATGGGGATATTCTTATATATGCATCTTGTTAATGTCGGTTACCAGGTGTTCACCATATGAATGATTTTTATCTCTATGTATGGGATGTGTATTGAAATATGAAATCTTGTGGTCTATTGTTACGATTTGATATATAGGTTAAACCTATAACTCACCAACATTTTTGTTGACGTTTAAAGCATGTTTATTCTCAGGTGAATACTAAGAACTTCCGCTGTTGCATACTAAAATAAGGACAAGATTTGGAGTCCATGTTTGTATGATATTGTGTAAAAACTGCATTCAAGAAACATATGTCGATGTAATATATTTCTATTGTAAACTATTATGTAATAGTCGTGTGTAAACAGTATATTTTAGATTATCATTATTTGATAATCTACGTAATGTTTTTAAAACAACCATAACCTTTATTGATAAAATAAAGGTTATGGTTGTTTTAAAAATGAATGCAGTCTTTGAAAAACATCTCATATAGAGGTCAAAACCTCGCAACGAAATCAATTAATATGGAACGTTTATAATCAATATGAACGGGACATTTCACGTGGTGTTGATTTAAATTCTTTAAGGTGTCCGGTGAAATGTCTCGTTCTTATTGATTAAAAACGTTCCATATTAATTGATTTCGTTGCGAGGTTTTGACCTCTATATGAGACGTTTTTCAAAGACTGCATTCATTTTAAAATAAACCATAACCTTTATTTCATCAATAAAGGTTTAAAAAGCTTTACGTAGATTATCAAATAATGATAATCTAAAATATCCTGTTTACACACGACCATTACATAATGGTTTACAATACAAATATGTTACATCGAAATCAGTTTATTGAATGCAGTTTTTACACAATATCATACAAACATGGACTCCAAATCTTGTCCTTATTTTAGTATGCAACAGCGGAAGCTCTTAATATTCACCTGAGAATAAACATGCTTTAAACGTCAACAAAAATGTTGGTGAGTTATAGGTTTAACCTATATATATCAAATCGTAACAATAGACCACAAGATTTCATATTTCAATACACATCCCATACATAGAGATAAAAATCATTCATATGGTGAACACCTGGTAACCGACATTAACAAGATGCATATATAAGAATATCCCCATCATTCCGGGACACCCTTCGGATATGATATAAATTTCGAAGTACTAAAGCATCCGGTACTTTGGATGGGGTTTGTTAGGCCCAATAGATCTATCTTTAGGATTCGCGTCAATTAGGGTGTCTGTTCCCTAATTCTTAGATTACCAGACTTAATAAAAAGGGGCATATTCGATTTCGATAATTCAACCATAGAATGTAGTTTCACGTACTTGTGTCTATTTTGTAAATCATTTATAAAACCTGCATGTATTCTCATCCCAAAAATATTAGATTTTAAAAGTGGGACTATAACTCACTTTCACAGATTTTTACTTCGTCGGGAAGTAAGACTTGGCCACTGGTTGATTCACGAACCTATAACAATATATACATATATATCAAAGTATGTTCAAAATATATTTACAACACTTTTAATATATTTTGATGTTTTAAGTTTATTAAGTCAGCTGTCCTCGTTAGTAACCTACAACTAGTTGTCCACAGTTAGATGTACAGAAATAAATCGATAAATATTATCTTGAATCAATCCACGACCCAGTGTATACGTATCTCAGTATTGATCACAACTCAAACTATATATATTTTGGAATCAACCTCAACCCTGTATAGCTAACTCCAACATTCACATATAGAGTGTCTATGGTTGTTCCGAAATATATATAGATGTGTCGACATGATAGGTCGAAACATTGTATACGTGTCTATGGTATCTCAAGATTACATAATATACAATACAAGTTGATTAAGTTATGGTTGGAATAGATTTGTTACCAATTCTCACGTAGCTAAAATGAGAAAAATTATCCAATCTTGTTTTACCCATAACTTCTTCATTTTAAATCCGTTTTGAGTGAATCAAATTGCTATGGTTTCATATTGAACTCTATTTTATGAATCTAAACAGAAAAAGTATAGGTTTATAGTCGGAAAAATAAGTTACAAGTCATTTTTGTAAAGGTAGTCATTTCAGTCGAAAGAACGACGTCTAGATGACCATTTTAGAAAACATACTTCCACTTTGAGTTTAACCATAATTTTTGGATATAGTTTCATGTTCATAATAAAAATAATTTTCTCAGAATAACAACTTTTAAATCAAAGTTTATCATAGTTTTTAATTAACTAACCCAAAACAGCCCGCGGTGTTACTACGACGGCGTAAATCCGGTTTTACGATGTTTTTCGTGTTTCCAGATTTTAAATCATTAAGTTAGCATATCATATAGATATAGAACATGTGTTTAGTTAATTTTAAAAGTCAAGTTAGAAGGATTAACTTTTATTTGCGAACAAGTTTAGAATTAACTAAACTATGTTCTAGTGATTACAAGTTTAAACCTTCGAATAAGATAGCTTTATATGTATGAATCGAATGATGTTATGAACATCATTACTACCTTAAGTTCCTTGGATAAACCTACTGGAAAAGAGAAAAATGGATCTAGCTTCAACGGATCCTTGGATGGCTCGAAGTTCTTGAAGCAGAATCATGACACGAAAACAAGTTCAAGTAAGATCATCACTTGAAATAAGATTGTTATAGTTATAGAAGTTGAACCAAAGTTTGAATATGATTATTACCTTGTATTAGAATGATAAACTACTGTAAAAAAACAAAGATTTCTTGAGGTTGGATGATCACCTTACAAGATTGGAAGTGAGCTAGCAAACTTGAAAGTATTCTTGATTTTATGTAACTAGAACTTGTAGAATTTATGAAGAACACTTAGAACTTGAAGATAGAACTTGAGAGAGATCAATTAGATGAAGAAAATTGAAGAATGAAAGTGTTTGTAGGTGTTTTTGGTCGTTGGTGTATGGATTAGATATAAAGGATATGTAATTTTGTTTTCATGTAAATAAGTCATGAATGATTACTCATATTTTTGTAATTTTATGAGATATTTCATGCTAGTTGCCAAATGATGGTTCCCACATGTGTTAGGTGACTCACATGGGCTGCTAAGAGCTGATCATTGGAGTATATATACCAATAGTACATACATCTAAAAGCCGTGTATTGTACGAGTACGAATACGGGTGCATACGAGTAGAATTGTTGATGAAACTGAACGAGGATGTAATTGTAAGCATTTTTGTTAAGTAGAAGTATTTTGATAAGTGTATTGAAGTCTTTAAAAAGTGTATAAATACATATTAAAACACTACATGTATATACATTTTAACTGAGTCGTTAAGTCATCGTTAGTCGTTACATGTAAGTGTTGTTTTGAAACCTTTAGGTTAACGATCTTGTTAAATGTTGTTAACCCAATGTTTATAATATCAAATGAGATTTTAAATTATTATATTATCATGATATTATCATGTATGAATATCTCTTAATATGATATATATACATTAAATGGCTTTACAACGATAATCGTTACATATATGTCTCGTTTAAAAATCATTAAGTTAGTAGTCTTGTTTTTACATATGTAGTTCATTGTTAATACACTTAATGATATGTTTACTTATCATAGTATCATGTTAACTATATATATATCCATATATATGTCATCATATAGTTTTTACAAGTTTTAACGTTCGTGAATCACCGGTCAACTTGGGTGGTCAATTGTCTATATGAATCATATTTCAATTAATCAAGTCTTAACAAGTTTGATTGCTTAACATGTTGGAAACATTTAATCATGTAAATATCAATCTCAATTAATATATATAAACATGGAAAAGTTCGGGTCACTACAATACCTACCCGTTAAATAAATTTCGTCCCGAAATTTTAAGCTGTTGAAGGTGTTGACGAATCTTCTGGAAATAGATGCGGGTATTTCTTCTTCATCTGATCTTCACACTCCCAGGTGAACTCGGGTCCTCTACGAGCATTCCATCGAACCTTAACAATTGGTATCTTGTTTTGCTTAAGTCTTTTAACCTCACGATCCATTATTTCGACGGGTTCTCCGATGAATTAAAGTTTTTCGTTGATTTGCATTTCATCTAACGGAATAGTGAGATCTTCTTTAGCAAAACATTTCTTCAAATTCGAGACGTGGAAAGTGTTATGTACAGCCACGAGTTGTTGAGGTAACTCAAGTCGGTAAGCTACTGGTCCGACACGATCAATAATCTTGAATGGTCCAATATACCTTGGATTTAATTTCCCTCGTTTACCAAATCGAACAACGCCTTTCCAAGGTGCAACTTTAAGCATGACCATCTCTCCAATTTCAAATTCTATATCTTTTCTTTTAATAGCTCTTTTGTCAACTTTGGGCGGTTTTCAACCATTGTTGAATTTGGATGATCTTCTCGGTAGTTTCTTGTATAATCTCCGGACCCGTAATCTGTCTATCCCCCACTTCACTCCAACAAATCGGAGACCTGCACTTTCTACCATAAAGTGCTTCAAACGGCGCCATCTCAATGCTTGAATGGTAGCTGTTGTTGTAGGAAAATTCTGCTAACGGTAGATGTCGATCCCAACTGTTTCCGAAATCAATAACACATGCTCGTAGCATGTCTTCAAGCGTTTGTATCGTCCTTTCGCTCTGCCCATCAGTTTGTGGATGATAGGCAGTACTCATGTCTAGACGAGTTCCTAATGCTTGCTGTAATGTCTGCCAGAATCTTGAAATAAATCTGCCATCCCTATCAGAGATAATAGAGATTGGTATTCCATGTCTGGAGACGACTTCCTTCAAATACAGTCGTGCTAACTTCTCCATCTTGTCATCTTCTCTTATTGGCAGGAAGTGTGCTGATTTGGTGAGACGATCAACTATTACCCAAATAGTATCAAAACCACTTGCAGTCCTTGGCAATTTAGTGATGAAATCCATGGTAATGTTTTCCCATTTCCATTCCGGGATTTCGGGTTGTTGAAGTAGACCTGATGGTTTCTGATGCTCAGCTTTGACCTTAGAACACGTCAAACATTCTCCTACATATTTAGCAACATCGGCTTTCATACCCGGCCACCGAAAATGTTTTTTGAGATCCTTGTACATCTTTCCCGTTCCAGGATGTATTGAGTATCTGGTTTTATGAGCTTCTCTAAGTACCATTTCTCTCATATCTCCAAATTTTGGTACCCAAATCCTTTCAGCCCTATACCGGGTTCCGTCTTCCCGAATATTAAGATGCTTCTCCGATCCTTTGGGTATTTCATCCTTTAAATTTCCCTCTTTTAAAACTCCTTGTTGCGCCTCCTTTATTTGAGTAGTAAGGTTATTATGAATCATTATATTCATAGATTTTACTCGAATGGGTTATCTGTCCTTCCTGCTTAAGGCATCGGCTACCACATTTGCCTTCCCCGGGTGGTAACGAATCTCAAAGTCGTAATCATTCAATAATTCAATCCACCTACGCTGCCTCATATTCAGTTGTTTCTGATTAAATATGTGTTGAAGACTTTTGTGGTCGGTATATATAATACTTTTGACCCCATATAAGTAGTGCCTCCAGGTCTTTAATGCAAAAACAACCGCGCCTAATTCCAAATCATGCATCGTATAATTTTGTTCGTGAATCTTCAATTGTCTAGACGCATAAGCAATCACCTTCGTTCGTTGCATTAATACACAACCGAGACCTTGCTTTGATGTGTCACAATAAATCACAAAATCATCATTCCCTTCAGGCAATGACAATATAGGTGCCGTAGTTAGCTTTTTCTTCAATAACTGAAACGCTTTCTCTTGTTCATCCTTCCATTCAAATTTCTTCCCTTTATGCGTTAATGCAGTCAAGGGTTTTGCTATTCTGGAAAAGTCTTGGATGAACCTTCTGTAGTAACCAGCTAGTCCTAAAAACTGGCGTATGTGTTTCGGAGTTTTCGGGGTTTCCCACTTTTCAACAGTTTCTATCTTTGCCGGATCCACCTTAATACCTTCTTTGTTCACTATGTGACCGAGGAATTGAACTTCTTCCAACCAAAATGCACACTTTGAAAACTTAGCGTACAATTCTTCCTTCCTCAATACTTCTAACACCTTTCTCAAATGTTCACCGTGTTCTTGGTCATTCTTTGAGTAAATAAGTATGTCATCAATAAAAACAATGACAAACTTGTCAAGGTATGGTCCACACACTCGGTTCATAAGGTCCATGAACACAGCTGGTGCATTAGTTAAACCAAACGGCATGACCATAAACTCGTAATGACCGTAACGTGTTCTGAAAGCAGTCTTTGGAATATCATCTTCTTTCACCCGCATTTGATGATACCCGGAACGTAAGTCAATCTTTGAATAAACAGACGAGCCTTGTAGTTGATCAAATAAGTCGTCGATTCTCGGTAGTGGGTAGCGGTTCTTGATGGTAAGTTTGTTCAACTCTCGGTAGTCGATACACAACCTGAATGTACCATCTTTCTTCTTGACAAACAAAACAGGAGCTCCCCACGGTGATGTGCTTGGTCGAATGAAATCACGCTCTAAAAGTTCTTGTAATTGGCTTTGCAGTTCTTTCATCTCGCTGGGTGCGAGTCTATAAGGAGCACGAGCTATTGGTGCAGCTCCTGGTACAAGATGTATTTGAAATTCAACGGATCGATGTGGGGGTAATCCCGGTAATTCTTTCGGAAATACATCGGGAAATTCTTTTGCAATGGGAACATCATTGATGCTCTTTTCTTCAGTTTATACTTTCTCGACGTGTGCTAGAACAGCATAGCAACCTTTTCTTATTAGTTTTTGTGCCTTCAAATTACTAATAAGATGTAGCTTCGTGTTGCCCTTTTCTCCGTACACCATTAAGGGTTTTCCTTTTTCTCGTATAATGCAAATTGCATTTTTGTAACAAACGATCTCTGCTTTCACTTCTTTCAACCAGTCCATACCGATTATCACATCAAAACTCCCTAACTCTACTGGTATCAAATCAATCTTAAATGTTTCGCTAACCAGTTTAATTTCTCGATTCCGACATATATTATCTGCTGAAATTAATTTACCATTTGCTAATTCGAGTAAAAATTTACTATCCAAAGGCGTCAATGGATAACTTAATTTAGCACAAAAATCTCTACTCATATAGCTTCTATCCGCACCCGAATCAAATAAAACGTAAGCAGATTTATTGTCAATAAGAAACGTACCCGTAACAAGCTCCGGGTCTTCCTGTACCTCTGCCGCATTAATATTGAAAACTCTTCCGCGGCCTTGTCCATTCGTGTTCTCCTGGTTCGGGCAATTTCTAATAATGTGGCCCGGTTTTCCACATTTATAACAAACTACATTGACACTACTTGCTCCGCCACTACTTGCTCCGCCACTACTTACTCCGCCATTACTCGTTCCGACACCATTTGTTCCTTTCGTTCTATTAACCCCTGGTCCGTAGACCTCACACTTCGCCGCGCTATGACCATTTCTTTTACACTTGTTGCAAAATTTGGTGCAGAACCCCGAGTGATACTTTTCACACCTTTGGCATAGCTGCTTCTGATTGTTGTTGTTGTTGCGGTTATTATTGTTGTTGGGATGATTGTTGTAGTTTCTGTTGTTGTTGTTGTTGTTGTTGTTGGGCCGTTTGTTGTAGTTGCGATTGATGTTGCTATTGTTGGGATAATTGTTGCGATTATTGTTGTAATTGCTGTTGTTGTTGTATTGGTGATTCTTATCACCGTTTTCCTCCCACTTTCTTTTGACTTGCTTCACATTGGCCTCTTCAGTAGTCTGTTCTTTAATTCTTTCTTCAATCTGGTTCACTAGTTTGTGAGCCATTCTACATGCCTGTTGTATGGAGGCGGGCTCGTGTGAACTTATATCTTCTTGGATTCTTTCAGGTAATCCTTTCACAAACGCGTCGATCTTCTCTTCCTCATCTTCGAATGCTCCCGGACACAATAGGCACAATTCTGTGAATTGTCTTTCGTACGTGGTAATATCAAATCCTTGGGTTCGTAACCCTCTAAGTTCTGTCTTGAGCTTATTGACCTCGGTTCTGGGACGGTACTTCTCGTTCATCAAGTGCTTGAATGCTGACCACGGTAGTGCGTACGCATCGTCTTGTCCCACTTGCTCTAGATAGGTATTCCACCATGTTAACGCAGAACCTGTGAAGGTATTCGTAGCGTACTTCACTTTGTCCTCTTCAGTACACTTACTTATGGCAAACACAGATTCGACCTTCTCGGTCCACCGTTTCAATCCGATCGGTCCTTCGGTTCCATCAAATTCCAAAGGTTTGCAGGCAGTAAATTCTTTGTAGGTGCATCCTACACGATTTCCTGTACTGCTAGATCCAAGGTTATTGTTGGTATGTAGCGCAGCCTGTACTGCGGCTATGTTTGAAGCTAGAAAAGTACGGAATTCCTCTTCATTCATATTCACGGTGTGTCGAGTAGTCGGTGCCATTTCCTTCAAAATAGTCAAATGGAACAAGTTAATCATACAGAATATTAAGAGTAGTTAATAGTATTTCGTAGCATAATATGAACTCATTTATAAAAGCTTTTTCTTCATATTAGCGTTTTATAAGTTTAAATTCGGGTAGTACCTACCCGTTAAGTTCATACTTAGTAGCTAATATACAATTCAACTACTACAATTCTATATGAAAAACTGATTATAATAATATTTCGTGTTCAAACTTTTACACAATATTTTACAAACTTACAATACCGCTTATTTTACATATAGCATGAAATATAGCACACAATAAATTTGATACAAGATGGTTGTGAAGATAATTCTAGCTAGTACACAAGTCATTCAGCAAAGGCAATAAAGACACGTAATTCATACGTCCAGAAACAAGTCATGCATTCTGGTTTTACTAGGATTACTTCCCATCCTTGGTCTTGTAGAACATAACCGTTATGGCCGTTGATAAGACAGCGTGTTGTAACATCGTCAAAGGGACGAGGGTTACGTAATGTCCAACAGTCCCGTAACAATCTAAAAACCTTATTTCTTACCCCAATTACCGACTCCGTCACTTGTGGGAACGTTTTGTTTAATAGTTGTAGCCCGATGTTCTTGTTCTCACTTTGGTGAGAAGCGAACATTACTAATCCGTAAGCATAACATGCTTCTTTATGTTGCATGTTAGCCGCTTTTTCTAAATCACGAAGTCCAATATTCGAATATATTGAGTCAAAATAATTTCTTAACCCATTGCGTAAAATAGCATTTGGGTTCCCCGCAATATATGCGTCAAAGTAAACACATCGTAACTTATGGATTTCCCAATGTGATATCCCCCATATTTCGAACGAAAGCCTTTTATAAACCAAGGCATTCTTGGAACGTTCTTCGAATGTCTTACAAACTGATCTCACCTTAAATAGTTGTGCCGAAGAATTCTGACCGACTCTAGACAAGATTTCATCAATCATGTCTCCGGGTAGGTCTCTTAAAATATTGGGTTGTCTATCCATTTTGTGTTTTTATACTGTAAAATAGACAAGAGTTAGATTCATAAAAAAAAATACTTATTAATACAAGCAATTTTTACATATATCATAAAGCATAAGCACACTATATTACATATATTACACCACACGAATACAACTATCTTATTCCGACTCGCTTGTTTCTTCTTCTTCGGTTTTGGTTCGTTTTGCCAAGTTTCTAGGGATATATGATGTTCCCCTAATACGAGCCGTCGTTTTCCACATTGGTTTAGAAAACCTGGTGGTTTAGAGGTTCTCGGGTCATTGTTACAACTTAAGGACTTCGGGGGTTGACGATACATATAAAGTTCATCGGGGTTGGAATTAGATTTCTCTATTTTTATGCCCTTTCCCTTATTATTTTTTTTTGCCTTTTTAAATTCAGTTGGGGTAATTTCTATAACATCATCGGAATTCTCGTCGGAATCCGATTCATCGGAGAATTGGTAATCCTCCCAATATTTTGCTTCCTTGGCGGAAACACCATTGACCATAATTAACCTTGGTCGGTTGGTTGAGGATTTTCTTTTACTTAACCGTTTTATTATTTCCCCCACCGGTTCTATTTCTTCATCCGGTTCCGATTCTTCTTCCGGTTCCGATTCTTCTTCCGGTTCCGACTCTTCTTCCGGTTCCTCTTCGGGAACTTGTGAATCAGTCCACGAATCATTCCAATTTACATTTGACTCTTCATTATTATTAGATGAGTCAATGGGACTTGTTCTAGAGGTAGACATCTATCACATAATATCAAAGGCGTTAAGAGATTAATATATCACATAATATTCACATGTTAAAAATATATAGTTTCCAACAAAATTTGTTAAGCAATCATTTTTCAAGTAAACACGGTTGAAGTCCAGACTCACTAATGCATCCTAACAAACTCGATAAGACACACTAATGCAAAATTCTGGTTCACTAAGACCAATGCTCGGATACCAACTGAAATGTCCCGTTCTTATTGATTAAAAACGTTCCATATTAATTGATTTCGTTGCGAGGTTTTGACCTCTATATGAGATGTTTTTCAAAGACTGCATTCATTTTAAAACAATCCATAACCTTTATTTCATCAATAAAGGTTTAAAAAGCTTTACGTAGATTATCAAATAATGATAATCTAAAATATCCTGTTTACACACGACCATTACATAATGGTTTACAATACAAATATGTTACAACAAAATAAGTTTCTTGAATGCAGTTTTTACACAATATCATACAAGCATGGACTCCAAATCTCGTACTTATTTAAGTATGCGACAGCGGAAGCTCTTATTAATCACCTGAGAATAAACATGCTTAAAACGTCAACAAAAATGTTGGTGAGTTATAGGTTTAACCTATATATATCAAATCATAATAATAGACCACAAGATTTCATATTTCAATACACATCCCATACATAGAGATAAAAATCATTCATATGGTGAACACCTGGTAACCGACATTAACAAGATGCATATATAAGAATATCCCCATCATTCCGGGACACCCTTCGGATATGATATAAATTTCGAAGTACTAAAGCATCCGGTACTTTGGATGGGGTTTGTTAGGTCCAATAGATCTATCTTTAGGATTCGCGTCAATTAGGGTGTCTGTTCCCTAATTCTTAGATTACCAGACTTAATAAAAAGGGGCATATTCGATTTCGATAATTCAACCATAGAATGTAGTTTCACGTACTTGTGTCTATTTTGTAAATCATTTATAAAACCTACATGTATTCTCATCCCAAAAATATTAGATTTTAAAAGTGGGACTATAACTCACTTTCACAGATTTTTACTTCGTCGGGAAGTAAGACTTGGCCACTGGTTGATTCACGAACCTATAACAATATATACATATATATCAAAGTATGTTCAAAATATATTTACAACACTTTTAATATATTTTGATGTTTTAAGTTTATTAAGTCAGCTGTCCTCGTTAGTAACCTACAACTAGTTGTCCATAGTTAGATGTACAGAAATAAATCGATAAATATTATCTTGAATCAATCCACGACCCAGTGTATACGTATCTCAGTATTGATCACAACTCAAACTATATATATTTTGGAATCAACCTCAACCCTGTATAGCTAACTCCAACATTCACATATAGAGTGTCTATGGTTGTTCCGAAATATATATAGATGTGCCGACATGATAGGTCGAAACATTGTATACGTGTCTATGGTATCTCAAGATTACATAATATACAATACAAGTTGATTAAGTTATGGTTGGAATAGATTTGTTACCAATTTTCACGTAGCTAAAATGAGAAAAATTATCCAATCTTGTTTTACCCATAACTTCTTCATTTTAAATCCATTTTGAGTGAATCAAATTGCTATGGTTTCATATTGAACTCTATTTTATGAATCTAAACAGAAAAAGTATAGGTTTATAGTCGGAAAAATAAGTTACAAGTGGTTTTTGTAAAGGTAGTCATTTCAGTCGAAAGAACGACGTCTAGATGACCATTTTAGAAAACATACTTCCACTTTGAGTTTAACCATAATTTTTGGATATAGTTTCATGTTCATAATAAAAATAATTTTCTCAGAATAACAACTTTTAAATCAAAGTTTATCATAGTTTTTAATTAACTAACCCAAAACAGCCCGCGGTGTTACTACGACGGCGTAAATCCGGTTTTACGGTGTTTTTCGTGTTTCCAGGTTTTAAATCATTAAGTTAGAATATCATATAGATATAGAACATGTGTTTAGTTGATTTTAAAATTCAAGTTAGAAGGATTAACTTTTGTTTGCGAACAAGTTTAGAATTAACTAAACTATGTTCTAGTGATTACAAGTTTAAACCTTCGAATAAGATAGCTTTATATGTTTGAATTGAATGATGTTATGAACATCATTACTACCTTAAGTTCCTTGGATAAACCTACTGGAAAAGAGAAAAATGGATCTAGCTTCAACGGATCCTTGGATGGCTCGAAGTTCTTGAAGCATAATCATGACACGAAAACAAGTTCAAGTAAGATCATCACTTGAAATAGGATTGTTATAGTTATAGAAGTTGAACCAAAGTTTGAATATGATTATTTCCTTGTATTAGAATGATAACCTACTGTAAGAAACAAAGATTTATTGAGGTTGGATGATCACCTTACAAGATTGGAAGTGAGCTAGCAAACTTGAAAGTATTCTTGATTTTATGTAACTAGAACTTGTAGAATTTATGAAGAACACTTAGAACTTGAAGATAGAACTTGAGAGAGATCAATTAGATGAAGAAAATTGAAGAATGAAAGTGTTTGTAGGTGTTTTTGGTCGTTGGTGTATGAATTAGATATAAAGGATATGTAATTTTGTTTTCATGTAAATAAGTCATGAATGATTACTCATATTTTTGTAATTTTATGAGATATTTCATGCTAGTTGCCAAATGATGGTTCCCACATGTGTTAGTTGACTCACATGGGCTGCTAAGAGCTGATCATTGGAGTATATATACCAATAGTACATACATCTAAAAGCCGTGTATTGTACGAGTACGAATACGGGTGCATACGAGTAGAATTGTTGATGAAACTGAACGAGGATGTAATTGTAAGCATTTTTGTTAAGTAGAAGTATTTTGATAAGTGTATTGAAGTCTTTCAAAAGTGTATAAATACATATTAAAACACTACATGTATATACATTTTAACTGAGTCGTTAAGTCATCGTTAGTCGTTACATGTAAGTGTTGTTTTGAAACCTTTAGGTTAACGATCTTGTTAAATGTTGTTAACCCAATGTTTATAATATCAAATGAGATTTTAAATTATTATATTATCATGATATTATCATGTATGAATATCTCTTAATATGATATATATACATTAAATGGCTTTACAACGATAATCGTTACATATATGTCTCGTTTAAAAATCATTAAGTTAGTAGTCTTGTTTTTACATATGTAGTTCATTGTTAATATACTTAATGATATGTTTACTTATCATAGTATCATGTTAACTATATATATATCCATATATATGTCATCATATAGTTTTTACAAGTTTTAACGTTCGTGAATCACCGGTCAACTTGGGTGGTCAATTGTCTATATGAATCATATTTCAAATAATCAAGTCTTAACAAGTTTGATTGCTTAACATGTTGGAAACATTTAATCATGTAAATATCAATCTCAATTAATATATATAAACATGGAAAATTTCGGGTCACTACATCCGGTATGTGACGAAGACGTGGTAAGTGTAGATCATTGTCTAATATTCTGCAAATTCGCCATGGAAGTATGGAACCGTGTATATCGTTGGTGGAACTTCGAATCTTTCGTGAATTTTAGCTCTAATGAATTACTCCAAGGCAACGCTAACACACTGATTAACATGTCAAAATTCGGCCATAAGATTTGGCAGGCGGTCGAATGGGTTAGCGCATACTACATTTGGAAGAACCGTAATAATGTGATTTTTCATAATAAATCGTGGAGCTTACCGGTTGCCTTAAGCGAGATACAATTAAAATCTTACGAGTGGATATCCAAAAGGTTGAAAGGTAAAAATATTGAATGGTTAGATTGGCTAAGTGATCCTCGTGTTTTCCTCACAATCACCTACACAAGTTTTCTTCCTCCGCAAGCTTTTTAAATTGTAGGTTCATATTAATTTCCTTGTAGGAAATTGTTAAGTGTTCGAGTAAGCGTCCATGGGGGTTCTCATGTCCCACGGATTTCATCGTGTATATCGTGTACTTCTTCGATTTTAATGCTATTATTCTCTTGCTTTTCAAAAAAAAAAAGATTACACAAACATAATATTCATATAACGATCATGTAATCATAATAAGAATGAAAAGTTAGAACGATCTAACCGAATTGAAGGTTGAACCGGGCTTGTGTTTGACACAATTCCCTTAAACAGATTCGACGTCTGTTCCCAGGGTACACCGGTTCGAAGCAGCGTACTGCCGGACGAGAGCAGTTACCTGAAAAAGACCGGAAGCGGGGTGACCGAAGTTGTAGAAGAAGAAGCTGAATGTAAGAGGGTTACGATTTTTGTTTGTGTGTTAGTTTATTTATCTTTCTCAATACCAAAGTTGGTATTTATAGTGCAACCTTGATTGATATTGTAAATCTTTTAGGATTTGAAAAAGGAAAGAGAAGATTTACAAAATCACAAAAAAGATTTACAAAATCATTGGTTGATAGCTTCTACTTTGCACTTAAACTAACAACTTTGAGACGCGATAACTCATTCACCATTAACCCGTTTTGTACACGCTTTAGTTCGTTTTAAAGCTCTCATTAGTGGTTACAAAAACCCACGTTAATATATATCACTTTATCATATATTAATTTGTGTCCAAAAAATTGGTGGAACATACTTTTCCAACCAAATTTTCCAACAATCCCCCACATGAATGGAGATCGCTTCTTAGTAACAACTATCTTCCGATTAAATTTCAGCGGTTGAATCTTGCATACGATAAGTAGGTGTTACCCCTTGAACTTTGGCTTGTGAAAACGCACTTAGTCTACTGGCTCTGAGTAGACGGCGATGTCTTTGAACTCGTCTGCCATTTGTGTAGACGACAATACGCTTCACACAAGACTCTCCATGACAATCTCAAGTCCACATAGTTATGTTCGTTATGGTCATGAACATTAGCCTGGTTCTGCGAGAGCTTATCAAGTATTGTGCCCCAACAATACCCTTCGAAGCGACCCCACTTCTCTCTCACATAGGTGATTCACCACCGAATGGCTACTGATTAACCACGCATGATTATTTTAGTTGAATCATAAAGCCATGGGCTTATCCTCTTACATGTCACTTTTAGGAATGAACTAGGAAGTCTACTCATAATTAGTAAACTCCCTTTAAAATTGTAGGGTTTACTAGTTTAGTAATTAACTCCCCCACAGTGACTTTCGCCAGTTCATACAAGTAGGTTGTCCTATTGAACTCGGATCTTGGGATCTCCAGTCAACTGAGTTAGGTTTTCCTTCATATAAACTTAGCCTTTCAGGAGCTTCAGTCTCATTCCCACGCACGACTCATACACTAACTCTCTGCTTAAGCCTTTTGTCAGCGGATCCGCAACATTATCCTTTGACTTCACATAGTCAATAGTGATAATTCCTCTAGAGATTAGTTATCATACTTTATTATGTCTACGTCTCATATATTTATTCATACCATTACACATTGTAATATGAGCTCTACCAATCACCGATTGGCTATCACAATGTATACATATAGCCGACACCGGCTTAGGCCATCTGGTATATCTTTAATGAATTGACGTAGCTATTTTACCTCTTCACCAGCTTTATCTAAAGTGGTGAATTCTGATTCCATCGTGGATCTAGCAATAATCGCTTGTTTAAACGATTTCCACGATATAGTCGCACCTCCAAGTGTGAATACATATGCACTTGTCGCTCTGGAATCATTCGTACCAGATATACAGTTTGCATCACAGTGTCCCTCGATCACTGCAGGATATCTGTTACAGACTTAACTCTAATGAGATTTACTTGGATTACTCTTGTATCTACTTAGCTTGCTTACATTACATGCTAATTCGGATCGAGTACAACTCATTAGATACATTAGAACGCATTATCATATATCATGTTCTTGATATCAAAATACAAGACACCCCCACATTTTTAAGTTATTGTGTTCATTTTACACAACTAACAAGGGTTACTGCTTATCAAAGCTTCCCCCACATGTCTTGCAACTTGATATCATAATCATATATCTAATATGATTCTAATCAATGAAGCGTTCAAATGCTCACACATAAGATATGCATCTTTTGTAATTTGTGTTTTAGCACATTTGAGCAATTTTTAGTCATATTCTAGTTTTGTCATAGAGACGTTGAATTTAGAAAACTTAACAAAGTTCTCGCACTCAAATTATATTTTCACATCTGAATTCTGATTAGGTAATTCAAATCTCAAGATAATAAAATAATAAAGATTGACATCTTTATATTTATAATTATCTTCAATATCATAATTCACATAATATGTGAATAATTAATATCATCAATGATGTTCACAATATACCAAATCCTTCTATTACCAAATGAAAGCGATTTTGTCTTTAAATATATATTTAACACAATGAAATATTAGTTGTTAATTGATCTCTGCAGATGATCCTCATTAACAAGTCCAAGTCTAGCACTCCATAGACTTTATGTCCAAAGCATTAGAATAAAAGACGCATCATTCTTATTCTCCATAGCTTTTCTTACAAGAAATGTCATACCATATCCCTTGTATCATGACAAAATCAACGTCATATACTTAAACACCACCTTAAGTATACCATTTAAGAGGGTTTAAAATATCATGTATATTTTTCCATACATTCAGTATTTGTTCCTCTATAAGCATAATGTGTATGCCATTTATCGAGGAAGTTCCTTTAATTCTAGTGGTTCCTGTTGAACTAGCTTTAAGTGTCTCATCTTGAACACCTTCATCGTCTATCCTAGACGAACTTCCACATTCATTTGTAACGTATGGAAATACATTTTCAAAGAATGAAATATTTCTCGATTCTATTATCGAACCTTTGTGTATATTCGAAATCTTGGATTCATGCACAAGGAAGTGATTAGCACTACTGTGTTTCGCACATTCGATAAATATGCAGTCAACATTCTTTGATCCTATCTTTTGTGCCTTAGGTAGGGAACAACTACCTTTGCTAGGCACCCCCACACTTTGAGGTACTCATAGGATGATTTTCCTTTCCACCATAACTTGTATGGGGTTTCATCCCTTTTCGTTTGGGGTATCTTATTTAAAAGATAGTTTACCGATAGAATGGCGCCCCCCACATTGACTGACTTACACCCGAACTCACCAACATGGCATTCACCATTTCTTTCAAGGTTCTATCCTTTCTTTTAGCAGTGCCATTGGATTGAGGTGAGTAAGGTGCAGTGAATTCATGTCTAATGCCATTTTCCGCACAAAATTCAGCAAAAAGGTACAACATATTCACCACCTCTATCACTGCGGACAACCTTGATTTTCCGTTCAAGTTGATTCTCAACTTCATTTTTATAAGCAATAAACTTCTCAATTGCTTCAAATTTACTTCTCAACAAGTAAACGTCACAGTACTTCGTGTATCATCGATAAAAGTAATGAAGTACTTGTTACCATTCCTCGTTGGAATGGATTTCAATTTACACACATGTGAATCATATTAAGGGTTCAGTTATTCGTTCAACCGACTTGAAGGATAATCTTATTATTTTTCTTCAACACTTGATTCAATATAGAATGTTGCAATGCTGTTTAGTGTCATCAAACTATGAATAGAATTTAAGTTAACAACTTGATTCGCATCATTGTTAACAACCATTGCACTTACTTTGAACATATCATTCTATTCTTGGTCAACATGACCTTTTGAATATACATTCAACTTTTCCGTTAAGCTAAACTTGTTCAACAACCATCCAGACACCAGATTCATACGAATCTCAAGAACATACAACACATTATTCAATGTGAGTTCCTATCCAGAAGTCAATTTTTCCAGGATCATCTGGAATATAAACTAAAATAAACAGTTTTAGCAAAGCAGAAAATTTCAGCTAGCAAATACCACGTAAACTGAACTAATTTGGGTTTTCAACCCAAATAATAGTTTCATTTTACCGTTAACACACCGAGTTTAACCAAATACGTTTCAACTCCACTAGGTTAAAGAATCAGGTTTCAACCAAATAGATAAACCAAACAGGTTTCAAACTAAACTATTTCAACTCAAGTGGGTAAACCAAACAGGTTTCAACCCTACAGTTAAACCAAACAAGTTTAAATCCGGTTTAATAACTATCTAAAACTGTCCCAATACTGTCCCAAAGATAGTCGAATGCAGTCTGGAAACAGTTCAGAAACATTTCGGATGTGCTCTAAAAACCCGTTCAAAACCATGTTCGAGAACAGTCCGAAAACGGTTCAAAAACTGTTCAATTACACGTTTAGAACGAACCGGTTGTGCCATTCAAGACATAGTTTCGACATAGGGAATCAGAATGACTCTAAGCTTGAACCAAACTCACAAAGGTTCGGTCAAGAACCTCGCAAGGTTCGACGTGGTTAGAAAAAGAACATCTTTTTTTGCCAACGCTTAAAATTCACACGAGTGAACTTTTCAAGTTTCTGAACATGAGAAACACCGCATTCGACAACGGTGGTATTGTCTCAACAATGACAGTAACAACAGTGTAGCTCATGATCGTTGAGTACTCATTATTAATTACAAAGCCAAATATGTAATTAATAATTTATCTTGGCGTTAATAAATATGGTTCAATCTTATACATATATACAAATACAAGTCAACAGAATAAATAACACAATTATGTTTTACCAATATGCTCATACATATACATGATCTGTTTGACAAACATATATCATCTTAAATCATGATATTACATATACATACATAGTTTGATTCAACCAAACAGTAAGAGTACTCCACTATTAAAACATGTTATGGCATAGTATATATTTAATAGTTACAAACCATTAAACTCATGTTATTGTACGTACTTTACCATTAAAACTAGTTTACAAAAGCATTTACAATCAAGCCAAATTGTAATCACAAGGATATAATATATTAATGCCCACTACTATTTGCTAAAGAATAAAAATGTCATATTAGATATATATATACATGAATCCATTAATTTCAAATCTTAATGATGTCATGATCAACGAATTAAATAAATTATATATTCTCATCATGATCTCATATATATTTATTATATATAATTAACATTGAATATCATGATTCAAATTTCACTATTAAGATCTATATGATCAAAATCATTCAAATAGTCGTATTATAATACTGAGCATAATACAAGTTTTGAACAAACTAGCCAATGTGTTTGACCACCACCAATCTATATTTTAACCACAATATGATTATGACCATATCAAATCCATACAATCATACAAGATATATTATAATTTTTTTTTGAAAGGCAACTAATATTATATATTAAAAAGAACCAAACAGTTATAGAGCATGTGAGGGCATGCTTAGCTAATATAAAGCCTAAACTAACAAAAGCAGAATACACGAAGACAAAAGTAAATCGAATTCTAGCAAGTAATTATCCGCTGTCAACATATGCGATCGAATTTATGAGCCATTGGCTCCAAACGATGTTGGTTTTCTTCCATCTCCTTGAAATCCATTCATAAGTTTGGATTTGTACTTCGTTTAGTGCTACAGGGCCGTTGCCTCTCTTATTTTGGAATAAACATCTGTTTCGGTTGTGCCAAATTGAATATCCACAAGCCCACTGATGTTTGAGCAGAGGGGTATAAAATACTATTAAATACGATACAATTTTACACAAGATATTTATTTATTTATAGAATGGATATACTTAAACCTTGCTACAACACTTATAGGCAGTGTACCTAATCATACAGTAGTGTAGTTTTTAGTAAGTCCGGTTCATTCCACAGGAAAAATCTTTAAACAAAGCTTAACGCTATATTAGTTTTATTTTATAAAAATACAAATATATATATATAAGTAATATTATTATTATAAGGGGGGTTTTACCGTTTAATGACCGGTTTGTCGATTTTAAAAACTTTAGTCACAGTTAAAACCTAATGTAAAATATTAAAAATAAATACAACTTAATTTAAAACGTAAAGTAAATAACGATAATGAAATTGCAATAAATAAAAGTGCGATGAAATAAACTTGCGATAATTAAAAAGTACGATAATTAAAAGTGCAATTAAATATAAAATAAAGGAAATTAAATATGAGATAAAAGAATTATGCTTATTTAAACTTCCATAATCATGATGTTTGACGTGTTGATTTTAGTTTTATGCCCATGGGTTAATTGTCCTTTGTCCTGGATTATTTAATATGTCCGTCTGGTTTTTGTCCATAACAGTCCATCAGTCATAAATATAAAGTGCGAGTGTCCTCGTCAAATTATCCTTATACCCGAAGTTAAATATTCCAACTAATTGGGGACTTAAACTGTAACAAGATTTTAATACTTTGTTTAATAATTACACCAGGTTATCGACTGCGTGTAACCCAAGGTTTTAATACTTTGTTAACAATTATGCCAAGTGTCCTTGTACATAATTTCACCCCTGTTTTAATAATTCCATAGACTATTAATCCATTCCCATGTCCGATTAAATGAACGATTATTCGTACATATAAATACCCCGCCCATCGTGTCCGATCGAGTGTATATGGCTATTTATAGGGAAGTTCAATTGTAAATCTTTATATTAAAATTAACAATCTATCATTTAGTTAAACAAATATAAAGCCCATTAATAGCCCATAGTCTAATTTCCACAAGTGTCGTTCTTTTGTCCAAACCCCAATTATGGTACAAAGCCCAATTACCCAATTTTAATATTTTTAGCCCAACATCATGATTACTTCGGTATTAAATAAGCATAATAATAACTTAGCTACGAGACATTAATGTAAAAAGGTTGAACATAACTTACAATGATTAAAAATAGTGTAGCGTTACACGGACAAAATTTCGACTTACACCCTTACAACATTCGCTAACATACCCTTATTATTAGAATTAAAATTAAAATTAAAATTAAAATATAAATATAAATATATACTACGTATGGATTGAGGAGAAGAAAAAGATGTGTTTTTAAAGACTCCGAATGCCTTTCTTTTATAGGCAAATATTGATTTCAAATTTTCATTTATGACCCCTTAACTATGCTCAATTAACAACTTTTTATTATTTATTATTATTCTTATTATGAATTATTTAAATATTATATTATATTCTTGTGCATAGTTGACTTGTACTTTCAGGCCCGTTGCGTCAAGCGTTGAAAGTTGGCTCATGTCTCGGTTCCGAATTTTCGAACGCCTTTTCGTATAATTTAATATCTTGTACTTTGCGTTTTAAGGCTTGTACTTTTGTAATTTTGAGACGTTTCTCATCAATAAATTGAACCACTTGGATTGTATCTTGTACATTTGAGCTTTTTGGTCATTTGCGTCTTCAAATCGTCGAATCTGTCTTTTGTCTTCACCTTTTATTATTTAAACGATAATTACTTGAAATTAGAACAATTGCAACTAAAAGCTTGTCTTTCTTGAAGGATAATGCTATAAAATTTATGTTCGTTTTTAGCATTATCAAATATTCCCACACTTGAGCGTTGCTTGTCCTCAAGCAATATAGTCTTGAAATAAAAACACTAGAATCACTTCTTTATTCTTCACACTTTGTACATCAGTGATTTCTATATGGCGGTATGAACAATGATAGTAACGTTGTGGTTTACAGTCCCACATGACTATAAAGGTTAGATCCTTTATGAAACTGGATCTTTATGAAAACATTTGATCTTTTGAAAATTAAATCTAGTTTTTACCCTAGATAAGTTTTCCGGAATAACCCTTCACCGGTGTTTGCAAAATTATTTTTGTGGGTTTGGTGGGTTTCAGATTTGAAAATTTTTAGCTCAAAACTTGCGGTTTTGTGTCACCCACTTGCTAACCTTGTATTAGGAAAGCAACACATCCAGTATACTTGCTCCGTATATTACCTTTCGGTAAACTACCGTCCAGTTGTAAAGGAAAGCGTTGAACAAGCAACTGTTAAGGCAATGTCCCCTGACATGCTTTTAATTATGGTCTATAACGTGTCGGACGCAATTACTATCCTTTGTAGGAGCAATAGTAAAGCTCACCCTTATAATTTTTTTGGTCTGGCACAAGGTCCTGTCTTTGACCATATTATGCAACCACCGTTCTTACGGTTGACACCCGATTTGGTTCAGGTGACCTAATGGATTCCAGGTGAATTCTTAGGATTTTACGTTCAATGGTAATGAACGCATTGAAAATGAGTTTTCAGAAAACAAATCGGTTTGTAATTTTGATCAAAATATTTTCTCGTTCAAGCTCGAGTTTAGATATCATTGAATTCCATGAGTTTGTAATTCTCAATCTTTAAGGTCAATCTCAAGGATTGAGTAATATCAGGCTTAAAAGCTGATTTTTAATCTTTAAGGAGATTATCCTTTCTGGGAGTCTGATTCATTAGTCTTATCAAGCTAATTTGCACGGCGTCCTCCCCATTTTACAAGACAGATCCTCTCATGGTTAGGATAAGTCTGACCACTTGGCGACCCTGTTTGATGTTGAGGTCCGTGGATTTCCTGCTGATTTTAGAGATGACTTTTCTAGATTTTTCGTCAACCTACAGCTGGTCTGGACGACAACTTCATGACCTAAATCAAGAAGCGCGTTTCTTTTTCAGAAGACTTTACTTCCTTTTAATGATGGAATTGATTCATCGTGTAGATCCATCTTTCTTTCAAATATATTATAATAAATCGGGTAAAACTGTTTAGATTAGTCCAAAGCAAAAGTATCTTAAATTATTTGTTACAGAAATATGTTACATATGTTTAAAATAACTTGGTAAATTTTTCCACACTTGGCTTTTATTTTCTTTTATTTGCCTTTTTGTTCTCCTCTATTCCATTCTTAAATGAATTCTAACATTTTGGTTTGTTTCTCAATTTATGTCCTTTCCTAGGTAACAATAATTTCGGTGTTAACACCTAGTTTTATCGTTCATAAATATGTATAAACATGATTTTGAATTCATTTAATTGGAAATTTTGAAAATTTTACTAGAATTGGGTAGTCAGTATATAAGACTAGGGCTGTTCTTTATTATTAGAGAGCACTAGATTCTAATACAACTACTGCTTTACTAGTATTTTTAATGGTAACCAAGTATTTAAAGTAAAAATTTTAAAAATCCGAAAGAATTTAACCCCTTCCCACACTTAAGATCTTGCAATGCCCTCATTTGCAAGAAATCAGTAACAATTTAAATTATTGAGGGTGATTAGCGTAGAAATGATTAAATTTTACCAAAGTTTCCAAACATATTGGCTTTTTTTATATATATAAAAAGGTTATAATTTCTAAAACATATATTAATAAAATTTTAAAAATTTGTTTTTTTAGCAGCGAGGGTGTTTCGGATCGTTGTCCTAGTCTGTCCCTCGACAAAATTTTAAAATTCGTCAATTCAAAGCGTGATTTTTAAAAGTAAAGATTTTTTTGGGTTTTTTTAATGTTTTTGGCATACTTTAATTCAATAAGATTAAAAATAATGATAATAAAAGTTCTCGCCCCTCCCTCGGGTAAAGCAATTTCGGCTCAACAACCTAGTCTTCAACTCACGACGAATTTTAAAAAACATATTTTTAACTTAGCGAAATAAAGTAAATTTTTGTTTTTAAATTCACACCAAACTTAAATTTAAAATGCATAAAATTAAAAATTCACACCCAACTTAATTAAAAATTTATATTATAAATTCACACCAAACTTATATTATATTTTTGTTTTTATACATACAAATTATATTAAAAAGATTAATTTTTCAAATATTTATAATTTTAAATATATTAATTTTAAAAAGTTTACAATATTATTTTAATTTTTATATATTAATTTTAAAACATGGTAAAAATAAAATTAAAAATCTTTTTGGCTTTTATCCCACTTTAATCAATCAAATATTATCAAAAATATACGCCCCTCTTTTCGGTAAAGTAATTTCGGTTCCATGACCTAATTTAACTCATGACGAATTTTTGAAATATTTTGGGTTGATTGATTAAAGATATTTATACCTTAAGAATAAACGTTAAATTTTGCAGTGATGTAATAAATTTTTTAATGATATCAATAATTTCAGTCGCCAAACCTAATTTTATTTAATACCAATTTAATACTTTATAGCGAACAAATTAGCGTTTATTATCAAAAGGTTAAAAATAAAAATAAAAAATAAAAACTGTACAGACTTATCTGTGAGATAGTATTCTTAGTGATACGATCTATCCCATTCATAAGATAGTCGGTTTAATTGATTTTCCATGGCTACATAGGCGTAACCTCGAGCATTCAGTGTTTTTTCTTCTAAACATATGAACGGTCCGTCTCTGCATAAAGTAACAAATTCGGTGTTTGAATAGGTTTGATTATTTGAACATTTACCTCCATGTGACCATTTTCCGCATTTGTGACATCTTTCAAGGTGTCGTGCTCTTTTTTTCGCTGCGGATTTTGATTTTCCTTTACCAAATTGTAACTTATTATCTTCGCATCTGGATTCTTTTCTTACTCCGTCCAATCTTTCTCTGATTACTGATACTAGTTCACTCGGAAGTGTGTCATTATTACGTTTAGTGATCAAAGCGTGTAGCATTAGACCATGGTTTAGTTCACAGGAAGTCTTCATTTCCTAAATAAAAATAAAAATTCAGAATGGGGGGAGAAGACTAGTTCTTTAGGGTCTGCTAGGGAAAGACCATTCGGGTTCCATTTTCGAGAACTACACGAAAACAGACAATCTAACTCTAACAGAAATACATAAAATCCTTAAAAGACTTGATTCTCCCCACACTTAGTTAGCTGTGGTATCGAAATTGTGATTAACTTCGTTGTCGACTTCCATCGGACTATCTATGTAATGTTTAACTTTGTGACCATTAACTTTAAATTCAATTCCATTTAAATTTATTAATTCTATCGTTCCATATGAGAAAACTCTTTTGACTATGAATGGTCCAGACCATCTCGATTTCAATTTTCCAGGAAATAGCTTGAATCGTGAATTGAAAAGAAGAACTCTGTCTCCTTCTTTAAATTCTTTTGAACTTCTGATTCTTTTATCATGCCATTTCTTCGTTCTTTCCTTATAGATTAACGAATTTTCGTATGCTTCATGTCTTAATTCTTCTAATTCGTTTAATTGACTTAATCGTAGACATCTGGCTTCATGTAAATCAAGATTACATGTCTTCAAAGCCCAAAATGCTTTATGTTCAATTTCTACTGGAAGATGACATGCTTTTCCATAAACGAGTCTAAAAGGTGTGGTTCCAATTGGAGTTTTGTAGGCTGTTCTAAAACCCCAGAGTGTATCCTCCAATTTAATGGACCATTCCTTCGGATTTGATCCTACGGTTTTTTCTAGAATACGTTTTAAAGCTCGGTTGGTATTTTCAACTTGTCCACTTGTTTGTGGATGATAAGCAGTGGAGATTTTATGAGTTACTCCATATCTTTTAAGAACTTTCTCAAGTTGATTATTACAGAAATGAGTACCCCGATCACTTATTAAAGCTTTCGGTGTTCCAAACCTTGCAAAAAGACGTTTTAAAAAGTTGACTACAGCTCGTGCATCGTTAGTTGGGAGAGCTTGTGCTTCCGCCCATTTAGATACATAATCAATGGCTACGAGTATATATAGATTATTATGAGATTTTGGAAATGGACCCATAAAGTCAATACCCCAAATGTCAAATACCTCACATACTTGGATGACATTTTGTGGCATTTCATCACATTGACTTATCTTTCCGGCCCTTTGACAAGCATCACAGGATTTGCAAAGAAGGTGTGCGTCTTTGTAAATTGTAGGCCAATAGAATCCAGCATCATAAACTTTTCTTGCTGTTAGTTGAAGCCCATAATGCCCTCATGTTGGTCCTGTGTGACAATGGTTTAAGATTTTACTAGCTTCATCTCCGAATACACATCGGCGTATTATTCCATCGGGACAACTTTTAAACAAATGTGGATCTTCCCAGAAATAGTGTTTTATATCACTGAAGAATTTCTTTCGTTTTTGGTACGACAATCCTTTTTCAAGGAATCCACATACTAAGTAGTTTGCATAGTCTGCAAACCATGGAATTTCATTATAATCTATCTTCAATAGATATTCATCAGGAAAGTTGTCTTGTATGGCCGATTCATTTAGAACTTCTAATTCGGGATTTTCAAGACGAGAAAGATGATCGGCGGCGAGATTTTCTGCTCCTCTTTTATCTCGGATTTCAATATCAAACTCTTGTAATAGTAAGATCCAACGGATTAATCGTGGTTTAGCATCTTGTTTCGAAAATAGGTATCTAAGAGCAGAATGGTCGGTATAGACCACCGTTTTAGCTAGAACAAGATATGATCGAAATTTGTCAAAAGCAAAGACAATAGCAAGGAGTTCTTTTTCAGTAGTTGTATAATTTGTTTGTGCTCCTTGTAATGTCTTACTAGCATAATATATAGGTTGAAATCGTTTTTCAATCATTTTTCCTAAAACGGCTCCCATTGCAAAATCACTTGCATCGCACATTAGTTCAAACGGTAAATTCCAATTTGGTGTTATCATGATTGGCGCATTAGTGAGTTTCTCTTTAAGAATATTAAAAGATTTGATGCATTCATCTGAAAAGATGAATGGAGCATCCTTTTCTAGGAGTTTATTCATAGGAGTGGCAATTTTAGAAAAATCTTTTATGAAACGTCGGTAAAAACCGGCATGCCGTAGAAAACTCCTAACTCCTCTAACATTGGTGGGATGTGGAAGTTTAGCAATTACATCTACTTTAGCTCTATCCACTTCAATTCCTTCTTTTGAAATTTTATGTCCAAGAACGATGCCTTCTTTAACCATGAAATGGCATTTCTCCCAATTAAGAACTAGATTTGATTGTTCGCATCTAATAATCATTCGTTCAAGATTAGTTAGACATGATTCAAAAGTATCACCGAAGACTGAAAAGTCATCCATGAAAACTTCCATGCATTCTTCTATCATGTCGTGAAAAATCGCCATCATGCACCTTTGAAAGGTTGCAGGGGCGTTGCAAAGTCCAAATGGCATGAGTTTGTAAGCAAAAGTACCATAAGGGCACGTGAATGTGGTTTTCTCTTGGTCTTCGGGTGCTATTGGAATTTGAAAATATCCGGAAAATCCATCAAGAAAACAATAATAACTATTTCCGACTAATCTTTCCAACATTTGATCAATGAAAGGTAAGGGAAAGTGATCTTTTCTGGTGGCGTCATTTAATTTTCTATAATCAATACATACACGCCATCCTGTTACAGTACTAGTAGGAATAAGCTCATTTTTCTCATTTGTAATGACAGTCATGCCACCCTTCTTAGGCACGCATTGAACTAGGCTTACCCATGGACTATCAGAAATTGGATAAATTAAACCTGCATCTAGCAGTTTAATAATTTCTTTTTTAACAACATCTTGCATATTCGGATTTAGTCTTCGTTGGCGTTGCACATACGTTTTATGACCTTCTTCCATAAGGATTTTATGTGTGCAATACGAAGGACTTATTCCTTTAATATCATGAATCTTCCATGCAATGGCTGGTTTATGAGCTTTCAACACAGAAATGAGTTGTGATTTCTCATTTTCAGTAAGAGAAGACGATATTATTACAGGTAATTTAGATTCACCATGTAAATAAGTGTATTCCAAATGGTTTGGAAGTGGCTTTAACTCTAATGTCGGAGGTTCTTCTATCGATGATTTGTATCGATATCTGTCTTCTTCTTTTAACATTTGAATTTCTTCTGTTGTTGGTTCATATCCATTAGCTATTAGTGTAGCTAACATTTCAACTTCATCAATTGGTTCAGTTCCTTCTCCTAAAGAACATTCTCCTGTTCATTGTAATTCTGGAAATTCTTCTAACAATTATGCATGTGAATCTATAGTTTGAATATAATAACATGTATCATCTGCAGATTGCGGTTGTTGCATTGCTCTATCAACTGAAAAAGGTAACACTCTCGTCCTCTATACTTAGGGTCAATTTTTTTACCAAACACGTCTATCATTGCTTTAGCCGTGTTTAAGAATGGTCTTCCTAATATGAGAGGAACTTGAGAATCTTCTTCCATGTCCAGAACAACAAAATCTACTGGAAATACTAAAGTACCAACTTTAACTAGCATGTTCTCCATTATCCCTCTAGGATATTTTATTGATCGATCGGCTAGTTGTATACTTATTCTGGTTGGTTTCAATTCTCCAAGTTCTAGTTTAGTGTATAGTGAATACGGCATTAAATTTATACTAGCACCTAAGTCTGCCAATGCTTCTATTGAACTAAGACTACCCAGAAAACATGGAATTGTGAAACTTCCTGGATCAGATAGTTTTTCTGGTATCTTATTCAACAGCACTGCTGAACAATTAGCATTCATAGTAACGGCCGAGAGTTCTTCCATTTTCTTTCTATTTGAGGTTAGATCTTTCAAGAATTTAGCATATCTAGGCATTCCTGAAATCACATCAATGAAAGGAAGATTTACATTTATCTGTTTAAATATATCCAAGAATTTGGATTGCTCGGCTTCAAGTTTCTCTTTCTTCATTTTACTCGGGTAAGGAAGTGGTGGTTGGTATGGTTTAACATAAGGTTTATCCTTAGCTGTGTTATCTTCATTAACCTTTTCAACTACCGGTTCTTTTTCCTTATCTTGATCAGGTTGTGGTTCTTGTGGAGTAGGAATAGCTTCATCAGAAGTTACAGGTATTTCAGGTGGTTTAAGTGTTGTACCACTTCTTGTGGTAATGGCTTTAGCTGTTTCATTCCGGGGGTTAGCATTTGTATCACTAGGTAAACTTCCCGGTTTTCTTTCACCTATTAACCTTGCTAGGTTACTTACTTCTTGTTCCATGTTTTGAATAGAAGCTTGTTGATTTCTAAATGCTTGAGCATTTTGTTCATTAGTTTGTTTTTGAGATGTGAAAAACTGCGTTTGAGTTTCAACTAGCTTCGTCATCATATCTTCTAAATTCGGCTTTTTATCATCGGTTTGTTTTGAAAATTATGTCTTTGCTGATTGTAAGTATTATTGGATACTTGTTGATTGCTAGGACCTTGTTGGTTGTTGTATGGAATATTTCGATTATAATTCTGATTTTGATTGTAAATCGGTCTTGGCTGTTGATAATTATTCTGATAATTATTTCCAGGCCTTTGGTTTAGATATGAAACATTCTCTCTTTGTTCCATTGTTAATTCAATACTAAGACAATCTTTTGTCAAATGTGGTCCTCCACACTGCTCACAACTAATTCGTATTGAGTGGATATCTTTAGTCATCTTTTCCATTCGTCTCTCGACAGCATTTATCTTTGCGGAAATGGAATCTAAGTCATGGCTAGAATCGGCTCTAGCTGCTTTAGATGATCTAACGATATCTTTTTCTTGGTGCCACTCATGTGAGTGTGAAGCAGTGTTATCAATAATTTTGTAAGCATCAGTTTCGGTTTTCTTCATAATGGAACCACCAGCTGCTATATCGATGTCTTTTCTTGTAGTGATGTCGCATCCTTGGTAGAATATTTGTACTATTTGACAGGTGTCTAAACCATGTTGCGGACATCCTCTTAATAATTTTCCAAATCTTGTCCACGCCTCATATAGAGTTTCATTTGGTTTCTGTGTGAACGTAACAATTTCTCCTTGAAGTCTTACGGCTTTAGATGCCGGAAAGAATTGTTTAAGAAATTTTTCAACTAAAACGTCCCATGTATCAATCGCCCCTTCAGGTAACGATTCCAACCAAACTTTGGCTTCTCCCTTTAAAGTCCAGGGAAATAACATGAGATATATTTGTTCATCCTCAACTTCTCTTATTTTAAATAGTGTGCAGATCCTATTAAAGATATGAAGATGTTCATTTGGATCTTCTTTCGGCGCACCACTAAATTGGCATTGATTAGTCACCATATGTAGAATTTGTCCTTTGATTTCATAATCTGGCGCATTAATGCCTGGATGAGTAATTGAGTGACTTTGGCCAGTGCGTTTAGCTCTCATTCGGTCTTCCATACTTAAAGGTTCTGTTACTTCCATAATTGAATTTGTTAAATCTGAATCACTAGAGGATTCTGATTTAATGGTTCGTTCCTCAACAATCTCTGTTTGAATGATTGGTGGTTCCGGAGGAAAAATTAATGGTTCAGGATCTATGAATTGTCCCTGAATATTCTCCGAATTCTCAATTGTGAGGTCGGTTTCAAAAAATGGATTATCGGAAATTTGAATTGGAGTACTTGGTCGACTGGATGACGATTCTAAAGAAAAATCAACGGCGGTAATATTAGCTAGATGTCTTGATCGAGTTACAGGTGGTGAACGTACAAAAGGTGGTGAACGTCTTGCTCGGTGCATTCACTGAATATCCTATTAGTTTTTAAAAGGAAAGAAAAATTATATAAGTTATCCAATTAATAGACTTTTCTGATTTTGCCCACGTTTCGAATAGCCAAAAGATGCAGCAGAGGGGCAGGATTCGTTTGGTCTCAATATAATTGAGGACTGTTTGGCTCCAATAACCCGGTCCACGTACAAATCCAACTATTACTACGAATCAGAAAATTTTGATGTCTATCAATTTAACCACTTAAAATAAATTTTCGTAATTTTAAGAAATTTAGATAAGAAGTAGAATAAAAATCTATATCCTAAAACTAGAATTTCGAGAAATAAGAAAGAAAAAGAGAACGTCGAAAAAGAAAAAGAAAAGGGTTGAAAAATAAAAGGCGTCGAAAAATAAGAAATAAAAAGAGATGACTATAGAACTTAAAAATACTTGACTAACCCAACCTTATTACTATTACTAACTTAAAATTATAATCGCAAATTGAGATTAGTAATTGGAATGATAATTGATACATAGGTAAAAGGCGTTTAAATATATTAAAGCTTACAAGTAAAACTATATCTCAAATGGCAATATCTTAAAAAGGTACTAAAACTTAAAAAGGCGTTACAAAATTCTAAAGCACCTAAATCTTAGTTTAAAGAAAAAGCACTTAAGGGATTTTACGGCAAAGCCTAAAAATCTAGAAATAAAAATAATTATGGCAAATACTAGTAAGGAAAACTACTCTTAGTGAATTTTTTTTTTTTAAAAAAATGTTTTTTTTAAAACGTTTTTTTTAAACGTTTTTTTTTTTTAATTATGGAGTAATATGTGTACTGAGAGCCTCCCTACTACACTAACATTCGTACTACTTTATTTATATAATTTTATTAATGTAGACGATTAATTAAATCTATGGTTTGAAAATAAACGAATAGTCCATAGTACAAAGAATCTTATACTAGTAGTAATGAAGTGGGGTTGATGAGGACAAGATGTCCAGATGGTAATTGAACCCACCCGAGTTGTTTTCACATTTAGGTACTGATGTTTCGCGAGGTGTATACGAAATAGCTTATATATTTACTACGAAATACTATTAAATACGATACAATTTTACACAAGATATTTATTTATTTATAGAATGGATATACTTAAACCTTGCTACAACACTTATAGGCAGTGTACCTAATCGTACAGTAGTGTAGTTTTTAGTAAGTCCGGTTCGTTCCACAGGGAAATCTTTAAACAAAGCTTAACGCTATATTAGTTTACTTTTATAAAAATACAAATATATATATAAGTAATATTATTATTATAAAGGGGGGGTTTTTACCGTTTAATGACCGGTTTGTCGATTTTAAAACTTTAGTCGCAATTAAAACCAAATGTAAAATATTAAAAATAAATACAAGACTTAAATTAAAGCGTAAAGTAAATAACGATAATGAAATTGCGAATAATAAAAGTGCGATAAAATAAACTTGCGATAATTAAAAAGTACGATAATTAAAAGTGCAATTAAATACAATAACAATAAAAATGCGATAATTAGAAGTGCAATTAAATATAAAATAAAGGAAATTAAATATGAAATAAAAGAATTATGCTTATTTAAACTTCCGTAATCATGATGTTTGACGTGTTGATTTTAGTTTTATGCCCATGGGTTAATTGTCCTTTGTCCTGGATTATTTAATATATCCATACGGATTTGTCCATAATAGTCCATCAGTCATAAATATAAAGAGCGAAAGCCTTCGTCAAATTATTCTTATTCCCGAAGTCAAATATTCCAACTAATTGGGGATTCGAATTGTAACAAGGTTTTAATACTTTGTTTAATGAATACACCAGGTTATCGACTGCGTGTAAACCAAGGTTTTACTACTTTGTTAACAATTACACCAATTACCCTTGAATGTAATTCACCCCTGTTTCAACAAGTCTATTAACTATTAATCCAGTTCCGTATCCGATAAAATGAATAATTATTGGTATTTATAGATATCCCGCCCACCGTACCCAGTAAAGCATATGTGGTTATATATAAATACGTCGAATTATAAGTTTGTATATTAAATTAACAAGGTATTGTTTAGTTAATATAAAACACATTAATAACCCATAGTCTAATTTCCACAAGTGTCGTTCTTTTATCCAAACCCCAATTATGGTACAAAGCCCAATTACCCAATTTTTGTAATTAGCCCAACATCATGATTACTTCGGATTAAATAAGCATAATAATAACTTAGCTACGAGACATTAAATTAAAAAGGTTGAACATAACTTACAATGATTAAAAATAGCGTAGCGTTACACGGACAGAATTTCGACTTACACCCTTACAATATTCGCTAACATACCCTTATTATTAGGATTAAAAATTAAAATTAAAATTAAAATTAAAATATAAATTATATATATATATATATATTTTACGTATATAGATAGAGAGAATGATATATGATGGATTTTTACGATCAGAATGCGCGAGCTTTATAGGGAGTTTCAGAAATTGGGGCTCCGCGACTCGCGGCCCTTTTGGCCTTCAAACTCCGCGAGTCGCAGAGTTTGAAGGTACAGCTCACAGCTTTTGGAGTCTTTCTTGCCGACGATTTATTTATAAATATAATATATATATATATATTTAATATAATTAATTATATATTATATTATATTTATATACATAGTTAACTTGTAATTTTTAGTCCGTTGCGTTGAGCGTTGAGAGTTGACTCTGGTCCCGGTTCCGGATTTTCGAACGTCCTTGCGTACAATTTTATATTTTGTACTTTGCGTTTTGAATCTTGTACTCTTGTAATTTCGAGACGTTTCTTATCAATAATTGGAACCTCTTTGATTGTCTTTTGTACTTTTGAGCTTTTTGGTCGTTTGCGTCTTCAATTCATCGAATCTGTCTTTTGTCTTCACCTTTTATTATTTAAACGAATATCACTTTTAAATAGAACAATTGCAACTAAAAGCTTATCTTTCTTGAGGAATAATGCTATGAAATATATGTTCGTTTTTAGCATTATCAAATATTCCCACACTTGAGCGTTGCTTGTCCTCAAGCAATATCGTCTTGAAATACTAGAATCACTTCTTTATTCTTCACACTTTGTACATCAGTGATTTCTTATACGGCGGTATAAACAATGGTAGTAACGATATGGTTTACAGTCCCACATGATTATAAAAATTTAGATCCATTAAGGAAATTGGATCTTTTATGAAAACATTTGATCTTTTGAAAATTAAATCTCTTTACCCTAGATAAGTTTTCCGGAATAACCCTTTACCGGTGTTTGCAAAATATTTTTGTGGGTTTGGTGGGTTTCAGATTTGAAAATTTTAGCTCAAAACTTACGGTTTTGTGTCACCCACTTGCTAACCTTGTATTTGGAAAGCAACACGTCCAGTTTACTTGTCCCGTATATTACCTTTCGGTAAACTACCGTCCGGTTATAAAGAAAAGCGTTGAACAAGCAACTGTTAAGGCAATGTCCCCTGACATGCTTTTAATTATGGTCTATAACGTGTTGGACGCAATTACTATCCTTAGTAGGAGCAATAGTAAAGCTCACCCTTATAATTTTTCGGTCTGGCACAAGGTCCTGTCTTTGACCACTATGCAACCATCGTTCTTACGGTTGACACCCGATTTGGTTCAGGTGACCTAATGAATTCCAGGTGAATTCCTAGGATTTCACGTTCAATGGTAATGAACGCATTGAAAATAGGGTTTTCAGAAAACAAATCGGTTTGTAATTTTTATCAAAATATTTTCTCGTTCAAGCTCGAGTTTAGATATCATCGAATTCCATGAGTTTGAATTCTCAATCTTTAAGGTCAATCTCAAGGATTGAGTAATATCAGTCTTAAAAGCTGATTTTTAATCTTTAAGGAGATTATCCTTTCTGGGGATCTGATTCATTAGTCTTATCAAGCTAATTTGCACGGTGCCCCCCCATTGTACGAGATAAATCCTTCTCATGGTTAGGATAAATCTGACCACTTGGCGACCCTGTTTAATGCTGAGGTCCGTGGATTTCCTGCTGATTTTAGTGATGACTTTTCTAGATTTTTCGTCAACCTACAGCTGGTCTGGACGACAACTTCATGACCTAAATCAAGAAGCGCCTGTCTTTTTTCGGAAGACTTTACTTCCTTTTAATGATGGAATTGATTCATCGTGTAGATCCATCTTTCTTACAGTAAATCAGGTAAAACTTTTTAGTTTAGTCCAAGGCAAAAGTATTTTCAGTTATTTGTACAAAAATATGTGATATATGTTTTGAATAACTTGGAGAATTTTCCCACACTTGGCTTTTATTTTCCTTTTTATCGTCCTCTATTCCATTTTAAATGAATTTTAACATTTTGGTTTGTTTCTCAATTTATGTCCTTTCCGAGGTTACAATAATTTCGGTGTTAAAACCTAGTTTTATCGTTCATAAATATGTATAAACATGATTTTGAGTTCATTTAATTGAAAATTTTGAAAAATTTTACTAGAATTGGGTAGTCAGTATATAAGACTAGGGCTGTTCTTTATTATCAGAGAGCACTAGATTCTAATACAACTACTGCTTTACTAGTATTTTTAATGGTAACCAAGTGTTTAAGATAGAAATTATAAAATCCGAAAGAATTTAACCCCTTCCCACACTTAAGATCTTGCAATACCCTCATTTGCAAGAAATCAGTAACAATTTAAATTATTGAGGGTGATTTGTGTGAAAATGATTAAATTTTTACCAAAGTTTCCAAATATATTGGCGTTTGTTTGCTGAATGATAAATGGTGCACATCATTTGTTCATTCCGTCTTGTTGTTATTTCACATATATTTTGCATCTTGTCGTCAAAATTAGTTGCTTTTGCTGAACTTAACGCCAGTCTTTGAAAATGCGTTGTTTTACCCTGTTGTGTACATAAGATAAACTGCAAACATATATACATATTTTTGAAGTTTGGTATATTACCCCACATTCAAAAATTATTAAAATCTAAGAATAAAAGTTAGACAATTATAAAAACTATTACAATATTAACATAAGTATTAAACGTATCAACATTACAAATTACAAAATAAATAAAACTAAGTAGACTAGGGATGATACTGATACCAATAGGGGTTCCAAGCATAACCATAGGTGCTATAAAATGCTTCGGCAGGGTTATACGTAGGATACGGTGGTTGCATCTCTATAGACCAGGGAGGGAATATGGGTTTCGGTGTAGGAATATAGTTTCTACCTATATGTTGGCAATGAGCTATGATTTGGTTCTGATGAACTTGCCAATCTTCAAATGCTCTCTGTCTAGCATTTTCGTATTCCTGTGAAGCTATAAACCTTTGCATTTCTTGCATCTCATTTCCCCCTCCTACATTACCTTGTTGTTGGTTTCTCTCAACCTGTGGATGTCTACCATGGTATTGTACTGCGGCGTTATTTCGCCTCTTCAAAACTTTCGCACCATGGTATACATTTAAACCTATAGTATCGCGGGGTTCTGGTTCTTCTACTAATAACCCCCCCCCCCCCCCCCCACTTATATCCACACCGAGATATTCAGCAATCAAAGTAATAAAAATACCACCTCCTATTATGCTATGTGGTCTCATCCCCCTAACCATAGCTGATAAATAGTAACCCACACAATAAGGTATACTTACAGCGCTTTGTGGGTCTCGAATACACATATGGTAAAACAAATCCTGTTCATTTACCTTTTCCTTGTTCTTACCTCTTTGTGTAATCGAATTAGCTAAAAACCTATGAATCACTCTTAATTCAGCTCTATCTATATCCAAATAAGAGTAATTTCCCCCTTTGAAACAGTGATGGCTTGTCATTTGACTCCACACACCGTGTGTATCAAAATTTTCATCTATCTTTCTACCATTTAGTATCAACCCTCTACAATCGGCAGATGCTAACTCCTCAGGCGTATATATACGTAAAGCTTGAGCCATGTCTAGTAAAGACATGTGGCGCATCGAACCTCCTAACAAAAATCTAATAAAAGATCAATCGGTTAAACTAGCTACCCGATCATTCAACTCTATACTACACAACAATTCTTCACACCATACTTTATATACAGGTCTACGCATGGTGAATAAACGTACCCAGTCATTAAAAGTAGAATTACCATACCTCTGTACAAGTAATTCCCTAATTGGCCCGGCCAATTCTACAGCTTCTAAGGGTCCCCATTCTATGACCCTAGGTACCTCAACAACTTTAGAATGAAGAGTATGCAAACCCCTTTGGTATTTTGGATAATCTATCCAAAGTCTGTCAAATCTCAGGTTCGGGTGCAACTCTTCCAAGTGCATATCAGAAAATGTCATGACTGGATGAGGTATATCTTGTTTGTAGTAGTTATCCACCTCCTGTTGTTCCGCATTCTCAGCAGGAGCATTGCGAGCTTGGGATGAAGATTCACCCCTTTCAGACTGCAAAACACATCAAACACAATTTGTGTGCATCCAAATATGCATTAGTGTCAGCAAAATCATCAATCAAAATAATTACAATGACATGATCAATTTATATCAAACTTAAGCTCATTTTCACATTTTTATTAAATCTACACTTTTTCAAATAAGCATATACGAAAATGTTCGCCAAGTTCATAAGCATTCAACTTAAATAATATGTCAAAATAATCATTACTAGCAATTAAACAAGTTTCAAATGGCATTATCTCTCAAAAATCAAGTTCATGAATTTTAGACTTGAAAAAGTCCACTTTAATTCTCAAAATCATGTTTAGGCTCAAAGTTTGGATCATTTAACTACCTAGACATGTTACACTACTTAATTTAGCAACAATTCATGACAAAAATCGGCCATAACCTGTTTATATCAAAAAGCCCCAAATTTGCTCAAGAACACAAACCCTAGATTACTCAAAATTTGAAGTTTAAGGCTTCTAATCATGTTAAATAGCATCAATCTTGGTTATACAAGCATAATACATAAACAATTTAAGCCTAATTACACTAAAAAGCATCAAAATCAAATTGGGGAAAAAATTGCTCAAGAACACTAATTTCGGATTAAATGGTGTTTAGGTGTAGAAATTTACCGTTTTTCTTGAGTAATTCCTTGATAGCATCCTTCTCAACATGATTTTAGTAAAAGATTTGATGATTAACGGTTAAAAATTGTGATTTTGGGGGTGTATTTTCGTGTTTTTTCGGCAGTTATTTTCGCAGTTTGTTTGAGTTTGTGGTGTGCAAATGAGCTGTTCTGCGTTTTTATTTTTTTTTCTGATTTTCGGTCCTCCCGCGACTCGCGGAGATTTCCCCTTCAAACTCCGCGAGTCGCGGAGTTTGTTTGTTTTTTTTTTTTTTTTATAATCCTTAACTTATAAAATAATTAAGTAATTAATTTTTAAAATTTTGTTTCCCTTGTTATTTAGGACGAGGTCGTTTCGGATCGATGTCCTAGTCCGTCCTTCGACAAAATTTTAAAATTTGTCTTTTTGTAGTGATAGTTTTAAAAGCTAAGATTTTTGGGTTTTTTTATTTTTTTGGCATACTTTAATTCAATAAGATTAAAAATAATGATAATAAAAGTTCTCGTCCCTCCCTCGGGTAAAGCAATTTCGGTTCAAAGACCTAGTCTTCAACTTACGACGAATTTTAAAAATCATATTTTTAACTTAATGAGATAAAGTAAATTTTTGTTTTTAAATTCACACAACTTAAATATAAAATTCAAAATTAATATTAAAAATTCACACCAAACTTAAAATTTGAAATACATAAAATTAAAAATTCATATTTTAATAAAATAAAAATAAAAAAAAATTCACACCAAACTTAATTTAAAAATTCATATTATAAATTCACACCAAATTTATATTAATTTTTCAAATATTCACAATTTTAAATATATTGATTTTACAAAGTTTACAATATTAATTTAAGATTTAAATATTAATTTTAAAAACATGGTAAAAATAAAATTAAAAATCTTTTTGGCTTTTTATCCCACTTTAATCAATCAAATATTATCAAAAATATGCACCCCTCTTTTCGGTAAAGTAATTTCGGTTCCAAGACCTAATTTAACTCATGACGAATTTTTGAAATATTTTGGGTTGATTGATTAAAGATATTTATACCTTAAGAATAAACGTTAAATTTCACAGTGATGTAATAAATTTTTGTATGATATCAATAATTTCGGTCGCCAAACCTAATTTTATTCAATACCAATTTAATACTTTATAACGAACAAATTAGCGTTTATTATCAAAAGGTTAAAAATAAAAAAATAAAATAAAAACTGTACAGACTTACCTGTGAAATAGATTTCTTAGTTATATGATCTATCCCATTCATAAGATAGTCGGTTTAATTGGTTTTCCATGGCTACATAGGCGTAACCTCGAGCATTCAGCGTCTTTTCTTCTAAACATATGAACGTTCCATCTCTGCATAAAGTAACAAATTCGGTGTTTGAATAGGTTTGATTATTTGAACATTTACCTCCATGTGACCATTTTCCGCATTTGTGACATCGTTCTAGGTGTCGTGCTCTTCTTTTCGCTGCGGATTTTGATTTTCCTTTACCAAATTGTAACTTATTATCTTCGCATCTGGATTCTTTTCTAACTCCGTCCATTCTTTCTCTAATTACTGATACTATTTCACTCAGTAGTGTATCATTATTACGTTTAGTGATCAAAGCGTGTAGCATTAGACCATGGTTTAGTTCACAGGCAGTCTTCATTTCGTAAAAACCTAAAAAAAATAAAAATTCAGAATGGGGGGAGAAGACTAGTTCTTTAGGGTCTGCTAGGGAAAGACAATTCGGGTTCCATTTTCGAGAACTACACGAAAACAGACAATCTAACTCTAACAGAAATACATATTATCCTTTAAAGACTTGATTCTCCCCACACTTAGTTAGCTGTGGTGTTGAAATTATGATTAACTTCGTTGTCGACTTCCATCGGACCATGTATGTAATGTTTAACTCTGTGACCATTAACTTTAAATTCAATCCCATTTGAATTTATTAATTCTATCGTTCCGTATGGGAAAACTCTTTTGACTATGAATGGTCCAGACCATCTTGATTTCAACTTTCCAGGAAATAGCTTGAATCGTGAATTGAAAAGAAGAACTCTGTCTCCTTCTTTAAATTCTTTTGAACTTCTGATTCTTTTATCATGCCATTTCTTCGTTCTTTCCTTATAGATTAACGAATTTTCGTATGCTTCATGTCTTAATTCTTCTAATTCGTTTAGTTGACTTAATCGTAGACGTCCGGCTTCATGTAAATCAAGATTACATGTCTTCAAAGCCCAAAATGCTTTGTGTTCAATTTCTACTGGAAGATGACATGCTTTTCCATAAACAAGTCTAAAAGGTGTGGTTCCAATTGGAGTTTTGTAGGCTGTTCTAAAAGCCCAGAGTGCATCCTCCAATTTAATGGACCATTCCTTTGGATTTGATCCTACGGTTTTCTCTAGAATACGTTTTAAAGCTCGGTTGGTATTTTCAACTTGTCCACTTGTTTGTGGATAATATGCGGTGGAGATTTTATGAGTTACTCCATATCTTTTAAGAACTTTCTCAAGTTGATTATTACAGAAATGAGTACCCCGATCACTTATTAAAGCTTTCGGTGTTCCAAACCTTGCAAAAAGACGTTTTAAAAAGTTGACTACAGCTCGTGCATCGTTAGTTGGGAGAGCTTGTGCTTCCGCCCATTTAGATACATAATCAATGGCTACGAGTATATATAGATTATTATGAGATTTTGGAAATGGACCCATAAAGTCAATACCCCAAATGTCAAATACCTCACATACTTGGATGACATTTTGTGGCATTTCATCACATTGACTTATCTTTCCGGCCCTTTGACAAGCATCACAGGATTTGCAAAGAAGGTGTGCGTCTTTGTAAATTGTAGGCCAATAGAATCCAGCATCATAAGCTTTTCTTGCTGTTAGTTGAAGCCCATAATGCCCTCATGTTGGTCCTGTGTGACAATGGTTTAATATTTTACTAGCTTCATCTCCAAATACACATCGGCGTATTATTCCATCTGGACAACTTTTAAACAGATGTGGATCTTCCCAAAAATAGTGTTTTATATCACTGAAGAATTTCTTTCGTTTTTGGTACGATAATTCTTTTTCAAGGAATCCACAAACTAAGTAGTTTGCATAGTCTGCAAACCATGGAATTTCTTTATAATCTATCTTCAATAGATATTCATCAGGAAAGTTGTCTTGTATGGCCGATTCATTTAGAACTTCTAATTCGGGATTTTCAAGACGAGAAAGATGATCAGCGGCGAGATTTTCTGCTCCTCTTTTATCTCGGATTTCAATATCAAACTCTTGTAAGTGTAAGATCCAACGGATTAATCTTGGTTTAGCATCTTGTTTTGAAAATAGGTATCTAAGAGCAGAATGGTCGGTATAGACCACCGTTTTTGCTAGAATGAGATATGATCGAAATTTGTCAAAAGCAAAGACAATAGCAAGGAGTTCTTTTTCAGTAGTTGTATAGTTCGTTTGTGCTCCTTGTAATGTCTTACTAGCATAATATATAGGTTGAAATCGTTTTTCAATCCTTTGTCCTAACACGGATCCCATTGCAAAATCACTTGCATCGCACATTAGTTCAAATGGTAGAGTCCAATTTGGTGTTATCATGATCGGCGCATTAGTGAGTTTCTCTTTAAGAATATTAAAAGATTTGATACACTCATCTGAAAAGATGAATGGAGCATCCTTTTCTAGGAGTTTATTCATAGGAGTGGCAATTTTAGAAAAATCTTTTATGAAACGTCGGTAAAAACCGGCATGCCCTAGAAAACTCCTAACTCCTCTAACATTGGTGGGATGTGGAAGTTTAGCAATTACATCTACTTTAGCTCTATCCACTTCAATTCCTTCTTTTGAAATTTTATGTCCAAGAACGATGCCTTCTTTAACCATGAAATGGCATTTCTCCCAATTAAGTACTAGATTTGATTGTTCGCATCTAATAAGCATTCGTTCAAGATTAACTAGACATGATTCAAATGTATCACTGAAGACTGAAAAGTCATCCATGAAAACTTCCATGCATTCTTCTATCATGTCGTGAAAAATTGCCATCATACACCTTTGAAAGGTTGCATGGGCGTTACAAAGTCCAAATGGCATGCGTTTATAAGCAAAAGTACCATAAGGGCACGTGAACGTGGTTTTCTCTTGGTCCTCGGGTGCTATTGGAATTTGAAAATATCCGGAAAATCCATCTAGAAAACAATAGTAACTATTTCCGGCTAATCTTTCCAACATTTGATCAATGAAAGGTAAGGGAAAGTGATCTTTTCTGGTGGCGTCATTTAATTTTCTATAATCAATACATACACGCCATCCTGTTACAGTCCTAGTAGGAATAAGCTCATTTTTTTCATCTGTAATGACAGTCATGCCACCCTTCTTAGGCACGCATTGAACTGGGCTTACCCATGGACTATCAGAAATTGGATAAATTAGACCTGCATCTAGCAGTTTAATAATCTCTTTCTTAACTACATCTTGCATATTAGGATTTAGTCTTCGTTGGCATTGCACATACATTTTATGACCTTCTTCCATAAGGATTTTATGTGTGCAATACGAAGGACTTATTCCTTTAATATCATGAATCTTCCATGCAATGGCTGGTTTATGAGCTTTTAACACAGAAATGAGTTGTGATTTCTCATTTTCAGTAAGAGAAGACGATATTATTATAGGTAATTCAGATTCACCATGTAAATAAGCGTATTCCAAATGGTTTGGAAGTGGCTTTAACTCTAATTTCGGAGGTTCTTCTATCGATGATTTGTATCGATATCTGTCTTCTTCTTTTAGCATTTGAATTTCTTCTGTTGTTGGTTCATATCCATTAGCTATAAGTGTAGCTAACATTTCAGCTTCATCAATTGGTTCATTACCTTCTCCTAAAGAACATTCTCCTGTTCCTTGTAATTCTGGAAATTCTTCTAATAATTCTGCATGTGCATCTATAGTTTGAATATAATAACATGTATCATCTGCAGATTGTGGTTGTTGCATTGCTCTATCAACTGAAAAGGTAACACTCTCGTCCTCTATACTTAGGGTCAATTTCTTACCAAACACGTCTATCATTGCTTTAGCCGTGTTTAAGAATGGTCTTCCTAATATGAGAGTAACTTGAGAATCTTCTTCCATGTCCAGAACAACAAAATCTACTGGAAATACTAAAGTACCAACTTTAACTAGCATGTTCTCCATTATCCCTCTAGGATATTTTATTGATCTATCGGCTAGTTGTATGCTTATTCTGGTTGGTTTCAATTCTCCCAGGTCTAGTTTAGCGTATAGTGAATACGGCATTAGATTTATACTAGCACCTAAGTCTGCCAATGCTTCTATTGAACTAAGACTACCCAGAAAACATGGAATTGTGAAACTTCCTGGATCAGATAATTTTTCTGGTATCTTATTCAACAGCACTGCTGAACAATTAGCATTCATAGTAACAGTCGAGAGTTCTTCCATTTTCTTTCTATTTGAGATTAGATCTTTCAAGAATTTAGCATATCTAGGCATTCCTGAAATCACATCAATGAAAGGAAGATTTACATTTATCTGTTTAAACATATCCAAGAATTTGGATTGCTCGGCTTCAAGTTTCTCTTTCTTCATTTTACTCGGGTAAGGAAGTGGTGGTTGGTATGGTTTAACATAAGGTTTAGCCTTAACTGTGTTATCTTTATTAACCTTTTCAACTACCGGTTCTTTTTCCTTATCTTGATCAGGTTGTGGTTCTTGTGGAGTAAGAATAGCTTCATCAGAAGTTACAGGTATTTTAGGTGGTTTAAGTGTTGTACCACTTCTTGTGGTAATGGCTTTAGCTGTTTCATTCCGGGGGTTAGCGTTTGTATCACTAGGTAGACTTCCCGGTTTTCTTTCACCTATTAACCTTGCTAGGTTACTTACTTCTTGTTCCAGATTTTGAATACAAGCTTGTTGATTTCTAAATGCTTGAGCATTTTGTTCATTGGTTTGTTTTTGAGATGTGAAAAACTGCGTTTGAGTTTCAACTAGCTTCGTCATCATATCTTCTAAATTCGGCTTTTTCTCATCGGTTTGTTGTGCTGGTTTGTTTTGAAAATTAGGTCTTTGCTGATTGTAAGTATTATTAGATACTTGTTGATTGCTAGGACCTTGTTGGTTGTTGTATGGAATATTTCGTTTATAATTTTGGTTTTGATTGTAAATAGGTCTTGGCGGTTGATAATTATTCTGATAATTATTTCCAGGCCTTTGGTTTATGTATGAAATATTCTCTCTTTGTTCCATTGTTAATTCAATACTTAGACAATCTTTTGTCAAATGTGGTCCTCCACACTGCTCCCAACTAATTCGTATTAAGTGAATATCCCTAGTCATCTTTTCCATTCGTCTCTCCACAGCATCTATCTTTGCGGAAATGGAATCTAAGTCATGGCTAGAATCGGCTCTAGCTGCTTTAGATGATCTAACGATATCTTTTTCTTGGTGCCACTCATGTGAGTGGGAAGCAGTGTTATCAATAATTTTGTAAGCATCAGTTTCGGTTTTCTTCATAATAGAACCACCAGCTGCTATATCTATGTCTTTCCTTGTAGTGATGTCGCATCCTTGGTAGAATATTTGTACTATTTGACAGGTGTCTAAACCATGTTGCGGACATCCTCTTAATAACTTTCCATATCTTGTCCATGCCTCATATAGAGTTTCATTTGGCTTCTGTGTGAACGTAACAATTTCTGCTTGAAGTCTTACGGCTTTAGATGCAGGAAAGAATTGTTTAAGAAATTTTTCAACTAAAACGTCCCATGTATCAATCGCCCCTTCAGGTAACGATTCCAACCAATCTTTGGCTTCTCCTTTTAAAGTCCAGGGAAATAACATGAGATATATCTGTTCATCCTCCACTTCTCGGATTTTAAATAGTGTGCAGATCCTATTAAAGGTACGTAGATGTTCATTTGGATCTTCCTTCGGTGCACCACTAAATTGGCATTGATTAGTCACCATGTGTAGAATTTGTCCTTTGATTTTATAATCTGGCGCATTAATGTCTGGATGAGTAATTTCGTGACCTTGGCCAGTGCGTTTAGCTCTCATTCGGTCTTCCATACTTAAAGGTTCCAGATTCTTCATAATTGAATTTGTTGAATCGGAATCACTAGAGGATTCTGATTTAATGGTTCGTTCCTCAACAATCTCTGTTTGAATGATTGGTGGTTCCGGAGGAAAGTTTAGTGGTTCAGGATCTACGAATCGTTCCTGAATATTCTCCGGATTCTCAATTGTGAGGTTGGGTTCAAAAAATGGATTATCGGAAATTTGAACTGGAGTACTTGGTCGACTGGATGACGATTCTAAAGAAAAATCAACGGCAGTAATATTTGCTAAATGTCTTGATCTAGTTACAGGTGGTGAACGTACAAAAGGTGGTGAACGTCTTGCTCGGTGCATTCACTGAATATCCTATTAGTTTTTAAAAGGAAAGAAAAATTATAATAAGTTATCCAATCAATAGACTTTTCTGATTTTGCCCACGTTTCGAATAGCCAAAAGATGCAGCAGAGGGGCAGGATTCGTTTGGTCTCAATATAATTGAGGACTGTTTGGCTCCAATAACTCGGTCCACGTACAAATTCAACTATTACTACGAACCAGAAAATTTTGATGTCTATCAATTTAACCACTTAAAATAAATTTTCGTAATTTTAAGAAATTTAGATAAGAAGTAGAATAAAAATCTATGTCCTAAAAACTAGAATAGCGAGAAATAAGAAAGAAAAAGAGCTCGTCGAAAAAGGTCGAAAAAGAAAAATGGTTGAAAAATAAAAGGTGACGGAAAAATAAAAGAAACTTATAAAACTTAAAACACTTGACTAACCTAACCTTATTACTACAACTAACTTAAAATTATAATCGCAAATTGAGATTACTAATTGGAATGATAATTGATACATAGGTAAAAGTCGTCTAAAATATTAAAGCTTACAGGAAAAACTAAATCCCAAATGGAAATAACTTAAAAAGAAACTAAAACTTAAAAAGGTGTCGCAAAATTCTAAAGCACCTAAATCTTAGTCTAAAGAAAAAAATACTTAAGGGATTTTACGGCAAAGCCTAAAAATCTAGAAGTAAAAATAACTATGGCAAAAACTAAGTTTAAAACTAAATATGAGCTAAAAATACAAATATTACGCTAAAACAATTAAAAAGGGACAAAATATAAAAATATACAAAAAGTTGTAAAAATTACAATTTTTATAAAAATATTATTTTTATATTATTTATTTATTAAAACTATTAATTTTACAAATTAATTAAACTAATTAAACTAAATACATAAATTAATTAAAACTTAAATTAAATACTAAATTAATTAAATATTTAACCCTAATACAAATTAATTAATAATAATTAATAATACTCCGTAATTAATGCCTGATTAGGGTTCTGGTCAGCTGTGTCAGACGGTCTCCGCGACTTGTGGTATTCAAAGCATCAAACCCCCGCGAGTCGCGGGGTTTCAAAATTCAACTGACAGCTTATTTAAAATTCGACGCATTTTTTTTTATGTTTTCTAATTTTCTGTTTTTATATAAATAAAAGATATTTAAATAAAACTTATATTATTATAAACTAAAATAAAAATAAAGAAACTTATAAAACTTTTAACAAACTCTTAAAAATATATAAATTTTTGTTTTTCTTTTTATATTTTCGAATATTTAAAACGTACTTTTATAAAAACGAATTTTAATAAAAGTAAAATAAAAATCTTTTTTTTATTAGCGCTGCGCTTTCGGCTTTTAAGAGATCCAGGGGCAGCGGCGCCAAAAATACTTGATGTTTCGCGAGGTGTATACGAAATAGCTTATATATTTACTACGAAATACTATTAAATACGATACAATTTTACACAAGATATTTATTTATTTATAGAATGGATATACTTAAACCTTGCTACAACACTTATAGGCAGTGTACCTAATCGTACAGTAGTGTAGTTTTTAGTAAGTCCGGTTCGTTCCACAGGGAAATCTTTAAACAAAGTTTAACGCTATATTAGTTTACTTTTATAAAAATATAAATATATATATAAGTAATATTATTATTATAAAGGGGGGGTTTTTACCGTTTAATGACCGGTTTGTCGATTTTAAAACTTTAGTCGCAATTAAAACCAAATGTAAAATATTAAAAATAAATACAAGACTTAAATTAAAGCGTAAAGTAAATAACGATAATGAAATTGCGAATAATAAAAGTGCGATAAAATAAACTTGCGATAATTAAAAAGTACGATAATTAAAAGTGCAATTAAATACAATAACAATAAAAATGCGATAATTAGAAGTGCAATTAAATTTAAAATAAAGGAAATTAAATATGAAATAAAAGAATTATGCTTATTTAAACTTCCGTAATCATGATGTTTGACGTGTTGATTTTAGTTTTATGCCCATGGGTTAATTGTCCTTTGTCCTGGATTATTTAATATGTCCATACGGATTTGTCCATAATAGTCCATCAGTCATAAATATAAAGAGCGAAAGCCTTCGTCAAATTATTCTTATTCCCGAAGTCAAATATTCCAACTAATTGGGGATTCGAATTGTAACAAGGTTTTAATACTTTGTTTAATGAATACACCAGGTTATCGACTGCGTGTAAATCAAGGTTTTACTACTTTGTTAACAATTACACCAATTACCCTTGAATGTAATTCACCCCTGTTTCAACAAGTCTATTAACTATTAATCCAGTTCCGTATCCGGTAAAATGAATAATGATTGGTATTTATAGATATCCCGCCCACCGTACCCAGTAAAGCGTATGTGGTTATATATAAATACGTCGAATTATAAGTTTGTATATTAAATTAACAAGGTATTGTTTAGTTAATATAAAACCCATTAATAACCCATAGTCTAATTTTCACAAGTGTCGTTCTTTTATCCAAACCCCAATTATGGTACAAAGCCCAATTACCCAATTTTTGTAATTAGCCCAACATCATGATTACTTCGGATTAAATAAGCATAATAATAACTTAGCTACGAGACATTAAATTAAAAAGGTTGAACATAACTTACAATGATTAAAAATAGCGTAGCGTTACACGGATAGAATTTCGACTTACACCCTTACAATATTCGCTAACATACCCTTATTATTAGGATTAAAAATTAAAATTAAAATTAAAATATAAATTATATATATATATATATATATATATATATATATATATATATATATATATATATATATATATATTTTACGTATATAGATAGAGAGAATGATATATGATGGATTTTTACGATCAGAATGCGCGAGCTTTATAGGGAGTTTCAGAAATTGGGGCTCCGCGACTCGCGGCCCTTTTGGCCTTCAAACTCCGCGAGTCGCGGAGTTTGTAAATACAGCTCACAGCTTTTTGGAGTCTTTCTTGCCGACGATTTATTTATAAATATAATATATATATAATTAATATAATTAATTATATATTATATTATATTTATATACATAGTTAACTTGTAATTTTTAGTCCGTTGCGTCGAGCGTTGAGAGTTGACTCTGGTCCCGGTTCCGGATTTTCGAACGTCCTTGCGTACAATTTTATATTTTGTACTTTGCGTTTTGAATCTTGTACTCTTGTAATTTCGAGACGTTTCTTATCAATAATTGGAACCTCTTTGATTGTCTTTTGTACTTTTGAGCTTTTTGGTCGTTTGCGTCTTCAATTCGTCGAATCTGTCTTTTGTCTTCACCTTTTATTATTTAAACGAATATCACTTTTAAATAGAACAATTGCAACTAAAAGCTTATCTTTCTTGAGGAATAATGCTATGAAATATATGTTCGTTTTTAGCATTATCAGGTACCCTCTGAAATTATTACTTGTAAACTTTATTTCACACAAAATATTTATACAAAATGTTCGTACATTTTATATCTAGTTATAGAACAAACTATCTTTTAATTTTTTTTATATTTTTATATTTTTTTATATTTAAAACGTATATATTTTTATAAAAGTAGACTACGACTTAAAAAAAAAATTTTATGTAGCGTTCGCTTCGGCGCTTCCCTGCAGCGGCGCCAAAAATACTTGATGTTTGAGCAGAGGGGTATAAAATACTATTAAATATGATACAATTTTACACAAGATATTTATTTATTTATAGAATGGATATACTTAAACCTTGCTACAACACTTATAGGCAGTGTACCTAATCGTACAGTAGTGTAGTTTTTAGTAAGTCCGGTTCGTTCCACAGGGAAAATCTTTAAACAAAGCTAAACGCTATATTAGTTTTATTTTATAAAAATACAAATATATATATATAAGTAATATTATTATTATAAAGGGGGGTTTTTACCGTTTAATGACCGGTTTGTCGATTTTAAAAACTTTAGTCACAGTTAAAACCTAATGTAAAATATTAAAAATAAATACAACTTAATTTAAAACGTAAAATAAATAACGATATTGAAATTGCAATAAATAAAAGTGCGATGAAATAAACTTGCGATAATTAAAAAGTACGATAATTAAAAGTGCAATTAAATATAAAATAAAGGAAATTAAATATGAGATAAAAGAATTATGCTTATTTAAACTTCCGTAATAATGATGTTTGACGTGTTGATTTTAGTTTTATGCCCATGGGTTAATTGTCCTTTGTCCTGGATTATTTAATATGTCCGTCTGGTTTTTGTCCATAACAGTCCATCAGTCATAAATATAAAATGCGAGTGTCCTCGTCAAATTATCCTTATACCCGAAGTTAAATATTCCAACTAATTGGGGACTTAAACTGTAACAAGATTTTAATACTTTGTTTAATAATTACACCAGGTTATCGACTGCGTGTAACCCAAGGTTTTAATACTTTGTTAACAATTATGCCAAGTGTCCTTGTACATAATTTCACCCCTGTTTTAATAATTCCATAGACTATTAATCCATTCCCGTGTCCGGTTAAATGAACGATTATTCGTACATATAAATACCCCGCCCATCGTGTCCGATCGAGTGTATGTGGTTATTTATAGGGACGTTCAATTATAAATCTTTGTATTAAAATTAACAAACTATCATTTAGTTAAACAAATATAAAGCCCATTAATAGCCCATAGTCTAATTTCCATAAGTGTCGTTCTTTTGTCCAAACCCCAATTATGGTACAAAGCCCAATTACCCAATTTTAATATTTTTAGCCCAACATCATGATTACTTCGGTATTAAATAAGCATAATAATAACTTAGCTACGAGACAACAACAACAACAACAATACCCAATCCAACGAAAGTGGGGTATGGGGAAGGTGATTGTAGACAATCATTCCTCGTACCCTAGATTAGAAGGAAGTCACTACTCCACCCGCGGGTATAAAACCCGCGCCTAGATAAGGTCGTCCCTCCCTCTACTCTAGCGCAAAAGAGATTGCTTCCCAAAGGACCTCCGGCCCGAAGAGCTCATAAGAACGAAATAGAGAGGGCAAATGATACGTACCTGTACGAGTAATTAGCTACGAGACATTAATGTAAAAAGGTTGAACATTACTTATAATGATTAAAAATAGCGTAGCGTTACACGGACAGAATTTCGACTTACACTCTTACAACATTCGCTAACATATCCTTATTATTAGAATTAAAATTAAAATTAAAATTAAAATATAAATATAAATATATACTACGTATGGATTGAGGAGAAGAAAAATATGTGTTTTTAAAGACTCCGAATGCCTTTCTTTTATAGGCAAAAATTGATTTCAAATTTTCATTTATGACCCCTTAACTATGCTCAATTAACAACTTTTTATTATTTATTATTATTCTTATTATGAATTATTTAAATATTATATTATATTCTTGTGCATAGTTGACTTGTACTTTCAGCCCCGTTGCGTCGAGCGTTGAAAGTTGGTTCATGTCTCGGTTCTGGATTTTCGAACGCCTTTTCGTATAATTTAATATCTTGTACTTTGCGTTTTAAGGCTTGTACTTTTGTAATTTTGAGACGTTTCTCATCAATAAATTGAACCACTTGGATTGTATCTTGTACATTTGAGCTTTTTGGTCATTTGCGTCTTCAAATCGTCGAATCTGTCTTTTGTCTTCACCTTTTATTATTTAAACGATAATTACTTGAAATTAGAACAATTGCAACTAAAAGCTTGTCTTTCTTGAAGGATAATGCTATGAAATATATGTTCGTTTTTAGCATTATCACCCACTCGATAGCTTGCCATAGCTTTGAAACATGAACCGAATTGTTGATAATCATTTTTCCTTGGAACATTTCGTCTACACCCAAGCATAGAGATCGATTGATACCCCACCATTTGAAAACCCGAAGCCACAAGTCCTTTGCAAATGAGCAATTTAGAAGGACGTGTTCCACCGTTTCAATTCCATTATCGCAAACCGGACATCGCACCTGTAGTGACCCGGGAATTTCCGACCAAATTTAAACTTAATCTTTAAATATTTCCAACACGATAAGCAAAGTCTGTAAGGTTGAGTCTCAAAAACTTTGAACATGTGTTCATGTATACATTTAAACCCTTGACTGTTTTCCAACGATTCACGAACAATCATTTATAAATAGATATATGTATATGAATATATGTGTAGATATATATATATATATATATATATATATATATATATATATATATATATATATATATATATATATATATATATATATATATATATATATATATATATATATATATATATATATATGATAACATGATAACTTAAAACACATTAATAAAATATTATACGATTTAGTTTCTAGAAGTAAAAACGTAAAATAATTTATGATATACAATGAGGACTTGTTATTTAAAACATAATTATATATATCGTAGTTTGGATATATATATATATATATATATATATATATATATATATATATATATATATATATATATATATATATATATATATATATATATATATATGAAATTTTATTAATAAATATTCAAATATGTTATTATATAAAATAAGTAGTACATAAATAGTGAAATATAAGATTAGTATATTATATGCATTTATAAGTTAAAATATAGATGTTAGACTAGTGATATGATTCATTACCTTCCGTATTATTATTATCATTAACAACACTAATATAATTGTAAGTAATATTATTAATAGTATTATTAATAATATTATTGTTATCATTTTTATTATAATAATTATTATTAAAATTGTTAAAAATTAACATTTTCTTTTATTATTATTGATGATTATTATTAGTATTATTATTTCTATTATTATTATTATTAGTTCCATTGTTACTATTAAAAATTAATATTAAATATTAATGTTGTATAATTATGATTATTATAGTATTTATTATTAGAAATTAATATAATCTATTATTATTATTACCAATAACAATATAATTATAATTAATGTATCATTAAAATTTATTGTTTTTATTAATAATAGATTTATTGATTATTTGTATTTATTATATAAAATCATAAAAAGCAACCAAATTGTACGATTCTTGTCAATTGTATTGATCAATCTATTCTTAATTGAAAATCCTGTCTGTAATTATGTACTGAATAAATCTCAATCCCTAACACAAACAAAATTCTGTTATGAGTCAAATTCTTCTTTATTTTCTTTATTAATTTTTTTGTACCTGTTGGGAATATTTGGTGTCGACAAGATCAACTACAAAACAAATGAAATCAGTCAATATTGCCGTAATAATATCCTTTAACTTCTATACAATCATTTATTAATACAATTTGAGAGGAAAACACTGAATAAGGAATTAAAGATAAAGAGTTTGCACTCTAACCTCTGTTCTTATACTTTTGGGGCATATTTCGAAATTGAGCCATTTTCCAAAATCTAAAAATGCAGTTTGATTAGCAATCATGTCTCTAAACTATCTGCAAAGTTTCAAGTTTCAATTTTTAATATCGGATTCGAATTCGTGAGTCAAAATTTTTGAAATAAAAAGTCAACTATTGTTCTTCAATCAAATTCGAGTTCGTGTTTGTGTTTTAAGTTAAATTAACGATTCCAAAAGTTTGTAGGAGTGATTTGGAAAATACTTTATGAAGGAATCATGAGCTAATAACGTTTAAAAATCAAAAATCAAGTTTTTTTCTTTATTTTCACGAACAGCAGGGGCTGTTCTATCTCTTTCTTTTTTTTTTATTTTGTTAATCAAGGTTACATTTTATGGTATTATAATTGTTTTCGAGTCTTTAACAAAACCATAGACTCGTTATTAAAATTATATGGATTCATTTGTAGATTTGATTTGATGATGATGATGATGAAGATAGAACATGAAAATTTGGTTAAATAAAATCTATACACGTTGTAAATCAGATAATCACGATTGGAGGGATGGTTGAGTATGTTTATGGGTGACCAAGGGGTCTCGGGTTCGAGCCCGGACAGCAGCAGTTCTTTTTTTTAAAGCTTATAAGGTAGCCTATCTTCTTTTATTTAGGTATTATTATTATTATTATTATTATTATTATTATTATTATTATTATTATTATTATTATTATTATTATTATTATTATTATTATTATTATTATTATTATTATTAATGTTGTTATCATGATTATAAATATTACTAGTATTATTGTTAAGTAGTATTAATATTAATATTATCATTTGTTTTGTTTTAAGTATTATTATTATTATTAGTGTTAGTGTTATTGTTATTAGTGTTATTATTGTTATTATTATAATTATTATTAGTATTACAAATATAGGTATTTAGATAAATGTAAGATTGACATTGATTAGGATATAACTATGATTGTGTGCATTGGAAACAAAATAACTATACATATGTAAATATAGATATAACACCCTTAAGTTCTTAAAATGATAATAAGTATTATAATTAATAAAATTATTATCTTGATATTACTAAAACTATTTTTTGTTCTCATTGTTATCTATATTATTAGGTATTTACTAAAATCATTATCATAACCATCAATTACAGTAAAATTAATTTTTACAAGTATTATTATTATTATCATGGTTATTACCAATATTAGAATTATTATTAACATTGAAAGTTATTTTAATTATAATCAAATATAACTTTTATTCACTATTATTAATTATTAATATTATATATTATCATGTATAAAAAATATACTTAAAAGTAATATTACCTATAAGTGTGAAATATTTATATTAACAATCTTTATATAAATATTTATATATAACAAATTAAGTATTTTAATTTATATATATAAAACTATATAAATAATAACCGTTTTTAAATATAAATATACAAATCATACAACTAATAGATAAAAGTTATAATATATGAAATGGTTCGATTACAATTATAGGTATTAATGATTATACAAATGATATAGGTTCGTGAATCTGAGGCCAACTCTACATTGTTCAGTTGTTTAATGTCGTCATATGTATTTTTACTACAAAATACATTAGGTGAGTTTCATTAATCCCTTTTAAAATGCTTTCGCAATATATATTTTTGGGACTGAGAATGCATGCGCTATTTTTATAACTGTTTTACGAAATAGACACAAGTAATTGAAACTACATTATATGGTTGAATGATCGAAATCGAATATGCCCCTTTTTATTAAGTCTGGTAATCTAAGAATTAGGGAACAGACACCCTAATTGACGTGAACTCTAAAGATAGATCTATCGGGCCCAACAAGCCCCATCCAAAGTACCGGATGCTTTAGTACTTCGAAATTCATATCATATCCGAAGGAGGATCCCGGAATGATGGGGATATTCTTATATGTATATTGTGAATGTCGGTTACCAGGTGTTCAATCCATATGAATGATATTTTTTGTCTCTATGCATGGGACGTATGTTTATGAGAAATGGAAATATGAAATCTTGTGGTCTATTAAAATTATGAAATGATTATTTATGTTAAACTAATGAACTCACCAACCTTTTGGTTGACACTTTAAAGCATGTTTATTCTCATGTACGAAAGAAATCTTCCGTTGTGCATTTCCTCATATTAGAGATATTATTTGGAGTCATTCATGACATATTTCAAAAGACGTTGCATTCGAGTCGTTGAATTCATCAAGATTATTATTAAGTCAATTATAGTTAGATATATTATGAAATGGTATGCATGCGGTTAAATTTTGATGTAATGGAAGATTGTATTTTCAAAAACGAATGTAATGTTTGTAAAATGTATCATATAGAGGTCAAGTACCTCGCGATGTAATCAACTGTTGTGAATCGTTTATAATCGATATGGACTTTGTCCGGATGGATTAGGACGGGTCCTTTCAGTTGGTATCAGAGCGGTGGTCTTAGTGAACCAGGTCTTGCATTAGTGTGCCTAACTGATAGTCATTAGGATGCTTTAGTAAGTCTGGACTTCGACCGTGTCTGCATGTCAAAAGTTTTGCTTATCATTTTTGTCGGAAATCATCTGTTTATCATCCTTAGGAAATTACCTGCTTATCATTCTTAGTCTAGACACATATTACTGCAATGATTGCATGAATAGTGTATAGACAAAATTCGTATCTTAGTGTATCTGCTTATTCATATCTTAGCATATCTGTTACTGTAAATTTCCCTGACAACTCCCGTAGATTCCTCCGTAACTTATGGGATTCTAGTATTATATATGCATATGTAAATTATGTATTGCAGGGTACTAATCTACATACTATAATCTATTTCTTATCGAAAATCCTTCATCTGATCGTACGAGATGAATCCTGCAACCAGTTCGAGTCCCTCAGATTCCGATAGCTATTCCGATAGTTATTCCGACAGCTATTCCGACATAGATGTTCACCTAAACTCCGAAAACAGCGTCATCCTCATGAATCAACCAATCAGCCATTATCAATTCATTTGATGGGTTCGTAGTTGACTTAATTAATGGAAACGCGCAGAAGGCAATCCCTTCCACCAACCGAATTCACCTCACAATGAACCTGAAGCGTTTACCGGCGAACCTGTTCGAGACACCATTTTCAGTCTCATTTCCAGGGTAACTCAACAAGATTATATTCTATCCACAATTATGAACCTTATTCATCCGCTCGTTCCGATCGACAATCATCCTGGAGTAATAAGTCAACGAACTTCACGCTCGAATAATCAATTCGGAGAATATGGTGCAAAATGTACCAGCTTCAGCAACATCACCGGCACCAACAGTACCATCAATAACAGCACCGGTACCATCAACAATCCATGCTTCAATATCATCATCTGTACTTTGAGTATGATCTTCATTTTACGTATCATTCTACCTCATTTATCTTCGTTCGACATGGCGAATATGTAATCTCTAAAGTTTTAGAGATTATTTATTCTAGTTCTAACCGAAAAGCAAATGAGTTTAATATCATATTAACTCATTAAATCCATGTATACACCTGAAGAAAATATATATGTATATATGTTTTCATAAAGATTGTAATTAAAAATTCTCTTGTACAAACTGTTAACGGTGAAAATATTTTAACGGGTAGGTAATACCCGAGGAATATTTAAATTTCACATTAATAAGTTACATTGTACGTTCTTCGAATCTGTTTCAACAGTCATATACTATCCTACTTACATCCACCGATATACGTATCCGTTCACCAAAGAATAACTATTTTCATTCAAATTCAATTTCCTATTAGGATTTTGACATATCAGAATCCAACAAGTGGCATAATGAAGAAAAATGGACACAATAAAAATTGATTAGAAACAGACTAATTAACAATATGAAATTCTATTAAGAATCCACGCTAATAAATCCTAGCTAACTGTTCCTAGCTAACTATTAATTCCTTATTACCATTTAATTTATTTATCGCAGTTTAATTATCGCAATTTATATTCTCGCAATTTTATTTATCGTCATTTAATTTCTGTTATTTACTTTACGCACTTTATTTATTGTCATTTAATTTCTGTATTTATTTTTCACACCTTAAATATCGGGACACGTATACAAGGTTTTGACATATCATATCGACGCATTTATATATATTATTTGGAATAACCATAGACACTCTATATGCAGTAATGATCGAGTTCTCTATACAGGGTTGAGGTTGATTCTACAATAATATATATAATTTGAGTTGTGATCGAGTCTGAGACGTATACGGGTCACGACACGTATTAATTAATTCGAATATTATATATTAAACTATATATGAATTATTGGACTGTCAACTGTGGACTATCGACTGTGGACTAATAACATTGGAAAATTAAAATGAATTAAAATATTGATTATAACATATGAAACTAAACAATTCTTCAAGTTTGCCACTTGATTTCATCTTAAACCTCATTTGTATCTTGACGATTACAATCTGCGCTCAAACCTTTCATGATTCTTGAAAACACCTCAATCGATAGGATGAATCAACCGCACTTCATCTACAGAAGAAAAGATTGATGCATATAGATATGCACTTACAACCACTCGAAACCTGAGTAAACGTTTAAAACGTAGCTATGCAAATTTCTTAGTATTATTATTACCCAAAATAACTTTGCAATCCCTTTCCAAATTAGCAAATTTTGTCACGGCTCCAGCAAGTTAACTTTGACTTTTCGTTCGAAATAACCTTATTATAACCTTGATTTATATGTGTACTCTTTTATTGTTACCGGGAAATCTTTTGTATTCCATCTTATTACCAGCAGACGTACCAGCAACCTCGTTACTTCTTGGCTTAAATCTCTTTGACAAATCATTATATTTATTCATTGAAACCCTATCATATACTCATCCGCATATTGTAACGAGAACTGCTATACTAATTACAGGGAATCATCAATCAGTACTTTGAAAACTCACAGCATATCTACATCAACAGTTATATGTATGACATTTATCGCCTAGAATTATGATCTCTCATTCTGAAATTCTAAAAAGCACACAGTCACAAATCAATACTCTGAATGTTGAAAAAGCTGAATGAAGCAGCAGAAATCATAGACAACTATAAACGCCCTTAATCATCGAAAGTTTGATGATAAAGCATAGTATGTTGGAAAAGCTCAGAAAAGTTGGAACTGGAAAACAGATTGAGCAAACCATGAAGGAGACCAAGGCCAAATACAAGGACCATACCATATATTCAAAGAATCCAGGTAATTCTGGATCCGATGAAACCTTCAACGAATATCTTTCTCCGTACTCATGATAGAATCTTGCGTAAAATCTTTCTTCATCAACCATTGAACTTAGAAATTCCAAAATATCATCATCAATATCTTCAATATTTCTGAGGATATTTTCATAAATATTCTCGTCCGAAATTATATACCTCCTCGTGCTTCCAGTGTATCATTATATTGGAAACATTCAATAGAAAATTAGTGTCGAAAAGCAGATTATGCGAAACTATGAAGGAAGCCGTGGACAAATCACAAAGAATAAGTTTGACTTCAAAGAATCCAAATGATTCTGTTTCTGATGAAGTCTTTAGCGAATACCTTGCTTCCGAATCTAAACCCTTACGGATAAATCTTCTTCATCATCCATCGATATTAGAAATTCCAAGATATCATCGTATCTTTCATTATAAATATCCTCCATATTTCTGAAGATATTTTCATAACTATTCTTATCTGAAATCATTAATCTCTTCCTGATATCAGTGTTACATCATATAGAAACTGTTAGTTTCTATATTCTGTAAACTTTCGAGCTTAAAATATGAATGTTATTGAAGTAATGTTGGAAACTGATGCATGAATTAGTATAATATAATGACACTTGATCAATGTGATTATATTACAGTAAGTCATGCTGAGTTTCTAAATGGAACGTGATGATTCACAGATCATAACGTCATCATGTGCCATGTTACATAACTCTTTCATCCTACTTAACTCCGGAACAAATCAAGAAAAATGTATTCTTGATGGTTCTATCTTCCGTGATGTTGATAAATTTAAAAATCAAATCGTGCTATCACGTTCCTTCCTGCTTAGAACATTATAATCATTCGAGACTCTATATCTACAAATTCTGGACCATTAATCGCTTGAATTGAAGTCGGGAAGAGAAAATAAAAGCATAGAGCTTTGAAATATAAGGGAGAATATAAAGCCCGATAACAACACATAAATTACAAACCGTGTATATCAATGTTTATCGCAACATAAAGACACGGGAGAATTAAAAACATTATAATCCCGAGGGCGAAGTAGAAGAAAACAGATTCCTGTGGTGGAAGTTGGAAAAGGAGAATGATTGTTGCGATAATAAGGATGAGGACAAGGATCAGAACTGGATTAAGCATTTTCAGAATCTTTTGGATGTATGCAACAAGAAGGAAAGTATAGGAAGAGTGAGAATAATGGAACGGAAGAGTTTAATTTAAAATGGAAATATCAGACAGAGTAATTAAAGCAGATCACCGCATTTAATTCGAGAGATCTTAATTTCCTTATTCGCCGAAGAATCAAATCTTTTTGATTTCGAAGATTTTCTATAAATCCCTTGAATTTCGGAATTCAACCAAGACAACGTCAAAAGTTAATACGTACCATATGTTTTAAATTCAACCCTGGTTATGTCAAAAGCTAAGACGAATCTCTATTTCTTCATTTCATTCTTTTGTGATAGATTCACTCGTACACGTTGAATAATCGAATTATTTTATCCAGGATACACCCTGTGATAAAATTCTATTTATCAACTCATATTGGCCATGAAAACATTTTTATTGTTAGCCATGACAACCTCACTCAAATTTCGGGACGAAATTTCTTTAATGGGTAGGTACTGTAGTGACCCGGGAATTTCCGACCAAATTTAAACTTAATCTTTAAATGTTTCCGACACGATAAGCAAAGTCTGTAAGGTTGAGTCTCAAAAACTTTGAACATGTGTTCATGTATACATTTAAACCCTTGACTGTTTTCCAACGATTCACGAACAATCATTTATAAATAGATATATGTATATGAATATATGTGTGTATATATATATATATATATATATATATATATATATATATATATATATATATATATATATATATATATATATATATGATAACATGATAACTTAAAACACATTAATAAAATATTATATGATTTAGTTTCTAGAAGTAAAAACGTAAAATAATTTATGATATACAATGAGGACTTGTTATTTAAAACGTAATTATATATATCGTAGTTTGGATATATATATATATGAAATTTTATTAATAAATATTCAAATATGTTATTATATAAAATAAGTAGTACATAAATAGTGAAATATAAGATTAGTATATTATATGCATTTATAAGTTAAAATATAGATGTTAGACTAGTGATATGATTCATTACCTTTCATATTATTATTATCATTAACAACACTAATATAATTATAAGTAATGTTATTAATAGTATTATTAATAATATTATTGTTATCATTTTTATTATAATAATTATTATTAAAATTGTTAAAAATTAACATTTTCTTTTATTATTATTGATGATTATTATTAGTATTATTATTTCTATTATTATTATTATTATTAGTTCCATTGTTACTATTAAAAATTAATATTAAATATTAATGTTGTATAATTATGATTATTATAGTATTTATTATTAGAAATTAATATAATCTATTATTATTATTACCAATAACAATATAATTATAATTAATGTATCATTAAAATTTATTGTTTTTATTAATAATAGATTTATTGATTATTTGTATTTATTATATAAAATCATAAAAAGCAACCAAATTGTACGATTCTTGTCAATTGTATTGATCAATCTATTCTTAATTGAAAATCCTGTCTGTAATTATGTACTGAATAAATCTCAATCCCTAACACAAACAAAATTCTGTTATGAGTCAAATTCTTTTTTATTTTCTTTATTAATTTTTTTTGTACCTGTTGGGAATATTTGGTGTCGACAAGATCAACTACAAAACAAATGAAATCAGTCAATATAGCTGTAATAATATCCTTTAACTTCTATACAATCATTTATTAATACAATTTGAGAGGAAAATACTGAATAAGGAATTAAAGATAAAGAGTTTGCACTCTAACCTCTGTTCTTATACTTTTTGGCCATATTTCGAAATCGAGCCATTTTCCAAAATCTAAAAATGCAGTTTGATTAGCAATCATGTCTCTAAACTATCTGCAAAGTTTCAAGTTTCAATTTTTAATATCGGATTCGAATTCGTGAGTCAAAATTTTTGAAATAAAAAGTCAACTATTGTTCTTCAATCAAGTTCGTGTTTGTGTTTTAAGTTAAATTAATGATTCCAAAAGTTTATAGGAGTGATTTGGAAAATACTTTATGAAGGAATCATGAGCTAATAACGTTTAAAAATCAAAAATCAAGTTTTTTTCTCTCTTTATTTTAACGAACAGCAGGGGCTGTTCTATCTCTTTTTTTTTATTTTTTTTTGTTAATCAAAGTCACATTTTATGGTATTATAATTGTTTTCGAGTCTTTAACAAAACCATAGACTCGTTATTAAAATTATATGGATTCATTTGTAGATTTGATTTGATGATGATGATGAAGAAGATAGAACATGAAAATTTGGTTAAATAAAATCTATACACGTTGTAAATCAGATAATCACGATTGGAGGGATGGTTGAGTATGTTTATGGGTGACCAAGGGGTCTTGGGTTCGAGCTCGGGCAGCAGCAGTTCTTTTTTTTAAAGCTTATAAGGTAGCCTATCTTCTTTTATTTAGGTATTATTATTATTATTATTATTATTATTATTATTATTATTATTATTATTATTATTATTATTATTATTATTATTATTATTATTATTATTATTATTATTATTATTATTAATGTTGTTATCATGATTATAAATATTACTAGTATTATTGTTAAGTAGTATTAATATTAATATTATCATTTGTTTTGTTTTAAGTATTATTATTATTATTAGTGTTAGTGTTATTGTTATTAGTGTTATTATTGTTATTATTATAATTATTATTAGTATTACAAATATAGGTATTTAGATAAATGTAAGATTGACATTGATTAGGATATAACTATGATTGTGCGCATTGGAAACAAAATAACTATACATATGTAAATATAGATATAACACCCTTAAGTTCTTAAAATGATAATAAGTATTATAATTAATAAAATTATTATCTTGATATTACTAAAAACTATTTTTTGTTCTCATTGTTATCTATATTATTAGGTATTTACTAAAATCATTATCATAACCATCAATTATAGTAAAATTAATTTTTACAAGTATTATTATTATTATCATGGTTATTACCAATATTGGAATTATTATTAACATTGAAAGTTATTATAATTATAATCAAATATAACTTTTATTCACTATTATTAATATTATATATTATCATGTATAAAAAATATACTTAAAAGGAACATTACCTATAAGTGTGAAATATTTATATTAACAATCTTTATATAAATATTTATATATAACAAATTAAGTATTTTAATTTATATATATAAAACTATATAAATAATAACCGTTTTTAAATATAAATATACAAATCATACAACTAATAGATAAAAGTTATAATATATGAAATGGTTCGATTACAATTATAGGTATTAATGATTATACAAATGATATAGGTTCGTGAATCTGAGGCCAACTCTACATTGTTCAGTTGTTTAATGTCGTCATATGTATTTTTACTACAAAATACATTAGGTGAGTTTCATTAATCCCTTTTTAAATGCTTTCGCAATATATATTTTTGGGACTGAGAATACATGCGCTGTTTTTATAACTGTTTTACGAAATAGACACAAGTAATTGAAACTACATTATATGGTTGAATGATCGAAATCGAATATGCCCCTTTTTATTAAGTCTGGTAATCTAAGAATTAGGGAACAGACACCCTAATTGACGCGAATTCTAAAGATAGATCTATCGGGCCCAACAAGCCCCATCCAAAGTACCGGATGCTTTAGTACTTCGAAATTTATATCATGTCCGAAGGAGGATCCCGGAATGATGGGGATATTCTTATATGTATATTTTGAATGTCGATTACCAGGTATTCAATCCATATGAATGATATTTTTTGTCTCTATGCATGGGACGTATGTTTATGAGAAATGGAAATATGAAATCTTGTGGTCTATTAAAATTATGAAATGATTATTTATGTTAAACTAATGAACTCACCAACCTTTTGGTTGACACTTTAAAGCATGTTTATTCTCAGGTACGAAAGAAATCTTCCGTTGTGCATTTGCTCATATTAGAGATATTATTTGGAGTCATTCATGACATATTTCAAAAGACGTTGCATTCGAGTCATTGAATTCATCAAGATTATTATTAAGTCAATTATAGTTAGATATATTATGAAATGGTATGCATGCTGTTAACTTTTGATGTAATGAAAGATTGTCTTTTCAAAAACGAATGTAATGTTTGTAAAATGTATCATATAGAGGTCAAGTACCTCGCGATGTAATCAACTGTTGTGAATCGTTTATAATCGATATGGACTTTGTCCGGATGGATTAGGACGGGTCCTTTCAGCACCGAGTCAAGATCTACTCCTCGTTTATCGAGTTCTAACCTCACTGGTAACCTGTTCCTTAAGCCCCGATAGACAAAAATCCTAACCTTTTGCGGTAGCAATTTATTCCTCATAGTTTCCTTGGAACCCGCATGACTTGGAAGAATTTTTTCGTTTAAAACGCACATACGCGAAGTAGTGAATGACCCGCTGTTATGAAGGTTCCAGCTAAAAGAATCAGTGAGACCACTTTCGAACGTGAAACTTTCCAACATCTTTAGCAAGCTGTCCAGTTCTATTTGCTTTCGTCCAGTGGGGTCACGTAGCCATTCCCATGTCACAACAGATCCGGATTGATCCTTCTTCAACCTGTCCATTACCCGACAATCCAGCAGTGTTTCGAGCCTAAATAATCTGTTAAATTTTTCGCATAATGGCCGCTCATCCAACCATTTATCATGCCAAAATAGAAAATCATCACCCTTACTTATGTTCCTGGAAAAAGAATTAGAAAACGCAATATCCATCGCATATATATCAATGCCAACTTTGCAGATATTTTGCCAAGTATAACCCTTGATCGAATTAAGTCCATTATCAAATGAAAGCCCCCCATCCCGACCATAAAGACTCTTGATGATTTGACCCAAAAAGCATTTTTTTCAATGCGAAATTGCCACCACCATTTTCCTAGTAGTGCCATATTTTTTGCTTTAAGTGACCCAATGTTTAACCCCCCGCCCTCGTATGGAAGTAATAATTGATCCCATTTAATCCATGAAATTTTAGATTTATCTCCTGACCCGCCCCAAAAAAACTTACGACGCAAACCTTCGAGCGAGTTGATGACTTTCGGAGGAGCACGGAATAGGGAGAACGCGTACAATGGCAAACTACTAAGAACCGATTTTATTAGGGTAAGTCGACCACCGAAAGACATCGATTTTGCTTTCCATTCCGCTAACCGTGAATTGCACTTTTTGATGTAAGGTTCCCAATCACTGAACCTTTTCATCCGTTTTCCTATAGGCAAGCCGAGATAGATGCAAGGTAGAGAGCCGGATTGGCATCCCAAAACCGAAGCAAAATTATCGACCAAGGACTTTTGTATCCCAACACCAAATAAGCAACTCTTACTTACATTAACTTTAAGCCCCGAGAGTATTTCAAAACATTTAAGCACCTTAAAGAAGTTACCGGCATTCCTTTTACTCCATTCTCCAAAAAGAATCGTGTCATCGGCATATTGGAGGTGTGATACCAAGATTTTATCCCTTCCTATTTCAATGCCTTTTACTAATCTCGAGTTCACCGCTTGTTTGATTAATTCACTAAGTCCTTCCACCGCAATGATGAATAAATAAGGTGAGAGGGGGTCACCTTGCCTAATTCCTCTATGTAACGTGAATTCTTTAGTTGGTGAACCGTTTACCAAAATTGAGATAGAAGCCGAGGATAGACATGCTTTGATCCAATTTACCCACTTACATCCAAAGCCCATTCTTTCAAGAATCTTTACAAGAAAGTCCCAGATTATACTATCAAAGGCCTTTTTGAAGTCCGCTTTGAAGATGAAGCCGCATCTTTTTTCCCGTTTTAATTCATCAATAACTACCTATGAGGCTAATTGGTCGGTATTCGCTCAAGCCAATCGGATCTTGCCATTTAGGTATCAAAGTTATAAAACTAGCATTACACCCCCTAGAGAACGTTTCAGAATGCCAAAAATCCGTTATAGCGTTGAGCAAATCTGATGTCAAAGCTAAGAGGTATAAAATACTATTAAATTTTACAAGAAAATACTATTAAATACGATACAATTTTACACAAGATATTTATTTATTTAGCGAATGGATATACTTAAACCTTGCTACAACACTTATAGGCAGTGTACCTAATCGTACAGTAGTGTAGTTTTTAGTAAGTCCGGTTCGTTCCACAGGGAAAATCTTTAAACAAAGCTTAACGCTATATTAGTTTACTTTTATAAAAATACAAATATATATATAAGTAATATTATTATTATTAAGGGGGGTTTTTACCGTTTAATGACCGGTTTGTCGATTTTAAAACTTTAGTCGCAGTTAAAACCAAATGTAAAATAATAAATAAATACAAGACTTAATTTAAAGCATAAAGTAAATAACGATAATGAAATTGCGAATAATAAAAGTGCGATAAAATAAACTTGCGCTAATTAAAAAGTATGATAATTAAAAGTGCAATTAAATACAATAACAATAAAAATGCGATAATTAGAAGTGCAATTAAATATAAAATAAAAAAAATTAAATATGAAATAAAAGAGTTATGCTTATTTAAACTTCCGTAACCATGATGTTTGACGTGTTGATTTTAGTTTTATGCCCATGGGTTAATTGTCCTTTGTCCTGGATTATTTAATATGTCCGTCTGGTTTTTGTCCATAACAGTCCATCAGTCATAAATATAAAGTGCGAGTGTCCTCGTCAAATTATCCTTATACCCGAAGTTAAATATTCCAACTAATTGGGGACTTAAACTGTAACAAGATTTTAATACTTTGTTTAATAATTGCACCAGGATGTCGACTGAGTGTAACCCAAGGTTTTAATATTTTGTTATCAATTATGCCAAGTGTCCTTGTACATAATTTCACCCCTGTTTTAATTATTCTAGTGGCTATTAATCCATTCCCGTGTCCGGTTAAATGAACGATTATTCGTACATATAAATACCCCGCCCATCGTGTCCGATCGAGTGTATATGGTAATTTATAGGGACGTCCAATTGTAAATCTTTATATTAACATTAACAAACTATCATTTAGTTAAACAAATATAAAGCCCATTAATAGCCCATAGTCTAATTTCCACAAGTGTCGTTCTTTTGTCCAAACCCTAATTATGGTACAAAGCCCAATTACCCAATTTTAGTAATTAGCCCAACATCATGATTACTTCGGATTAAATAAGCATAATAATAACTTAGCTACGAGACATTAAATTAAAAAGGTTGAACATAACTTACAATGATTAAAAATAGCGTAGCGTTACACGGACAGAATTTCGACTTACACCCTTACAACATTTGCTAACATACCCTTATTATTAGGATTAAAATTAAAATTAAAATTAAAATATAAATTATAAATATAAATATTACGTATATAGATAGAGAGATTGATGGATATTGGATGATTTTTGCGATCAGAATTCGTTTGCTCTTATAGGGAGTTTCAGTTTTTGGGGCTCCGCGACTCGCGGCATTTTTACTCTTCAAACTCCGCGAGTCGCGGAGTTTGAAAATACAGCTCACCCTCCTTTGGCTTCTTTCTTGCCGACGATTTATAAATATATTATAATATATATATTAATTTTAAGAATTAATTATATATTATATTATATTTATGTACATAGTTGACTCGTAATTTTTAGTCCATTGCGTCGAGCGTTGAGAGTTGACTCATGTCCCGGTTCCGGATTTTCGAACGTCCTTGCGTACAATTTTATATTTTGTACTTTGCGTTTTGAATCTTGTACTCTTGTAATTTCGAGACATTTCTTATCAATAATTGGAACCTCTTTGATTGTCTTTTGTACTTTTGAGCTTTTTGGTCGTTTGCGTCTTCAATTCGTCGAATCTGTCTTTTGTCTTCACCTTTTATTATTTAAACGAATATCACTTGTAAATAGAACAATTGCAACTAAAAGCTTGTCTTTCTTGAGGAATAATGCTATGAAATATATGTTCATTTTTAGCATTATCAAATATTCCCACACTTGAGCGTTGCTTGTCCTCAAGCAATATCGTCTTGAAATACTAGAATCACTTCTTTATTCTTCACACTTTGTACATCAGTGATTTCTATACGGCGGTATAAACAATGGTAGTAACGATATGGTTTACAGTCCCACATGACTATAAAAATTTAGATCCATTAAGGAAATTGGATCTTTATGAAAACATTTGATCTTTTGAAAATTAAATCTAGTTTTTACCCTAGATAAGTTTTCCGGAATAACCCTTCACCGGTGTTTGCAAAATATTTTTGTGGGTTTGGTGGGTTTCAGATTTGAAAATTTTAGCTCAAAACTTATGGTTTTGTGTCACCCACTTGCTAACCTTGTATTTGGAAAGCAACACGTCCAGTTTACTTGTCCCGTATATTACCTTTCGGTAAACTACCGTCCGGTTGTAAAGGAAAGCGTTGAACAAGCAACTGTTAAGGCAATGTCCCCTGACATGCTTTTAATTATGGTCTATAACGTGTCAGACGTAATTACTATCCTTGGTAGGAGCAATAGTAAAGCTCACCCTTATAATTTGTAGGTTTGGCACAAGGTCCTGTCTTTGACCACTATGCAACCACCGTTCTTACGGTTGACACCCGATTTGGTTCAGGTGACCTAATGAATTCTAGGTGAATTCCTAGGATTTTACGTTCAATGGTAATGAACGCATTGAAAATGGGTTTTTAAAAAACAAATCGGTTTGTAATTTTATCAAAATATTTTATCGTTCAAGCTCGAGTTTAGATATCATTGAATTCCATGAGTTTGTAATTCTCAATCTTTAAGGTCAATCTCAAGGATTGAGTATTATCAGGCTTAAAAGCTGATTTTTGATCTTTTAAGGAGATTATCCTTTCTGGGGATCTGATTCATTAGTCTTATCCAGCTAATTTGCATGGTGCCCCCCCATTGTACGAGATAAATCCTTCTCATGGTTAGGATAAATCTGACCACTTGGCGACCCTGTTTAATGCTGAGGTCCGTGGATATCCTGCTGATTTTAGTGATGACTTTTCTAGATTTTTTGTCAACCTACAGCTGGTCTGGAAGACAACTTCCTGACCTAAATCAAGAAGCGCGTGTCTTTTTCGGAAGACTTTACTTCCTTTTAATGATGGAATTGATTCATCGTGTAGATCCATCTTTCTTACAGTAAATCAGGTAAAACTTTTTAGTTTAGTCCAAAGCAAAAGTATTTTCAGTTATTTGTACAAAAATATGTGACATATGTTTAAGATAACTTGGTAATTTTTCCCACACTTGGCTTTTATTTTCCTTTTTATTGTCCTCTATTCTATTTTAAATGAATTTTAACATTTTGGTTTGTTTCTCAATTTATGTCCTTTCCGACGTAACAATAATTTCGGTGTTAAAACCTAGTTTTATCGTTCATAAATATGTATAAACATGATTTTGAGTTCATTTAATTGAAAATTTTGAAAAATTTTACTAGAATTGGGTAGTCAGTATATAAGACTAGGGCTGTTCTTTATTATCAGAGAGCACTAGATTCTAATACAACTACTACTTTACTAGTATTTCTAATGGTAACCAAGTGTATAAAGTAAAAATTTTAAAATCCAAAATAATTTAACCCCTTCCCACACTTAAGATCTTGCAATGCCCTCATTTGCAAGAAATCAGTAACAATTTAAATTATTGAGGGTGATTTGTGTGAAAATGATTAAATTTTACCAAAGTTTCCAAACATATTTGTGTTTGCTTGCTGAATGATAAATGGTGCATATCATTTGTTCATTCCGTCTTGTTGTTATTTCACATATATTTTGCATCTTGTCGTCAAAATTAGTTGCTTTTGCTGAACTTAATGCCACTCCTTGAAAATGCGTTATTTTACCCTGTTGTGTACATAAAATAAACTGCAAACATATATACATATTTTTGAAGTTTGGTATATTACCCCACATTCAAAAATTATTAAAATCTAAGAATAAAAGTTAGAAAATTATAACAACTATTACAATATTAACATAAGTATTAAACGTATCAACATTACAAATTACAAAATAAATAAAACTAAGTAGACTAGGGATGATACTGATACCAGTAGGGGTTCCATGCATAACCATAGGTGCTATAAAATGCTTCGGCTGGGTTATACGTAGGATACGGTGGTTGAATCTCTATAGACCAGGGAGGGAATATGGGCTTTGTAGTAGGAATATAGTTTCTACCTATATGTTGGCAATAAGCTATGATTTGGTTTTGATGAACTTGGCAATCTTCAAATGCTCTATGTCTAGCATTTTCGTACTCCTGTGAAGCTATAAACCTTTGCATTTCTTGCATTTCATTTCCCCCTCCTACATTACCTTGCTGTTGGTTTCTCTCAACCTGTGGATGTCTACCATGGTATTGTACTGCGGCGTTATTTCGCCTCTTCAAAACTTTCGCACCATGGTATACATTTAAACCTATTGTATCGCGGGGTTCTGGTTCTTCGACTAATAATCCCCCCGACTTATATCCACACCGAGATATTCAGCAATCAAAGTAATAAATATACCACCTCCTATTATGCTATGCGGTCTCATCCCCCTAACCATAGCTGATAAATAATAACCCACACAATAAGGTATACTTACAACGCTTTGTGGGTCTCGAATACACATATGGTAAAATAAATCCTGTTCATTTACCTTTTCCTTGTTCTTACCTCTTTGTGTAATCGAATTAGCTAAAAACCTATGAATTACTCTTAATTCAGCTCTATCTATATCCAAATAAGAGTAATTTCCCCCTTTGAATCGGTGATGGCTTGTCATTTGACTCCATACACCATGTGTATCAAAATTTTCATCTATCTTTCTACCATTTAGTATCAACCCTCTACAATCGGCAGATGCTAACTCCTCAGGCATATATATACGTAAAGCCTGAGCCATGTCTAGTAAAGACATGTGGCGCATCGAACCTCCTAACAAAAATCTAATAAAAGATCGATCGGTTAAACTAGCTACCCGATCATTTAATTCTATACTACACAACAATTCTTCACACCATACTTTATATACAGGTCTACGCATGGTGAATAAACGTACCCAGTCATTAAAAGTAGAATTACCATACCTCTGTGCAAGTAATTCCCTAATTGGCCCAGCCAATTCTACAGCTTCTAATGGTCCCCATTCTATGACCCTAGGTACCTCAACAACTTTAGAATGAAGAGTATGCAAACCCCTTTGGTATTTTGGATAATCTATCCAAAGTCTGTCAAATCTCAGGTTCGGGTGCAAATCTTCCAAGTGCATATCAGAAAATGTCATGACTGGATGAGGTATATCTTGTTTGTAGTAGTTATCCACCTCCTGTTGTTCCGCATTCTCAGCAGGAGCATTGCGAGTTTAGGATGAAGATTCACCCCTTTCAGTCTGCAAAACACATCAAACACAATTTTTGTGCATCCAAATATGCATTAGTATCAGCAAAATCATTAATCAAAATAATTACAATGACATGATCAATTTATATCAAACTTAAGCTTATTTTCACATTTTTATCAAATCTACACTTTTTCAAATAAGCATATACGAAAATGTTCACCAAGTTCATAAGCATTCAACTCAAATAACATGTCAAAATAATCATCACTAGCAATTAAACAAGTTTCAAATGGCATTATCTCTTAAAAATCAAGTTCATGAATTTTAGACTTGAAAAAGTCCACTTTAATTCTCAAAATCATGTTTAGGCTCAAAGTTTGGATCATTTAACTACCTAAACATGTTACACTACTTAATTTAGTAACAATTCATGAAAAAAATCGGCCATAACCTGTTTATATAAAAAAGCCCCAAATTTGCTCAAGAACACAAACCCTAGATTATTCAAAATTTGAAGTTTAAGGCTTCTAATCATGTTAAATAGCATCAATCTAGGTTATACAAGCATAATACATAAACAATTTAAGTATAATTACACTAAAAAGCTTCAAAATCAAATTGGGTATAAAATTGCTCAAGAACACTAATTTTCGGATTAAATGGTGTTTAGGTGTAGCAATTTACCGTTTTTCTTGAGTAATTCCTTGATAGCATCCTTCTCAACATGATTTTAGTAAAAGATTTGATGATTAACGGTGAAAAATTGTGAATTTTGGAGTGTTTTTTCGGATTTTTTCGGGTTTGTGTTCGCAGTTTTGTGGTGTGGGGAGTGAACTGATCAGTTTTTTTGCGTTTTATTTTTTTTCTGTAATTCGGTCCCTCCGCGAGTTGCGGTGTTTGAACCTAGTCCGTTTTATTTAGGACGAGGTCGTTTCGGATCGATGTCCTAGTCCGTCCTTCGACAAAATTTTAAAATTTGTCTTTTTCAAGCGATTGTTTTAAAAGCTTAGATTTTTTTTTTTTTTTTAGTTTTTTAATGTTTTTGGCATACTTTAATTTAATAAGATTAAAAATAATGATAATAAAAGTTCTCGTCCCTCCCTCGGGTAAAGCAATTTCGGTTCAACGACCTAGTCTTCAACTTACGACGAATTTTAAAAATTATATTTTTAACTTAATGAGATAAAGTAAATTTTTGTTTTTAAATTCACACGACTTAAATATAAAATTCAAAATTAATATTAAAAATTCACACCAAACTTAAAATTTGAAATGCATAAAATTAAAAATTCATATTATAAATTCACATCAAATTTATATTAATTTTTTAAATATTTACAATTTTAAATATATTGATTTTACAAAGTTTACAATATTAATTTAAGATTTATATATTAATTTTAAAAACATGGTAAAAATAAAATTAAAAATCTTTTTGGCTTTTTATCCCACTTTAATCAATCAAATATTATCAAAAATATGCGCCCCTCTTTTCGGTAAAGTAATTTCGGTTCCATGACCTAATTTAACTTATGACGAATTTTTGAAATATTTTGGGTTGATTGATTAAAGATATTTATACCTTAAGAATAAACGTTAAATTTCACAGTAATGTAATAAATTTTTGAATGATATCAATAATTTCGGTCGCCAAACCTAATTTTATTCAATACCAATTTAATACTTTATAGCGAACAAATTAGCGTTTATTATCAAAAGGTTAAAAATAAAAATAAAAATAAAAACTGTACAAACATAACTGTGAAATAGATTTCTTAGTTATATGATCTATCCCATTCATAAGATAGTCGGTTTAATTGGTTTTCCATGGCTACATAGGCGTAACCTCGAGCATTCAGTGTCTTTTCTTCTAAACATATGAACGGTCCGTCTCTGCATAAAGTAACAAATTCGGTGTTTGAATAGGTTTGATTATTTGAACATTTACCTCCATGTGACCATTTTCCGCATTTGTGACATCTTTCTAGGTGCCGTGCTCTTCTTTTCGCTGCGGATTTTGATTTTCCTTTACCAAATTGTAACTTATTATCTTCGTATCTGGATTCTTTTCTAACTCCGTCCAATCTTTCTCTGATTACTGATACTATTTCACTCAGAAGTGTGTCATTATTACGTTTAGTGATCAAAGCGTGTAGCATTAGACCATGGTTTAGTTCACAGGCAGTCTTCATTTCCTAAAAAAAATAAAAATTCAGAATGGGGGGAGAAGACTAGTTCTTTAGGGTCTGCTAGGGAAAGACCGTTCGGGTTCCATTTTCGAGAACTACACGAAAACAGACAATCTAACTCTAACAGAAATACATAAACCCCCTATACTTAGTTAGCTGTGGTATCGAAATTGTGATTAACTTCATTGTCTTCTTCCATCAGACCATGTATGTAATGTTTAACTCTGTGACCATTAACTTTAAATTCAATCCCATTTGAATTTATTAATTCTATCGTTCCGTATGGGAAAACTCTTTTGACTATGAATGCTCCAGACCATCTTGATTTCAATTTTCCAGGAAATAGCTTGAATCGTGAATTGAAAAGAAGAACTCTGTCTCCTTCTTTAAATTCTTTTGAACTTCGGATTCTTTTATCATGCCATTTCTTCGTTCTTTCTTTATAGATTAACGAATTTTCGTATGCTTCATGTCTTAATTCTTCTAATTCGTTTAGTTGACTTAATCGTAGACGTCCGGCTTCATGTAAATCAAGATTACATGTCTTCAAAGCCCAAAATGCTTTGTGTTCAATTTCTACTGGAAGATGACATGCTTTTCCATAAACAAGTCTAAAAGGTGTGGTTCCAATTGGAGTTTTGTAGGCTGTACTAAAAGCCCAGAGTGCATCCTCCAATTTAATGGACCATTCCTTCGGATTTGATCCTACGGTTTTCTCTAGAATACGTTTTAAAGCTCGGTTGGTATTTTCAACTTGTCCACTTGTTTGTGGATGATATGCGGTGGAGATTTTATGAGTTACTCCATATCTTTTAAGAACTTTCTCAAGTTGATTATTACAGAAATGAGTACCCCGATCACTTATTAAAGCTTTCAGTGTTCCAAACCTTGCAAAAAGACGTTTTAAAAAGTTGACTACAACTCGTGCATCGTTAGTTGGGAGAGCTTGTGCTTCCGCCCATTTAGATACATAATCAATGGTTACGAGAATATAGAGATTATTATGAGATTTTGGAAATGGACCCATAAAGTCAATACCCCAAATGTCAAATACTTCACATACTTGTATGACATTTTGTGGCATTTCATCACGTTGACTTATTTTTCCGGCCCTTTGACAAGCATCACAGGATTTGCAAAGAAGGTGTGAGTCTTTGTAAATTGTAGGCCAATAGAATCCAGCATCATAAACTTTTTTTGCTGTTAGTTGAGGCCCATAATGCCCTCCTGTTGGTCCTGTGTGACAATGGTTTAATATTTTACTGGCTTCATCTCCGAATACACATCAGCGTATTATTCCATCTGGACAACTTTTAAACAAATGTGGATCTTCCCAAAAATAGTGTTTTATATCACTGAAGAATTTCTTTCGTCTTTGGTACGATAATCCTTTTTCAAGGAATCCACAAACTAAGTAGTTTGCATAGTCTGCAAACCATGGAATTTTATTATAATCTATCTTCAATAGATATTCATCAGGAAAGTTGTCTTGTATGGCCGATTCATTTAGAACTTCTAACTCAGGATTTTCAAGACGAGAAAGATGATCAGCGGCGAGATTTTCTGCTCCCTTTTTATCTCGGATTTCAATATCAAACTCTTGTAAGAGTAAGATCCAACGGATTAATCTTGGTTTAGCATCTTGTTTCGAAAATAGGTATCTAAGAGCAGAATGGTCGGTATAAACCGCCGTTTTTGCTAGAACGAGATATGATCGAAATTTGTCAAAAGCAAAGACAATAGCAAGGAGTTCTTTTTCAATAGTTGTATAGTTCGTTTGTGCTCCTTGTAACGTCTTACTAGCATAATATATAGGTTGAAATCGTTTTTCAATCCTTTGTCCTAAAACGGCTCCCATTGCAAAATCACTTGCATCGCACATTAGTTCAAATGGTAGATTCCAATTTGGTGTTATCATGATCGGTGCATTAGTGAGTTTCTCTTTAAGAATATTAAAAGATTTGATACATTCATCTGAAAAGATGAATGGAGCATCTTTTTCTAGGAGTTTATTCATAGGAGTAGCAATTTTAGAAAAATCTTTTATGAAACGTCGGTAAAAACCGGCATGCCCTAGAAAACTCCTAACTCCTCTAACATTGGTGAGATGTGGAAGTTTAGCAATTACATCTACTTTAGCTCTATCCACTTCAATTCCTTCTTTTGAAATTTTATGTCCAAGAACGATGCCCTCTTTAACCATGAAATGGCATTTCTCCCAATTAAGTACTAGATTTGATTGTTCGCATCTAATAAGCATTCGTTCCAGATTAACTAGACATGATTCAAATGTATCACCGAAGACTGAAAAGTCATCCATGAAAACTTCCATGCATTCTTCTATCATGTCATGAAAAATCGTCATCATACACCTTTGAAAGGTTGCAGGGGCGTTGCAAAGTCCAAATGGCATGCGTTTGTAAGCAAAAGTACCATAAGGGCACGTGAATGTGGTTTTCTCTTGAACTTCGGGTGCTATTGGAATTTGAAAATATCCGGAAAATCCATCTAGAAAACAATAGTAACTATTTCCGGCTAATCTTTCCAACATTTGATCAATGAAAGGTAAGGGAAAGTGATCTTTTCTGGTGGCGTCATTTAATTTTCTATAATCAATACACACACGCCATCCTGTTACAGTCCTAGTAGGAATAAGCTCATTTTTCTCATTTATAATGACAGTCATGCCACCCTTCTTAGGCACGCATTGAACTGGGCTTACCCATGGACTATCGGAAATTGGATAAATTAGACCTGCGTCTAGCAGTTTAATAATTTCTTTTTTAACTACATCTTGCATATTAGGATTTAGTCTTCGTTGGCGTTGCACATACGTTTTATGACCTTCTTCCATAAGGATTTTATGTGTGCAATACGAAGGACTTATTCCTTTAATATCATGAATCTTCCATGCAATGGCTGGTTTATGAGCTTTCAACACAGAAATGAGTTGTGATTTCTCATTTTCAGTAAGAGAAGACGATATTATTACAGGTAATTCAGATTCACCGTGTAAATAAGCGTATTCCAAATGGTTTGGAAGTGGCTTTAATTCTAATTTCGGTGGTTCTTCTATCGATGATTTATATCGATATCTGTCTTCTTCTTTTAGCATTTGAATTTCTTCTGTTGTTGGTTCATATCCATTAGCTATAAGTGTAGCTAACATTTCAGCTTCATCAATTGGTTCATTACCTTCTCCTAAAGAACATTCTCCTGTTCCTTGTAATTCTGGAAATTCTTCTAATAATTCTGCATGTGCATCTATAGTTTGAATATAATAACATGTATCATCTGCAGATTGCGGTTGTTGCATTGCTTTATCAACTGAAAAGGTAACACTCTCATCCTCTATACTTAGGGTCAGTTTCTTACCGAATACGTCTATCATTGCTTTAGCCGTGTTTAAGAATGGTCTTCCTAATATGAGAGGAACTTGAGAATCTTCTTCCATGTCCAAAACAACAAAATCTACTGGAAATACTAAAGTACCAACTTTAACTAGCATGTTCTCCATTATCCCTCTAGGATATTTTATTGATCGATCGGCTAGTTGTATGCTTATTCTTGTTGGTTTCAATTCTCCAAGGTCTAGTTTAGTGTATAGTGAATACGGCATTAAATTTATACTAGCACCTAAGTCTGCCAATGCTTCTATTGAACTAAGACTACCCAGAAAACATAGAATTGTGAAACTTCCTGGATCAGATAATTTTTCTGGTATCTTATTCAACAGCACTGCTGAACAATTAGCGTTCATAGTAACAGCCGAGAGTTCTTCCATTTTCTTTCTATTTGAGATTAGATCTTTCAAGAATTTAGCATATCTAGGCATTCCTGAAATCACATCAATGAAAGGAAGATTTACATTTATCTGTTTAAACATATCCAAGAATTTGGATTGCTCGGCTTCAAGTTTCTCTTTCTTCATTTTACTCGGGTAAGGAAGTGGTGGTTGGTATGGTTTAACATAAGGTTTATCCTTAGCTGTGTTATCTTCATTAACCTTTTCAACTACCGGTTCTTTTTCCTTATCTTGATCAGGTTGTGGTTCTTGTGGAGTAGGAATAGCTTCATCAGAAGTTACAAGTATTTCAGGTGGTTTAAGTGTTATACCACTTCTTGTGGTAATGGCTTTAGCTGTTTCATTCCGGGGGTTAGCATTTGTATCACTAGGTAGACTTCCCAGTTTTCTTTCACCTATTAACCTTGCTAGGTTACTTACTTCTTGTTCCAGATTTTGAATAGAAGCTGGTTGATTTCTAAATGCTTGAGCATTTTGTTCATTAGTTTGTTTTTGAGATGTGAAAAACTGCGTTTGAGTTTCAACTAGCTTCGTCATCATATCTTCTAAATTCGGCTTTTTATCATCGGTTTGTTGTGGTGGTTTGTTTTGAAAATTAGGTCTTTGCTGATTGTAAGTATTATTGGATACTTGTTGATTGTTGTATGGAATATTTCGGTTATAATTCTGGTTTTGATTGTAAATCGGTCTTGGCGGTTGATAATTATTCTGATAATTATTTCCAGGCCTTTGGTTTATGTATGAAATATTCTCTCTTTGTGCCATTGTTAATTCAATACTGAGACAATCTTTTGTCAAATGTGGTCCTCCACACTGCTCACAACTAATTCGTATTGAGTGGATATCTTTAGTCATCTTTTCCATTCATCTCTCGACAGCATCTATCTTTGCAGAAATGGAATCTAAGTCATGGCTAGAATCGGCTCTAGCTGCTTCAGATGATCTAACGATATCTTTTTCTTGGTGCCACTCATGTGAGTGGGAAGCAGTGTTATCAATAATTTTATAAGCATCAGTTTCGGTTTTCTTCATAATGGAACCACCAGCTGCTATATCTATGTCTTTTCTTGTAGTGATGTCGCATCCTTGGTAGAATATTTGTACTATTTGACAGGTGTCTAAACCATGTTGCGGACATCCTCTTAATAACTTTCCAAATCTTGTCCACGCCTCATATAGAGTTTCATTTGGCTTCTGTGTGAACGTAACAATTTCTCCTTGAAGTCTTACGGCTTTAGATGCAGGAAAGAATTGTTTAAGAAATTTTTCAACTAAAACATCCCATGTATCGATCGCCCCTTCAGGTAATGATTCCAACCAATCTTTGGCTTCTCCCTTTAAAGTTCAGGGAAATAACATGAGATATATCTGTTCATCCTCTACTTCTCGGATTTTAAATAGTGTGCAGATCCTATTAAAAGTACGTAGATGTTCATTTGGATCTTCCTTCGGCGCACCACTAAATTGGCATTGATTAGTCACCATGTGTAGAATTTGTCCTTTGATTTCATAATCTGGCGCATTAATGTCTGGATGAGTAATTGCGTGACCTTGGCCAGTGCGTTTAGCTCTCATTCGGTCTTCCATACTTAAAGGTTCTGTTACTTCCATAATTGAATTTGTTGAATCGGAATCACTAGAGGGTTCTGATTTAATGGTTCGTTCCTCAACAATCTCTGTTTGAATGATTGGTGGTTCCGGAGGAAAGTTTAGTGGTTCAGGATCTACGAATCGTCCCTGAATATTCTCCGGATTCTCAATTGTGAGGTCGGGTTCAACAAATAGATTATCAACGGCGACAATATTAGTTAGATGTCTTGATCTAGTTACAGGTGGTGAACGTACAAAAGGTGATGAACGTCTTGCTCGGTGCATTCACTGAATATCCTATTAGTTTTTAAAAGGAAAGAAAAATTATAATAAGTTATCTAATTAATAGACTTTTCTGATTTTTCCCACGTTTCGAATAGCCAAAAGATGCAGCAGAGGGGCAGGATTCGTTTGGTCTCAATATAATTGAGGACTGTTTGGCTCCAATAACCCGGTCCACGTACAAATCCAACTATTACTACGAACCAGAAAATTTTGATGTCTATCAATTTAACCACTTAAAATAAATTTTCGTAATTTTAAGAAATTTAGATAAGAAGTAGAAAAAATTCTAAGTCCTAAAAACTAGAATGACGAGAAATAAGAAAGAAAAAGAGTTCGTCGAAAAAGGTCGAAAAAGAAAATTGGTTGAAAAATAAAAGGTGACGGAAAAATAAAAGAAACTTATAAAACTTAAAAACACTTGACTAACCTAACCTTATTACTACAACTAACTTAAAATTATAATCGCAAATTGAGATTACTAATTGGAATGATAATTGATACATAGGTAAAAGGTTTCTAAAAATATTAAAGCTTACAGGAAAAACTAAATCCCAAATGGAAATAACTTAAAAAGGCGTCGCAAAATTCTAAAGTACCTAAATCTTAGTCTAAAGAAAAAGCACTTAAGGAATTCTACGGCAAAGCCTAAAAATCTAGAAATAAAAATAACTATGGCAAAAACTATGAATTAAAAATAAATACGAGCGAAAAATACAAATATTACGCTAAAACGATTAAAAAGAGACAAAATATAAAAATATATAAAAAGTTGTAAAAATTACAATTTTTATAAAAATATTATTTTTATATTATTTATTTTATAAAACTATTAATTTTAAACTTTAATTAAACTAATTAAACTAAATAATACAAATAATAAATAAAACTAAATTAATTAATTTAATATAAATAACCTAATTAGGTTTTAAAGTTAATAATAATAATAATAAATACCCCGTATTAAATGCAGATTAGGGCTTATGGTCAGCTGTGTCAGACGGCTCCGCGAGTTGCGGTTCTCGAAGCTGCAAACCCGCGAGTCGCGAGGTTCCAAAATTCAACTCTGGTACAGTTTTTAATTTTACCTTTTTTTTATTTTTTATTTTTTATATTCTGTTTTATATTTTCTGTTTAAAAATATTTATATAATAAAAACTTATATTTTTATAAAATAAAAATAAAGAAACTTTATAAAACTTAAATATTTAATAAAATCTTAAAAATATATAAATTTTTTGTTTTTCTTTTTATATTTTCGAATAATTAAAAACGTATTTTTACAAAAGTGAATTTTAATAAAAGTAAACTAAAAATAAAAATCTTTTTTTTTATATTAGCGTTGCGCTTCCGGCTTTTAAGCGTTTCCCCAGCAGCGGCGCCAAAAATAACTTGATGTCAAAGCTAAGGGGTATAAAATACTATTAAATTTTACAAGAAAATACTATTAAATACGATACAATTTTACACAAGATATTTATTTATTTAGAGAATGGATATACTTAAACCTTGCTACAACACTTATAGGCAGTGTACCTAATCGTACAGTAGTGTAGTTTTTAGTAAGTCCGGTTCGTTCCACAGGGAAAATCTTTAAACAAAGCTTAACGCTATATTAGTTTACTTTTATAAAAATACAAATATATATATAAGTAATATTATTATTATTAAGGGGGGTTTTTACCGTTTAATGACCGGTTTGTCGATTTTAAAACTTTAGTCGCAGTTAAAACCAAATGTAAAATAATAAATAAATACAAGACTTAATTTAAAGCGTAAAGTAAATAACGATAATGAAATTACGAATAATAAAAGTGCGATAAAATAAACTTGCGATAATTAAAAATTACGATAATTAAAAGTGCAATTAAATACAATAACAATAAAAATGCGATAATTAGAAGTGCAATTAAATATAAAATAAAGGAAATTAAATATGAAATATAAGAATTATGCTTATTTAAACTTCCGTAACCATGATGTTTGACGTGTTGATTTTAGTTTTATGCCCATGGGTTAATTGTCCTTTGTCCTGGATTATTTAATATGTCCGTCTGGTTTTTGTCCATAACAGTCCATCAGTCATAAATATAAAGTGCGAGTGTCCTCGTCAAATTATCCTTATACCCGAAGTTAAATATTCCAACTAATTGGGGACTTAAACTGTAACAAGATTTTAATACTTTGTTTAATAATTACACCAGGATGTCGACTGAGTGTAACCCATGGTTTTAATATTTTGTTATCAATTATACCAAGTGTCCTTGTACATAATTTCACCCCTGTTTTAATTATTCTAGTGGCTATTAATCCATTCCCTTGTCCGATTAAATGAACGATTATTCGTACATATAAATACCCCACCCATCGTGTCCGATCGAGTGTATATGGTAATTTATAGGGACGCCCAATTGTAAATCTTTATATTAATATTAACAAACTATCATTTAGTTAAACAAATATAAAGCCCATTAATAGCCCATAGTCTAATTTCCACAAGTGTCGTTCTTTTGTCCAAACCCTAATTATGGTACAAAGCCCAATTACCCAATTTTAGTAATTAGCCCAACATCATAATTACTTCGGATTAAATAAGCATAATAATAACTTAGCTACGAGACATTAAATTAAAAAGGTTGAACATAACTTACAATAATTAAAAATAGCGTAGCGTTACACAGACAGAATTTCGACTTACACCCTTACAGCATTTGCTAACATACCCTTATTATTAGGATTAAAATTCAAATTAAAATTAAAATATAAATTATAAATATAAATATAAATATTACGTATATAGATAGAGAGATTGATGGATATTGGATGATTTTTGCCATCAGAATTCGTTTGCTTTTATAGGGAGTTTCAGTTTTTGGGGCTCCGCGACTCGCGGCATTTTTGCTCTTCAAACTCCGCGAGTCGCGAAGTTTGAAAATACAGCTCACCCTCCTTTGGCTTCTTTCTTGCCGACGATTTATAAATATATTATAATATATATATTAATTTTAAGAATTAATTATATATTATATTATATTTATGTACATAGTTGACTCGTAATTTTTAGTCCATTGCGTCGAGCGTTGAGAGTTGACTCATGTTCCGGTTCAGGATTTTCTAACGTCCTTGCGTACAATTTTATATTTTGTACTTTGCGTTTTGAATCTTGTACTCTTGTAATTTCGAGACGTTTCTTATCAATAATTGGAACCTCTTTGATTGTCTTTTGTACTTTTGGGCTTTTTGGTCGATTGCGTCTTCAATTCGTCAAATCTGTCTTTTGTCTTCACCTTTTATTATTTAAACGAATATCACTTGTAAATAGAACAATTGCAACTAAAAGCTTGTCTTTCTTGAGGAATAATGCTATGAAATATATGTTCGTTTTTAGCATTATCAAATATTCCCATACTTGAGCGTTGCTTGTCCTCAAGCAATATCGTCTTGAAATACTAGAATCACTTCTTTATTCTTCACACTTTATACATCAGTGATTTCTATACGGCGGTATAAACAATGGTAGTAACGATATGGTTTACAGTCCCACATGACTATAAAAATTTAGATCCATTAAGGAAATTGGATCTTTATGAAAACATTTGATCTTTTGAAAATTAAATCTAGTTTTTACCCTAGATAAGTTTTCCGGAATAACCCTTCACCGGTGTTTGCAAAATATTTTTGTGGGCTTGGTGGGTTTCAGATTTGAAAATTTTAGCTCAAAACTTATGGTTTTGTGTCACCCACTTGCTAACCTTGTATTTGGAAAGCAACACGTCCAGTTTACTTGTCCCGTATATTACCTTTCCGTAAACTACCGTCTGGTTGTAAAGGAAAGCGTTGAACAAGCAACTGTTAAGGCAATGTCCCCTGACATGCTTTTAATTATGGTCTATAACGTGTCAGACGCAATTACTATCCTTGGCAGGAGCAATAGTAAAGCTCACCCTTATAATTTGTAGGTTTGGCACAAGGTCCTGTCTTTGACCACTATGCAACCACCGTTTTTACGGTTGACACCCGATTTGGTTCAGGTGACCTAATGAATTCCAGGTGAATTCCTAGGATTTTACGTTCAATGGTAATGAACGCATTAAAAATGGGTTTTTAGAAAACAAATCGGTTTGTAATTTTATCAAAATATTTTCTCGTTCAAGCTCGAGTTTAGATATCATTGAATTCCATGAGTTTGTAATTCTCAATCTTTAAGATCATTCTCAAGGATTGAGTAATATCAGGCTTAAAAGCTGATTTTTGATCTTTTAAAGAGATTATCCTTTCTGGGGATCTGATTCATTAGTCTTATCCAGCTAATTTGCATGGTGCCCCCCCATTGTACGAGATAAATCCTTCTCATGGTTAGGATAAATCTGACCACTTGGCGACCCTGTTTAATGCTGAGGTCCGTGGATTTCCTGCTGATTTTAGTGATGACTTTTCTAGATTTTTCGTCAACCTACAGCTGGTCTGGACGACAACTTCCTGACCTAAATCAAGAAGCGCGTGTCTTTTTCGGAAGACTTTACTTCCTTTTAATGATGGAATTGATTCATCGTGTAGATCCATCTTTCTTACAGTAAATCAGGTAAAACTTTTTAGTTTAGTCCAAAGCAAAAGTATTTTCAGTTATTTGTACAAAAATATGTGACATATGTTTAAGATAACTTGGTAATTTTTCTCACACTTGGCTTTTATTTTCCTTTTTATTGTCCTCTATTCTATTTTAAATGAATTTTAACATTTTGGTTTGTTTCTCAATTTATGTCCTTTCCGAGGTAACAATAATTTCGGTGTTAAAACCTAGTTTTATCGTTCATAAATATGTATAAACATGATTTTGAGTTCATTTAATTGAAAATTTTGAAAAATTTTACTAGAATTGGGTAGTCAGTATATAAGACTATGGCTGTTCTTTATTATCAGAGAGCACTAGATTCTAATACAACTACTACTTTACTAGTATTTCTAATGGTAACCAAGTGTATAAAGTAAAAATTTTAAAATCCGAAAGAATTTAACCCCTTCCCACACTTAAGATCTTGCAATGCCCTCATTTGCAAGAAATCAGTAACAATTTAAATTATTGAGGGTGATTTGTGTGAAAATGATTAAATTTTACCAAAGTTTCCAAACATATTTGTGTTTGCTTGCTGAATGATAAATGGTGCATATCATTTGTTCATTCCGTCTTGTTGTTATTTCACATATATTTTGCATCTTGTCGTCAAAATTAGTTGCTTTTGCTGAACTTAATGCCAGTCTTTGAAAATGCGTTGTTTTACCCTGTTGTGTACATAAGATAAACTGCAAACATATATACATATTTTTGAAGTTTGGTATATTACCCCACATTCAAAAATTATTAAATTCTAAGAATAAAAGTTAGAAAATTATAACAACTATTACAATATTAACATAAGTATTAAACGTATCAACATTACAAATTACAAAATAAATAAAACTAAGTAGACTAGGGATGATACTGATACCAGTAGGGGTTCCATGCATAACCATAGGTGCTATAAAATGCTTCGGCTGGGTTATACGTAGGATACGGTGGTTGAATCTCTATAGACCAGGGAGGGAATATGGGCTTTGTAGTAGGAATATAGTTTCTACCTATATGTTGGCAATAAGCTATGATTTGGTTTTGATGAACTTGGCAATCTTCAAATGCTCTATGTCTAGCATTTTCGTACTCCTGTGAAGCTATAAACCTTTGCATTTCTTGCATTTCATTTCCACCTCCTACATTACCTTGCTGTTGGTTTCTCTCAACCTGTGGATGTCTACCATGGTATTGTACTGCGGCGTTATTTCGCCTCTTCAAAACTTTCGCACCATGGTATACATTTAAACCTATTGTATCGCGGGGTTCTGGTTCTTCGACTAATAATCCCCCCTGACTTATATCCACATCGAGATATTCAGCAATCAACGTAATAAATATACCACCTCCTATTATGCTATGTGGTCTCATCCCCCTAACCATAGCTGATAAATAATAACCCACACAATAAGGTATACTTACAGCGCTTTGTGGGTCTCGAATACACATATGGTAAAATAAATCCTGTTCATTTACCTTTTCCTTGTTCTTACCTCTTTGTGTAATCGAATTAGCTAAAAACCTATGAATTACTCTTAATTCAGCTCTATCTATATCCAAATAAGAGTAATTTCCCCTTTGAATCAGTGATGGCTTGTCATTTGACTCCATACACCATGTGTATCAAAATTTTCATCTATCTTTCTACCATTTAGTATCAACCCTCTACAATCGGCAGATGCTAACTCCTCAGGCGTATATATACGTAAAGCCTGAGCCATGTCTAGTAAAGACATGTGGCGCATCGAACCTCCTAACAAAAAACTAATAAAAGATCGATCGGTTAAACTAGCTACCCGATCATTTAATTCTATACTACACAACAATTCTTCACACCATACTTTATATACAGGTCTACGCATGGTGAATAAATGTACCCAGTTGTTAAAAGTAGAATTACCATACCTCTGTGCAAGTAATTCCCTAATTGGCCCGGCCAATTCTACAGCTTCTAATGGTCCCCATTCTATGACCCTAGGTACCTCAACAACTTTAGAATGAAGAGTATGCAAACCCCTTTGGTATTTTGGATAATCTATCCAAAGTCTGTCAAATCTCATGTTCGGGTGCAAATCTTCCAAATGCATATCAGAAAATGTCATGACTGGATGAGGTATATCTTGTTTGTAGTAGTTATCCACCTCCTGTTGTTCCGCATTCTCAGCAGGAGCATTGCGAGTTTGGGATGAAGATTCACCCCTTTCAGTCTGCAAAACACATCAAACACAATTTTTGTGCATCCAAATATGCATTAGTATCAGCAAAATCATTAATCAAAATAATTACAATGACATGATCAATTTATATCAAACTTAAGCTTATTTTCACATTTTTATCAAATCTACACTTTTTCAAATAAGCATATACGAAAATGTTCACCAAGTTCATAAGCATTCAACTCAAATAACATGTCAAAATAATCATCACTAGCAATTAAACAAGTTTCAAATGGCATTATCTCTCAAAAATCAAGTTCATGAATTTTAGACTTGAAAAAGTCCACTTTAATTCTCAAAATCATGTTTAGGCTCAAAGTTTGGATCATTTAACTACCTAAACATGTTACACTACTTAATTTAGTAACAATTCATGAAAAAAATCGGCCATAACCTGTTTATATAAAAAAGCCCCAAATTTGCTCAAGAACACAAACCCTAGATTATTCAAAATTTGAAGTTTAAGGCTTCTAATCATGTTAAATAGCATCAATCTAGGTTATACAAGCATAATACATAAACAATTTAAGTATAATTACACTAAAAAGCTTCAAAATCAAATTGGGTATAAAATTGCTCAAGAACACTAATTTTCGGATTAAATGGTGTTTAGGTGTAGCAATTTACCGTTTTTCTTGAGTAATTCCTTGATAGCATCCTTCTCAACATGATTTTAGTAAAAGATTTGATGATTAACGGTGAAAAATTGTGAATTTTGGAGTGTTTTTTCGGATTTTTTCGGGTTTGTGTTCGCAGTTTTGTGGTGTGGGGAGTGAACTGATCAGTTTTTTTGCGTTTTATTTTTTTTCTGTAATTCGGTCCCTCCGCGAGTCGCGGTGTTTGAACCTAGTCCGTTTTATTTAGGACGAGGTCGTTTCGGATCGATGTCCTAGTCCGTCCTTCGATAAAATTTTAAAATTTGTCTTTTTCAAGCGATTGTTTTAAAAGCTTAGATTTTTTTTTTTTAGTTTTTTACTGTTTTTGGCATACTTTAATTTAATAAGATTAAAAATAATGATAATAAAAGTTCTCGTCCCTCCCTCGGGTAAAGCAATTTCGGTTCAACGACCAAGTCTTCAACTTACGACGAATTTTAAAAATTATATTTTTAACTTAATGAGATAAAGTAAATTTTTTTTTTAAATTCACACGACTTAAATATAAAATTCAAAATTAATATTAAAAATTCACACCAAACTTAAAATTTGAAATGCATAAAATTAAAAATTCATATTATAAACTCACATCAAATTTATATTAATTTTTCAAATATTTACAATTTTAAATATATTGATTTTACAAAGTTTACAATATTAATTTAAGATTTATATATTAATTTTAAAAACATGGTAAAAATAAAATTAAAAATCTTTTTGGCTTTTTATCCCACTTTAATCAATCAAATATTATCAAAAATATGCGCCCCTCTTTTCGGTAAAGTAATTTCGGTTCCATGACCTAATTTAACTTATGACGAATTTTTGAAATATTTTGGGTTGATTGATTAAAGATATTTATACCTTAAGAATAAACGTTAAATTTCGCAGTAATGTAATAAATTTTTGAATGATATCAATAATTTCGGTCGCCAAACCTAATTTTATTCAATACCAATTTAATACTTTATAGCGAACAAATTAGCGTTTATTATCAAAAGGTTAAAAATAAAAATAAAAATAAAAACTGTACAAACATACCTGTGAAATAGATTTCTTAGTTATATGATCTATCCCATTCATAAGATAGTCGGTTTAATTGGTTTTCCATGGCTACATAGGCGTAACCTCGAGCATTCAGTGTCTTTTCTTCTAAACATATGAACGGTCCGTCTCTGCATAAAGTAACAAATTCGGTGTTTGAATAGGTTTGATTATTTGAACATTTACCTCTATGTGACCATTTTCCGCATTTGTGACATCTTTCTAGGTGTCGTGCTCTTCTTTTCGCTGCGGATTTTGATTTTCCTTTACCAAATTGTAACTTATTATCTTCGCATCTGGATTCTTTTCTAACTCCGTCCAATCTTTCTCTGATTACTGATACTATTTCACTCGGAAGTGTGTCATTATTACGTTTAGTGATCAAAGCGTGTAGCATTAGACCATGGTTTAGTTCACAGGCAGTCTTCATTTCCTAAAAAAAATAAAAATTCAGAATGGGGGGAGAAGACTAGTTCTTTAGGGTCTGCTAGGGAAAGACCGTTCGGGTTCCATTTTCGAGAACTACACGAAAACAGACAATCTAACTCTAACAGAAATACATAAACCCCCTATACTTAGTTAGCTGTGGTATCGAAATTGTGATTAACTTCATTGTCTTCTTCCATCGGACCATGTATGTAATGTTTAACTCTGTGACCATTAACTTTAAATTCAATCCCATTTGAATTTATTAATTCTGTCGTTCCGTATGGGAAAACTCTTTTGACTATGAATGGTCCAGACCATCTTGATTTCAATTTTCCAGGAAATAGCTTGAATCGTGAATTGAAAAGAAGAACTCTGTCTCCTTCTTTAAATTCTTTTGAACTTCTGATTCTTTTATCATGCCATTTCTTCGTTCTTTCTTTATAGATTAACGAATTTTCGTATGCTTCATGTCTTAATTCTTCTAATTCATTTAGTTGACTTAATCGTAGACGTCCGGCTTCATGTAAATCAAGATTACATGTCTTCAAAGCCCAAAATGCGTTGTGTTCAATTTCTACTGGAAGATGACATGCTTTTCCATAAACAAGTCTAAAAGGCGTGGTTCCAATTGGAGTTTCGTAGGCTGTTCTAAAAGCCCAGAGTGCATCCTCCAATTTAATGGACCATTCCTTCGGATTTGATCCTACGGTTTTCTCTAGAATACGTTTTAAAGCTCGGTTGGTATTTTCAACTTGTCCACTTGTTTGTGGATGATATGCGGTGGAGATTTTATGAGTTACTCCATATCTTTTAAGAACTTTCTCAAGTTGATTATTACAGAAATGAGTACCCCGATCACTTATTAAAGCTTTCGGTGTTCCAAACCTTGCAAAAAGACGTTTTAAAAAGTTGACTACAACTCGTGCATCGTTAGTTGGGAGAGCTTGTGCTTCCGCCCATTTAGATACATAATCAATGGTTACGAGAATATAGAGATTATTATGAGATTTTGGAAATGGACCCATAAAGTCAATACCCCAAATGTCAAATACTTCACATACTTGTATGACATTTTGTGGCATTTCATCACGTTGACTTATTTTTCCGGCCCTTTGACAAGCATCACAGGATTTGCAAAGAAGGTGTGAGTCTTTGTAAATTGTAGGCCAATAGAATCCAGCATCATAAACTTTTCTTGCTGTTAGTTGAGGCCCATAATGCCCTCCTGTTGGTCCTGTGTGACAATGGTTTAATATTTTACTGGCTTCATCTCTGAATACACATCGGCGTATTATTCCATCTGGACAACTTTTAAACAAATGTGGATCTTCCCAAAAATAGTGTTTTATATCACTGAAGAATTTCTTTCGTCTTTGGTACGATAATCCTTTTTCAAGGAATCCACAAACTAAGTAGTTTGCATAGTCTGCAAACTATGGAATTTCATTATAATCTATCTTCAATAGATATTCATCAGGAAAGTTGTCTTGTATGGCCGATTCATTTAGAACTTCTAACTCAGGATTTTCAAGACGAGAAAGATGATCAGCGACGAGATTTTCTGCTCCCTTTTTATCTCGGATTTCAATATCAAACTCTTGTAAGAGTAAGATCCAACGGATTAATCTTGGTTTAGCATCTTGTTTCGAAAATAGGTATCTAAGAGCAGAATGGTCGGTATAAACCACCGTTTTTGCTAGAACGAGATATGATCGAAATTTGTCAAAAGCAAAGACAATAGCAAGGAGTTCTTTTTCAGTAGTTGTATAGTTCGTTTGTGCTCCTTGTAACGTCTTACTAGCATAATATATAGGTTGAAATCGTTTTTCAATCCTTTGTCCTAAAACGGCTCCCATTGCAAAATCACTTGCATCGCACATTAGTTCAAATGGTAGATTCCAATTTGGTGTTATCATGATCGGCGCATTAGTGAGTTTCTCTTTAAGAATATTAAAAGATTTGATACATTCATCTGAAAAGATGAATGGAGCATCTTTTTCTAGGAGTTTATTCATAGGAGTAGCAATTTTAGAAAAATCTTTTATGAAACGTCGGTAAAAACCGGCATGCCCTAGAAAACCCCTAACTCCTCTAACATTGGTGGGATGTGGAAGTTTATCAATTACATCTACTTTAGCTCTATCCACTTCAATTCCTTCTTTTGAAATTTTGTGTCCAAGAACGATGCCCTCTTTAACCATGAAATGGCATTTCTCCCAATTAAGTACTAGATTTGATTGTTCGCATCTAATAAGCATTCGTTCCAGATTAACTAGACATGATTCAAATGTATCACCGAAGACTGAAAAGTCATCCATGAAAACTTCCATGCATTCTTCTATCATGTCATGAAAAATCGCCATCATACACCTTTGAAAGGTTGCAGGGGCGTTGCAAAGTCCAAATGGCATGCATTTGTAAGCAAAAGTACCATAAGGGCACGTGAATGTGGTTTTCTCTTGATCTTCGGGTGCTATTGGAATTTGAAAATATCCGGAAAATCCATCTAGAAAACAATAGTAACTATTTCCGGCTAATCTTTCCAACATTTGATCAATGAAAGGTAAGGGAAAGTGATCTTTTCTGGTGGCGTCATTTAATTTTCTATAATCAATACACACACGCCATCCTGTTACAGTCCTAGTAGGAATAAGCTCATTTTTCTCATTTGTAATGACAGTCATGCCACCCTTCTTAGGCACGCATTGAACTGGGCTTACCCATGGACTATCAGAAATTGGATAAATTAGACCTGCGTCTAGCAGTTTAATAATTTCTTTTTTAACTACATCTTGCATATTAGGATTTAGTCTTCGTTGGCGTTGCACATACGTTTTATGACCTTCTTCCATAAGGATTTTATGTGTGCAATACGAAGGACTTATTCCTTTAATATCATGAATCTTCCATGCAATGGCTGGTTTATGAGCTTTCAACACAAAAATGAGTTGTGATTTCTCATTTTCAGTAAGAGAAGACGATATTATTACAGGTAATTCAGATTCACCATGTAAATAAGCGTATTCCAAATGGTTTGGAAGTGGCTTTAATTCTAATTTCGGTGGTTCTTCTATCGATGATTTATATCGATATCTGTCTTCTTCTTTTAGCATTTGAATTTCTTCTGTTGTTGGTTCATATCCATTAGCTATAAGTGTAGCTAACATTTCAGCTTCATCAATTGGTTCATTACCTTCTCCTAAAGAACATTCTCCAGTTCCTTGTAATTCTGGAAATTCTTCTAATAATTCTGCATGTGCATCTATAGTTTGAATATAATAACATGTATCATCTGCAGATTGCGGTTGTTGCATTGCTTTATCAACTGAAAAGGTAACACTCTCGTCCTCTATACTTAGGGTCAGTTTCTTACCGAATACGTCTATCATTGCTTTAGCCGTGTTTAAGAATGGTCTTCCTAATATGAGAGGAACTTGAGAATCTTCTTCCATGTCCAAAACAACAAAATCTACTGGAAATACTAAAGTACCAACTTTAATTAGCATGTTCTCCATTATCCCTCTAGGATATTTTATTGATCGATTGGCTAGTTGTACGCTTATTCTTGTTGGTTTCAATTCTCCAAGGTCTAGTTTAGTGTATAGTGAATACGGCATTAAATTTATACTAGCACCTAAGTCTGCCAATGCTTCTATTGAACTAAGACTACCCAAAAAACATGGAATTGTGAAACTTCCTGGATCAGATAATTTTTCTGGTATCTTATTCAACAGCACTGCTGAACAATTAGCGTTCATAGTAACAGCCGAGAGTTCTTCCATTTTCTTTCTATTTGAGATTAGATCTTTCAAGAATTTAGCATATCTAGGCATTCCTGAAATCACATCAATGAAAGGAAGATTTACATTTATCTGTTTAAACATATCCAAGAATTTGGATTGCTCGGCTTCAAGTTTCTCTTTCTTCATTTTACTCGGGTAAGGAAGTGGTGGTTGGTATGGTTTAACATAAGGTTTATCCTTAGCTGTGTTATCTTCATTAACCTTTTCAACTACCAGTTCTTTTTCCTTATCTTGATCAGGTTGTGGTTCTTGTGGAGTAGGAATAGCTTCATCAGAAGTTACAAGTATTTCAGGTGGTTTAAGTGTTGTACCACTTCTTGTGGTAATGGCTTTAGCTGTTTCATTCCGGGGGTTAGCATTTGTATCACTAGGTAGACTTCCCGGTTTTCTTTCACCTATTAACCTTGCTAGGTTACTTACTTCTTGTTCCAGATTTTGAATAGAAGCTTGTTGATTTCTAAATGCTTGAGCATTTTGTTCATTAGTTTGTTTTTGAGATGTGAAAAACTGCGTTTGAGTTTTAACTAGCTTCGTCATCATATCTTCTAAATTCGGCTTTTTATCATCGGTTTGTTGTGGTGGTTTGTTTTGAAAATTAGGTCTTTGCTGATTGTAAGTATTATTGGATACTTGTTGATTGTTGTATGGAATATTTCGGTTATAATTCTGGTTTTGATTGTAAATCGGTCTTGGCGGTTGATAATTATTCTGATAATTATTTCCAGGCCTTTGGTTTAGGTATGAAATATTCTCTCTTTGTTCCATTGTTAATTCAATACTGAGACAATCTTTTGTCAAATGTGGTCCTCCACACTGCTCACAACTAATTCGTATTGAGTGGATATCTTTAGTCATCTTTTCCATTCGTCTCTCGACAGCATCTATCTTTGCGGAAATGGAATCTAAGTCATGGCTAGAATCGGCTCTAGCTGCTTCAGATGATCTAACGATATCTTTTTCTTGGTGCCACTCATGTGAGTGGGAAGCAGTGTTATCAATAATTTTATAAGCATCAGTTTCGGTTTTCTTCATAATGGAACCACCAGCTGCTATATCTATGTCTTTTCTTGTAGTGATGTCGCATCCTTGGTAGAATATTTGTACTATTTGACAGGTGTCTAAACCATATTGCGGACATCCTCTTAATAACTTTCCAAATCTTGTCCACGCCTCATATAGAGTTTCATTTGGCTTCTGTGTGAACGTAACAATTTCTCCTTGAAGTCTTACGGCTTTAGATGCAGGAAAGAATTGTTTAAGAAATTTTTCAACTAAAACATCCCATGTATCGATCGCCCCTTCAGGTAATGATTCCAACCAATCTTTGGCTTCTCCCTTTAAAGTCCAGGGAAATAACATGAGATATATCTGTTCATCCTCTACTTCTCGGATTTTAAATAGTGTGCAGATCCTATTAAAGGTACGTAGATGTTCATTTGGATCTTCCTTCGGCGCACCACTAAATTGGCATTGATTAGTCACCATGTGTAGAATTTGTCCTTTGATTTCATAATCTGGCGCATTAATGTCTGGATGAGTAATTGCGTGACCTTGGCCAGTGCGTTTAACTCTCATTCGGTCTTCCATACTTAATGGTTCTGTTACTTCCATAATTGAATTTGTTGAATCGGAATCACTAGAGGGTTCTGATTTAATGGTTCGTTCCTCAACAATCTCTGTTTGAATGATTGGTGGTTCCGGAGGAAAGTTTAGTGGTTCAGGATCTACGAATCGTCCCTGAATATTCTCCGGATTCTCAATTGTGAGGTCGGGTTCAACAAATGGATTATCAACGGCGACAATATTAGTTAGATGTCTTGATCTAGTTACAGGTGGTGAACGTACAAAAGGTGATGAACGTCTTGCTCGGTGCATTCACTGAATATCCTATTAGTTTTTAAAAGGAAAGAAAAATTATAATAAGTTATCTAATTAATAGACTTTTCTGATTTTGCCCACGTTTCGAATAGCCAAAAGATGCAGCAGAGGGGCAGGATTCGTTTGGTCTCAATATAATTGAGGACTGTTTGGCTCCAATAACCCGGTCCACGTACAAATCCAACTATTACTACGAACCAGAAAATTTTGATGTCTATCAATTTAACCACTTAAAATAAATTTTCGTAATTTTAAGAAATTTAGATAAGAAGTAGAAAAAATTCTAAGTCCTAAAAACTAGAATGACGAGAAATAAGAAAGAAAAAGAGTTCGTCGAAAAAGGTCGAAAAAGAAAAATGGTAGAAAAATAAAAGGTGACGGAAAAATAAAAGAAACTTATAAAACTTAAAAACACTTGACTAACCTAACCTTATTACTACAACTAACTTAAAATTATAATCGCAAATTGAGATTACTAATTGGAATGATAATTGATAAATAGGTAAAAGGTTTCTAAAAATATTAAAGCTTACAGGAAAAACTAAATCCCAAATGGAAATAACTTAAAAAGGCGTCGCAAAATTCTAAAGTACCTAAATCTTAGTCTAAAGAAAAAAGCACTTAAGGAATTCTACGGCAAAGCCTAAAAATCTAGAAATAAAAATAACTATGGCAAAAACTATGAATTAAAAATAAATACGAGCGAAAAATACAAATATTACGCTAAAACGATTAAAAAGGGACAAAATATAAAAATATATAAAAAGTTGTAAAAATTACAATTTTTATAAAAATATTATTTTTATATTATTTACTTTATTAAACTATTAATTTTAAACTTTAATTAAACTAATTAAACTAAATAATACAAATAATAAATAAAACTAAATTAATTAATTTAATATAAATAACCTAATTAGGTTTTAAAGTGAATAATAATAATAAATACCCCGTATTAAATGCAGATTAGGGCTTATGGTCAGCTGTGTCAGACGGCTCCACGAGTCGCGGTTCTCGAAGCTGCAAATCCCGTGAGTCGCGGGGTTTCAAAATTCAACTCTGGTACAATTTTTAATTTTACCTTTTTTTATTTTTTTTTATTTTTTATATTCGGTTTTATATTTTCTGTTTAAATAAAAATATTTATATAATAAAAACTTATATTTTTCTAAAATAAAAATAAAGAAACTTTATAAAACTTAAATATTTAATAAAATCTTAAAAATATATAAATTTTTTGTTTTTCTTTTTATATTTTTGAATAATTAAAAACGTATTTTTACAAAAGTGAATTTTAATAAAAGTAAACTAAAAATAAAAATCTTTTTTTTTATATTAGCATTGCGCTTCCGGCTTTTAAGCGTTTCCCCAGCAGCGGCGCCAAAAATAACTTGATGTCAAAGCTAAGGGGTATAAAATACTATTAAATTTTACAAGAAAATACTATTAAATACGATACAATTTTACACAAGATATTTATTTATTTAGAGAATGGATATACTTAAACCTTGCTACAACACTTATAGGCAGTGTACCTAATCGTACAGTAGTGTAGTTTTTAGTAAGTCCGGTTCGTTCCACAGGGAAAATCTTTAAACAAAGCTTAACGCTATATTAGTTTACTTTTATAAAAATACAAATATATATATAAGTAATATTATTATTATTAAGGGGGGTTTTTACCGTTTAATGACCGGTTTGTCGATTTTAAAACTTTAGTCGCAGTTAAAACCAAATGTAAAATAATAAATAAATACAAGACTTAATTTAAAGCGTAAAGTAAATAACGATAATGAAATTGCGAATAATAAAAGTGCGATAAAATAAACTTGCGATAATTAAAAAGTACGATAATTAAAAGTGCAATTAAATACAATAACAATAAAAATGCGATAATTAGAAGTGCAATTAAATATAAAATAAAGGAAATTAAATATGAAATATAAGAATTATGCTTATTTAAACTTCCGTAACCATGATGTTTGACGTGTTGATTTTAGTTTTATGCCCATGGGTTAATTGTCCTTTGTCCTGGATTATTTAATATGTCCGTCTGGTTTTTGTCCATAACAGTCCATCAGTCATAAATATAAAGTGCGAGTGTCCTCGTCAAATTATCCTTATACCCGAAGTTAAATATTCCAACTAATTGGGGACTTAAACTGTAACAAGATTTTAATACTTTGTTTAATAATTACACCAGGATGTCGACTGAGTGTAACCCAAGGTTTTAATATTTTGTTATCAATTATACCAAGTGTCCTTGTACATAATTTCACCCCTGTTTTAATTTTTCTAGTGGCTATTAATCCATTTCCGTGTCCGGTTAAATGAACGATTATTCGTACATATAAATACCCCGCCCATCGTGTCCGATCGAGTGTATATGGTAATTTATAGGGACGCCCAATTGTAAATCTTTATATTAACATTAACAAACTATCATTTAGTTAAACAAATATAAAGCCCATTAATAGCCCATAGTCTAATTTCCACAAGTGTCATTCTTTTGTCCAAACCCTAATTATGGTACAAAGCCCAATTACCCAATTTTAGTAATTAGCCCAACATCATGATTACTTCGGATTAAATAAGCATAATAATAACTTAGCTACGAGACATTAAATTAAAAAGGTTGAACATAACTTACAATGATTAAAAATAGCGTAGCGTTACACGTACAGAATTTCGACTTACACCCTTACAACATTTGCTAACATACCCTTATTATTAGGATTAAAATTAAAATTAAAATTAAAATATAAATTATAAATATAAATATTACGTATATAGATAGAGAGATTGATGGATATTGGATGATTTTTACGATCAGAATTCGTTTGCTTTTATAGGGAGTTTCAGTTTTTGGGGCTCCGCGACTCGCGGCCTTTTTGCTCTTCAAACTCCGCGAGTCGCGGAGTTTGAAAATACAGCTCACCCTCCTTTGGCTTCTTTCTTGCCGACGATTTATAAATATATTATAATATATATATTAATTTTAAGAATTAATTATATATTATATTATATTTATGTACATAGTTGACTCGTAATTTTTAGTCCATTGCGTCGAGCGTTGAGAGTTGACTCATGTCCCGGTTCCGGATTTTTGAACGTCCTTGCGTACAATTTTATATTTTGTACTTTGCGTTTTGAATCTTGTACTCTTGTAATTTCGAGACGTTTCTTATCAATAATTGGAACCTCTTTGATTGTCTTTTGTACTTTTGAGCTTTTTGGTCGTTTGCGTCTTCAATTCGTCGAATCTGTCTTTTGTCTTCACCTTTTATTATTTAAACGAATATCACTTGTAAATAGAACAATTGCAACTAAAAGCTTGTCTTTCTTGAGGAATAATGCTATGAAATATATGTTCGTTTTTAGCATTATCAAAATCGTCCTTAATCAACCAATAGAACTTTTTATAAAAATTGAGGTTAAAACCATCTGGCCCGGGAGCCTTTGATGGTTCACAACCGACAACTGCATCCCACAACTCCTTTTCTGTGAAGGGATTTTCGAGCGTAAGACTATCCTCGGGACTAATGCTTCGAAACACAAGGTTGTTGATTGAACTAAGGTCTGGTTTTGGGCCTTGCTTAATATCGAATAACTTGCTATAGAATTTGAGAATTTCAGATTTGATTACCTCAGGGCTTTCGACCCAAATGCCATCAACATACATTCCACGAATGCCCCCTCTGTTGTTTCTCCTCCGGATTGAAGCATGAAAAAAGGCCGAATTTTCATCACCCGTTTCCGCCCACTTTAATCTAGATTTTTGTTTTAACATATCCGTTTTTTCCTTTTCTCTTTTCAACCATTGTACCCTAGAATCCAACCATAGATCCCGTTCTGTATTGTCAATCATTCCCAGGTCTACCTTAGTTTCAAGGGCAGCAACTTGATTTTTCAAGGTTTCGATTTCATTGTCCAGTGTACCGTATTTGTCTTTGCTCCATGATTTCAATGCAAGTTTAACGTTTTTTAATTTGTCTCTGAAAATTGCATCACCTTTCTTGCTTGTAACCGGATTGCCCCATGCATCCAACACGACCTTATCTATATCTTTAGAATCAAGCCAGGCATCAAAGAATTTAAATGGCTTTGGCCCGAAGTCGTACACCGTATCTCTCAATACAATGGGACAGTGGTCTGATGTATTTCTGTCCAAAGTCATGACTGATACATCCTGCCAGTGATTCAGAAAATTATCAGACACCAAAAATGAAATGTCCCGTTCTTATTGATTAAAAACGTTCCATATTAATTGATTTCGTTGCGAGGTTTTGACCTCTATATGAGACGTTTTTCAAAGACTGCATTCATTTTTAAAACAAACCATAACCTTTATTTCATAAATAAAGGTTTAAAAAGCTTTACGTAGATTATCAAATAATGATAATCTAAAATATCCTGTTTACACACGACCATTACATAATGGTTTACAATACAAATATGTTACATCGAAATCAGTTTCTTGAATGCAGTTTTTACACAATATCATACAAACATGGACTCCAAATCTTGTCCTTATTTTAGTATGCAACAGCGGAAGCTCTTAATATTCACCTGAGAATAAACATGCTTTAAACGTCAACAAAAATGTTGGTGAGTTATAGGTTTAACCTATATATATCAAATCGTAACAATAGACCACAAGATTTCATATTTCAATACACATCCCATACATAGAGATAAAAATCATTCATATGGTGAACACCTGGTAACCGACATTAACAAGATGCATATATAAGAATATCCCCATCATTCCGGGACACCCTTCGGATATGATATAAATTTCGAAGTACTAAAGCATCCGGTACTTTGGATGGGGTTTGTTAGGCCCAATAGATCTATCTTTAGGATTCGCGTCAATTAGGGTGTCTGTTCCCTAATTCTTAAATTACCAGACTTAATAAAAAGGGGCATATTCGATTTCGATAATTCAACCATAGAATGTAGTTTCACGTACTTGTGTATATTTTGTAAATCATTTATAAAACCTGCATGTATTCTCATCCCAGAAATATTAGATTTTAAAAGTGGGACTATAACTCACTTTCACAGATTTTTACTTCGTCGGGAAGTAAGACTTGGCCACTGGTTGATTCACGAACCTATAACAATATATACATATATATCAAAGTATGTTCAAAATATATTTACAACACTTTTAATATATTTTGATGTTTTAAGTTTATTAAGTCAGCTGTCCTCGTTAGTAACCTACAACTAGTTGTCCACAGTTAGATGTACAGAAATAAATAGATAAATATTATCTTGAATCAATCCACGACCCAGTGTATACGTATCTCAGTATTGATCACAACTCAAACTATATATATTTTGGAATCAACCTCAACCCTGTATAGCTAACTCCAACATTCACATATAGAGTGTCTATGGTTGTTCCGAAATATATATAGATGTGTCGACATGATAGGTCGAAACATTGTATACGTGTCTATGGTATCTCAAGATTACATAATATACAATACAAGTTGATTAAGTTATGGTTGGAATAGATTTGTTACCAATTTTCACGTAGCTAAAATGAGAAAAATTATCCAATCTTGTTTTACCCATAACTTCTTCATTTTAAATCCGTTTTGAGTGAATCAAGTTGCTATGGTTTCATATTGAACTCTATTTTATGAATCTAAACAGAAAAAGTATAGGTTTATAGACAGAAAAATAAGTTACAAGTCATTTTTGTAAAGGTAGTCATTTCAGTCGAAAGAACGACGTCTAGATGACCATTTTAGAAAACATACTTCCACTTTGAGTTTAACCATAATTTTTGGATATAGTTTCATGTTCATAATAAAAATCATTTTCTCAGAATAACAACTTTTAAATCAAAGTTTATCATATTTTTTAATTAACTAACCCAAAACAGCCCGCGGTATTACTACGACGGCGTAAATCCGGTTTTACGGTGTTTTTCGTGTTTCCAGGTTTTAAATCATTAAGTTAGCATATCATATAGATATAGAACATGTGTTTAGTTGATTTTAAAAGTCAAGTTAGAAGGATTAACTTTTGTTTGCGAACAAGTTTAGAATTAACTAAACTATGTTCTAGTGATTACAAGTTTAAACCTTCAAATAAGATAGCTTTATATGTATGAATCGAATGATGTTATGAACATCATTACTACCTTAAGTTCCTTGGATAAACCTACTGGAAAAGAGAAAAATGGATCTAGCTTCAACGGATCCTTGGATGGCTCGAAGTTCTTGAAGCAGAATCATGACACGAAAACAAGTTCAAGTAAGATCATCACTTGAAATAAGATTGTTATAGTTATAGAAATTGAACCAAAGTTTGAATGTGATTATTACCTTGTATTAGAATGATAACCTACTGTAAGAAACAAATATTTCTTGAGGTTGGATGATCACCTTACAAGATTGGAAGTGAGCTAGCAAACTTGAAAGTATTCTTGATTTTATGTAACTAGAACTTTTGGAATTTATGAAGAACACTTAGAACTTGAAGATAGAACTTGAGAGAGATCAATTAGATGACGAAAATTGAAGAATGAAAGTGTTTGTAGGTGTTTTTGGTCGTTGGTGTATGGATTAGATATAAAGGATATGTAATTTTGTTTTCATGTAAATAAGTCATGAATGATTACTCATATTTTTGTAATTTTATGAGATATTTCATGCTAGTTGCCAAATGATGGTTCCCACATGTGTTAGGTGACTCACATGGGCTGCTAAGAGCTGATCATTGGAGTGTATATACCAATAGTACATACATCTAAAAGCTGTGTATTGTACGAGTACGAATACGGGTGCATAGGAGTAGAATTGTTGATGAAACTGAACGAGGATGTAATTATAAGCATTTTTGTTAAGTAGAAGTATTTTGATAAGTGTATTGAAGTCTTTCAAAAGTGTATAAATACATATTAAAACACTACATGTATATACATTTTAACTGAGTCGTTAAGTCATCGTTAGTCGTTACATGTAAGTGTTGTTTTGAAACCTTTAGGTTAACGATCTTGTTAAATGTTGTTAACCCATTGTTTATTATATCTAATGAGATGTTAAATTATTATATTATCATGATATTATGATATATTAATATATATTAATATGATATATATACATTTAAATGTCGTTACAACGATAATCGTTACATATATGTCTCGTTTCGAAATCCTTAAGTTAGTAGTCTTGTTTATATGTATATAACTCATTGTTAATATACTTATGGAGATACTTACTTATCATAATCTCATGTTAACCATATGTATATCCATATATATATATATTGTCATGTCGTTTTTACAAGTTTTAACGTTCGTGAATCGCCGGTCAACTTGGGTGGTCAATTGTCTATATGAAGCATATTTCAATTAATCAAGTCTTAACAAGTTTGATTGCTTAACATGTTTGAAACATTTAATCATGTAAATATCAATCTCAATTAATATATATAAACATGGAAAAGTTCGGGTCACTACAGTACCTAACCGTTAAATAAATTTCGTCCCGAAATTTTAAGCTGTTGAAGGTGTTGACGAATCTTCTGGAAATAGATGTGGGTATTTCTTCTTCATCTGATCTTCACGCTCCCAGGTGAACTCGGGTCCTCTACGAGCATTCCATCGAACCTTAACAATTGGTATCTTGTTTTGCTTAAGTCTTTTAACCTCACGATCCATTATTTCGACGGGTTCTTCGATGAATTGGAGTTTTTCGTTGATTTGGATTTCATCTAACGGAATAGTGAGATCTTCTTTAGCAAAACATTTCTTCAAATTCGAGACGTGGAAAGTGTTATGTACAGCCGCGAGTTGTTGAGGTAACTCAAGTCGGTAAGCTACTGGTCCGACACGATCAATAATCTTGAATGGTCCAATATACCTTGGATTTAATTTCCCCCGTTTACCAAATCGAACAACGCCTTTCCAAGGTGCAACTTTAAGCATGACCATCTCTCCAATTTCAAATTCTATATCTTTTCTTTTAATGTCAGCGTAGCTCTTTTGTCGACTTTGGGCGGTTTTCAACCGTTGTTGAATTTGGATGATCTTCTCGGTAGTTTCTTGTATAATCTCTGGACCCGTAATCTGTCTATCCCCCACTTCACTCCAACAAATCGGAGACCTGCACTTTCTACCATAAAGTGCTTCAAACGGCGCCATCTCAATGCTTGAATGGTAGCTGTTGTTGTAGGAAAATTCTGCTAACGGTAGATGTCGATCCCAAATGTTTCCGAAATCAATAACACATGCTCGTAGCATGTATTCAAGCGTTTGTATCGTCCTTTCGCTCTGACCATCAGTTTGTGGATGATAGGCAGTACTCATGTCTAGACGAGTTCCTAATGCTTGCTGTAATGTCTGCCAGAATCTTGAAATAAATCTGCCATCCCTATCAGAGATAATAGAGATTGGTATTCCATGTCTGGAGACGACTTCCTTCAAATACAGTCGTGCTAACTTCTCCATCTTGTCATCTTCTCTTATTGGCAGGAAGTGTGCTGATTTGGTGAGACGATCAACTATTACCCAAATAGTATCAAAACCACTTGCAGTCCTTGGCAATTTAGTGATGAAATCCATGGTAATGTTTTCCCATTTCCATTCCGGGATTTCGGGTTGTTGAAGTAGACCTGATGGTTTCTGATGCTCAGCTTTGACCTTAGAACACGTCAAACATTCTCCTACGTATTTAGCAATATCGGCTTTCATACCCGGCCACCAAAAATGTTTCTTGAGATCCTTGTACATCTTCCCCGTTCCAGGATGTATTGAGTATCTGGTTTTATGAGATTCTATAAGTACCATTTCTCTCATATCTCCAAATTTTGGTACCCAAATCCTTTCAGCCCTATACCGGGTTCCGTCTTCCCGAATATTAAGATGCTTCTCCGATCCTTTGGGTATTTCATCCTTTAAATTTCCCTCTTTTAAAACTCCTTGTTGCGCCTCCTTTATTTGAGTAGTAAGGTTATTATGAATCATTATATTCATAGATTTTACTCGAATGGGTTCTCTGTCCTTCCTGCTCAAGGCATCGGCTACCACATTTGCCTTCCCCGGGTGGTAACGAATCTCAAAGTCGTAATCATTCAATAATTCAATCCACCTACGCTGCCTCATATTCAGTTGTTTCTGATTAAATATGTGTTGAAGACTTTTGTGGTCGGTATATATAATACTTTTGACCCCATATAAGTAGTGCCTCCAAGTCTTTAATGCAAAAACAACCGCGCCTAATTCCAAATCATGCGTAGTATAATTTTGTTCGTGAATCTTCAATTGTCTAGACGCATAAGCAATCACCTTCGTTCGTTGCATTAATACACAACTGAGACCTTGCTTTGATGCGTCACAATAAATCACAAAATCATCATTCCTTTCAGGCAATGACAATATAGGTGCCGTAGTTAGCTTTTTCTTCAATAACTGAAACGCTTTCTCTTGTTCATCATTCCATTCAAATTTCTTCCCTTTATGCGTTAATGCAGTCAAGGGTTTTGCTATTCTGGAAAAGTCTTGGATGAACCTTCTGTAGTAATCAGCTAGTCCTAAAAACTGGCGTATGTGTTTCGGAGTTTTCGGGGTTTCCCACTTTTCAACAGTTTCTATCTTTGCCGGATCCACCTTAATACCTTCTTTGTTCACTATGTGACCGAGGAATTGAACTTCTTCCAACCAAAATGCACACTTTGAAAACTTAGCGTACAATTCTTCCTTCCTCAATACTTCTAACACCTTTCTCAAATGTTCACCGTGTTCTTGGTCATTCTTTGAGTAAATAAGTATGTCATCAATGAAAACAATGACAAACTTGTCAAGGTATGGTCCACACACTCGGTTCATAAGGTCCATGAACACAGCTGGTGCATTAGTTAAACCAAATGGCATGACCATAAACTCGTAATGACCGTAACGTGTTCTGAAAGCAGTCTTTAGAATATCATCTTCTTTCACCCGCATTTGATGATACCCGGAACGTAAGTCAATCTTTGAATAAACAGACGAGCCTTGTAGTTGATCAAATAAGTCGTCGATTCTCGGTAGTGGGTAGCGGTTCTTGATGGTAAGTTTGTTCAACTCTCGGTAGTCGATACACAACCTGAATGTACCATCTTTCTTCTTGACAAACAAAACAGGAGCTCCCCACGGTGATGTGCTTGGTCGAATGAAACCACGCTCTAAAAGTTCTTGTAATTGGCTTTGCAGTTCTTTCATCTCACTGGGTGCGAGTCTGTAAGGAGCACGAGCTATGGGTGCAGCTCCTGGTACAAGATCTATTTGAAATTCAACGGATCGATGTGGGGGTAATCCCGGTAATTCTTTCGGAAATACATCGGGAAATTCTTTTGCGACGGGAACATCATTGATGCTCTTTTCTTCAGTTTGTACTTTCTCGACGTGTTCTAGAACAGCATAGCAACCTTTTCTTATTAGTTTTTGTGCCTTCAAATTACGAATAAGATGTAGCTTCGTGTTGCCCTTTTCTCCGTACACCATTAAGGGTTTTCCTTTTTCTCGTATAATGCGAATTGCATTTTTGTAACAAACGATCTCTGCTTTCACTTCTTTCAACCAGTCCATACCGATTATCACATCAAAACTCCCTAACTCTACTGGTATCAAGTCAATCTTAAATGTTTCGCTAACCAGTTTAATTTCTCGATTCCGACATATATTATCTGCTGAAATTAATTTACCATTTGCTAATTCGAGTAAAAATTTACTATCCAAAGGCGTCAATGGACAACTTAATTTAGCACAAAAATCTCTACTCATATAGCTTCTATCCGCACCCGAATCAAATAAAACGTAAGCAGATTTATTGTCAATAAGAAACGTACCCGTAACAAGCTCCGGGTCTTCCTGTGCCTCTGCCGCATTTATATTGAAAACTCTTCCGCGGCCTTGTCCATTCGTGTTCTCCTGGTTCGGGCAATTTCTAATAATGTGGCCCGGTTTTCCACATTTATAACAAACTACATTGGCATAACTTGCTCCGACACTACTTGCTCCGCCATTACTCGTTCCGACACCATTTGTTCCTTTCGTTCTATTAACCCCTGGTCCGTAGACTTCACACTTCGCCGCGCTATGACCATTTATTTTACACTTGTTGCAAAATTTGGTGCAGAACCCCGAGTGATACTTTTCACACCTTTGGCATAGCTGCTTCTGATTGTTGTTGTTGTTGCGGTTATTATTGTTGTTGGGATGATTGTTGTAGTTGTTGTTGTTGTTGGGCCGTTTGTTGTAGTTGCGATTGATGTTGCGATTGTTGGGATAATTGTTGCGATTATTGTTGTAATTGCTGTTGTTGTTGTATTGGTGATTCTTATCACCGTTTACCTCCCACTTTCTTTTGACTTGCTTTACATTGGCCTCTTCAGTAGTCTGTTCTTTAATTCTTTCTTCAATCTGGTTCACTAGTTTGTGAGCCATTCTACATGCCTGTTGTATGGAGGCGGGCTCGTGTGAACTTATATCTTCTTGGATTCTTTCCGGTAATCCTTTCACAAACGCGTCGATCTTCTCTTCCTCATCTTCGAATGCTCCCGGACACAATAGGCACAATTCTGTGAATCGTCTTTCGTACGTGGTAATATCAAATCCTTGGGTTCGTAACCCTCTAAGTTCTGTCTTGAGCTTATTGACCTCGGTTCTGGGACGGTACTTCTCGTTCATCAAGTGCTTGAATACTGACCACGGTAGTGCGTACGCATCGTCTTGTCCCACTTGCTCTAGATAGGTATTCCACCATGTTAACGCAGAACCTGTGAAGGTATGCGTAGCATACTTCACTTTGTCCTCTTCAGTACACTTACTTATGGCAAACACCGATTCGACCTTCTCGGTCCACCGTTTCAATCCGATCGGTCCTTCGGTTCCATCAAATTCCAAAGGTTTGCAGGCAGTGAATTCTTTGTAGGTGCATCCTACACGATTTCCTGTACTGCTAGATCCAAGGTTATTGTTGGTATGTAGCGCAGCCTGTACTGCGGCTATGTTTGAAGCTAGAAAAGTACGGAATTCCTCTTCATTCATATTCACGGTGTGTCGAGTAGTCGGTGCCATTTCCTTCAAAATAGTCCAATGGAACAAGTTAATCATACAGAATATTAAGAGTAGTTAATAGTATTTCGTAGCATAATATGAACTCATTTATAAAAGCTTTTTCTTCATATTAGCGTTTTATAAGTTTAAATTCGGGTAGTACCTACCCGTTAAGTTCATACTTAGTAGCTAATATACAATTCAACTACTACAATTCTATATGAAAAACTGATTATAATAATATTTCGCGTTCAAACTTTTACACAATATTTTACAAACTTACAATACCGCTTATTTTACATAAAGCATGAAATATAGCATACAATAACTTTGATACAAGATAGTTGTGAAGATAATTCTAGCTAGTACACAAGTCGTTCAGCAAAGGCAATAAAGACACGTAATTCATACGTCCAGAAACAAGTCATGCATTCTGGTTTTACTAGGACTACTTCCCATCCTTGGTCTTGTGGAACATAACCGTTATGGCCGTTGATAAGACAGCGTGTTGTAACGTCGTCAAAGGGACGAGGGTTATGTAATGTGCAACAGTCCCGTAATAATCTAAAAACCTCATTTCTTACCCCAATTACCGACTCCGTCACTTGTGGGAACGTTTTGTTTAATAGTTGTAGGCCGATGTTCTTGTTATCACTTTGGTGAGAAGCGAACATTACTAATCCGTAAGCATAACATGCTTCTTTATGTTGCATGTTAGCCGCTTTTTCTAAATCACGAAGTCCAATATTCGGATATATTGAGTCAAAATAATTTCTTAACCCATTGCGTAGAATAGCATTTGGGTTCCCCGCAATATATGCGTCAAAGTAAACACATCGTAACTTATGGATTTCCCAATGTGATATCCCCCATCTTTCGAACGAAAGCCTTTTATAAACCAATGCATTCTTGGAACGTTCTTCGAATGTCTTACAAACTGATCTCGCCTTAAATAGTTGTGCCGAAGAATTCTGACCGACTCTAGACAAGATTTCATCAATCATGTCTCCGGGTAGGTCTCTTAAAATATTGGGTTGTCTATCCATTTTGTGTTTTTATACTGTAAAATAGACAAGAGTTAGATTCATAATATAAAAAAAATACTTATTAATACAAGCAATTTTTACATATATCATAAAGCATAAGCACACTATATTACTTATATTACACCACACGAATACAACTATCTTATTCCGACTCGCTTGTTTCTTCTTCTTCGGTTTTGGTTCGTTTTGCCAAGTTTCTAGGGATATATGATGTTCCCCTAATACGAGCCGTCGTTATCCACATTGGTTTAGAAAAACCTGGTGGTTTAGAGGTTCCCGGGTCATTGTTACAACTTAAGGACTTCGGGGGTTGACGATACATATAAAGTTCATCGGGGTTGGAATTAGATTTCTCTATTTTTATGCCCTTTCCCTTATTATTTTCTTTTGCCTTTTTAAATTCAGTTGGGGTAATTTCTATAACATCATCGGAATTCTCGTCGGAATCCGATTCATCGGAGAATTGGTAATCCTCCCAATATTTTGCTTCCTTGGCGGAAACATCATTGACCATAATTAACCTTGGTCGGTTGGTTGAGGATTTTCTTTTACTTAACCGTTTTATTATTTCCCCCACCGGTTCTATTTCTTCATCCGGTTCCGATTCTTCTTCCGGTTCCGATTCTTCTTCTGTTTCCGACTCTTCTTCCGGTTCCTCTTCGGGAACTTGTGAATCAGTCCACGAATCATTCCAATTTACATTTGACGCTTCATTATTATTAGGTGAGTTAATGGGACTTGTTCTAGAGGTAGACATCTATCACATAATATCAAACGCGTTAAGAGATTAATATATCACATAATATTCACATGTTAAAAATATATAGTTTCCAACAAAATTTGTTAAGCAATCATTTTTCAAGTAAACACGGTCGAAGTCCAGACTCACTAATGCATCCTAACAAACTAGATAAGACACACTAATGCAAAATTCTGGTTCTCTAAGACCAACGCTCGGATACCAACTGAAATGTCCCGTTCTTATTGATTAAAAACGTTCCATATTAATTGATTTCGTTGCGAGGTTTTGACCTCTATATGAGACGTTTTTCAAAGACTGCATTCATTTTTAAAACAAACCATAACCTTTATTTCATAAATAAAGGTTTAAAAAGCTTTACGTAGATTATCAAATAATGATAATCTAAAATATCCTGTTTACACACGACCATTACATAATGGTTTACAATACAAATATGTTACATCGAAATCAGTTTCTTGAATGCAGTTTTTACACAATATCATACAAACATGGACTCCAAATCTTGTCCTTATTTTAGTATGCAACAGCGGAAGCTCTTAATATTCACCTGAGAATAAACATGCTTTAAACGTCAACAAAAATGTTGGTGAGTTATAGGTTTAACCTATATATATAAAATCGTAACAATAGACCACAAGATTTCATATTTCAATACACATCCCATACATAGAGATAAAAATCATTCATATGGTGAACACCTGGTAACCGACATTAACAAGATGCATATATAAGAATATCCCCATCATTCCGGGACACCCTTCGGATATGATATAAATTTCGAAGTACTAAAGCATCCGGTACTTTGGATGGGGTTTGTTAGGCCCAATAGATCTATCTTTAGAATTCGCGTCAATTAGGGTGTCTGTTCCCTAATTCTTAAATTACCAGACTTAATAAAAAGGGGCATATTCGATTTCGATAATTCAACCATAGAATGTAGTTTCACGTACTTGTGTATATTTTGTAAATCATTTATAAAACCTGCATGTATTCTCATCCCAGAAATATTAGATTTTAAAAGTGGGACTATAACTCACTTTCACAGATTTTTACTTCGTCGGGAAGTAAGACTTGGCCACTGGTTGATTCACGAACCTATAACAATATATACATATATATCAAAGTATGTTCAAAATATATTTACAACACTTTTAATATATTTTGATGTTTTAAGTTTATTAAGTCAGCTGTCCTCGTTAGTAACCTACAACTAGTTGTCCACAGTTAGATGTACAGAAATAAATCGATAAATATTATCTTGAATCAATCCACGACCCAGTGTATACGTATCTCAGTATTAATCACAACTCAAACTATATATATTTTGGAATCAACCTCAACCCTGTATAGCTAACTCCAACATTCACATATAGAGTGTCTATGGTTGTTCCGAAATATATATAGATGTGTCGACATGATAGGTCGAAACATTGTATACGTGTCTATGGTATCTCAAGATTACATAATATACAATACAAGTTGATTAAGTTATGGTTGGAATAGATTTGTTACCAATTTTCACGTAGCTAAAATGAGAAAAATTATCCAATCTTGTTTTACCCATAACTTCTTCATTTTAAATCCGTTTTGAGTGAATCAAGTTGCTATGGTTTCATATTGAACTCTATTTTATGAATCTAAACAGAAAAAGTATAGGTTTATAGTCGGAAAAATAAGTTACAAGTCATTTTTGTAAAGGTAGTCATTTCAGTCGAAAAAACGACGTCTAGATGACCATTTTAGAAAACATACTTCCATTTTGAGTTTAACCATAATTTTTGGATATAGTTTCATGTTCATAATAAAAATCATTTTCTCAGAATAACAACTTTTAAATCAAAGTTTATCATAGTTTTTAATTAACTAACCCAAAACAGCCCGCGGTGTTACTACGACGGCGTAAATCCGGTTTTACGGTGTTTTTCGTGTTTCCAGGTTTTAAATCATTAAGTTAGCATATCATATAGATATAGAACATGTGTTTAGTTGATTTTAAAAGTCAAGTTAGAAGGATTAACTTTTGTTTGCGAACAAGTTTAGAATTAACTAAACTATGTTCTAGTGATTACAAGTTTAAACCTTCAAATAAGATAGCTTTATATGTATGAATCGAATGATGTTATGAACATCATTACTACCTTAAGTTCCTTGGATAAACCTACTGGAAAAGAGAAAAATGGATCTAGCTTCAACGGATCCTTGGATGGCTCGAAGTTCTTGAAGCAGAATCATGACACGAAAACAAGTTCAAGTAAGATCATCACTTGAAATAAGATTGTTATAGTTATAGAAATTGAATCAAAGTTTGAATATGATTATTACCTTGTATTAGAATGATAACCTACTGTAAGAAACAAATATTTCTTGAGGTTGGATGATCACCTTACAAGATTGGAAGTGAGCTAGCAAACTTGAAAGTATTCTTGATTTTATGTAACTAGAACTTTTGGAATTTATGAAGAACACTTAGAACTTGAAGATAGAACTTGAGAGAGATCAATTAGATGACGAAAATTGAAGAATGAAAGTGTTTGTAGGTGTTTTTGGTCGTTGGTGTATGGATTAGATATAAAGGATATGTAATTTTGTTTTCATGTAAATAAGTCATGAATGATTACTCATATTTTTGTAATTTTATGAGATATTTCATGCTAGTTGCCAAATGATGGTTCCCACATGTGTTAGGTGACTCACATGGGCTGCTAAGAGCTGATCATTGGAGTGTATATACTAATAGTACATACATCTAAAAGCTGTGTATTGTACGAGTACGAATACGGGTGCATACGAGTAGAATTGTTGATGAAACTGAACGAGGATGTAATTGTAAGCATTTTTGTTAAGTAGAAGTATTTTGATAAGTGTATTGAAGTCTTTCAAAAGTGTATAAATACATATTAAAACACTACATGTATATACATTTTAACTGAGTCGTTAAGTCATCGTTAGTCGTTACATGTAAGTGTTGTTTTGAAACCTTTAGGTTAACGATCTTGTTAAATGTTGTTAACCCATTGTTTATTATATCTAATGAGATGTTAAATTATTATATTATCATGATATTATGATATATTAATATATATTAATATGATATATATACATTTAAATGTCGTTACAACGATAATCGTTACATATATGTCTCGTTTCGAAATCCTTAAGTTAGTAGTCTTGTTTATATGTATATAACTCATTGTTAATATACTTATGGAGATACTTACTTATCATAATCTCATGTTAAACCATATGTATATCCATATATATATTGTCATGTCGTTTTTACAAGTTTTAACGTTCGTGAATCGCCGGTCAACTTGGGTGGTCAATTGTCTATATGAAGCATATTTCAATTAATCAAGTCTTAACAAGTTTGATTGCTTAACATGTTTGAAACATTTAATCATGTAAATATCAATCTCAATTAATATATATAAACATGGAAAAGTTCGGGTCACTACAAAAAATCTGTCCAGTTTACTGAGTTTTTGTCCGTTGTCACTAATTCTGGTAAATCTTCGGCCTGATAGGGGTATTTCAATAAGCTGCATATTTTCAATAAACTTGTTGAAGTTTGCAGCTCTGTACGGGGAAAAACGACTATTGTGCCTTTCTTCTATACATCGAACTTCATTGAAATCGACGCCCAAGATCCAATCGACATTCTGAATACACATTAGATTTTCTAGGGAATCTCAACACTTCTTTTTCGCCTCATCCTTGTGGGGTCCGTACACGTTTACAATTATTGTGTCAAAAATCTTTCCTCTCCACCTTCCTTTGATTGCTAGAAAATCTTGCTTCTCAACCGCTTCAACTACCTGAAATCTAAACGGATCCCAAATGGTTAGCATGCCTCCAGATTTTCCGACCTTCGATTTCTGCACAAAATTGAAATTCGGTGATCCCCAAATTGACTCAATCCAATTGTCGTCCACATAATTGCACTTTGTTTCCTGAAGTAAAACAATATCAGGCTTTTCAGAAGTCATTAGCTTTCTAAACCAGCTAACTTTGTTTTCGCCAAATTCATCTTTCCGGAAACTTCTTATGTTAAAAGACATAATCTTCATTGGGACCTTACAATACGATTAACAAAGATTAAGAGTTTATTGGGCTGTCTCATCCCAATGAAAACCTAATGTCGCACCAAACTCTTTTAATCCTATGCTCGAAGAAGAATTTTGCGAATTAGTTTTTGAGGGTTTTTTTGACTGGTTAGAGGTATTGGGGATCGGTTTTGGGGGTTTCGATCGGTGGGGTGCGTTTCTAGCAAGGTTTTTCAGGTGTAGAAATCTTGAAGATCCGTTCCAAAATCTCACTTGACTTAGTGATTTGGATTTATCAGAAGAAACTGGAAGGGATTTCGCTGGTTTTTTTTAGGATGACGTTTTCTTTAGGTTATGATTAGTGTTAGAACAGGTTAGGTGAGCCACTTAGGGATCTGCTGGCATAGGAGAGGAGTTGTGTGTGGGGTGGCAAGGTGGGCTATCAAATAGATTTGTTATCCGAATTGGGCTTGTTGTAGGGCTGTGGAGATGTGGGCTTAGGGTAGGCTTAGAATGGGGAGTGATGGGTTTGTAGGCTGGGTTGGGAAGGTTTGGGGGGCTGTGAAGTTGACATTATGGTGGGCTGAAGTAGCTTGATGAGCAACGGAATTGGGCCTGGGGAAACTGATGGGCTGAGAGAGTTGATGTTAGGCTTGTTTGTAGTAGGGGTAAGGAGTTTTTTCGGTGGAAAAGGATTGGGCTCATTCTGCTGGTTTGGATTCGCTTGGTTACAGTTAGGCTCATGGACTAAATTGGGTCGATTGATTGGGCTATTTCTAGGACTTTCATTAATGGGATTGAAATTTACTTTGGAGGCTGAAGAGGTTAAGGGAGACGAAGAGTGGTTGTTATTAAGGGTTTGGTGAGATTTATGGGGCCCAAGTTTGATGTTTGACATCGTAACTCCATCACAATTATTAGTGTTTTCCTCAAAAATTGGACAGTCTTTCTTTGGTCTTGTGCCATTAAAACTTTTGCCGTTATTAGCCAAATCGTTAAATTCATCACGCGTTTCAACACACTTGGAAGATTGGTCCTCCGCCGCCTGACTTTTCAAATTCGCTGGACTTGTAGTCTCCGGTATAGATTCGTCATCAGAGAAATTTTTCGATTCACTGCTATCGTCGGAATCCCAAACTCCGTCTTGATTTTCCTCATCCATCTCCAGCTCCACAATGTAGTGACCCGAACTTTTCCATGTTTATATATATTAATTGAGATTGATATTTACATGATTAAATGTTTCCAACATGTTAAGCAATCAAACTTGTTAAGACTTGATTAATTGAAATAGGTTTCATATAGACAATTGACCACCCAAGTTGACCGGTGATTCACGAACGTTAAAACTTGTAAAAAAAAAACTATATGATGACATATATATGGTTATATATATAGTTAACATGATATTATGATAAATAAACATATCATTAATTATATTAACAATGAACTACATATGTAAAAACAAGACTACTAAATGATTTTGAAACGAGACATATATGTAACGTTTATCGTTGTAACGACATTTAATGTATATATATCATATTAGGAGATATTCGTACATCATAATATCATGATAATATAATAATTTAAAATCTCTTTTGATATTATAAACATTGGGTTAACAACATCTAACAAGATCGTTAACCTAAAGGTTTCAAAACAACACTTACATGTAACGACTAACGATGACTTAACGACTCAGTTAAAATGTATATACATGTAGTGTTTTAATATGTATTTATACACTTTTGGAAGACTTCAATACACTTATCAAAATACTTCTACTTAACAAAAATGCTTACAATTACATCCTCGTTCAGTTTCATCAACAATTCTACTCGTATGCACCCGTATTCGTACTCGTACAATACACAGCTTTTAGATGTATGTACTATTGGTATATACACTCCAATGATCAGCTCTTAGCAGCCCATGTGAGTCACCTAACACATGTGGGAACCATCATTTGGCAACTAGCATGAAATATCTCATAAAATTACAAAAATATGAGTAATCATTCATGACTTATTTACATGAAAACAAAATAACATATCCTTTATATCTAATCCATACACCAACGACCAAAAACACCTACAAACACTTTCATTCTTCAATTTTCTTCATCTAATTGATCTCTCTCAAGTTCTATCTTCAAGTTCTAAGTGTTCTTCATAAATTCTAAAAGTTCTAGTTTCATAAAATCAAGAATACTTTCAAGTTTGCTAGCTCACTTCCAATCTTGTAAGGTGATCATCCAACCTCAAGAAATCTTTGTTTCTTACAGTAGGTTATCATTCTAATACAAGGTAATAATCATATTCAAACTTTGGTTCAATTTCTATAACTATAACAATCTTATTTCAAGTGATGATCTTACTTGAACTTGTTTTCGTGTCATGATTCTGCTTCAAGAACTTCGAGCCATCCAAGGATCCATTGAAGCTAGATCCATTTTTCTCTTTTCCAGTAGGTTTATCCAAGGAACTTAAGGTAGTAATGATGTTCATAACATCATTCGATTCATACATATAAAGCTATCTTATTCGAAGGTTTAAACTTGTAATCACTAGAACATAGTTTAGTTAATTCTAAACTTGTTCGCAAACAAAAGTTAATCCTTCTAACTTGACTTTTAAAATCAACTAAACACATGTTCTATATCTATATGATATGCTAACTTAATGATTTAAAACCTGGAAACACGAAAAACGCCGTAAAACCGGATTTACGCCGTCGTAGTAACACCGCGGGCTGTTTTGGGTTAGTTAATTAAAAACTATGATAAACTTTGATTTAAAAGTTGTTATTCTGAGAAAATTATTTTTATTATGAACATGAAACTATATCCAAAAATTATGGTTAAACTCAAAGTGGAAGTATGTTTTCTAAAATGGTCATCTAGACGTCGTTCTTTCGACTGAAATGACTACCTTTACAAAAACGACTTGTAACTTATTTTTCCGACTATAAACCTATACTTTTTCTGTTTAGATTCATAAAATAGAGTTCAATATGAAACCATAGCAATTTGATTCACTCAAAACGGATTTAAAATGAAGAAGTTATGGGTAAAACAAGATTGGATAATTTTTCTCATTTTAGCTACGTGAAAATTGGTAACAAATCTATTCCAACCATAACTTAATCAACTTGTATTGTATATTATGTAATCTTGAGATACCATAGACACGTATACAATGTTTCGACCTATCATGTCGACACATCTATATATATTTCGGAACAACCATAGACACTCTATATGTGAATGTTGGAGTTAGCTATACAGGGTTGAGGTTGATTCCAAAATATATATAGTTTGAGTTGTGATCAATACTGAGATACGTATACACTGGGTCGTGGATTGATTCAAGATAATATTTATCGATTTATTTCTGTACATCTAACTGTGGACAACTAGTTATAGGTTACTAACGAGGACAGCTGACTTAATAAACTTAAAACATCAAAATATATTAAAAGTGTTGTAAATATATTTTGAACATACTTTGATATATATGTATATATTGTTATAGGTTCGTGAATCAACCAGTGGCCAAGTCTTACTTCCCGACGAAGTAAAAATCTGTGAAAGTGAGTTATAGTCCCACTTTTAAAATCTAATATTTTTGGGATGAGAATACATGCAGGTTTTATAAATGATTTACAAAATAGACACAAGTACGTGAAACTACATTCTATGGTTGAATTATCAAAATCGAATATGCCCCTTTTTATTAAGTCTGGTAATCTAAGAATTAGGGAACAGACACCCTAATTGACGCGAATCCTAAAGATAGATCTATTGGGCCTAACAAACCCCATCCAAAGTACCGGATGCTTTAGTACTTCGAAATTTATATCATATCCGAAGGGTGTCCCGGAATGATGGGGATATTCTTATATATGCATCTTGTTATTGTCGGTTACCAGGTGTTCACCATATGAATGATTTTTATCTCTATGTATGGGATGTGTATTGAAATATGAAATCTTGTGGTCTATTGTTACGATTTGATATATATAGGTTAAACCTATAACTCACCAACATTTTTGTTGACGTTTAAAGCATGTTTATTCTCAGGTGAATATTAAGAGCTTCCGCTGTTGCATACTAAAATAAGGACAAGATTTGGAGTCCATGTTTGTATGACATTGTGTAAAAACTGCATTCAAGAAACTGATTTCGATGTAACATATTTGTATTGTAAACCATTATGTAATGGTCGTGTGTAAACAGGATATTTTAGATTATCATTATTTGATAATCTACGTAAAGCTTTTTAAACCTTTATTTATGAAATAAAGGTTATGGTTTGTTTTAAAAAGGAATGCAGTCTTTGAAAAACGTCTCATATAGAGGTCAAAACCTCGCAACGAAATCAATTAATATGGAACGTTTTTAATCAATAAGAACGGGACATTTCAGTTGGTATCCGAGCGTTGGTCTTAGAGAACCAGAAAATTTGCATTAGTGTGTCTTATCGAGTTTGTTAGGATGCATTAGTGAGTCTGGACTTCGACCGTGTTTTCTTTAAAAATGATTGCTTAACATTTTTGTTGGAAACTATATATTTTTAACATATGAATATTATGTGATATATTAATCTCTTAACGTGTTTGATATTATGTGATAGATGTCTACCTCTAGAACAAGTTCCATTGACTCACCTAATAATAATGAAGAGTCAAATGTAACTTGGAATGATTTGTGGACTGATTCACAAGTTCCCGAAGAAGAACCGGAAGAAGAGTCGGAACCGGAAGAAGAATCGGAACCGGAAGAAGAATCGGAACCGGATGAAGAAATAGAACCGGTGGGGGAAATAATAAAACGGTTAAGTAAAAGAAAATCCTCAACTAACCGACCAAAGTTAATTATGGTCAATGGTGTTTCCGCCAAGGAAGCAAAATATTGGGAGGATTACCAATTCTCCGATGAATCGGATTCCGACGAGAATTCCGATGATGTTATAGAAATTACCCCAACTGAATTTAAAAAGTCAAAAGAAAATAATAAGGGAAAGGGCATAAAAATAGAGAAATCTAATTCCAACCCCGATGAACTTTATATGTATCGTCAACCCCCGAAGTCCTTAAGTTGTAACAATGACCCGGGAACCTCTAAACCACCAGGTTTTTCTAAACCAATGTGGACAACGACGGCTCGTATTAGGGGAACATCATATATCCCTAGAAACTTGGCAAAACGAACCAAAACCGAAGAAGAAGAAACGAGCGAGTCGGAATAAGATAGTTGTATTCGTGTGGTGTAATATATGTAATATAGTGTTCTTATGCTTTATGATATATGTAAAAATTGCTTGTATTAATAAGTATTTTTTTTATGAATCTAACTCTTGTCTATTTTACAGTTTAAAAACACAAAATGGATAGACAACCCAATATTTTAAGAGACCTACCCGGAGACATGATTGATGAAATCTTGTCTAGAGTCGGTCAGAATTCTTCGGCACAACTATTTAAGGCGAGATCAGTTTGTAAGACATTCGAAGAACGTTCCAAGAATGTCTTGGTTTATAAGAGACTTTCGTTTGAAAGATGGGGGATATCACATTGGGAAACCCATAAGTTACGATGTGTTTACTTTGACGCATATATTGCGGGGAACCCAAATGCTATTTTACGCAACGGGTTAAGAAATTATTTTGACTCAATATATCCGAATATTGGACTTCGTGATTTAGAAAAAGCGGCTAACATGCAACATAAAGAAGCATGCTATGCTTACGGATTAGTAATGTTCGCTTCTCACCAAAGTGAGAACAAGAACATCGGGCTACAACTATTAAACAAAACGTTTCCACAAGTAACGGAGTCGGTAATTGGGGTAAGAAATGAGGTTTTTAGATTATTACGGGACTGTTGGACATTACGTAACCCTCGTCCCTTTGATGACGTTACAACACGCTGTCTTATCAACGGCCATAACGGTTATGTTGCACAAGACCAAGGATGGGAAGTAGTCCTAGTAAAACCAGAATGCATGACTTGTTTCTGGACGTATGAATTACGTGTCTTTATTGCCTTTGCTGAACGACTTGTGTACTAGCTAGAATTGTCTTCACAACTATCTTGTATCAAAGTTATTGTGTGCTATATTTCATGCTTTATGTAAAATAAGCGGTATTGTAAGTTTGTAAAATATTGTATAAAAGTTTGAACGCGAAATATTATTATAATCAGTTTTTCATATAGAATTGTAGTAGTTGAATTGTATATTAGCTACTAAGTATGAACTTAACGGGTAGGTACTACCCGAATTTAAACTTATAAAACGCTAATATGAAGAAAAAGCTTTTATAAATGAGTTCATATTATGCTACGAAATACTATTAACTACTCTTAATATTCTGTATGATTAACTTGTTCCATTTAACTATTTTGAAGGAAATGGCACCGACTACTCGACACACCGTGAATATGAATGAAGAGGAATTCCGTACTTTTCTAGCTTCAAACATAGCCGCAGTACAGGCTGCGCTACATACCAACAATAACCTTGGATCTGGCAGTACAGGAAATCGTGTAGGATGCACCTACAAAGAATTCACTGCCTGCAAACCTTTGGAATTTGATGGAACCGAAGGACCGATCGGATTGAAACGGTGGACCGAGAAGGTTGAATCGGTGTTTGCCATAAGTAAGTGTACTGAAGAGGACAAAGTGAAGTACGCTACGCATACCTTCACAGGTTCTGCGTTAACATGGTGGAATACCTATCTAGAGCAAGTGGGACAAGACGATGCGTACGCACTACCGTGGTCAGCATTCAAGCACTTGATGAACGAGAAGTACCGTCCCAGAACCGAGGTCAATAAGCTCAAGACAGAACTTAGAGGGTTACGAACCCAAGGATTTGATATTACCACGTACGAAAGACGATTCACAGAATTGTGCCTATTGTGTCCGGGAGCATTCGAAGATGAGGAAGAGAAGATCGACGCGTTTGTGAAAGGATTACCGGAAAGAATCCAAGAAGATATAAGTTCACACGAGCCCGCCTCCATACAACAGGCATGTAGAATGGCTCACAAACTAGTGAACCAGATTGAAGAAAGAATTAAAGAACAGACTGCTGAAGAGGCCAATGTGAAGCAAGTCAAAAGAAAGTGGGAGGAAAACGGTGATAAGAATCACCAATACAACAACAACAGCAATTACAACAATAATCGCAACAATTATCCCAACAATCGCAACATCAATCGCAACTACAACAAACGGCCCAACAACAACAACAACAACAACAACAACAACAACAACTACAACAATCATCCCAACAACAATAATAATCGCAACAACAACAACAATCAGAAGCAGCTATGCCAAAGGTGTGAAAAGAATCACTCGGGGTTCTGCACCAAATTTTGCAACAAGTGTAAAAGAAATGGTCATAGCGCGGCGAAGTGTGAGGTCTACGGACCAGGGGTTAATAGAACGAAAGGAACAAATGGTGTCGGAACGAGTAATGGCGGAGCAAGTAGTGTCGGAGCAAGTTATGCCAATGTAGTTTGTTATAAATGTGGAAAACCAGGCCACATTATTAGAAATTGCCCGAACCAGGAGAACACGAATGGACAAGGCCGTGGAAGAGTTTTCAATATTAATGCGGTAGAGGCACAGGAAGACCCGGAGCTTGTTACGGGTACGTTTCTTATTGACAATAAATCTGCTTACGTTTTATTTGATTCGGGTGCGGATAGAAGCTATATGAGTAGAGATTTTTGTGCTAAATTAAGTTGTCCATTGACGCCTTTGGATAGTAAATTTTTACTCGAATTAGCAAATGGTAAATTAATTTCAGCAGATAATATATGTCGGAATCGAGAAATTAAACTGGTTAGCGAAACATTTAAGCTTGATTTGATACCAGTAGAGTTAGGGAGTTTTGATGTGATAATCGGTATGGACTGGTTGAAAGAAGTGAAAGCAGAGATCGTTTGTTACAAAAATGCAATTCGCATTATACGAGAAAAAGGAAAACCCTTAATGGTGTACGGAGAAAAGGGCAACACGAAGATACATCTTATTAGTAATTTGAAGGCACAAAAACTAATAAGAAAAGGTTGCTATGATGTTCTAGCACACGTCGAGAAAGTACAAACTGAAGAAAAGAGCATCAATGATGTTCCCATTGCAAAAGAATTTCCCGATGTATTTCCGAAAGAATTACCGGGATTACCCCCACATCGATCCGTTGAATTTCAAATAGATCTTGTACCAGGAGCTGCACCAATAGCTCGTGCTCCTTACAGACTCGCACCCAGTGAGATGAAAGAACTGCAAAGCCAATTACAAGAACTTTTAGAGCGTGGTTTCATTCGACCAAGCACATCACCGTGGGGAGCTCCTGTTTTGTTTGTCAAGAAGAAAGATGGTACATTCAGGTTGTGTATCGACTACCGAGAGTTGAACAAACTTACCATCAAGAACCGCTACCCACTACCGAGAATCGACGACTTATTTGATCAACTACAAGGCTCGTCTGTTTATTCAAAGATTGATTTACGTTCCGGGTATCATCAAATGCGGGTGAAAGAAGATGATATTCCAAAGACTGCTTTCAGAACACGTTACGGTCATTACGAGTTTATGGTCATGCCGTTTGGTTTAACTAATGCACCAGCTGTGTTCATGGACCTTATGAACCGAGTGTGTGGACCATACCTTGACAAGTTTGTCATTGTTTTCATTGATGACATACTTATTTACTCAAAGAATGACCAAGAACACGGTGAACATTTGAGAAAGGTGTTAGAAGTATTGAGGAAGGAAGAATTGTACGCTAAGTTTTCAAAGTGTGCATTTTGGTTGGAAGAAGTTCAATTCCTCGGTCACATAGTGAACAAAGAAGGTATTAAGGTGGATCCGGCAAAGATAGAAACTGTTGAAAAGTGGGAAACCCCGAAAACTCCGAAACACATACGCCAGTTTTTAGGACTAGCTGGTTACTACAGAAGGTTCATCCAAGACTTTTCCAGAATAGCAAAACCCTTGACTGCATTAACGCATAAAGGGAAGAAATTTGAATGGAATGATGAACAAGAGAAAGCGTTTCAGTTATTGAAGAAAAAGCTAACTACGGCACCTATATTGTCATTGCCTGAAGGGAATGATGATTTTGTGATTTATTGTGATGCATCAAAGCAAGGTCTCGGTTGTGTATTAATGCAACGAACGAAGGTGATTGCTTATGCGTCTAGACAATTGAAGATTCACGAACAAAATTATACGACGCATGATTTGGAATTAGGCGCGGTTGTTTTTGCATTAAAGACTTGGAGGCACTACTTATATGGGGTCAAAAGTATTATATATACCGACCACAAAAGTCTTCAACACATATTTAATCAGAAACAACTGAATATGAGGCAGCGTAGGTGGATTGAATTATTGAATGATTACGACTTTGAGATTCGTTACCACCCGGGGAAGGCAAATGTGGTAGCCGATGCCTTGAGCAGGAAGGACAGAGAACCCATTCGAGTAAAATCTATGAATATAATGATTCATAATAACATTACTACTCAAATAAAGGAGGCGCAACAAGGAGTTTTAAAAGAGGGAAATTTAAAGGATGAAATACCCAAAGGATCGGAGAAGCATCTTAATATTCGGGAAGACGGAACCCGGTATAGGGCTGAAAGGATTTGGGTACCAAAATTTGGAGATATGAGAGAAATGGTACTTAGAGAAGCTCATAAAACCAGATACTCAATACATCCTGGAACGGGGAAGATGTACAAAGATCTCAAGAAACATTTTTGGTGGCCGGGTATGAAAGCCGATGTTGCTAAATACGTAGGAGAATGTTTGACATGTTCTAAGGTCAAAGCTGAGCATCAGAAACCATCAGGTCTACTTCAACAACCCGAAATCCCGGAATGGAAATGGGAAAACATTACCATGGATTTCATCACTAAATTGCCAAGGACTGCAAGTGGTTTTGATACTATTTGGGTAATAGTTGATCGTCTCACCAAATCAGCACACTTCCTACCAATAAGAGAAGATGACAAGATGGAGAAGTTAGCACGACTGTATTTGAAGGAAGTCGTCTCCAGACATGGAATACCAATCTCTATTATCTCTGATAGGGATGGCAGATTTATTTCAAGATTCTGGCAGACATTACAGCAAGCATTAGGAACTCGTCTAGACATGAGTACTGCCTATCATCCACAAACTGATGGGCAGAGCGAAAGGACGATACAAACGCTTGAAGACATGCTACGAGCATGTGTTATTGATTTCGGAAACAGTTGGGATCGACATCTACCGTTAGCAGAATTTTCCTACAACAACAGCTACCATTCAAGCATTGAGATGGCGACGTTTGAAGCACTTTATGGTAGAAAGTGCAGATCTCCGATTTGTTGGAGTGAAGTGGGGGATAGACAGATTACGGGTCTGGAGATTATACAAGAAACTACCGAGAAGATCATCCAAATTCAACAACGGTTGAAAACCGCCCAAAGTCGACAAAAGAGCTACGCTGACATTAAAAGAAAAGATATAGAATTTGAAATTGGAGAGATGGTCATGCTTAAAGTTGCACCTTGGAAAGGCGTTGTTCGATTTGGTAAACGAGGGAAATTAAATCCAAGGTATATTGGACCATTCAAGATTATTGATCGTGTCGGACCAGTAGCTTACCGACTAGAGTTACCTCAACAACTCGCGGCTGTACATAACACTTTCCACGTCTCGAATTTAAAGAAATGTTTTGCTAAAGAAGATCTCACTATTCCGTTAGATGAAATCCAAATCAACGAAAAACTTCAATTCATCGAAGAACCCGTCGAAATAATGGATCGTGAGGTTAAAAGACTTAAGCAAAACAAGATACCAATTGTTAAGGTTCGATGGAATGCTCGTAGAGGACCCGAGTTCACCTGGGAGCGTGAAGATCAGATGAAGAAGAAATACCCGCATCTATTTCCAGAAGATTCGTCAACACCTTCAACAGCTTAAAATTTCGGGACGAAATTTATTTAACGGGTAGGTACTGTAGTGACCCGAACTTTTCCATGTTTATATATATTAATTGAGATTGATATTTACATGATTAAATGTTTCCAACATGTTAAGCAATCAAACTTGTTAAGACTTGATTAATTGAAATAGGTTTCATATAGACAATTGACCACCCAAGTTGACCGGTGATTCACGAACGTTAAAACTTGTAAAAAAAAAACTATATGATGACATATATATGGTTATATATATAGTTAACATGATATTATGATAAATAAACATATCATTAATTATATTAACAATGAACTACATATGTAAAAACAAGACTACTAAATGATTTTGAAACGAGACATATATGTAACGTTTATCGTTGTAACGACATTTAATGTATATATATCATATTAGGAGATATTCGTACATCATAATATCATGATAATATAATAATTTAAAATCTCTTTTGATATTATAAACATTGGGTTAACAACATCTAACAAGATCGTTAACCTAAAGGTTTCAAAACAACACTTACATGTAACGACTAACGATGACTTAACGACTCAGTTAAAATGTATATACATGTAGTGTTTTAATATGTATTTATACACTTTTGGAAGACTTCAATACACTTATCAAAATACTTCTACTTAACAAAAATGCTTACAATTACATCCTCGTTCAGTTTCATCAACAATTCTACTCGTATGCACCCGTATTCGTACTCGTACAATACACAGCTTTTAGATGTATGTACTATTGGTATATACACTCCAATGATCAGCTCTTAGCAGCCCATGTGAGTCACCTAACACATGTGGGAACCATCATTTGGCAACTAGCATGAAATATCTCATAAAATTACAAAAATATGAGTAATCATTCATGACTTATTTACATGAAAACAAAATAACATATCCTTTATATCTAATCCATACACCAACGACCAAAAACACCTACAAACACTTTCATTCTTCAATTTTCTTCATCTAATTGATCTCTCTCAAGTTCTATCTTCAAGTTCTAAGTGTTCTTCATAAATTCTAAAAGTTCTAGTTTCATAAAATCAAGAATACTTTCAAGTTTGCTAGCTCACTTCCAATCTTGTAAGGTGATCATCCAACCTCAAGAAATCTTTGTTTCTTACAGTAGGTTATCATTCTAATACAAGGTAATAATCATATTCAAACTTTGGTTCAATTTCTATAACTATAACAATCTTATTTCAAGTGATGATCTTACTTGAACTTGTTTTCGTGTCATGATTCTGCTTCAAGAACTTCGAGCCATCCAAGGATCCATTGAAGCTAGATCCATTTTTCTCTTTTCCAGTAGGTTTATCCAAGGAACTTAAGGTAGTAATGATATTCATAACATCATTCGATTCATACATATAAAGCTATCTTATTCGAAGGTTTAAACTTGTAATCACTAGAACATAGTTTAGTTAATTCTAAACTTGTTCGCAAACAAAAGTTAATCCTTCTAACTTGACTTTTAAAATCAACTAAACACATGTTCTATATCTATATGATATGCTAACTTAATGATTTAAAACCTGGAAACACGAAAAACACCGTAAAACCGGATTTACGCCGTCGTAGTAACACCGCGGGCTGTTTTGGGTTAGTTAATTAAAAACTATGATAAACTTTGATTTAAAAGTTGTTATTCTGAGAAAATTATTTTTATTATGAACATGAAACTATATCCAAAAATTATGGTTAAACTCAAAGTGGAAGTATGTTTTCTAAAATGGTCATCTAGACGTCGTTCTTTCGACTGAAATGACTACCTTTACAAAAACGACTTGTAACTTATTTTTCCGACTATAAACCTATACTTTTTCTGTTTAGATTCATAAAATAGAGTTCAATATGAAACCATAGCAATTTGATTCACTCAAAACGGATTTAAAATGAAGAAGTTATGGGTAAAACAAGATTGGATAATTTTTCTCATTTTAGCTACGTGAAAATTGGTAACAAATCTATTCCAACCATAACTTAATCAACTTATATTGTATATTATGTAATCTTGAGATACCATAGACACGTATACAATGTTTCGACCTATCATGTCGACACATCTATATATATTTCGGAACAACCATAGACACTCTATATGTGAATGTTGGAGTTAGCTATACAGGGTTGAGGTTGATTCCAAAATATATATAGTTTGAGTTGTGATCAATACTGAGATACGTATACACTGGGTCGTGGATTGATTCAAGATAATATTTATCGATTTATTTCTGTACATCTAACTGTGGACAACTAGTTATAGGTTACTAACGAGGACAGCTGACTTAATAAACTTAAAACATCAAAATATATTAAAAGTGTTGTAAATATATTTTGAACATACTTTGATATATATGTATATATTGTTATAGGTTCGTGAATCAACCAGTGGCCAAGTCTTACTTCCCGACGAAGTAAAAATCTGTGAAAGTGAGTTATAGTCCCACTTTTAAAATCTAATATTTTTGGGATGAGAATACATGCAGGTTTTATAAATGATTTACAAAATAGACACAAGTACGTGAAACTACATTCTATGGTTGAATTATCAAAATCGAATATGCCCCTTTTTATTAAGTCTGGTAATCTAAGAATTAGGGAACAGACACCCTAATTGACGCGAATCCTAAAGATAGATCTATTGGGCCTAACAAACCCCATCCAAAGTACCGGATGCTTTAGTACTTCGAAATTTATATCATATCCGAAGGGTGTCCCGGAATGATGGGGATATTCTTATATATGCATCTTGTTATTGTCGGTTACCAGGTGTTCACCATATGAATGATTTTTATCTCTATGTATGGGATGTGTATTGAAATATGAAATCTTGTGGTCTATTGTTACGATTTGATATATATAGGTTAAACCTATAACTCACCAACATTTTTGTTGACGTTTAAAGCATGTTTATTCTCAGGTGAATATTAAGAGCTTCCGCTGTTGCATACTAAAATAAGGACAAGATTTGGAGTCCATGTTTGTATGACATTGTGTAAAAACTGTATTCAAGAAACTGATTTCGATGTAACATATTTGTATTGTAAACCATTATGTAATGGTCGTGTGTAAACAGGATATTTTAGATTATCATTATTTGATAATCTACGTAAAGCTTTTTAAACCTTTATTTATGAAATAAAGGTTATGGTTTGTTTTAAAAAGGAATGCAGTCTTTGAAAAACGTCTCATATAGAGGTCAAAACCTCGCAACGAAATCAATTAATATGGAACGTTTTTAATCAATAAGAACGGGACATTTCACACAAAGTCTCTAATTTCCTCCGTTAATCTGATGTAAGCAGTTGTTGAACCAATTGTTACCTTGATTAGCTCACGAATAGGACTGGGACTACGTATTTTAACCAGAGCATATCCAGCAATCAGATTTTGGCTTGCCTTCGTTAATTCACAATTTTTAGTATCGAGAACTTTCCCCCACCATCCAGCTATCCTTCTGAAGTTATCTTCTTCCCAACATGTTACGAGCATACTAAAGATACTGACCCATGTTAATCGACCAGGGGCTGGATTGTTATTTTTCCATCTTCTCAGATTGTTAACCCATCTTTTAATGCTATGATTATCCGTTGAAAGTATCAGTTTCTATGGTGTTTTCAGTTTCGAAGATGAGCATAACTTCAAGTCCTCCAGTGTATTTAAGTGTGAAGTTACCCAGACCTTCTTCTTTGCATAGATCCTGAAAGTTAGTTAGAGCTTCGAAGGACTCAACATCTCCTACAAGAGCATGCTTACATTGGTCAATGTTTTTGTCGCATTCATTGATGGTGATTGCTCTATCGAACTCATTTTCTGCGTAAACATCTTGTGGATTGGGGTAGGGTTTGGGACGTGAGGGATTAGGGTTTGGACATTGAGGTGAGTTTCTGGTATTCGGGTTATGTGGGTTCGAGGTGAAGGAAGGTCGGTTATGATTTGGGATATTTCTGTTTTGTTGGTAATGAGAATGTTGTTTGTGGTTGTAGTTGACAGTGGTGTTGTGGTGATGGGTGGTGTGGTGGTGACTGGTGTGGTTGCGATTGGGAGATGTGAAGTTGGCGTAGGGTTTTGAATTTTGTGGTTTTGAGTGGTGAGGGATAGGTTTTGAGGTTACGTCAGTGTATCTTCTACCATCAAAAAAATTGTCAGTATTGTTGCGTGGCCTATGGTTGTTTTGGTGAGGGTTTCTTTCTCCGTTGAGGGGAGGAAAGTCTTGAAACCAGGTGTTGTTATTGTTAAAAGGTTCCTTGTATTGCTTTTGCTGTTCAAATTTTTCACCCCTAGCTTTGAAGAATTGAAGGTTAATACCTTCAATCTGTTTGTTACAAAGCTTAGACGCAAACAAGTCTGGATCCGTGATTCCTCATACCGAACAAAGCCAAAAGCTTGTCTACTCTGTAGCCTTCTTCTTGCCATGTAAACATCGTTTACCTTCCCATATTGTTTGAAATATTTCCATATGTCTGCTACAGACCATGAAGGTGGATAGTTAAAGAACAAGAAGGATGTTACTCTCCTGCCGTTTACCCTAGAATGGGATCTGTAGTAGTTGCCATTGTTGTCGTCATACGCCGCCGCCGTGCTCCTGGAATAGCTGCCATACCCAGCCCGGAAGTTGCACTCTCTCTCATAACCTCTCTCTCTCGTACTTCTAAAACACAAATTGATGGCAGAATAGTATGATATGATTCACATACTCTACTTGATTTGTCACCACCTATTCCACTTAATCATGTTCATTTTGTCATGAAAGCAAAATAACTTGGTAGCAATTATATAACTTATACTACGTATAAAGCAGAATAGTATCATATTCATGTTCAATTTGTTGTCATCGCAAATAATATAATATTAATAATCAAAAGATTAACAATATTATTTACACAAATAATTTTGGAAACATATAACTTGCTTAAACAATCGCACCAAATGATGATCTATATTATCACAAAGTATAAATAAAATTTAAACGTCCTGATAATAATCGTAATAATACAATACTATAACCACAATGGTCATCACAATATTTTACTATCTTATCTAATTAGTTGCATATGTGTAACATATTCTGTTATGATAGTATTACATATATGTATATATATGTATATATATATATATATATATATATATATATATATATATATATATATATATATATATATATATATGTATATATATATATGTATATATATATATATATATATATATATATATATATATATATATATATATAAAATACAATCAGACATGTGGAAACGAGTCAAAAGTAGTTACGTCCACTAATTTCTTAATTTGCTCAACTACTCCAATATGTAAGATTGACAATAACAACCCATGTCCCTCCACTAATTCCTTAATTTGCTCCATTAAAATATGATTCCATAATAGATCCGTTTTAGAATTATCAGTCTCAATTCAAGATATGATGCATATGTTCTTCATTTTATTAGAATTATTATCCCACTCTTTCCATTATCCAGGTATATCTTTTTCAATATATATCCATTTTTATTGGTTTCTTTTCATGGCATGAAGACTCCGAAACTGGGATCTAACCCAAATATAATTCTTTCAATTTAATATGCAATTCTATTTGTGTAAAACAAAACTTTTTAAATAATCCATATAATTATAATCAGTTTGATTATGATTATAATATATTAATAATCAAGATAACTACTAAAATGTTTTATCACTCGAATCTGTTTAAGTTTGTAGTAATATTTACATATACGAAACTGAAACATATAGATTACACAAACATAATATTCATATAACGATCATGTAATCATAATAAGAATGAAAAGATAGAACGATCTAACCGAATTGAAGGTTGAACCGGGCTTGTGTTTGACACAATTCTCTTAAACAGATTCGACGTCTGTTCCCAGGGTACACCGGTTCAAAGCAGCGTACTGCCGGACGAGAGCACTTGCCTGAAAAAGACCGGAAGCGGGGTGACCGAAGTTGTAGAAGAAGAAGTTGAATGTAAGAGGGTTACGATTTTTGTTTGTGTGTTAGTTTATTTATCTTTCTCAATACCAAAGTTTGGTATTTATAGTGCAAACAAAATCCTTGATTGATATTGTAAATCTTTTAGGATTTGAAAAAGGAAAGAGAAGATTTACAAAATCACAAAAAAGATTTACAAAATCATTGGTTGATAGTTTCTACTTTGCACTTAAACTAACAACTTTTAGACGCGATATCTCATTCACCATTAACCCGTTTTGAACACGCTTTAGTTCATTTTAAAGCTCTCATTAGTGGTTACAAAAACCCACGTTAATATATATCACTTTATTATATATTAATTTGTGTCCAAAAAATTGGTGGAACATACTTTTTCAACCAAATTTTCCAACAATATTTTGTTTTGCAATCAACGTTCCTCAAGTTCTTTTTTGGCTTTCAACATCCCTTGATTTTCAAAAGCGTGCAATCATCATCCCTTCGCCAAACTACCGTCCAATTTTTTCGTTAAGTTTGTCATGAGATTAACACGTGATGGGCATTTTTGTCTTATTACTTAATTGTCAGCCTTTTTTTTTGCTTTGTTGGTCCCTCATAATATATTGTTGATCCCTTCATTTTACAATTGTTGTGTGGGTGGTCCCTCCATCCAACTATCGTTAAAAATTTGTTAATTCTTGACATGTGCATTGCATTTGAGGGTAAATACATCTTTTTACCCTTTATCTTCAATTTCATCTTCATCTTTATCTCCATCTGAATCTTCATCTTTTTCACTTAAACATCATAAACCCTAATTTAATTAATTCATCAAAATAAATCACACAAAAAAATTTGTTATTGTACGCGCGGGTTTTTTCAAACTCTTGAAATTAAATCAAAAGTTAATGGAATTTCAAACTCGTGAAACCAATCAAATTGTTATTGTACGAGCGTTTTTTACGTGTTTAATTTTGATGGTTAACTGAATTAGGGTTCATGATGTTTTATTAAAGAAGATGAAGATGGGGATGAAGATAAAAATGACGATGAAGGGTAAAAGACATATTTACCCTCACATGGAATGCACATGTCTAGAGTTTACATATGTTTTTAACATAAGTTAGACGGAGGGACCACCCACGCAAACAATTGTAAAATAAAGGGATCACCGTAATAAACAATATAAAAATGAGGGACTAACAAAGTAAATAAGGGTGAAAATGAACCAATAAGATGAAAATGCCCATCACGTGTTAATCACGTGATGTCACTTGACGGACAAATTGGACGACAGTTTGACGAAGGGATGATGATTACACCTTTTTTTTTTTTGAAAATTAAGGAATGTTGAAAGCAAAAAATAAAATTAACGGATGGTGATTGAAAAATGGGGTATAATTAAGGGACCAACAGAGAAAAAAAGTATAAGAGTAGTAAGCCTAAGAATTCGATAATATATGAATACAATTAGTAACTACAGTATTAAACTGGAATAAATGAATGTATGAAGAGTAGCATCAAACTCATTTAAGAATAATAATAATATATAACAACACGTAAAAAAGAGATATATGTTAAATCAAGGAATGTATATTAAACACTAAGTTCGGTACGGCGGTACATTTTCTTGTTTTTTGGTTTGTCTCTTTTCGATGACCGAAAAAATTGTATATCAAGGACCATAGACCGGAACAAAAACTACGAGTATGCGGTTCGGTTCAGTACATTTCTCTGTGGTCTTTGTTTTTTTTTTTCGGTTCTTTCTTCTGCCATAAGTAATGATGCTCTATAACGGTTATATAACATATTTAACGGTCAGGGGACTAATCTATCTTAACGACATCATAAAGGGTGTTTTTAGACAAACTACCAAACATTGGGGGTAAATTATTTTCCATTTTTTCAATCATAACAAGTTATCAACCTCTGAACTAAATCATCACCACCTCAAACAACCGTCTCCGGCCGCCCTGTATATCTATCGATCCGAAAATAACGGAAAACTATACATACAGAAAACGTATGTAAAACGTTTAATGGCGGCAAATGAAACAAATGATTACCTTTACGCTCACTCTCTTCAGGCAAGTTCTCAATTAATCATTTCAGTATCATTTCATTTTTCAGTTTTTTTTTTTTTTAAATTAAAGCACAGGTTACGTGTTATCACATGCTATTTTAGGGTTCTTTATTGCCCTAATTATATATATTGCTCTGCAGAAAGAAGAAGATTTTGATTTTGGATCTGATGATACTGATGCTCCTATTCCCCTTACTGTTGCCTCTCGTGTTTGTTTCCTTGCTTCATTTTATTAGTTCTTCATTTAATTTCTGTTTGCATTGTTTAATTAGGGTTTAGGACTAATTGTTTATAAATGCATTGCACTTTATCTCACTCTTTATATGAAAAAATAATACTACACAAGTCACAACTGTTAAATTACTAAACCGGTGGTGACATAATGGTACTATTTTTGAAGAAATGTTAACTTATCTGTTGCAACATCAGCTAAACACGACGTTATTAAATAGTTTTACCGGTCATGCCCTCGGATTGGTCCGGGTTTCCTCCAGGGCAGTAGTTGGGGGCGAGAGATGAACGCTTCGGTGGTTTAGTCCCCTGAGTGATCCCAAACTGGTGTAAAAAAAAAGTGAATAGGATTAAGCTTTTATAATTTTTCAATCAATAATAGAATAATAATGGTAACAAGTAATTAATGAACCCTAATACAGTTATTATCGTGTACAGGGGCGGACTTATGAAGGGGCAGGGTGGGGCACCCGCCCCCAGTGGATTGACAATTTTTTGTGCTAATTTTTTCGATTTTGCCCCCAGCAGATTATTGTTTTTTGCCCCAAATCCTTCATATTTTGCCCCAAGACCTTCGTACTTTACCCCAAAACCTTCGTATTTTGCCCAAAAACCTCCAAATTTTGCCCAAAAAACTCTATATTTTCCCCCAAAAACCTCCATATTTTGCCAAAAAAAGTCGCTACGTTTTAAAAAAATAATTCCGCCCCCCTGTGTGAAAAAATTTCCTGGCTCCACCAATGATTGTGCATGATGCATTAAGTATTAAGTGTGTTGATTAATTGTAAAGATGAAATGATATTTTGTTTGTGCAGGTATTGTATATGTTAGGTGATATTGCGTCAGGTCCTGCTTTCCGGTTTACACAATGGTTGGAGTTAGTTAGGAAGCGGAGTGGAAAATACAAGTCGTCAGGGTTTCCACACAGACCTCAAAGACCTGATAGTATTCTTTCGAGGTTATCTTCCATTTTGGTTTATAAAACGTTTGATCGATTAGTAGTTTGCTGATTTGAAATATTGAATTAGTTGATCATTATGAATTTGATTTTGATAGCTTACTGTTCTGATAGTATGCTCCTGTGGCCATTGCTATTCAGTGCGGGAGATTTAAGTTCGGGATCAAAAGATTCTCGTGCTTATGAACAAACGAGTGAAATAAGTTTATGGGAACGACTTGGTAAGGTCGCTATGTTGAATATCGAGTCGAGCTCGTTCTCTTGGGACATGCTTTGTTCACTTCACCACACTGAACATAGTAACAGTAACGAATCTGAGGATGAAATGAATAAAGCATTAGAGGTATTATCATTATCATAAACTTTATACAAGTCTTAAATTAACATAGAAATAAGCATATAATATAAAGCTGACAAATTTATGTTTGTTTTTGTGTTGAGTACAGGTGACGGTAAACTCTGGAGGAGTTGTATTCTTTGCACTATTCAACCAGAATGAAAATGGTGAGTTTATTCATAAAGAAGCTGCGGCGGTTATTAAAATAGCATCTTCTAGAATGGCTACACAATCGGAGCGGCTTGGTTATGAATTTGCAAAATGGTTAGGTGTCAGAACACCACAAGTTAGTATACGTTTGTACTTCCTTTATACATGATTTACCATCCCTGCAAATGAGTGGTGGTAACTTTTACCTGTTTACTTATCTGTGAATGGGTCGATTTGGGTTATAATTTATATTAACAGGTCAAATAGGTAAAATCAAATAAATTTACTCAGAGTCGCCCAAAAAGTATCTTCAAGGTATAAGACCTCCAAATTTTTTTTTTTTTTTTTTTTTTTTTTTTTGTAATTATTTAATTATAGATAGATAATGAGATTATTGTAGAAGAAGTGTTTGGATCAACCCACCTCAGATAAAATTACCTGTTTTGATTCTGTTACCGATCCACTTATTTTGCCACATCTCCTGAAAACATCTGAATGGTTTACGAAATAATAACTTCTACAGGCTAGAGTCATTCACAATTGTAGTCACGAGTGGTTAAAGATTAAGGCTGCTGCAGAAAAGGCTAAAGGCGCAGCATTTTCTGACGGAGATGAAGTTGGTGAAATGACATGCTCAGAGCTTTTAGAAGCCCTAGAGCTGAGCCGATGTCTTTATTTGATGAAGTATATTAAACTAACTTCGCACTTGAACCGATCTAATGGTCAGAAATGAATATTAAAATAATTCCTTTTTATGTAGTTACGTGCATGGATCTCCTCTGCTAGAAAACTCAACTGCATTTAAGACCCAAAAGGCTGCAGAAAAGACATCGGCTGCCCTTGGCAGACTCTTGATGTTGGATCTCGTAATCCGGAATGAAGACCGGCTTCCATGTCGCCAACTCCATTGGCGAGGGAATTTCGCTAATCTGTTATTAGCAGATAAAATGGTGGATGCAAATAAGGATGCTCTTGAAGAAGCATTTGATTCTGCTATTAATAAATACAGACCAAGGGTAATGCGCGCACTTCAAAAGGATAGAAGGTCAACTTCGGTAGATAGTAGAATGAGCACCGATGATTCAGTTATAAGATCAAAAAGCACCGATCTTTCTGATATAATACAATCACCCGAAAAAACCCTAAAAGAAAAAGTTACAATTGATCCAATAATAACAGATTTTGATATAGTGGCTATTGACTCTAATGTCCCTCGACGACCGCCAGCTGGCAAACGTGTACATGATCAAGAGAATTATCCTAAACTTGTTGAACTTCTTATCAATAGTCGTGAATACGCGTCACATCTGTTACACGAGATAACTGTTGGGAAATTAGGGTTTCCTCCCGAAAGTATTGAAACTTCTGAAAAATCGCCTTTTATTGAAGACATGAATTCGGTGGTTCATGAATTCAGGAACGGGGTTCGTGCAGCCCTGATGGATTTGCAGGGTTTTCATATATTTCTTCTAACACTTCACAAAAAGTTAGATAGTCTTTTAAGGAGTTTTATGAATATTATAGATAAAAGTTCTAATGGGGATTTTGATAAAGGAGATTTAATGATGATTGAATCACCATCAAATTCTGCTCCTTGTGTTTCCCCACAAGGTAAGCAGCCCGATTCAAATGATAATGAATTGCAAAAAACGTGTTCGAAGGCTTCATCTTCGGGTTGTAAAGAGAACTTGGACACGATGTCTCCAATATCACATGATTCTTCTTCACATGGAAAGAATAACAAGGATTGCGGTTCAGAACCACTTCGTACCATGCGCATAACCGCAAAGCTACGAGACTTTCACAAATATGCTAAGGTTTTACTCTTTTTTTATTGATAAACTAATGGAGACTTTGTATGCGAGTTATTTCCAATATCTAGTGAGTGCAAAATTGAAAAAAACACTTATAAAAAGAAATGGTTTGAGAGTTGCTTAAAGTGTATTTTTCCCTCCTAGAACCTTCTAAATCAATCTATTGAATAGATTGAAGGTTTTCCCTGTTCGGGTTACCCGGGAGGCCGAGTAATCCGACCCCATACTCTGATGTACACAGCCCGACTGTCTGTTTCCAACCCATCCCTGACCATCACTAAATATTCGTCCTAAACAGGATTCAAACCTGAGACCTCTTGCAAGGAACTCAGGGCCCCAACTACTGGGCTATCTAGTGATGGTTTTTAATAGATTGTATTGTTAATATAATAATAGAATGATGATAAATAATGGAAAGGTATTTACTTACATTTTTGGTGTGTATTTACTTTTATTTAATATTTTAGATATTTCTAATCAAGATTTATTCATGTATTGATTGATACTGAAGTTAATCTATTGTTGATATAGGTTTTAACGTGATGTGTTATCCTTTTTAAGGTAGATGCTGAACTAAACAAAGAACTGGAGCAATGGAACGAATTGCTAAAAAGTGAAGTAGTAAAACTGTGCCAAGAGAATAATTTCAATTGTGGATTTTTTGAGGGTAGTGAGAGTAATTTTGTTGTTGATGCTTATGAATTAAAGGTAATTCACTAAAATTGATATAAGTTATCTTCTTATTATGTCACCTGGTTTATTCATTTATGTTTTTTTTTTTTTTTTTTTTTACTTACAGCTTAGGCTCGATCATATCCTTGAAAGGATATCATTAATATCTGATGCTGGAAATACTGAAAAACCGTCTTCAATCACATCTACCTTATTTATTGGAGGGGCATTAGCTGCAAGATCTGTTTACACACTTCAACATATAGGGATTACTCATATTTTGTGTTTATGTTCAAATGAAATCGGGCAGTCCGATTCTCAACGTCCAGACTTGTTCGAGTATCGAAATTTTTCGGTTAGTTATGAGTTTCATTCTTATTGTGCTTAGGTTTATAGCAGTGGCAAAATTGAGGTGGTTAGTTAATGGGTCTGAATGGGTTATTATATTATATGTTGCTTATGCACAATTAGTGTGTCGATATGATTGCAGAAACTATTATAATTTAAATAATCATGAATTTTTTATGTAAATGATCTAGTAGGCTTATGCATTAAAAATACATTTTGGACAAATTTGAGAGTTTGATTCATTTGACCCATTTTTTTAGCCAATCTTTATATACCCTAACCCCCATACATCTTATTTTGTTATATGATTCACTCATAACTTGCTTTGATAACCAGATTAGTGATGATGAAGACTCAAACATCAGTGAGATTTTTGAAGAAGCTCATTGCTTTATTGATGATGTTGAACGAAAAGGAGGGAAGGTTCTCGTTCATTGCTTTGAAGGGAGAAGCAGAAGCGCAACAATCGTTCTTGCTTACTTAATGATGAAAAAGTAAGTAGTATCAAACTTCATCTAAAATGTGTGCTAATTACTATCTTTATTGATGTAAGCTAGTAGTGTAAAGTCATTTCTAATAAGTAGACAACTTCATTTATCCAAAAACCAAAATGTGTGCCTGAATCAATTAGACGTGTAATAATATACATATAAGAGCTGTTAAGATTATTGTAAGATTAACACACATAACTACACAATTAGGAAGCGCGTCAAATGATTACATTTTTTTTTTTTTTTTTTTTTTTTTTTTGAAAGGCAATGTTAGTGGTTAGCTCACGAAGTTAATTCACGAAAATCCCCCCCCCCCCCCCCCCCCCCCCCCGAGACTCGAACCCTGGTCTCCTCGAACACCATGTTAACATGGTGACCAATGAGGCAAAGCCCCATTGGCCGTCAAATGATTACATTAGATTATATTTTTAGCAATTTGACTTCTAGTCATATATGAAATCATGTAACATACATTTTCTCTTTAATTTTAGCAATTTGACTGCTAAATAATTGCTCCTTTTTACCCAAACTCATTTGACCTATAACTCATCCCGCCCATTTTACCACCTTTATGATTTTATTCTCTCTACTTGTGAAGGAACTACACGTTGCTGAAAGCATGGAATGCTCTAAGAAGAGTTCACAAGCGGGCCCAACCGAATGACGGGTTCGCAAAGGTACTTTTGGAACTAGATAAAAAGTTACACGGAAAGATTTCGATGGAATGGCAACAGAAGAGACCGCCCGTTAAAGTGTGCCCGATTTGTGAAATACAAACAGGTGTAAGCAGCAACTCACTGAAACTTCACTTACAGAAAGCGCATAGGAAATTATCATCAGGAAGTGTAGATAGTGCGATGACTATGGAGATACAAAAGGTTTTGGAAGCACTTAACATTACACCACGACAATCTCATTCCAGTTACTGATTTTTTTAATTGTTAGCATTTTTTGTTTCTGACAATTGTAAAACCAAATCTACACAATTACCTTTCATAGTGTTTCGAGTTATTGATTTTGTAAAGTCTTAGCATTTTTTGTTGGCTTATTAGTTGGCTTATTACAAAGGTTATAAACTGCCCTATTAGTTGGCTTATTACAAAGGTTATAAATGACTGTCTTTCAACCCTACTATACTATTCATAGTTGTGGGGCACTGTGTACTTACAGCTTCTACGATAAGCAAGTGAATAGGGCCGGTGCGTGGCGAACGGTGTACAAGTCCAATGCGTGTTTAAGGCTTCTAACAACTAATTAATTCAACCGAATAGCAACAAATGTTCAACAATTTAATGTCCCCCTCAATGCATATGCATGGCACAAAGAATGGTCGTTGAAGCAAAAAAAAAAATCAAGATCAAAACCCACGCCAAAAAAAATCAAGATCAAAACCCACTTGAACAGTATACACACAATACCGTTACTCTGCTTAAATCACCTCTCAAACACTTATTCATTAACATAGCTTTCAGGTAATCGACTTGCTATGCAAGTCGATCTTAGAAGCTACAATCGTTGAATGATCAAAAGATATTAATCAATTGGAGATAATATCTGGTCACCTCTCCGAAATAGTCATTTTTGAATAAGGTGACCGGACACGAGTGCTTAATTTTTATCATCCTTAACGTATAAACTTATTGCACTTTACAATTAGACATCCCACCCGTAATCGCAACGACCCAAGTTAATTAATATACACCTGCTGGTAAATATACTCTCATGAGTCATGATATGTCTATTTATTACATTCATTCACATATATGCCAAAAATTGTATATATACGGTAAGTAGATAATAATAAGTGTAAAAATTAAACAAATTGATATCCCTTATTTTAGGGTAATATTGTAACTGAATAATAATCCCTATAATACGAGAAAGTCCAACGTTATATATATAGCACTATTTGTTTAAAATTTTAAGACGTTAGTTCTCTATAAAAATTTCCCTGCTGAGCATTTGATATTTTGATATATGATGGCAGCAAACGAAACAAAGGATGAACGTTTCAGTCGCTCTATTCAGGTGACCTTTTATTTAATCATTTCATTATCTTTTCATCTTTAAGATTTAGATTATATGTAAAAAAGTGGAAGTGGATGTGTTATTAATGTTATATATTGCAGAAAGTTGAAGAAGATGATAAGTTTAGGGAGACTGTTGATGGATATACGGAAAAGCCTTCTTTAATTACGTCTAGCTTATTTATTGGAGGGGCATCGGCTGCAAGTTCTGTTTATACACTAAAACATTTAGGGATTACACATATTTTGTGCTTGTGTTGTAATGAAATCGGACAGTTTGATTCTCAACGTCCAGAGTTATTTGAGTATCTAAATATCTCCGTAAGTGATGAATCGTATTGTTAATGTACACAGTAATTTTTGAGATGGAAAATGAGCCGGTTAGGTAATGGGTCAGAATGGTTAATTCTTTGTAGCCACGAAATGGGTTGGACAGGTTGGTTGAACTTCCCAAATCTTTAAGTAATTAGTCTACAAAAATTACTATAAATTGGTAACTGTAATTTTGTTTAAATGATCTAGCTACAATATGGACAACTTTAATTGTTTGATCCCATTTGAGTATTTGACCCATGTTTTTATAGCCAATCGATATTTAACCGCATGAATAAGGGCGGCCACTGGCCATTGAAACAAGCCATCTAGTGGAATTTTTTTTGGGCTTTTAATTAGTGATACTGTTTGATAGTGTAATTTTTCTTTAGTGATACTCTTGGATAAGTGTAAATTTTTTTAAGCTTTCAACTACTAATACTGGTGACTATGATTCCTAGACTGCCACTGTGCATGATCCGGAATCTATCAATTATTAACGGGTCAACAAATTGCCACCAATATGATTTTTAATGTATTGTTCACTCATAACTTGCTTTGATAAACAGATTGGTGATGAAGATGACTCAAACATCAGTGAAATTTTTGAAGAAGCTCATAAATTTATTGATTCTGTTGAACAAAAAGGAGGGAAGGTTCTGGTTCATTGCTTTGAAGGAAAAAGCAGGAGTGCAACAGTTGTTCTTGCCTACTTGATGATGAAGAAGTAAGTAATTACAAGCTTCATTTAGGTTTAATAATATAATATTAATTAGTCTGTCTAGGTAAGAATTAGAATCGCATTAAAACTTCTTTCGTCTATATGTAGTTAATCTATATGTGGGTTCACTTTATGCAACTGATTGCAACATACTTTTCTTTATATGAACACAAAGTAGGAAGCACATCAAATGATGACATTCGGTTATTAGTATAATAATAATAAGCTCAAATTGTATTCATACATATGTATATGATACTTTAGTCTATATGGAACCACAAAAGTGCAGCTGGGTAAACCCCCCATTTTGCCACCTTTTATCTACAACTACTTTTTGCGCTCTTACTCAGTCTGTAATGTGTGTCAAACAACCATTACATCCAAGGGCGGATCTAGTTTAAGCCCAGTGGTAGCACGGACAACCACTGAAATACGCGATTCAGTGGAAAAAATTTTGGGCGTTTAACTAGTGATACAGTGTAATTTTTTTTTTATTTTTTTTTTTTGGTGACACTGTTGGATAGTGCAAATTTTTTTGAGCTTTTAACTAGTGACATCAGTGACTACGATTCATAGATCCGTCACTGATTACATCTATGTTTTTTTTCACAAAAATAAAGTTTTGATTCTGATGGTGTCTTATATTTATGTTTTTCTACTTGTACAGGAACTACACGTTGCTGAAAGCATGGAATGCTCTAAAAAGAAGTCACAAACTGGCCCAACCCAATGCTGGTTTCGCAAAGGTACTTACAGATTTGGACGAAAAATTGCATGGAAAGATCTCAATGGAGTTGCAACAACAAAAGAGACCATCAATGAAAGTCTGCGAGATTTGTGGAAAGCACACGGGCTTAAGTAGCAACTCACTAAAGCTTCACTTACAGAGAGCGCACATGAAAATGCGATGACACTACGCGAAGACAATCTTATTCAAGTGATTGATGAAATGCCCTACTACTGTGGACATTCATGCTTTTGTTTCCGTCGTGTGAGCTGAAACATATTTGTTTTGTTTCCGACATGTTTTCCTTGCATTCTATTACTTGTCATTTACAAAATGGTTTATTGAGTTGAATTATCTGTTCTTTACTCCAAAGTTAGCTCAACAAATAATCTGTTTGAGTTATAGTGTGAGAAATCACTTACTAATGTACAAATGAGAATCAGAAAAGGTGCAAAATTAGTACATGATTTTAACTTAAATGGTTTTTCATGTAAACACAATAAATTACATAAACATTTCACGTAATGCTCATATTATTGACAATTTAAAGTTAAAAACTTTCAAAATACATATTTACATATTAAATATGATATGTTTGCGTATTCACAAATTGATCTACAACATAAAAGTATGATTATAAATTATAAAAGTATCTTTAAAAAAAATAAAATTATAAAAGTGATTAAGACCATTTTTAACCCTCACTTTGATATCAAAGGCAAATGTGGTGATGTGGCAATGTTAAGAAGTGAAGTTTTTTAATGTGAAGTGTTAAATTTGAGTGTTAAATTGGTGATAGGTGATGTGGTAAAATATTATTGGAAGTTGGGTTTAAAATATATAATTTAATAATATATAAAAATTAATGGAGAAATCTGATTGGTCCAAAAAATTCTGACGCCTACCTTTTTTTCCATCAGATTTTTGACTGACGCTCCGAAAGCGTCACGGGTGATGCCCCGTTATGGGCGTCAGGGGCTTGCCAAGTGAGATGCCACCTAGATTTTTGGGGCGTGAGAGGTGGTGGGTAATGCCCGATTATATATGGTCTAAAAGGTGACCACGGGCTATTTTGTTTTTAACATTAACATACTTTAAAATGTTCACATGTAATCTACTATTCAACTTGCATGAAAAAATCGTTATAATTTAAAAGGTCATGTTGTTCTTTACATCTTTGTGGTTCTCGATCGCACCTTTAACTGTTAACCCCAATCCATTAACCCATTTAACGGTCCTTTAAAGTACACGAAATGTAGATAAACAAAAAAAAATAAAGCGATTAGCACTTTTGTAGCCTTGCATTGCATTCTCATTTTCATAAACATATAAACTATACATAATACACTTGATTAAATATATGTACAAATGCAAAACCCATTATCACTTGCTCTTTTATCAAATCAACCTTTATAGACCCGAAATCTAAACCACACGTTCTTATAAGAATCGACCCAACACATAATCAGACAAGTTGAATGACCAACTTATGAATCAAATTTAAATTAAACAAAAACTATCAATACAAAATCATCTTAGTATTCCAACCTCACAAAATCTTGCACATTTTGTTGGTCATGTAATATATATAATAATAATAATACTGAGGTCGAAGTGGATGTGGAAGTTGATGAAGGTAATCTTGGTACCGACATTCAGTTTGGGAGTATTGATGTTGATATTTCAAACAGCCTAGACCTTCGTTGTAAAAGTGTAATAGATTCTGTACCTTCTGCTGTTGGTGATGATCTTGTGGCCGAGCCTTCGGGTTCTACCGTTCTGGTTATATTGGTCCCAAACATAATCGACTCTTCAATTGATAACCCGGCCACTTTAGTCCCTTGCGATCAGTCTGTTAATGGTGCTATAGGGGTTGAGGAAGCAAGTTGTTCTATTCAAAAACGGCCAAAGAAGAACAAGAAAAAAAAGAATTCGGTGGTTGGTCAGGGTGCGCCCCAGAATGAAGGTGAAGGTGAAGGTGGTCCGTCGAATACGGTTCATAAAAGTTTTTTCCAAGATTTAGTGGACCGTGGTGAAATTCCTCCGATGACTGGTACACTTGTTAGTAGCAAGTCGGCAAACATGATTACTTATACTTTCAATTCGAGGAAAGGAAAAGGGGTCCGGATCAATAAGGAAGACGGGATTACTAATCGTCCGGATTTAAGGAACGGTAATGCTACTCCCAAAGCTGATTAATTTAGCCCATGATTGGTAATTGCTTTAGTTGTGAATCGTCGCTTTTTTGTTATTTCTTTTAGCTCTCAGTCTTTTAGTTTATAGCTTATGGTTTGTGATGTATTCGTTTGCTTAGTTTTGTCGTGGCATGCAAGCCGGTTGAGGCTCGATTTGAGTTAGTTTCCTTAGGGTTATTTAGTTTTCTTACTCATTTTCGAGCCTTAAAATGGTTCGTGTTGTTGTAATCAATTTTGAGATCCTTCATTATTCAATGAAGGTATCTCTCATTTTAATAGTATTCGCTATTTTGCCAACAACAAAAAAATGTAATATATACAAAATCCTTGGAACGTAAACCTAACTCAACTGATTCAAAACAAAATTAAGTAAACAAAGAACGTTCACGAGTCTATCGATAAAAACTAATAAAAACGTTGTAAACAAGAACAAGAACCTGCGAAATGATCTCTTCTATACTGCAATTGGTTCAGGCAAAACCTCCGGCGGAGCACCACCACTACCATTAAGAACCGTCACATTACCATCCGAATCAACGTCACAAATGACCGAATCGCCCTCCTTAATCTCACGTGCAAGCATTTTTTCAGCCATACTATCTTCCAAAAGCCGCATAATCGCTCTCCTTAACGGCCTCGCACCATAACTCGGATCATAACCTTCTTCCACCACTCGATCTCTAAATCTATCCGTCACTTGAAGTTCAATTTCTTTACCCTTTAACCTTTCAAAAACTTCCTTCAACATGATGTCAGCAATTTCTTTGACTTCCAACTTAGTCAACTGTCTAAACACTATCATTTCATCCAACCTGTTCAAGAACTCGGGCCTAAAATACTGTTTTAATTCCTCGGTTACTAAACTTTTGATTCGGTTGTAACTACTATCTTTCTCGTCGTAATCGAGATCGAATCCGATTCTTCTTCCACCTTTTTCGATCACGCTACTTCCTATATTGGATGTCATGATTAAAAGAGTGTTCTTAAAGTCAACCGTTCGTCCTTTACTATCGGTCAACCTTCCATCTTCAAGAATTTGAAGCATCATGTTAAACACATCAGGGTGCGCCTTTTCGATTTCGTCGAATAGGACCACGGTGTAAGGGCGGCGGCGAACCGCCTCGGTTAACTGACCACCTTCGGTGTAGCCGACGTACCCAGGCGGTGAACCGATGAGTTTCGAGACGGTGTGTCGTTCCATGAACTCACTCATGTCAAGACGAATCATGGCTTCTTCTGAACCGAAGTAATACGCGGCTAACGATTTGGCGAGTTCAGATTTTCCGACACCGGTGGGTCCGGAAAATATGAAACTGGCGATAGGACGGTTAGGGTTTTTGAGACCGACGCGGGCTCGGCGGATGGCACGGCTTATGGCTTTGACGGCTTCATCTTGACCGATAATTCGTGTATGGAGGGTGTCTTCCATTTTAAGGAGACGTTCAGATTCATCACTAGAGACTTTTTCTACTGGTATACCAGTCCAAGTGGAAACGATATGTTGAATGTCGGCTTCTGTTACAGTGGGACCCACATCACCTGCCTCGCTCTCAGCTTTACTCATCTCCTTGTTCTTATCAATGAGAGCTGAAATTTGAATTTTGAGATCCATTTCTCTGTCTCGTAGCTCCCCTGCCTGTTTAAAATCGAACACATCAAATCAAAGTCAAAGTCAAAATGATGAAGAAAGAAATTACCTTTTCAAAGTCCTGGCCACGAACAGCTTCGTTCTTCTCCTTTGTAATCTGTCTAAGATCTTTCTCAAGCTCTCTGGCTTCCTCAGGTAGCTATGTCAAGCACCAACATTTTGTCCCAGTTAGCACACGTAAAATCAATTACATAAAGAAGTTAAATTTTGACCTATTTGGATATGGGTCAATTCGGGTTATGTTCTACGTTCTACCATGAACATATCAAACAAGCAAAATCAAAAAGTTAGCCTTATAGAGATTGGTTAGTCTTTCAAAGTGTAATCAAAATATAATATCTACAATCTACAATTAGAAAAATTTTGTACAGAAAAATGTTCTATGTCAACCTAACATGGCCTGACCCGTTACCCAACCCACCTGGCCGCCCATTTTAACACCTTTTTTTTGCAAACAGTGGGTAGAAACAGAGACAAAATATACAGAAACATGTACCTGTGCATGGCGAAGACGGACACGAGATCCAGCTTCATCAATCAAATCGATTGCTTTATCAGGAAGAAAACGGTCACTGCAACATATAAAGACAAAAACCATATGGTGATATAAGAGCCGTTCCAAAAAAAAAAAAAGATAGTGATATAAGAATAGCACTACAAAACCTAAAAGGTAACAGATTGAACCCACCGTATTAGAAGGTAAAATGGGCGGTTCGGATGGGACAAGGGGTCAAGCAGGTGATATTGATTCGGGTTGGCCCCTTGGGCCAGCCCGTCAACTTTTTTATCTAATTATTTGAAACTTAATACTTCATGAATGTATTATGAGAGATTCAGACAACTATATTGTTACGAGTAATAATCCATAATTTTGTAGTTAAGGAATTTATAAGGTTTTACACACACATGGAGATACCTTATATATTGGTGAGACAACTCGGCTGCAGCAACAACAGCATCATCAGTGTAACGAAGCTTATGATGAATTTCATATCGTTCTCGAAGTCCTTTCAAGATCTGTATTGTTTCCTCAACAGAGGGCTCAGGTACCTTCACAGGTTGAAATCGTCTCTCCAAAGCTGGATCTTTCTCAATATGCTTTCTGTACTCATCAAGGGTTGTAGCCCCAATACACTGTCACATAACACCATGAACCTTAGAACATCATACAAGGTATTAAAAATAGACACATTGTATTGTAATAAGGTAATAGTTCAGGGGCCATCATTGTAACATCATCTGTTAAAAATAAGCATATACTTCACATAATCAGTTGAGAAGAAATATCAGAGTATTCAAATTGCTTCATTTATGTTATAAAGTTGCTTCCTTTATCTTGATTATTTAAATGATCCGGTGATAAAACTATTTATAAAATCGTTGTAGCATAAAAACATAATTTAAAAGGTGAACTAAGATGTTAATAGTGTATGATTGGTTACCTGCAATTCACCTCTGGCGAGAGCGGGTTTCAATATGTTAGCAGCATCAATAGCACCTTCTGCTGCTCCAGCTCCAATTAGCGTGTGAACCTCGTCGATAAACAGGATGATGTCATCACTTTGTTTGATTTCTTCCATCAACTTCTTTAACCTTTCTTCAAACTCCCCACGGTATTTTGTGCCAGCAACAAGAAGACCCATGTCTAGTGTTATCACCTGATTATACATTTATATAAGTAATTTAATAAGCGTTAAAAATATCTGATATATGCAATCCTTCTAACCAAGTACAAATACTGAAACCATAATAAAAAACATGGTGTTAGGATTTGTGCTATCATATTAATTATCTAATTGAAGTCAACAATAATCAGTTTTTTAGTGTTCAAGCAAAACATTTTGAATAATAAGATCTGATTATTTTAAGATCGGATATAATATAGGATACATAAGTTAGGATATTCAGGTCTATACCAGTTGCAACAGAAAATTATTCACAATTTACGAAATAATTATAATTACATGTATATCCCCTCATTCTTACCTATAAGTATTGACCTTTTCACCTACATTTCGTACTGTTAACGTCATTATTATTATTTAGAACATAATACAACTGACAGATACATAGACATCAAATTACATATATTCTACAAAAGTCATAAATATATAATCTCTAAACCTGTTATTACAGTTGACGAATCTCATATCCGAAGCAATATGCAAGAATGTTTGTTATAAAATCAGCATTTCTTAGACACTCGAATGACCAAGTATCAAGCTACACAACCACATACAAATTATCGCATGCTGATTATACAATATCTCATAATCATTTCTAAAACGCACATCTAAACACCTAAAACTCAAACTTACCTTTTTACCCTCAATTGTTTCAGGGACATCACCATTTGCAATTCTTTGCGCGAGACCTTCTGCAATGGCTGTCTTTCCTACACCAGGCTCTCCAATTAGACAGGGATTATTCTTCGTTCGACGTCCCAAAATCTGCGTTACTCGTTCGATTTGTGGCTGCCTTCCAACTACAGGATCCAGCTTACCCTATATTAAAAAAGGAAACCTTTTTTAGAACCAATCATTGAATAAAATATATAAGTCACCTAAAAAAATAGATTTTCCATAGTACCTCTTCGGCGAGCTTCGTTAAGTTTGTGCCATACTCCTCCAATGTCGGCATTTTGCTGCCAGACGTTCCACCTCCGACACCCGCACCAACAGCTTCTGCACTCTCACCAACCATTCGAATCACCTACTCATAATAGACCAATAAATATTGAACAAAATTTAAGAAATAACACCCAATGCTGAAATTTTAGAAATAACAATACAATAATAAAAAAATTTGCTCACGACAACCCTAAGGGTTGGGTTGTCGGCTGTCGTCAAGACACATAAAACACTTGTACAATCAGGTAACCGCCACCATAAAGTTAATAACCAAATGCTATATACAAGTGTTTTATGCGTGTTAACGACAACCCTTAAGGGTGTCGCTAGCAAAATCCTTAATAATGGTGATATAATGATAATGATAATGATAATATTAATAGGATAGTGATGGTAGTTAAACAATAAGCTTGCCTGAGTACGAATGTTAGTGGGTTCAGCTCCTAAATTTTCCAGAACACGGGCGGCAACACCTTCACCCTCTCGAAGCAAACCAAGTAGTAAGTGCTCTGATCCGATATAGTTGTGACCTACAAGATTAAGCATTTTTGGCAATAAGATTACTTTATTATAAGGTCGCTCGATAGGTATTACGAGTAATTATAAGGTAAACACAAAGTAATATAAGAGGAAAGAATAGAACACCGAGTTGGCGGGCTTCCTCCAACGAAAGTTCCAAAACACGTTTAGCTCGAGGAGTAAACGGGATCTCAACGGCAACAAATCCACTACCCCGACCAATAATTTTCTCAACTTCAACACGCGCATCTTTCAAATTAATCCCCAATGACTTCAAAACCTTAGCGGCAATACCAGTTCCTTCACCAATAAGACCTAGTAATATTTGCTCGGTCCCAACAAAATTATGACCTAAACGTCGTGCTTCCTCTTGTGCGAGCATAATTACCTTTATAGCCTTCTCGGTAAATCGCTCAAACATAGCTTTTGGTACAATTCGATTGCCCACCTTTCGTTGTCGAACGGATGTTGCTAAAGCAACCTTAGAATGAAAATTGTGGCCTGTTTTTGTTATATTATCTAATGCATTTGAGCCTCTTAATCCCGAAAAGGTTCTAATTCTCATTGGCGGTGCGTATGAACACGACATCATTTTAACAGTTCTTTTACCCTTTACGGTTCCATTTGTCTGATGCTTCTTTTCACGAACGGGAAAACAAGCAGCGTGAATTAGAGCCCCGGCCATATCTGCAGCAAACCAATAATCAATACTGTCAGATTTAAACTAGTGACAACTGAAAGGAACCACATGATCTAATATTCCATTCGCAATGCTATAAACGCTTAACCTTGTAAATCTGAACCGATTAAGTAGACAAATGTAACATACTTTTCCTACATATCACTATTGAAGTGTTGAATAACATTTTAATTTTTAAAAGCATTGAAGTCAACAAAATTACAACTCTAGATTTGTAAACCATGTGCATATGTGTGAATCTGTGCATCTATGACATTTTAACTTGCATCAAATCTTCATCCAAGCTTATATGTATCTAACTAACTTAAAATAAACAAAAAATATTAAGACTGTAAAAAATGTTAATTTATGTAATTCAAAAAGATTCAAACTTTGGCATTGTCATATACCCTTTACCTGTATATATACATATACATATACGTGTATCCAAATGCAATAGGTCAAACAAACGTCACAAAATTTAGTTTCTTATTCCACAAGAAAACTTGAAAATTAGCATTACTAATCAAATTCAATCACAACAAACTACACCTGAAAGCTTCAAAATCATAAAACGTATACACAGATAGATACAAATGAATATATATACCATAACAAATTACTATTAGGTCAAATAAAGTAAATGTTTCACATTTCACGCCATTAAAAGAAGAATGAAGTATATAAAGTGAGGAATAGTTTACCGAAATTTCAGGAGCTTAAAAAATTAGGAGCAGGTGTGGAGAGAAAAATTGGGGGGTTTTGTTAGTTGAAGGAAGAGAAGAGAGTGAAATGTAGGTGAATATAGCCGCCGGTCTATCGGATGATGATGGATGATGGTGTGCACCTTGTTGTTGTAACAAAAAAAGGTCACCACCAACCTTAACCTTACCCTTTTGCTTGCACTTTTTTTAATTAGATAACCCTAACTTTGTAATCTCCACGTTTTTGTCCTTTCTTTGTATTTTTGTTATTTCAAAAAACACTGCATGGACATGTTAGCTCTGTGTTGACTTTGTCAACCCATCCAGCGGTATCCGGTAACTCACTGGAGCCTGGCGAAACACCATCACCCATTTACCCACAGCATGCCAGGCCCGATAATCGAACCTGCATTGTCATTGTTTCAATCTTCGCATGCGTGGGACCAAAGGATCATTTGGGCCCGGTAAGAATGGTTTTTAATCCAATTATTTGGAAAATCCTCACCTAGTGGGAATCGAACCCTCACCTCCCCTAAGGGAGAGTGAGTCATTCGCCACTAGGCTATTGGCTCATTCTTTGTATTTTATGTTTTAAAGTTTGAGAAAATTACTCAATTGGTCCTAACATTTACGTATCTTACTTTTCACTTTTATTACTCATCTTTTTTTTCTACTTGATTGGTCACTATTATTACATGATAGGTCCCTCTTACTAACAATTGTTAGTATAATCTCGTTAAATTTTAACATGCGCTTTGCACATGAGGGCTTAAGCAGAACAATCGTGATAAAGAGGAAATGTTTTAAATTCAAGAAAAACAGTCATTGTATGTCAACCAAGAAGGTTGAGCCATTTGTTTGTTTAACTTTTCTAATTGGGTTTTTCACCCACATCACTAAAATGAGGGCCTTTTTTTGTTCATTCAGCTTGTGTGTTTGGATGAAAGCAGCTAGTGTTAGAGTTGGAGCTTATGAGTTACAGAGTTAGAGATGGAGCTTGAGCTTATTTCTAAAGTTGGTAGCTGGAGCTCATTTTTTTATAAGTGTTTGGTAAACTAACTGAGTTTATTTTTCAGTTCATAAGTTCTACTTTTTTACATAAGCTACTAGAAATAACTTATTTTTAAGGGTGTGTTTGGACGAAACTAGCTGGAGCTGGAGTTTATAGTTGGAGCTGGAGCTTATGGGTTAGAGCTGGAGCTGGAGCTTATTTTTAAAGCTGGTAGCTGGAGCTTATTATTTTTTATAAGTGTTTGGTAAACTAGCCGGAGCTTATTTTCCGGTTCATAAGCTCTACTTTTTTCGGGTGTGTTTGGCGCACCAGCTTAGGAGAGCTTATGGAAGCTTATATGAGCTTGAGCTTAGGGATGGCAGAAAAGCCCGAACCCGACGGAAAAAACCGAAACCCGACATAATTGGTCAGGTCGGGTCCGGGTCTACGGGTCTCGGTTCGGGTATGGGATTGATTTTCAAAAAATATTCGGGTTCGGGTTCGGGTCTGGGATTAAATAAAGACCCGTCTACCCGGCCCGTTTACCCGGCCCGTATACCCGCATAATAATAATAATAACAATAAAAATTAAAAATGAATAATAACAAAAATTAAATTAAAAAATATGTTGATTACATGGTCAATACGAATTTATATATTTATTTATCATCTATCAATTCACATTTTCATCTGCATTCAAATCAAGAATCTGATTTATAAAAATATTTAAAAATTAATAGTGATAATAATTGAAAATAGGAAATAATATATACTGTACAAATATACACATATAAATAAAGCAGATAATTTACAGAGTTATAGATTGTATATGCTTTTGGTAATGTATTTATTTGCTAAAAAAAAAGTAAACGGGTACACGTTTACCCGCGGGTAAAACGGTAAACCCGTTTACCCGCGGGTAAACCCGTTTACCCGCTAGTTAGTAAACCCGTTTACCCGTCGGGTATTTGGTCCGGGTTTGGGACTAGTTTTTCTTATCGGGTCCGGGTCCGGGATTACTCAAACCCGGCCCAAACCCGGCCCGATGTCATCCCTACTTGAGCTTATGATTTTAATAAGCTCCAAATCATAAGCTTTGTTTGGTATACATAAAAAGTAGAGCTTGTGAAAATCATTAGCTTTTAAAAAATAAGTTGTGTGTTTGGACGAAACTAGCTTGTAGCTGGAGCTGGAGATTCTAGCTGGAGCTAGAAGCTGGAACTTATTTTTTAAGCTAGAAGCTGGAGCTTATGTTTTATAAGCGTTTGGTAAAGTAGCTGGAGCTTATGTATGTAAAATGACATAAAGGGACAAAAAATAAATGATAAATAATGATTTAAGGGCCAATAATGTAATTTTACTTTCATAAGCTTTCTAGCTTATGGTCAAAAGCTACTTCAACTATCTTATTTTTCTGGAGCTTATTTTTTTATAAGCTCTGAAAAATTTGTCTACCAAACAAGGCTAGAAGCTGGAGCTTATGACAAAAATAAGCTTAAACTCCCATAAGCTCCTAAAAGCTTGTGTGCCAAACACATCCTTATAGTAGCTTATGAAAAAAAGTAGAGCTTATGAACTGAAAAATAAGCTCCAGCTGGTTTACCAAACACTTCTAAAAAATAATAAGCTCCAGCTACCAGCTTTAAAAATAAGCTCCAGCTAATTTCGTCCAAACACACCCATAGCTACTTTATAACTCTTCAAGTTCATCTTCATACTATCTGTAAGTTACTAAAATGTAGGGTATAACCGTATGCTAGCTCGTTCAGACATTTGCATATACTCATCTAAAGCATTTGGTGTATAACCTTATGCTAGCTGACATAATGTGGCCGTAATCTTTAAATGTGTACTAGTACTCCATTTTTCACGTGAATTTGTCTCCGATGAAACCATCTAAAATATTCCGACAATGAATTTGCAGAGAAGCTTAGAATAGCATCCATAATTCTTATAAAAACATGTTGCCGCATCTGAAATCATTGTTTGAATTTTTCATCATCGTATTTGCAACCCTCGTCAAAATAATCGTTCATCAAATGATCGTGTCCACGATTAATGATCACGGCGTATGCAACGACGTGAGTTCACTTCGTCGTTAGAAGAATCAACAGCATCTAATAGGTCGAGTGTATAGTTTGTGAAATCGTTGTGGAAAGAACTCAAAGAAGACGATACAAAAATAAATAATATGATACTTTTAATATTGAATGGTAAAGTGAATAAAATGATAGAATGTTGAATGGAAGTGGTGAGAAAAATGATTGAAAAGTGGTAATATTAAAAATTAAAAAAGATAAAATAAAAAATAATTAAGTTGAATACAGCGGTTGAAGGCTAAAATTCAAATTCTCAAAGTTCAAACGATAAAAAAAAAAAACACCGTCAATTGCTCGACGATGACGACCGACAACAAGATTGATGTCGGCCCGGTGTGGAACCGATGGTCGATACCGCCTCAGTGAGTGGCGACGGCCAAATTAACGTCAGACACGAGAGCTCTTAGGACAACCAACTATTCCATGCCCCCTTGAGTGGTTCATTCCATCTTGTGTAACCAATATTTTAAAAGCCCTCGGAACCTTTTTGATCAGATATGACTTGGGTTATCTTAGACTGTTTTCAACCCTGACTGTGATGTCAGAGTCAGATTGTGCACTTTTTGGTGAAAAAGTGGGTTTTTGACTGTGACTGTACTTGACTTCCGTTAACCCAAAATGTCAAGTTTTTGTGTCAAATATTTGAAGGATTGTGTGGTAAAATCTGATTGGAAATTGGGTGAAAAAAATAAATAAATAAATACTCCGTAACAAAAATACTTTCTCTCTCTCATGCTCATTGGTCCTTCCCTCTCCCTCACTCTTCTCCCTCTTTCGTCAATTTATTGACTGACCTTGTTTTCCGTCAAAATTTGACGCCGGGATAACGGCGTCAGGTGTCGTCAACACCGTCCACCTCATCTCATGCCTCCCATTTCACGCTGGGTTATAACCAGTCTTATTGAACGTGTATATGTCTTCCTTTCAAATTATGTATTCACACACTAATATAAAAAAATATATAAGTTTCTGTCTATTTTGACGGCGTAGACTCTCTCGGGTCAAAGATCGGATCTCGATCACGCCCACTAACCACATTTGGATATGATCACCCATCGAATAATTTGCAAGTTGGTTCTGGGTTCCCTGAATCACACCCACTAACCATTAAATATTTGGTCACCATTTTAATATTATTCCAAGTAGCTCTTAATAATATAATAATCGTTATCGTTATAAAACATAAAAACGGATCATTACAATTTCTGGTTTCAAACTTATACCTCTCTACAAAAATGAAGTTATTTCAAACCTGTTCTTTACTACTTATCTTCCTATCAGTAACAACATCACAACAAGTTCTAAAATATGCCAAACTTGGGTGTAATGATACATGTGGAAACGTTATGATTCCATATCCTTTCGGTATCGGATCAACGTGTGCCGTTAACAATTGGTACGTTGTTGAATGCAACTCATCGACGCCATATCTATCCACACTCAACCACCTACAGATCATAAATATTGACTTGCGTAATCAAACCATCACTGTTAATACGCCAACCGTGACGTCAACTTTGGGTTGCCAAAACGCACATCAGGATATAAAAAGTGTCGATCTGGGTGACAGTCCATTTTGGTTTTCGAGTTCTCAAAATAAACTAGTTCTTCAAGGGTGTGGTAATGTTGCAATTTTGGACAATGGTAATGTGATTAGCGGTTGTTCAACGAGTTGTGGTAATGATACTAATACTAATGAGAAAAACGGTTGTTTTGGTATAAATTGTTGCCAAACAACGATTCCGTATTATTTGAAATCGTTCGATGTGAAACTTACTGGTGAAGATGAACGATCTTGTGGGTCCGCGTTTTTAGTTGATGAAAATTCGTATTTGGATGAAGGAAGGATTGGTAATGTTTCCGAGGTTGTTCCGGTAACACTGTTCTGGACGTTGTCAGAAATTGATTTTAATGAAATAAGTTGTTGTGGTAATAATAAGGGGTCTAATGGAGTAATAACTTATTATGGTAATGGAGGATTAAGGAACTTATTACGGATGGGTCGAAATTGTTGGAAATATGTTCTCGGGTTGGCTATGGTTCGACCGTGGTTTGACCGTGGTACATATATTCCGAAGATATGCCCATGACATTAAATAATAAAAGTCCATTTATCCTATTCGGTCACACACAAAGGCCAATCGTAAATTGTTTGATATACCTTCTAATCGGAAATTAATTTATTAATCATTAGTTAATGGTTTAATAAATTAAGTAAGTTTTTTTTTTATGTGTGTACATATACTTACAAATCTAAATATGTAGAGATTTGATTAGATTTTGCAAATCATATTTTATATAATATATAAGATTTGATTTAATATAAATAAGATTTGATTTAATTTATAAATCTTATTTTATATAAAGATTTGTACTATAATCATATTTTATATAATAAATAAGATTTGATTTGATATAAATAAAATTTGATTTGAGTTATAAATCTTATTTTATATAAAGATTTGATTTTGCAAATCTTTCAAAATCTTTCAAAATCTTTATATTTGTATTATATGTATTATTGTATCAATTTTAATTCTATATAATACCAAATCTTGGTATTGAAAAGATATAGAAACTTGAGATACAAAAACACACATACAAAATGATATTTCTCTTTCTCTTTTTCAAGTAACCAAAATACTTGAGATCTATAATTGGGTTCGGTTTTGGTGGAAATAAGGAAAAAGAAAAGATCCGTTAAGTAGAAGGTATAGATTGAAACAAGGTTGGAACTTTGGGTGTCTACCGTTTAGAGGAACTCTTCTTTGGGTTTTTCAGATTCGATCTTCAAAAGGCTACAAAGGTTGTATTCTAATCTTCTCTTGTTTAATTTCGTTAATTTTGTTTTGTTTGCTAAAGTTTTGTACAATGATCCGTGAAAGAGTATGATTTTGTAAAGTTTTAAAAATGCTTCCGCTCGCTTTGAATTTGTATCATACTCCAAGAGAAATGGTACTCTAGTGGATACTTGGTCATGTGACTTGGAACCAACTTTTGAAGGAAACCAATACTTAGGAGATGGATGCGTTGGTATGTATTTATACAATAACTTTCTGTTATGTGATCTTCATTTAACTACTTTACTTACATATGTTATGTTTTAACCAATCACAAGATAGTCTAGATAATATTGGGGTGAGTTTAGGTTCAAATCTCACTTGCAACGCATCTTTATCTTTGAATTGACCTTGAAAAAGTCACAAATGGTAACGGTACTGTATATATGAATAAAGTACACTTTCTATGTAGTCTTAAGAGAAATGTTATATGTTTATCGTTTGTTTTATAACATATACTTTATATATGGGCTTTTAGTTACGGAAGACTGTGCAAAGTGCAGGAATGAAGGAGGTTTTTGTGAGTATTCGTTTCCAACATACGTAAACCTTAATTGTACTTATTATACAAATAGTGGATTGTTACCTGAAGAAGGACAAAGCAACAAGATATCCTTGGGCATTATTCTAGGTACGTAAAGCCGGCCTATATATTCTACTACATGGTTAACTATAGTCCATTTACGCCCTCTACCTTTAATACTCATCTTCACTGGTGTCTAAACTGGAAAACTCTTCTTTTTTAACATGTGTACGCCCTCTATTATTGTTAATAACTTTGTTTGGAATGAGAATTTGAAGATGGGGCAAGGATAAAGCAGTTTTACGATACCAGTCAATGCAATTTTCTTGAACAAAACAAATGATGAAATATAATAACTCATGTAGATTTATAATGTTCAAGATGTCACTGATTAGTTGTAGATAATATGATTTGATATTGCATACTTGTAAAACAATCATATAACAGAGCTTATGTGGCTCTTTACTACTTAAAATGCCATGAACTTGAGCAATATTAGACCATAAAGTCAATATATTTCTATTATGTCAAAATTCTACGTATGATGTAAAACATTATTTCCATATAGTATGTAGATGTTCAGTACACAGGTTGCTATTCTAGTTTTTACTATGTCTAAGTGCAACATATGATGTAAAACCGTTCAGATTAAGAGATCAATAATCTCTTTATAAGCCTAATTACTTTACATTATATATGGGTTTTGCATCCAGGCGTTAGCATAAGCATGGGTGTACTTTGTCTCGTGGTATTGAGCTATGTATTTTACAAACTGATCAAGAGAATAAAGGAAAATAGAAGAAGGAAAAGGTTTTTCAAACGCAACAGTGGTTTACTTCTAAAACAACAACAAGAAGCTGATTCATCTTTAGTTAATAAAACCATACTTTTCACATCACGTGATTTGCAAAAGGCCACCGATAACTTCAACGAGAATAGAATTCTCGGTAGAGGAGGCCAAGGTACGGTGTATAGAGGAATGTTAGTAGATGGAAGGATCGTTGCGGTCAAGAAGTCAAAAGTAGTTGATGAAAGCCAATTAGAACAATTCATCAACGAAGTTGTGATTCTTTCACAAGTTAATCATAGGAATGTTGTCAAATTATTAGGATGTTGTTTGGAAACCGACGTTCCTCTTTTAGTTTCCGAATTCATTTCAAATGGGACATTATATGATTGTCTTCACAACAATAATGACGAATATCCATTGTCTTTGAATATGAGATTACAAAAAGCGACAGAGGTTGCAGGAGCACTCGGTTACTTGCATTCATCAACTTCAATTCCAATATATCATAGAGACATTAAAACTAGCAATATACTTTTGGATGATAAGAATAGAGCTAAAATTGCGGACTTTGGAACTTCAAGATTTGTTTCATTAGAGCAAACTCACTTGACTACTATAGTCAAAGGTACGTTTGGCTACCTAGATCCTGCATATTTTCTATCTAGCCAATTCACTGAGAAGAGTGATGTTTATAGTTTTGGAGTTGTTTTGGTTGAACTTTTGACCAGAGAAAGACCAATTTCCTTAACTAGATTTGGTGAACATAGAAATTTGGCTACATATTTTATGTTGGCTATGGAAGAAGAGCGTGTTATGTCTATTTTTGATGCAACGATCGTTAACGAAGGTTCTAGGGATGAGCTTCTAGCTATAGCTCACATTGCATTACGGTGTTTGAATATGAATGGAAGAAACAGACCAACAATGAAAGAAGTAGCTATGGAGTTAGAAAACTTACGAACATCACACATTCCATCTACGGTTCAAACCAATATTATACCTTCAGTGTACGAGGATGGGTTTTCGATGGTTACCTATGATGATACAACCTCAACATTCTTGAGTTTAGATAATAACATTAGTCAATGATACAAAATGTGATCAGAATGGTCAAATTTTTCTTACAAAATGTGTTTTATATTTTTTACATTCTCGAATCTTGATAATAACATTAGTCAATGAATGACAATGATACAAAATACGATCAAATTGGTCAGATTGTGTTTTGTTCTTACAAATTGTGTTTTATATTTTTAGTTCGTTTTGGTAGTCAGCGTGTAAGATTCAATAGTTTTTACTCCCTCTTTTCAACTTACAGAAACTCCCAAAAAAATAAAAATAAAATAAAATAAAGTTGGATGGCATTTCTACAAAAATTTAGTACGAGTAGTTGTTTAATACCAAAGGTTTTTTTTTTTTTTTTTTTTTTTTTTTTTTTTTTTTTTTTGGGAGTTTCTGTAATTTGAGAAGAGGGAGTAAAATTTAAGGGAATATAGCCGTCTGTCAATTCGATATGCCGGTATACTGTGTGGAGTATCTTCATGTTACAAAAACACACTTACCCTTTTCATTGCACTTTTTAATCTGCTAACTTAAAACTAGACTAGATAGAAGTCAACAAACGATAAGGTAAGGTAAGAATCTTCTGAAAACTAACGAGTACTACTATCTGCCTTAATTCCCTGCCCAATTTTTTTTTATTGAGAGTTAAGACACTGAACTAAGTTAACTATGAAATGTCATATATATTCATCCATAAATCAAATTAAGACACATTTTCGACATCTATTTATTGACAAACTCTTGTAAGTGGTATTTTCTTTTAAATTCAACGTTCCCCCTTTATCTCTCACATCTCGTATAACGGTGGTTTGGCCTTTTATATTAAAACCCTGGTTTAACTATAATTTCATTCAAATTTTGATTTAAACGAAATCGAACCATATGCAAATTAGGTTTTCATTTGCTTTCGGTTTTGAAACTGTATTTTGTTTCAGTTTTGTTTTCTTAAATTTATAAATCAAATTAACCGAACAAAATAAATTGAGAAAAATCTGAAAACTGAACGGTGGACACTCTTCCTCTTATTTAAAATAGACTTAAACATTTACATATACATATCATGGATTAAAACTTGAAGGCCCTTTAAAAGTTGGGGTTCGTATGTAATCAGGTTGCTTGTATTGATCCATCAACTGTTGATGCATCAACTGCTTATATTGATCCATCAACTGCTTGTATTGGAAATCGTGAGCGAAAGGGCTAATATTCCAAATTCACTGCAGCATTTGACATGGCTAACCAACAATTACTCGTCAAGGAAACTAATATGGCACCAATTTATTCCTATCACTTTTTTAACTTTTAAACCTTGTTGATAAACGTAGTTTTTCTCATATAAAAAAATATATAAATCACATACTTTAGTAGTAACTGCATCGAAGATTAGTTAAAGATCACGTGGATAGTCCATGTGAATAGTTTTAACGGACTCAGTTAACCTTCGTTAAGGTGATGGATGAAATTCGGACTTTAAAATTTTTTTAAGGATGAAAAATGCAGAAACTAAAATACACAGAGGAAACGGACAAAAAGTGAAAAAACACATACAAAAAGAGCAATTTTGTATATTTTTTTCCTTTCTTTTTCTGTAACACCGGGTCTGTTTGAAGATGTATTCACATTTCACAACATTAATAATTTTCATAACCCTGTAATCGAAACTATACTTAACTCCGACTAAATGATCCATTGTATGTCCTATCAAAGATTCCAATTGATTGGGCCTTGAATGCTTAAACTTTCCAAGGAAACCCGACCCGGTCCAAAACAAATCCGGAGTCTTCACAACATAGTATCGTTGTTTTCTTTTTCATTCCCTGTGTGCTTTCCATCAATATCTGAAAGATGCAAGCATTATTGATGCTCATACATCCAAACCCAAATCGAATAATACATTCTTTTTGTAAATCAAGATTAGGGTTTTTAAATTCAAGATTAGGGTTTACAAATTTATACTGCAGCTCAAAGACCACCCAACAAGACGATGACGAAATTGTTAAAGAGATTACTTTTATTCTCAATCAAACTGATTGGGTTTCAGGTATCAAATCATTTCAAAACCCACATAAGAAACTTAACCCGGATTTAGTCCAATCAATTCTTCTTCAAAATCAATCATGTGATCCAAAAAAGCTGCTTACTTTCTTCAATTGGTCAGCTACTGAAATGGGTACTTCTCAAAATTTGAAATCTTTTTTGATTCTTTCATTGTACTTTTGTAACAAAAATCAGTTACGAAATGCTAGTGGCGTATTAGACAAAATGATAGATACCCGTAAACCGATTTCGGATGTTGTTGATGCTGTTACAAGTGTTGGATTAAGTTCCGTAGGGTTTACACAACTTCTTTATGCTTATAAGAATAAATGTATGTTGGATGAAGCTGTTAGTTTATTATTAAGTTACAAGTATGCTGATTGTTTTCCAAATTCAATTTGTTTGAATTCGTTGATGAGCGATTTGTTGAAGAATAATAAGTTGGATTTGTTTTGGAAGGTGTATGAGAGGTTAGTTGAGGCTAATGTATCACCTGATGTTTATACGTATAGTAATTTGATTAACGCCTATAGTAGAAGTGGGAAAATGGAAGACGCGAAAAGGGTATTTTCGGAAATGGAGAAGATTTGTAGTCCTAATTTGGTAACATACAATGTTTTAATCGGTGGGTTATGTAGATATGGACGTGTTAATGAAGCCGTTGAGTATAAGAAATCGATGATTGAAAAGGGTTTGATTCCCGACGAGCATACGTACAATGTAATAATAGATGGATTATGCAAAGCAAAAAGATCAAGTGATGCAAATTCGGTTTTGAGTGATATGAAAAATTTAGGTTTGACTCCAAAGCATGTTGCTTTTGATTCTTTAATTAACGGGTTCATGAAAGAAGGTAAAATAGACGAAGCTTTAAGCTTAAACGATGAAATGGTGTCGAAGATTAACGAACCTCGATTGACTTTACGGTCGATTAACAATCTAATGAAGGATTTGTTGAAACTAAATAAAATGGAGTCTTTTTGGAATGTGTATGAAAAAATGTTGAAAAAGAAGTTAGAGCCTGATGATTTTACGTACACTAATTTGATTGGTGGTTATGCAAGAGATGGAAAATTAGATGAAGCTAAAAGATTGTTTTCTGAAATGGGGATGAAAGGTTATAAACCGAGTTTGGTAACACACAATGTGCTTATTAGTGGGTTATGTAAAGTAGGCCTTGTTGATGAAGCTTTTGAGTTAAAACGTTCGATGGAGAAAAAAGGTTTGAGACCCGATATTTTTACTTACACGAGTTTAATTGACGGGTTATGTAGATTGAAGAGATCAGTAGATGCAAAATTACTGTTAGAAGATATGGTAATTATGGGTTTGTCTCCTGATAATATAACTTATACTGCGTTGATTGATGGGTTTTTAAAACAAGGTGAAGTTGATGAGGCGTTTAAGTTAAAAGATGAAATGGTTGAAAAAGGTGAAGAAGTTAATCTTGTGACGTTTAATTGTATTATAGATGGGTTGTGTAAGCTTGGTTTATTCGAAAAGGCGATCGAGATTCTTGAAGGAATGAAGGAAAAAGGTGTTTCACCCGATGTTTATTGCTATAATTCGTTAATTCTTGGTTTGTGTAAGGGGGATAAATTGGAAAAAGCTCGAGTCTTTTTAGATCAAATGATGGAAAATGGTGTAAAGCCTAATGCTTTTACGTATGGGGCGGTTATTTCGGCTTATAATAATATTGCACAAGTTAAAACTGCTAATATGTATTTTGAAGAAATGATTGGTTATGGAATTGTTCCCGATCAAGTTGTTTTAGCATCGATGATTGATGGTCTTTGTAAAGAAGGAAACTCGAAAGAAGCGATTTTGAATTTGAGAAATTTGGTGGGAAAAAGTTTTCTTCCCGATGTACAAATTTACAATGCATTTGTACAAGGCTTTTCAAAGAATCAAATGATGGAGTTAGCAATTGAAGTTGTTTTAGAGGCCCAAGAAAAAGGTTTTTGTCTCGATGTTTTCGCTTATAGTTCTTTGATTTCGGGGTTCATTAAACAAAATGAAATCGAACGCGCTTTCGAGTTTTTTAATGATATGTTAAAGAAGAATGTTCGTCCGAATATTGTCACGTATAATAGTTTGATTAACGGGCTATGTAAAAGTGGTGATGTAACGAGGGCACGGGAGTTGTTTGATGAACTCCCGAAAAAAGGCATAATGGTCAACACTTTGACTTATTCGATAATGATCGATGGATATTGTAAATCGGGGAATCTTTTTGAGGCGTTTAGGTTATTAGATGAGATGGGTATGAATGGGATTCAAGCAGACGAGTTTGTTTATGGATCACTCGTGAACGGTTGTCAAAAAGAAGGTGATACCGAAAGGGCATTTTTGGTATTTGATAGAATGTTAAATTGTGGGCTTGGATCAACACCAACTTTCAACACTTTAATTGACTGGTTTTGCAAAAAAGGGAAATTTTCTGAAGCTTTGGTTTCGATCGATGAACTGAAGACGAGAGGGGTGACAGTTGGTTTTGACACGTGTAAGACTCTGATTGTTGGATTGAAAAACGGTGGTTATGATGACGTGGCAAAGGTTTTTGAAAAAATGGTGAAGTTTGGTTGGGTTGCAGGTTCAGTTAGTTTAAACGATATGATGAGTCAAGAAGAAACCGATGTGAGAGAGGTTAATACATCAAATGAAGCAGCATTATAAGTTGAAAATATTTGAATCTTTTTCTGCCGATTCATTGATCCGTTGTTAATATCCGTTCAAGAAATTGTTACCGAAACGTTTAATGACAGCAAATAAAACTAAAGATCGTTACGCTCACTCTCTTCAGGCAACTTTTCATAATCTTTTCTATATTTTTTTTTTTCTTTTTTTCTTTTTTTCTTTTTTCTATTCTAAAAGCACATTGTACATGCCATTAATCCTTTTTTGTGTTCTACATTGCCTATAATAATTGTTATTTTGCAGAGAAGAGAAGAAAATAAGTTTAAGGAGTTTGGCGAAAATATTTTGTTCTTGTTGTCAAATGAAATCGGACAGATTGATTCTCAACGCCGGCGTATTTGAGTATTAAAACTTCTCCGTAAGTAATGAACAGTTATATTGTTAATGTACATAGATTTATAGTTGTTATGTACGATTAATGTATTACATATAATATAAATATATTTCTAGAATTTATATAGTAATCGGATTATTTATTTAAATGATCTTGGAGGTCTATGCTGTAATAATACACTTTCAGCGAGTTTTCACCATTGATTCTGTTTGACCCATTTTGTATAGCCAATCTTAATTTATCTGTATGATACTGAATCTATGGGTTATTAGTAAATGGGTCAAAAGTGCCACCTCTAAGTTTTTTGTATTCCATTGTTCACTCATAACTTGCTTTGATAAACAGGTTGGTGATGTAGAAGACTCGAACATCAGTGATGTTTTTTTGAATACGCTCACCGATTTCTTGATACCGATGAACATATATGAGGGAAGGTCTTGGTTCATTACTTAATAATGAAGAAGTAAGTAACTACAAACTTCATTACAACTATATTTATTATATAAATTTAGTTGGTTTATTTAAGAATTAGAATTACACAAAACTTTAGTTGTCTATACATAGCTTCACTATAACTTCCATATGCAATTAGCCATAATCAGTTGCGACTAGTAAATCAAGTCAACTGTACTAAGTCAACAACTTCATATAGTGTTTGTAAGCAGAGTATTGCATTGACATTTGAAAACAGCAATTTCCTTGTATCGTGTTTACTTAATTTGGAAGTAACTACCTATAAATGGTTGGTTCAGTTCGACACGTTTACATATGAACTGGTTGATTTGGGTTGTTTTTTTTTATTTAAAACGGGTCAAAGGAGTCACATAAGAAAATCATAACTGTTCAAGAGAAAAATTGTGCATCATTTTATTGCGACTACATAGATGGAACACTAGCAGATAATAGGCCATAGTAGGCAAAATTAAACAACAAAATGTCATAGATACGGCCTACAATAAAACTGGGATTTAATCATTTAAAGAATACTTTAATATGTAGTAAATGACCAAAAGCATAGAAAAGTTTAAGCTTTTTAAGTATGAGTTCTGACTTGGGAGATATGAATAACTGTATCTTGTCTTATATATTTTATAATAAAATGACCTGTATATTTTATATAGAATTATAAGTGGTTTAGCTTAGTTAACTACTCATTTGAACTTTGGTTCACTTTTTTATCATTCATATCCTGGAACAAGTTAATATCTCTTTTAGTTTATGATCACTGTAGTATGAAGTTTGTTATGTCTCATTTGTACCGTTCACCTCATTTTGTATTTTGTAATGTTTGTTAGAAGGTATTAAGCTCTTAACTGCATCAATATCTATTATGTTTTTGTAGGAAAGATCTTTGTTGCATCGTCACCATATGATCAGATTTCTTCCAGCCAATTTTGAAAGATCCAATGTTATGGAGATGATAAAGATGAAAGAGGAGGTTAACGATCAAGTTATTTGATTTAATGTTATTTCTGTCAGCTGACATGAATACAATTTTGGCTTACTTGTGTTTCATTTTTGTAATTGTTCAATTTTGGTTATAGATATATAAATATAATAAAAATAAATAGGATAGAATGTGAAGGAAAATAGATGCAAATATAAACACAGTAGTAGATGGTGTGAGTTTAGGTTGAAAAAAGAGGTCCTTCTCAAATTACAACCATTGTTATTTTTATTGTTATTGTTATACATATATGTACATTAGCAGAGCAAAGAATGTTGTTTTGGAGTGAGAAATTCATGTTCATAAAAGGGTTCTTTCCGTTTGTTTTCAATGGTGTATCAATGTTTTTAGATACAGTAATATTTTTCTGTTTTGTTAACATTTGGAACTTTATGTAAATGGAGGACTCACACGGGTTGAGGGAAGGCCAAAGCAAAATTGGACTCGCACGTTTTCGTTTCTATATGAGTTTTGCGTTGGTCCTTTTTAAGAAAAATAAAGTAGTACTTCGTATAAGAATAAGAAGTCATATATTGATTTGTATAATGCAGGTAGTAACATTACTTCAATTAGTCTAAGTTATATCATTCAATTTTCATCTTTTTCTTTTTGTGTGTATATATATATATATATATATATATATATATATATATATATATATATATATATATATATATATATATATACACTCTCAATTATATACACTCTCATAACCTATTAGATTTGTAGTAAAATACAGCGAAATTCTTTTAGATCGTGTGCTACTTGAAATGGAGGTGCTTTGTTTTTTTTGGTTGATAAATGCCACGTTCCAGTTGTTAGAATGAACGAGGTCAAGGTGGGCTCCTCTTTTGCAGCGTCGACTTCTTCGGTTCCTTCGAGCTCCGTTACAGATGTGGCTCCGGTTCATATTGGGTTAATCACGTTTGTTTAGATCTTGTTTGTGTAATTGATTTATTTGTTAGGTGTTGTAGTCTAGATCGTAAAATCTATGCAAACAAAATTGTTTTAGATTATCAAATGGTTTTTTATTTAAATTATGTTCTTTCGGAGAAAAGATAGAATATAACACGAGAATAGTTATGAAAAATTAAATATTTGAAGTTGAAAGGATTAAAACTGTAAATTTCTTTAATGACTTGCTCTTTAATGGTTGTCACCATGATAAAATTATGAAAAAGCAGGTTCTCGTTGAAAAATTGAAAGCCATTATTTTAGTATCGGATACTTCAAAACCAAAACCCTAAAATTCACTCTCTTTTCATCTCCATTAAATCTGCAAATGCGATTTTTAAAACATCAAAAACAATGATGAAATTACTACATCCATACAGAAAGCTATACACCATCAGCAACAAAAGCAGGTTCATCTTAAGTTATCAATCCAGAAATCATTCCACTCAAATCGATGAACAACAGATAGTCACTGAAATCACATCAATACTTCAAAACGGAAACTGGCCCCACATCCTCAATTCATCACCCAATGTTTTAAGAAACCTAAACTCAGGTGTAATTCAATCTGTTCTTCAGCAAAATCAACAATCAGCTGACCCAAATCGTCTTCACAATTTCTTCAATTGGTCAATTCATCAATTGGGTATTTCTCAAACCCTAGATTCTTTCTTGATTTTAGCTATTACTTTTATTAATTCAAATCAGTCTAGGCTTGCTAGTGTTGTATTAGGTCAAATGATCGAAACCCGAAAACTCGTTTCGGCTATTATGGATTCGATTGATACCTTTTTTGTGGGTAATGATGATGGGAGTATAAAGTTTAAACCTTTAATATATGGGATGATTGTTGATGTGTATAAGAATAAAGGGTTGTTAAATGAAGCTGTTTTTGTTGTGTTAGGCGTTAATAGTACTGAATCTTTTCCGGGTTTGGTATGTGTTAATTCTTTGATGACAACTTTATTAAAGTATCGAAAAAACGAGATGTTTTGGAAGGTGTACGAGAAAATGGCAGAGTTCAAGATTGTTCCCGATGCGTATATTTATACTAATTTGATTAGTGCTTTATGTAAAGACGGAAAATTGAGTGAGGCGAAACGGGTTTTTGTTGAAATGGGCGAAAATGGTGTTAGCCCTAGTTTGGTCACGTATAACGTACTCGTTGGTGGATTATGTAGACGTGGGCTTATTGACGAAGCATTTGAGCTTAAAAGTGTAATGACCGAAAAGGGTTTTGTTCCAGATCGGTTTACTTATACAACACTAATAGACGGGTTATGCAAAACGAGGAGATTAAAAGAGGCAAAATTGGTTTTAGACGATATGTCAAAATTAGGAGTTTATCCTGATCATGTTTCGTATAGTGCGTTAATTGACGGGTTTATGAAACAAGGGTGTGTTGATGATGCTTTAAAGTTAAAAGATGAGATGCTTGGTTACGGAATTAGGTTAAATGTTGTGACGTATAGTTCGATTATATCTGGGTTATGCAAAGCTCGTCGATTTGAAGAAGCAAATGGGATTTTGATAAGTATGAAAAAGGAAGGTACTTTTCCTGATGTTTATTGTTATAATTCACTTATAATTGGTCTTTGTAACGATAAAAGAATGGATGAAGTGCAATCTGTGTTAGTTCAAATGGGGACTAATGGTGTAAAGCCGAATGCTTTTACTTATGGTCCTGTTATAAATGGTTATAGTAAGATTGGAGAAATGGAAATGGCGGATAAATACTTTAACGAGATGGTTAACTGTAATATAATTCCAGATCGTGTTATATTTACATCTATGATCGATGGTCACTTTAAACGAGGTAATACAGATGGAGCTTTTTCTGTGTTTAATAGTATGATTGAAAAAAATATCGTTCCTGATGTATATATTTACAGTGTACTTATAAACGGTCTTGCTAGAAACGGATTAATGGAAAAAGCTCGCGAGGTTTTGTTCGAACTCGTGAATAAAGGTTTGAATCCGGACGTTGTTACTTACACCACTCTTGTTTCTGGTTTTTGTAGAAAAGGTGATTTTCAAGAAGCGTTTAATATGGTTGATGAAATGATTAGTAAAGGGATTAATCCAAATATTGTTACTTACAATGTTTTAATTGGTGGATTATGCAAATCGGGTGATTTTAAAAGGGCTTGTGAGTTAATTGATGAAATACCGTCTAAGGGTTTGATACCTAACAGTATGAGTTATGGTACGATAATTGATGGATACTGCAAATCGGGGAATTTGAATCTAGGGTTTGAGTTATTTGATAAGATGATTCGAAATGGAATGAAACCGGATCTTGTTGTGTATAATATCCTTCTTAACGGATGCTGCAAAGAAAAGGATATCGAAAAGGCGTTGACTTTATTCAACAAAATGGTGGAATTAGGGTTTGTTTCCGCACATACGTACAACACGCTGATTGATTTGTATTGCAAGTTAGGGAAAATAGTGGAAGCAGATGAGTTATTAAAAGATATGATTGAAAATAAGAAAATAAAACCTAATCATGTTACTTTTACTATCTTAATCGATTGTTATTGTAAAGCTGAAATGATGGAAGAAGCAGCAGATCTTTTTATCGAGATGCAAAATCGTAATTTGATGCCGACAGTTGTAACGTACACATGTTTAGCTTATGGTTATATGAGATCGGGAAATAAATCGAAGATGATTTCGATATTTGAAGATATGGTAGCAAAAGGTATTAGTTTAGATAAAGCTGTATACAACATGTTGGATCAAGAACAAGGTGGATTAGAGAAAACTTTTATGGTTTTTGATGAGTTATTACAAAAGGGTTTATCGGGTCGAGATTTTTATGATAAATTGGTTGATGGGTTGTGTCAAAATGGTAAATTTAGTGAAGCGGTTGCATCGATTGATGAAATCGGGAAACGGGGGGTTATGTTGAGTTTTGCTACGTGTAGTACTTTAGTACGCAGTTTGCATAGTGCAGGGTATAAGAATAAGTTAGGTGGAGTTTTGAAAAGTATGGAAGGGTTTGGGTGGGTCCCACAATCTTCGAGTTTAACTGATTTCATTAATCAGTATGAAGGTGATGATATCTATCTACCAAAGCAAGTTGTATGAACGTTTGGTTTTTGAAGAAATTTGGTGTTAGTTGGAACCACGAAACACGGTTAATAGTTTATAAAAGCAGGTAAATACGGGTGCTTTAACTTATAGTAATGATCATTTTTTTTTTTTAATTTCCCGGTTGACTAATTTACATTGTTGTGCTTAGTTTTTTTTTATTTTTTTATTTTTTTTTTATCATTTTTGACTCGATGATTTGGGAATGAAAGTAGTTTGTTTGCTACAGTACAACGTAAACTAGAGGTGGCAAATTGGGTAACTGTTCATAGGTGGTTAGGGCTGAAACAGGATTTTAGTATGATTCAGAACACATCAGGTTGGGTTGATCCATTTTAGTTGATGTCAGTTCTTAATTCTCAATAAGCAATTAACGTGTTAACTATGATAATCTACGCGTCTTTATTAGATATAAAATTTGAAATAAAAAGCGATTGCCAAGTTTGTATGCATTAAAAATACATAGTTAATAAAAATCACCCTGCTGACTTATTTCATTTGTTGCTAGTTTCTAACTTGACATGTTTGAAATGACACATAACCCATATTGACTCGTTGATAAGCTAATGGGTCCAGATTGCCACCTCTTCATTAGGTTTCTCTTTGTTCTAATGTTATTTGCTATGGACAGATTTCATCTCATGGATGCGAGATTCATAAGCTAGCACTTGGGAAAGGCGAAATTGTACATACATATCGAGCTAATGATACTGAAATAGTCGAATAGATTGAGTTTCTCATTGTTGTAGTTGCTTTTACTATCTTTAAGTTGTAACAATTTTCTTTATTGTCATGATAGTGTTATCATAATGATACTCAAAAAGATGTTAATGCATTGGTTATGTACTCGTATAATGTTATTGATTAAAAATGGACAAAAAGTGTTTGCAGCTCAACCCAATCCTTCCCGAAACCCATTTTGACCCATACCCAAATCCGTTTTCGCAATTTAGTATTTATATTGCAAGTTATATATGTATAACTATGACAATTACATATTTTAATCTCATAAATCAGCTTTTGAGTCCTTGTACTTGGTGCTATCTCTTTGCTGCTCTTAACAGGGCAAGAATTTCGATATCATCGATTCCCAATTCTGTAACAAGCTGATGTGGTGTTTTGCCTTCCATGTCTGGTTCTAGCGAATTAGCTCCCCTATAAAAAAAATATCATCACATAGAGAACATCAGTTGGACTTTTTATATATTACCTGAACAGTTTTGTGTCAAAACAGGTCACGGGTCGAACGGGGCAGATTTTTTAGATGTGTCAAACGTGTTGTCTAAATGGGTTAGGTCGGGTTGGGTCGAGACTCATTTCTTAAACTCGTAAAAATAATATTTTTAAAATCTCGTAAAGACCCGTTAAGACCTATTAAGGACCCGTTGGACCTTATATATATTTGTTAGGCTTCATATGGGTCTAAATTGGACCCATTCTTTAACCTTTTTTATAGGTTAAATACCTAACCCAATGGACCCATTTTTCATAATGGGTCCAAGTGCTGGGTATAGAAAAGTCTTTGCAAGTCAACTAGTATGGCTCGTACTAATAAACAACTTGTATCGACCCAAACCCATTTTACCACCCTCCAGCTTATAAATATCAGTAAACAAAATCATTACCTTCTAAGAAGTAACTTTGCAATTTCAAGTCTTTTTCTAATTATACAATGATGCAACGGCGTTTGAACCTTTGAATCAGACGCGTTAACATTTGCACCGTGCTGTAACAGCAACTCAACCATAGTACAGTCAGCATTTTGACAAGCAACGTGAAGTAACGAGCATCCGTTAAGAGATTCGTTAGTCAACGGGTCGTCAACTTCTCTTATCGAGGCAAAAGATCTCGAGGATTCATCCGTAGCGTAATCTTTTAAGTAGTCAAATTCATGGTCAACATTACTTTGGTCTTCAAAGTGCATGATTCGAGCTACTGATGAAGACGATGTATATGATGCGTGTCCATGCGCTGCGTTTACGTCTGCCGAACATAATGTGATTAATAGGTAAACTGCCTTTTTGTCATTAGCACGAACATTTTCCCATAATTGTTGTTCGAGTAAAATAAGGTGATGTGGGTCCGTTACTTTTTGAATAAATCGCCTTTCTGCATACTGCACCAGGATGAAACTTCACTATTTATCAGCAAGTAATAGTAAAACAGACTAATTTCATAAAAAAAGTAACTAACTTTGAACTTCGCTCGAATTTATATTTACTCACTGATAAAAAGATGTAAACTTTATAATTTCTATATTCTTGGAAAGATGCTAAATTTGATACAAGTAAGTAGTTAACTGAATTTAGATATGAAAAAGATCATATTTTTGGTTAGCCCAAATGGTGAAATTTAAATTTTAAGTCACTTTTAATAAATGCATTTTAAAAGTTGATAACCTTTTTATGATTTTGAATACAATATTACCAAGGGGTAATGATATTTCCACCACACTTTTTAACATATCCAACACAAGTATGCATTAATGGGTTGTACTGTACAACTTGTTATATGAGAAGGTAATTTACAAAATTACCTTTGCATGAATGAACTTCTCCTTTACTGATATATGATCATCAAAACTTGGCTTCCGACATGACTCTGCTGAGTTATCAGACTCCATTGATCTGCACCATAATCCAACGGTCAATAACAACTCAATAAACACAATATTTTTTTCCACAATTAAATTAATAAACCGCGATATAAGTAAACTTTATTACCTTGTAGTCAACAATTTCTCCCATATTGAATTAGCAAATACATTCCCAACTGTACGAAACAACGAAATAACAGAAGGTTCCCAAACCTTAACATCAAGTTCTAAAGATCGTACCTTCGATATATGAACACCAAGATTACGATGTACACCAGAACACTCGATACAAACAAGTATACCAAGATTTAAAGAAGCCCAATCGGGTTCAGGGGACCCACAATCAGCACATTTATTGTTACCAGCTACTTTTTTTAATGAATCAACAGGTCTTTCACTTTTAGCACCGTATTGTAATTGTTGTGAACTTCTACATACACGCATCATATTTCCAGAATTTCGATCCTTCTCAAATAAATCTTCAGATTCAATCGGTTCTTGAACAAATTGTTTTTCTCCAGAATTGGTTTCACATGTAGGACTGCTACATAAATGCTGCAAAAAAAAAAAAAAAAAAAAAAATTATAAAAACGAGATGATTCAACATTTTAATCTTAAATTTCTAATAAGAAACTTGAATAATTACTAAAATGCAGAAAATTTAGATATTAGACACATACCCTCTCAGGTGATTGCGAAGTTAATAAAGACGCTATTACTCCGTTTATTTTTTCTATCCAAATCAATTGTTCCAGTGAACTTTCTGCCTGCATATCAAATAAAAGACGTTTATGGACTAAAAATAAACTTTGGGTTACTTATGACATGTTTAGTCCATTGACCTGTTTCCTTAAAATCAAATACTTTTACTCGTTTGACCCATCAGACATTAAACATAGCAAAAAAAGCGCCCATTTTCTAATAAATGGGTCGAAATTGCCACCTCAGGTAATTGGGTTACTTTTGACATGTTTATCCCACTGACCCAATTCCTTTAAAGCCGATATTGTTGTTACTCTAACCAATCAATTGTTAAACATAACCAAAGGATTCATTTTCCAATAAATGGGTCAAAATTCCCACCTCAAGTAATTGGGTTACTATTGACATGTTTATTCCATTGACCCGTTTCCTTTAAAGCCAATATCTTTTTACTCGTTTGACCCATCAGACACTAAACATAACCAAAGCGATTCATTTTCCAATAAATGGTCGAAATTGCCATCTCAGGTAATTGTGTTACTTTTGACATGTTTATTCCATTGACCCGTTTCCTTTTAAGCCAATAATATCTTATTCATTTGATCCATCAGACATTAAGCATAACCCATCAGACATTTACTCATTTTTCAACAAATGGGTCAAAATTGCCACCGCCGGTTATTGGGTTACGCTTGACATGTTTATTCCATTGACTCGTTTCCTTTAAAGCCAATATCTTTTTACTAGTTTGACCCATCAGACAATAAATATAACGAAAGCGATTCATTTTCCAGTAAATGGGTCGAAATTGCCACCTCAGGTAAAGCCAAAGTATACTGTTTATCAACCATTTATGATCAAAGACAATATAAAAAACTCACCTGCAAAGTGTATATCTTTGTTGGCGAGATAATTCTAAAACAGAATCTGAGATCTGATTGTTCTGCATCAGGCTTTATTGTTGATGTAAGAAGGTTAACCGTATGACGCGTAACATCGTTTACGCCTCCATGATAATGCGACGATAGCCACCGACTCAGTAAACCGGGCCCACATTCAGAGGGATTATTTCTTTGTGCACCAGATCCCTGAAATTTATCTCAAACAATTAAATTTAGATTCTATAATGTAAACGGGAGACAATGGTATTTTGAAACGTTAATATATTTGACTTACAGAAGGTTTGGTCAACTGTTTGCGATAGTAATACAACATTCCTCGGTTATCAAGAACAAAAAATCTTCTTTTCCAGTCCCCTCTCAAATTCGAGGAGCGTTTTGATAAATATCCTTGTTTAATGTTTTGAACCTAAACTATTGAATCTTTAGACATTATAATGTAGAAAATTATAAATGTTTCAAAGGTGGTAAAATGAGCGGGTCGGATGAGTTTGGTAACAGGTCAAAATGAATAAGTTTTGGTATGTTTGAAACTGATCGGGTCGGGCTGGGTTGACTTTCAGTGCATAATTGTTAAGTTTCTGTAAATAAACTATAGAAAAAGTTACGTGATTGGTCCCTGTGGTTTACCACAGATTACGCGAGTGGTCACTGTACTATTTTTGACGTGATTGGTCACTGTGATTTGCACAAGTTACGCCGTTGGTCCCTATCACTAACGGTCGTTAAAAAAATTCGTTAACTCGTGACATTTGCAAAGCATGTGAGGGTAGATTAGTCATTTTGATAAACTATATATCAAATATGATTATATGAACACTAATTTTCTATGTTTTCAGTAAAAATATAATCTTTTGAATACACTTTGAATAACTTTTGACCCGTTTCCATTTGACCCGTTAGAGATAAAACACAAACATAAGATGGTAACAGAGTACCTTCCCCTCTGCAGCAGATTGCATAACCGATTGTATCATTTTATGCGAACTTCTTGAAGGTTGTTGCGTTAAATGGCCATTACTAACGGTAATATTACATAATAATTTATTTCCAAAATCAATGTGCTTTTTGTACTCTTGAATCCTTTCATTTAACGCCTGCTGTTCGGAAACATAGTTTTGTCTACACTTTTGCGCGTGTTCTAATACCTGTCGCATATACGGTTCCATTTGATGTAACAACTCGTATCCTTGTTTAAAATAACGAAGATGGGCGTCCATTGCCTCACCCACCGATTCCAAAAACTCAAATCTCTTTTTCGCCTCAACGTTCGACAAGGCACAAATCTGAAGTTATATTGTAAAAAGTCGTTATTGCCCTTCATAGTAAAGAATATAAATCTAGGTGGATATGAGTTTTTAAGTACCAGTTTGAAGCGAGCTTGCTCGAATATCATTCTCGCATGGTAAAGTTCCTGGAACGTCTCTCTACCAAATTAGAATCATAAATAACGATGATTACCTTGTACATGGCAAACGGGTCGGGTTGGGTCGAGACCTGAACCGGTTTTGGGTCAAAATGGGTCATTGGTCGAAGGGGTCAGAATTTTTAGACGGGTCGGGTCTAAATGAGACACCACATATACCTCTTCTGTTGCGTTAGCTACTTCATTCCGAGTACTTTTCCTCAACGATAAATACTTGTCACGTATCTGCACAAAAAAATGCAAATCTAATAACAAGTCATATATATAAAAACAATGATATGTACACACGTACGAGTAGCGATAAAGTATAAATTACCTGACTATAAACAGCATCAGCTTTATCGAAACGTTTCCTAGCTTCCTGCATCATACACAATTCATAACATAAAAGTTAAAAGTTGGTTTAAAAACCATATTTTATAAAATTTAAAGAGTATATCATGAAACCTTGATATCTTGAAGCTCAACAGTGGTGAACCGCAATAACCTTTCACTTAGTGTATTATCAATCTAAAAACGACAAGTGTGCAACATTAGAAAATGGAACGTTACGTGTGTTTGAGTGTTATCGTGGTAATATTAGTTGAAAAATCAAGACCTGAGATTGAAGATTTTCTTTGTATGTTGCAACTTCTCTCAAAATATTTGCGAATTTGATCATATCGGGGCCTCCAAATGCCAAAGAAATAGGATCGGGTCCACCACCAAAAGTTTCAAGGCAGCTTGAAAACGAGATATCCCTTTCATACGCTTCTCCAAGACCTTCTCTGTATGGTTTACATAATCAAGGTATTTGTTTTTAAACTAAGAAATTTTTATAAAATTACTGAAATAATAAACGTTTATGAATACTTACGTGTACTTTCGACAGCCTTTATAGAATTTCGAACCTCTTTCCCTCAACGTCTCTGCAATTTCTTCCAAACATTGGAGCTGCATTACACAAAATAATTTGTATAAATATATACACATTGTTTTGTTCACCCTGGATTTAAACTTGTAACCTGGACACCTCGATACCGCTAGGCATTTAGTGCATTACGCGAAATAATACATTTAACCGTATTTGAAAACATACAATAGATTGTTAAGATTTCACATAAGCATGGATAGACCTGTTGTCGAAACATTGGCGAATCTTCGAGTTTGGAGAAATACATGGTGTTTTTGTCTTGCTGCATTGATTCAAATTCTAAGCTTAGAGAGGCGAAAACACAATATCTTATTTGTCACAAGAAATTTGTAAAAATGGATACAAATAATTTAGCACGTGTAATATGATCCTGGGATGAATAACATGAAAGAAAAAGGAAAAACAAAATTTTGGTAGGTACCATAAATGAGGGAAAATAGGGAGGATGAGAACAGCGAGTTTTCATATTTGCCATTGAAGTCTCCGTTGTTTGCTGTATTTGCTTTGGGGAAAAAAAAAACACAAAAAATGTAATTTCAACTTAAGGGTTTATATATATTTGGGCTATGAATATGGTTGTCTTTTGTGGTGGACTGGTGGACACCAAAAACTACTAGTAGTATAACAAAGCTTTAGATCAGATCACATATATAAATAATGATGTCAGCCCAAAAAAAAAATATTATTCCTAACATTTTTTTTATAGATTTAAGATATTACTCAAAACTAGTGAAATGACCCGTGGAACCACGAGTTTGTTTAAACGAAACAGTTTAATGATATGTTTTAGGTATTAAGTGAACGTAAATGCTAAAGTTATTTAGTTTAATGACCCACGGAACCACAGAGTCCGACTAAGAAACTCGTTAGCTGAACATTTCATCAAACACCTAAAATACATATTAAACAATCCATATTCAATCATAAGAGATAATATTGGTTGTTATTTTATTTTAAAAGTGTAAATTAAAATATAAATTTAGAATTGGTTTCTTTCTGTCTAGCTTTTATACTTTCTCGTACTCAATTCAAAATAATTAATTAAAATAATTCAAAATTATTAAATTTTAATAATTAAAATAATTATTAATAAGATTTAATAATAATAATTAATTAATAATATTTAATTTTAATTCAAAATTATTTAGATTAATGACATCACCCACCATGCTTAGATTTTTTTCTTTTCCTTTTTGATTTTTTCTTAACAAATGAATTAGCCTAATAATGATATCATCATTATAGCATTTTAATATTAACTATAGATAACCACGCAGTCTTGCCTGATGTGATGACCCAGAAATTTCTGACCAAATTTAAACTTTATCTTTAAATGATTTAATGTTTTCGACAAGATAAGCAAAGTCTGTAATGTTGAGTCTCAAAGTTTTGGAACTATATTCACGTAATCAATTATTCTTTGACTGTTCTCGAAGATTCACGAACAATATATATAACTTAATGTGCATATATATATATATATATATATATATATATATATATATATATATATATATATATATATATATGATTTCAAGTTATTTAGTAAACGATTTTAACATTCGATTATTGATTCGATTAATATTTAGATAAGTTAACTAAAACGTTTAAGATGAACCAGTAAAACACTAATTTGCTACAGTATTTTCGAATTGCTACAGTACCCGAAAAGCTACAGTGTTTTCGAAAATCACTATTTGCTACAGTAAAAAAAACTTTGCTACAATAAAACACTATTTCAAAAAGAAAATGTATATATTATATATATATTAACAAATAGCGAGACGATGATTTATAGAAGTAAATGACCAAAACACTCGAAAGTTTAAGATATACTTTGAGTAGTATAGTTTATGAATAACTTAAGGCTATATTTTGACAAAGGTACGTGACACGAAACGTAAAATGCAAGTTTTCTAAATGTACGAAAGAACGTTCGAAAAACCAGAACCGGGACATAAGTCGAATGATGACGTACGACTTATCGGAACTAAAATTACAAATCAACTATACACGTGAATTTAATATAATATATAATTAATTATATAAATTATATATATATTATATATATTATATATTAATATGTCGACAAGCTAAAAGTTAAACAAGATGTGAGCTGGAAAATGTTCCCATGCGATCGCATGGGAAATGGTCATGAAGACCATGCGATCGCATGGCAGTAGAATTCAGACCACAAGTATAAAAGCTCGACTTCTGATTCAGTTTGCACACATCTTTCTATCTCTCTCGTATTATTATTATTATTATTATTATTATTATTATTATTATTATTATTATTATTATTATTATTATTATTATTATTATTATTATTATTATTATTATTATTATTATTATTATTATTATTATTATTATTAATAAGATTAATATTATTATTAATCTTATTATTATTAGTATTATTAATTAGTATTATACATAAAATACTATGACGAGATCATGAGCGTGTCACTTTCAAAATGGGTTTCGAGCGGGATAGAGCTAAGGAAATTATGGGTTATAATTTTGGAGGTTATGGGTAATATTCGCAAGTCAAACCTAGTGTTTATCATCTCCGTTACGTCTACATACTTTCCTACAATATTGAATCTCAATATTGATACGTAAGCACTCATATTTTATCTTTTATATATTAATTGTGTATCCATGTCTAGTGCTCGAGTATATATATTTATACATGCTTGTATGCTAAATTTCGTCGTTAAACAGTTATGATGAATCACGAAGTAAATACATATATTACTGATAAAATGTATATGATATGCATGTTTTTGAAAAGCTGGCAAAAAATCAATAACTTTTCATTTAGATATCGAATAGTTTCGATGAATGGATTAAAAGATATGATCAACTGAATTATGATTGACGTTAATTGAAATTGCTTTTGAATCTGCAATTAAGATTTTAATAACTTGTTTACAAGATTGATAAAATGGATTTTTAAATATTACCAGCCGAGTAAATGAAATCTTATATAAGGCACGTCTCGTTTTGTTAAACTATTGTCAAAATTGACTTTTTGAAACAACTTTGGATAACTTTTGTGTGTCGATCTCGAGCATTAGGATTGTGATACACTATGACCTGACCTAGCTTAATAGACATTTATTGACCAACATATGTTCTCTAGGTTGAGATCTACGGTTATTTGGTAATCCGAGTTTCAGTCACATTTTGGTGAACGACTTTATATGCTGCTAAGGTGAGTTTCATTTGCTCCCTTTTTAAATGCTTTTGCAATATATATTTTTGGGCTGAGAATACATGCAATTTATTTTAAACAATGGACACAAGTACATACTAAATTCTATACTGAGTTTGAACCGAAAATCCCTTAGCTTTGGTAACTAGTAACTGCCGGTTATAAGAACTGGTGGGCGCGAGTAGTAGTATATAGATCCATAGGGCTTGACATCCCCGTCTGTTCCAGGTATAGAAACCCTAGCCTGAACTATAAAACAGACGTATGCTATTTGAGTTTAGTACACGTTGGTTTGCGTGTATTGTACATGTTGGTTGCATGTATGTTAAAACAGGGGTACTTATTATAATGTTAAAGTTTAGTTAACTGGGCGCTCAATCTTGTAGAATATTTTGATAAACGTTTCTGGATGAAACAACTGAAATCTTGTGATGCACCTTTATATACAGATTATGCAAAACACTAAAACTATGAACTCACCAACCTTTGTGTTGAAACTTGTTAGCATGTTTATTCTCAGGTTCCCTAGAAGTCTTCCGCTGTTTGCTTATATGTTAGACAGCTATGTGCATGGAGTCTTACATGGCATATTTTTCAAGGAAACGTTGCATTCACCAAATCATCACCATGTATCTTATTTTGATTGCATTGTCAACGGAAGTACTATTGTAAACTATTATATTACGGTGATTGTCTATATGTAAAAATCATCAGATGTCGAAAACCTTTGATTTAAATATTCATTTATGGTGTACCTTTTCAAAAGAATGCAATATTTACAAAATGTATCATATAGAGGTCAAATACCTCGCAATGAAATCGATGAATGACGTGTTCGTCCATATGGATTTGGAGCGATCGTCACACCTGAGTGGTTACCTAAGCACACCACCCGAGTTCAATTCCTGACTAAGTCATATTGTTTAAAAAATGAGTGTAACTAGAGGGTGCGCATATGATGTTTCGCGAGATGTATATAAAATACTATTAAATTTTTGCAGGAAAATACTATTAAATACGATACAATTTTACACAAGATATTTATTTATTTAGAAAACGGATATACTTAAACCTTGCTACAACACTTATAGGCAGTGTACCTAATCGTACAGTAGTGTAGTTTTTAGTAAGTCCGGTTCGTTCCACAGGGAATCTTTTTAAACAAAGCTTAATTATTAGTTTACTTTTATAGAAATACAAATATATATATAAGTAATATTATTATTATAAAGGGGGATTTTTACCGTTTAATGACCGGTTTGTCGATTTTAAAACTTTAGTCGCAGTTAAAACCTAATGTAAAATATTAAATAAATAAAAGACTTAATTTAAAGCGTAAAATAAATAACGATAATGAAATTGCAATAAATAAAAGTGCGATAAAATAAAATTGCGATAATTAAAAAGTACGATAATTAAAAGTGCGATTAAATAACAATAAATAAAAGTGCGATAATTAGAAGTGCAATTAAATATAAAATAAAGGAAATTAAATATGAAATAAAAGAATTATGCTTATTTAAACTTCCGTAATCATGATGTTTGACGTGTTGATTTTAGTTTTATGCCCATGGGTTAATTGTCCTTTGTCCTGGATTATTTAATATGTCCATACGGATTTGTCCATAATAGTCCATCAGTCATAAATATAAAGAGCGAAAGCCTTCGTCAAATTATTCTTATTCCCGAAGTCAAATATTCCAACTAATTGGGGATTCGAATTGTAACAAGGTTTTAATACTTTGTTTAATGAATACACCAGGTTATCGACTGTGTGTAAACCAAGGTTTTACTACTTTGTTAACAATTACACCAATTACCCTTGAATGTAATTCACCCCTGTTTCAACAAGTTTATTAACTATTAATCCAGTTCCGTATCCGGTAAAATGAATAATTATTGGTATTTATAGATATCCCGCCCACCGTACCCAGTCAAGCGTATGTGGTTATATATAAATACGTCAAATTATAAGTTTGTATATTAAATTAACAAGGTATTGTTTAGTTAATATAAAACCCATTAATAGCCCATAGTCTAATTTCCACAAGTGTCGTTCTTTTGTCCAAACCCCAATTATGGTACAAAGCCCAATTACCCAATTTTAGTAATTAGCCCAACATCATGATTACTTCGGATTAAATAAGCATAATAATAACTTAGCTACGAGACATTAATATAAAAAGGTTGAACATAACTTACAATGATTAAAAATAGCGTAGCGTTACACGGACAGAATTTCGACTTACACCCTTACAACATTTGCTAACATACCCTTATTATTAGGATTAAAATTAAAATTAAAATTAAAATTAAAATATAAATATAAATATATACGATATAGATAGAGAGATGGATATTTTTGGTGAATTTTTACGATCAGAATGCGCGAGCTTTATAGGGAGTTTCAGAAATTGGGGCTCCGAGACTCGCGGCCAATTTTGCCTTCAAACTCCGCGAGTCGCGGAGTTTACTTTTACAGCTCACCCATGTTTGGAGTCTTTCTTGCCGACGATTTATTTTATATATATAATATATATATATAATTAATATAATTAATTATATATTATATTATATTTATATACATAGTTAACTTGTAATTTTTAGTCCGTTGCGTCGAGCGTTAAGAGTTGACTCTGGTCCCGGTTCGGGATTTTCGAACGTCCTTGCGTACAATTTAATATCTTGTACTTTGCGTTTTGAATCTTGTACTCTTGTAATTTCGAGACGTTTCTTATCAATAATTTAAATCTCTTTGATTGTCTTTTGTACTTTTGAGCTTTTTGGTCGTTTGCGTCTTCAATTCGTCGAATCTGTCTTTTGTCTTCACCTTTTATTATTTAAACGAATCTCACTTGTAAATAGAACAATTGCAACTAAAAGTTTGTCTTTCTTGAGGAATAATGCTATGAAATATATGTTCGTTTTTAGCATTATCAGCATAATGCGCAACTCACCTTGTACCAGGTCTCACGTTCCGGGGGGCTTGATTACCGGAGTTTTTACCCTCTATGGAGAAGCCAATGTGCTCGTTCATATGAGGGTTCCTCGCTTACCCAATTAAATAGTAATAGTAATGAGATATATATATATATATATATATATATATATATATATATATATATATATATATATATATATATATATATATATATATATATATATTTTTTTTTTTTTTTTTTTTTTTTTTGAAACGGAGAAAGCAATAATGTTGTTCTGTAAGTAAGAGTGTTAATTGTGTGAGGCCATGACCAACGGATCTTCGGTCCAGCGGTACCGCGGTTACACTTGTGTACTCGCAGGGCTAGAGGTCTCGGGTTCGAACCTCGTCACCCGCTCTAGGAATTGAAATATATTCCTTGAAGGTGGCCCAAAGGGAAGGTTTTACCGACCAGCTCCGGGACTAAGATCCGGCCCACCTGTAGGGATGACATCGGGTCGGGTTTGGTCGGGTATAGGCAATACCATACCCAAACCCGATTAAGAAACTCATTCCCAAATCCGGTACCATACCCGGCGGGTAACCATTAACTAATTAACTGTCGGGTAACGGATTTTCCCACGGATAATCGGGTAACCATTTAATTTAAATCAAATTAAATTAAATGTTAAAGAATTTACAAACTACATTACTAATTGAGATTAAAATGTTAAAAAATTAAATGTTAAAGAATCTTGCTGTGCAGCTTGTTCATAGTAGCATCCAAGGATTAATCTCAGTTACATGTCTGTACTCGGATGTAATGTATGCATGTTTTTCTTGTTCATTTTGGTGGGCCTTATGAAGTGGGCTAATAGGATAAAAGCTCAGGTTGGTATTTGTTTGTAACTTTCAGTGTAATATATTGAATAAACTAATCGGGTATATGGGTCGGGCATACGGGTCGGATATATGAATTTTTATTTAAAACCAAACCCGAACCCGAACCTGCGGAAAAAAGTAAACCTATACCCATACCCGACCCTAAACCCGTATACCCGAACCAAATCCTAACCAATAATATCGGGTTTCGGGTTTGCCCATCGAGTACGGGTATTTTTTGCCATCCCTACGGCCACCTGCCCCTCGGGATGGTTTAAGGGTCGGATCCTCAGAGTGTGGTTCGGGTTTCCTGCCCGAAAGCGCGTGTGTGTGTGCAAATGATGAGTGTCGTTGAAATAAATGATACGCTGATGCAAGCTTGCCTCTCAAAAAAAAAAAAAAAAAAAATTGTGTGAGGCCATGTGTATTGTATAGATTTTGTCTGAGTTAAAGGTGTTGTTCTGATGAACCGTTCGAGTTATGTTTCAACAATAAACGCATCGAACCAAACTTCATCATCACAATGGCGTTGACAATATTAAAACACGATATGAAAACTTAAGCACCAAAAGAAGTTACCATCTCCAATCACAATCTATAAACTACCCAAAAGTTGGTCCCCTAGTTTAAATTTCACATTCTCTTCAGGAACAGGTTCTAATAACACCACACAGTATGTAACACAAAGCCGAGACATTACAGTTACAAAATTCTTCAAAATCTAAGTAAAAGGTACGAAAGACAACAGCCTGAAATATAATGGTATGATTTATCCCCAGAACCTACTAAATAAACCCGTTTTGTCTTTCTTCATCCTGTTCTCAATCGATGGGAACTCAATTGAATTATAGGCAAGATCCAGAACAATCGGATTGCAGGGAACTGCTTGGAAACCTGGCTGGTAAGCTGCGATACGAGGAGGTACCTTCGTACTTGATTCACCAACTGCGGACTCGTAAGAATCCAATTTCTCTATCAGAAACTTTTCCGGCTGCAAATTCAGATTCTATCATGTAAGTTCACCTAGTCAAGTGACAGTGTTGCAGAACTCGGAATTACTTGGAGAGTACTCGGTTTTTGCAACTCGGTCAAACTTGGGATTACTCGGAAAATCGGCCAAAACTCGAAATTACTCAGAAAATCGGTCAAAACTCAGTCAAAATCGGTCAAAGTCAAACTTGGTCAACATCCGAGTACTCCCAAGTTGCTGACTACTCTGTAAAAAGTCCCAACCGAGTACTCCCTGAGTAACGATATTTGCAACCGTGTCAAGTGGCATATAAATTGATAAAGTGTTTTGACACCGAATCATATCTCTAAAATACCCCTAATCCTTTTTAGTAATAAGCTCAAGTGGAAAATAGGAAAGATTTGAATAAAAATTTGTTAAAAACATAAATTGTTTCGCAACTTACCGCCAATCCGTTGTTATCAGCCGACATGCTTTAGTTTTAAAAACAATCTCAAGTACTTGTGTTTATAGTATATTAAGGTTTTCTTTTTTTAAAAAAAATGACAAAAGTTAACAAACCATTTTCAGTGAGAGAAACGATAGAAGAAATATTCGTTACCTTCTTATCACTCCCAGATATAGATACAGTTGAAATCTTTTTCGATAGATCCTCTGGAGCCTTCTCATGCTCCATAATCCCCATTGCATGTTCAATACAACTATTGGATCTACAGTTGTTATACAATGTCTCCAATTCTTTAATCAATACCTGTCACAAGAAAAATTTACATACCATTAAGCTAAAAAAATTCCCTTGCAAAAACTTTTTGTTAGTTTGAGTTACAAAATAAACACCTGATCAGGGTTAACCGCACTGCGATATTTCTTTAGGGCATTTTCAGACAGTGAGCAAGCAAGAGAAAACAATGAATATGCTTTTGTCCTCTTCCCAGCCGAACTATAAGACTTGGCCAAGAAAAAGCACCTGCAACAGAATATGGATGAAAAATGTTAGTTAGAAGAAGTTGCCAATTCAACTACTACTATATATTAGACACAATGTCATAGATTTACAAAAAAAAAAAAAACACACACACACAATGTCATCCAAACCTTTCTGCTCGGAAGGTCAAGGTTTTGACTTCACATTCTTCAGCTAATGCTACTTCCTCCTGTTTTCTGTCTCGTCCAGAAGTCAATAAATCAGAAAGATCTGATGTATTCTGTCATCAACAATGACAAAATCTAGTCAGCAGCATACAAGTGGTAATTAACATCAAATTGAGATGCAAAGCATCTTTAGACATTAAGGGAGTGTGTGAACTAGTATTTGGAACAAGTAAATAGACTTGAAATGATTAATTAAACTCTAAAATGTAATATGTAAAGGATAATGGTTAGATATGTAGGGTGTTTCTACTGTTAGAAGTCATAATGAGATAATCAGCTTGTTGTAGCTAGTATGAATCTGATTACTAACCACTAACTGATCAGATAATTAGAACCAGTATTTGTTTATTCAAGTATTATAAGCTGATTATTACCACTACAAGTTGTAATAATAAGAAAATCAGCTCAAAATGCAAGTCCAAACACCCCATAACTAAAACATTATAGTTGTGTACCTGTAGAAGAAGATCGAATAATCTCACAAGCTCTTCAGGCTTTGTGACTTTCTCATTTTTATCATCACGGGCCTTGCTAAGTTTACTCTTAGCTATGCTAACCAACAGCTGGTTGCGTTCAATGGTCTGTTGCAATAGTACAGCACCTATAGCTTTATCAAGCCCACTCAAATCATCCTTTATGTTTTCAGAATTACCAGCGGTGGCCTAAAAGAAACATAATCAAAAATCAATATAGCTCTCTTTCAAAAGAAATATGAAATTCATAATGGCTTATGTAATTATCAGTTGATTCAACTATAAATAAATAAGCTTTGACTAAATTATTAATTACAACATACCAAGTCATTGCGAATGAAGCCACGGGCTTCATGATAAGCAGAAAAGATTTTGTCAAAAACGGCAAGTGTTTTCTCAGCAGAAAGAGTGCCTTCCATTCGAGCATGAAGCTCTTTCTCCAATTCCTGAGCTGAAATCATGAATCGTGTAAAGTACACCAGCATAAGTACTCGGTGAAGTGATTAAATACATTTACAACAAAACACACAAGCATATCAGCATGTCGTTAAAGAAAAGGATCAACATGTAGTTAGAACCAATCAACCAAACTACTTCATATCACAACCTTGAAGTGAGATTCAAGCTTCCAACATGGCAAGCATTCAAAATCAGATGTTCTGAAATTAGGCATATTATAACCAACTAAAGTTTTTCTGATCATAAACGAGCATACATATTCCAGAACCATTTACAGCCGACCTCGGTGCTACAAAGATTGATAACTAACCTTTCAATATGGACACCCGAGTCTTTGCATTTGATATTGGAAATCTATGACCAAGCCAGTGAAATTCGGTCATGGATGCGGCCTGCTGAGTTCTAGCTTCAGCCATCACAGCCTGAAATGTAAAATTAAGAACTTTGTAAATCTCAATACTTAAATAAAAAAAAAAATCGTAGTCTTGACATGTAACTTTGGTAACTTCATTGATAGTTGGTCAAGTCTGTAGAGCTTTATGAATTATTTCTACCTCCAATTTAGCTTTAAAAAGGTCCAGTGCAGGTCCTTCAATTTCCCCAATGTGAACAAGTTCAGAAGCTTTTAAATTTGACTCGCCGATTTTGTGCAAACAGTAGCGTATACTTGGTTCTAGTTCCTCAACCCGCTCACGGCACAAAACTTGATTGTCAAGATCTCCATATTTTCCAAGTTCCTCATAGACAACCCTGTTTATATCACATGCCATAATAAAAAAAATATGAAATATGAATAGAGAAACACAGATATCACACTTTAGGGATATTAGTGACACATCATATGATGACTTGCCTGGCACTTTTGAAGCTCTTCAATGCAACATCCCAATTTTGGTCTTGTTCAAATAATAAGTTTCCTTTCATGTATGAGGCATAAGCCTGAAAATTAAACCAACTTGCTAGTCAAAAAGGGAAAGATTTTAGTTATTCATAGGTGAAAATAACCTTCCTAGAAACATACCTCAGCTTCTAGGGATGTTCTAGAATCTCCCTTGATAGCACATAATTCTGCAAAAAGTGTGGCCCACTTTACTGCTTTACGCAACCTACCAATCAGATAGCTTCGTTGGCGTGCATTTGGACCATCAGGCAGCTGTCTTTTCTCCATGGCATGGCTCCATGCTCTTTCTGCAGTATACAGAACTAGATGGAGAAACCTGTTGCAGGCCCAAAATGCTGTTAGCTCAGAACTATACACCTTAATAGATAATTTGATAGCTTAAAGTTACAACTTACAACTTTTGTCTGTCTAGGTACACACATGATGGTGAAACCTTTTATCAACCCCAGAACAAGAAAATATATTATAGCAAAATAATAATGAAATGCATCAAACAGATTTGGACCAAACTAGAGAATAATCCGGTGTATTGTTGATATGGTTGACAAATGATATCCAAAAAGAATAATTAAACTTACCATTGTCACTTACTTATACAGAGCATATTAATGCGGTATTGGGTAAAACAACATTTATTTACGATATGTCCAAAGTTAACGGGATGCAATCAGTTATTGCTTGAAGAACCTAGTCTACATTATCATTTCATGTCCAGGCGCTTGACCTTAGAACCTACATTAATTCCGTATCTTTTCTTTCATTTGTAATCTTATTTTCTAGATCAGTAAAGGGATAAACGACAACCAAACCCACAAGTCCGCAACCTCTAATGCCTTACCACATGCAATGCAGGCTAGTTACCGTTATATCTTACTATCCAATTAAGTTCAAAAACATAAACTCAATTTCAACAAGCACAATTCATGATGATAACCGATTCAACTTTAACAACACACGATTCAAACGACAGCTGCGAATTACAAATCAACATACCTAACTTCAGTAACAGTAGACACAGTTATAGATCGTTTAGTATACTTGGCACGCCCATGCGTAAACTTCAACGACTTATACAATCTCCTTAACCGAGCAGTACAATATCTCCTACAATCACAAATCCAAACATAATTCAAATCCTAACATAATTCACACTCACAAACCCTATACCAAAACCTAAAATCAATACACATAATTCTAACATTACCGATATCTAGTGTAATCCCCAAACCGCAATCCATGTTGCATCTGCGCTGATTTTAATAACTGCAACACTGCACGCACAACATTTTTAACAATTGATATTGATATAATAATAATAATAATAATAAATTACTCTGATTTAACAATCGATATTAATATTAATGTATATATTAATTCAAATTAATTACGTTCAATAGAATAAGCAACACAGGTGTATAGGTTATTTTAAAATAATTACATTTAATTGAATGATCGATACAAGTAAATAAGTTAATTGGAACTAAATTACGTTCAATTGAGTAATCGGTATAAGTGTATGAGTCAACTAACCTACTTGCGTATAATGCGTGGGTGTGTGTATATATGTATATGTTCGTATATATGTATATGTGATTGTGATCACTAAAAGACTAACCGTTAATTGAAAACTTTGGATTGGAATTGATCTGATCGTCAATTTCCATGGATGATACGTCAGATTTTTCCGTCGCCATTTCAAATTCAGATATCTCCGGCGGCTACTTTGGGTATTTTGTGACGGAATGTTGTGCTTTGAGTTTGAGCTCTCTAAGATGCGCCTGGTGGGTGGTGCTCACTTGGTAAAATAAGTCGGAGTCGGGCTAGCCGAATACCCGGATTGAAGAACAAATTTGCAGTATTTTGTTGTTCTTTTCTACTCAGTATATTTTATTTTCGTTTAAAGCAAAAAATAGGTTACAAACTTACACAAATGTATCGACGTGGTCCACAAACTCATTTCCGTCCTACTGTCACCTACAAACTTTCAACAAGTGTACCAATGTAAACAAAAACTTTCAAAAAGTGTACTAATGTAAACAAAAATGACTTGCTACCGGCTAAATTGGTCAAAATTAACACGTGTCGTTCGTGGATTGGAGCTTAATTCTTAAAAAAAAAAAAAATTTATCAGGTCAAAATTAGTATGTAACAGGTTAAAACACAAAAATGTTGATATTAGCACATTTTTTCAAAGTTTGTAGGCGACAGTAGGACAGAAATGGGTTTGTGGGCGACACCGATACACTTGTGTAAGTTTGTAGTCTATTTTTGGCTTTAACCCTTTTATTTTTATAGATGAGATGAAATATGGATGGATAAATATGGATTTAGTATCTAATAATAATAACTACGGAGTATATTGTATAATTGTATAATTATCTTTAAATGGTCTATTAATCGAGTCAACAACAATCGTTAATTTATTGATAATTTGGGTGTCGCTTTCAGTCTAAATTCATGGCGGCTCACACTTATTTTAACATACTTATTGGCCGTAAGTCCATTTGTTTTTTTTTTTTTGAACGACAATTTATATTAAAAACTCGAAGCAATACAAAAGTTCGCACAAGATGCTATACAAAAGATACCGAGCTAGAATCCTATGCTAATATCTACGCCGCACAAAATGAACCTCAAAATGAAATTACAAAGCACATACACGAGGATTATGTAACCAATCGAACCACTCGATCTTTTTAGATTTACATCTTTTCGCGACCCATTCGTAACTCTTAACTTGAATATCATTTAAGGCACCGGCGGAGACCAACACAATTTTTCGAACACCTTTTGATTCCTATTTTTTCAAATGAGATATGTGCTAATCCACACCATTGCTTGCCAAATATTCTCACCCACTTTTGAACATTGTAGAGGAAGGTTACCACTTAGCATATTGTCGATATCATGTTGTGATGAGTCAATGCCCCACCAATTTAGGACTTTAACCCAAACTTCACGAACTTTATCACACGAAAACAAAGCATGGTTAACCGTCTCCACAACCTTATCGCATAGAGGACAGAGGACCGAATGAAGATCAATCCCGCGTTTGTCAAGTTCGACTAGCACGGGCAATCTATTCCGCCTTGCCCTCCATAAGAACACACCCACTTTAATCGGGGCAAAATTATTCCTTTGAGTAGCAACATTCGAAGCACTAGGAGGAAAGCATTTGACCATAACTTGTTTTGTAAGAGACTTAGTTGAAAAGATACCTGATCTACAAAGGTTCCAAGACCAAGTATCATTCTTGTCGATCACTAACCGGACTGTCGAAACCATTCCTTCCAATTCGGACAGCTCACCCAACGTCCTCCCTGTTACATCACGAACCCACGACCATCTTGGAATACTCTAGCCCCCGTCCCAAATAACACGATCCGCCACCGATGCTTTTATATTTGTCTCTAACCGCACCAACCTTTTGAAAACATCTTTAAGAGGTTTGTCTTTGATCCACACGTCTTCCCAGAATGATGTATTATTCCCATTACCGAGCACTCTTGAAAATGACTTGGAGAAATCAACACCAAAGCTATCTATCTCAAACCCTGTTTTCACAATTTTACTCCAAATAAAATTATGATTAGAACGCAAAAAAGAGTTATCCCCACCCAAAAACAATGAATCCGAAGCCCCATGAATGCTTTTAATGACTTTAACCCACAAGGAGGTGGGTTCGGTAAGAAACCTCCACCACCACTTGCCGATTAAAGCCAAGTTTTTACAATTAAGAGAACCCACATTAAGACCGTCATCCGCATAAGGTCGGATAACATCGTCCCATTTAACCCACGAGATTTTTGACTCGTTTCCCGACCCACCCCACCCAAAAAAAATTTCTTCTCACACACTCGAGTTTTTTGAGCACGCTAGGCGGGGCACGGAAGAGCGAAAAGTAATACAAAGGCAAACTATTTAAGACCGAATTCACGAGTGTTAAACGTCCACCAAAAGACATCGCATGTGCTTTCCAATCCGACAACCTTTTTTCAAACTTGTCAATAACCGGTTTTCAACTAGCAAGTTTGTTCATTTTGGCACCAATAGGCAAACCGAGATAGACAAAGGGGAAAGTGCCGACCTTGCACCCAAAGAGATTGGCCATGAATTCGACCTCATTCTTATCGACACCCACACCATACAAGTTGCTTTTGTTGTAGTTAACCTTTAATCCGGAACACAATTCGAAGCATTTTAGGAGTTTCATAAGATCTCAACATTAACCAAACTCCAAGAACAAAAAAAGATAGTGTCATCCGCATATTGTAAATGGAAAATTGGGATTTTATTATTACCAATTTCAACCCCACTATAGAGACTATTCACCACCGCCGATTTTGTTAACCAATTAAGACCTCTGCCGCAATAATGAAAAGGAAAGGTGAAAGAGGATCGCCTTGCCTAACACCTCTCCCTAATTTGAATTCTTTTGTCGGGGAACCATTAACTAGGACCGAAATAGAGGCCGTTTTTAAACACGAAGAAATCCATCCGCTCCATTTATCACCAAACCCCATAAAGCCCATCATGTCATCCAAAAATTCCCAACTAAGGCAATCAAATGCCTTTTCAAAATCAACTTTGAATAACATGCTCTTCACACGATTATTTTTCAAAAATTCAAAGCATTCATTTGCGATAGGAGCACTATCCATTATGTTCCTACCTCGAATAAACGCACTTTGTTCAAATCCTACAAGATTCGGTATCACCTTCCTAATCCTCAAAGAGAGCAACTTCGCAATGATTTTATAATAGCTTCCGATCAAACTAATTGGTCTATACTCATGTAAACTTACCGGATCCGCCTTCTTGGGAACAAGAGTGATGAAGGATGCATTACACCCCTCTGAGATTTCGCCCGTTGACCAAAACCAATTAACCGCCGCTACTAAGTCTTCTCGAATTCTGGCCCAATTTTTTTTGAAAAAACGCATGTTAAAACCATCCTGGCCGGGTGCTTTGTTACTCGCACATTCATTTATCTCCCCCCAAATTTCTTCTTCCGAGAACATTACCTCCAGTCCACTTGCTTCAGCCTCTGTTAACCGAAACCTACCCCCAGCTTCTGATTGTCGAACACCATTTGAAGCAGAGGGTCTGTTTGCATAAATACTGTCGAGCCCACCCAAGTCCACAGGCCCAGCAGAGGGGTCTGCTGGCCCACCAGCGACGTCAGGCCCACATGGAACCAAACCCCCCATGAATCTTGGCATACCCACTGTATTATTGGGAAAAAAAAAAATTAAAGTGAGAAAAAACATGTTCTTTTATCACCACCGGGTCCTCGAACCATACATCGTCTAGCATAATCCCACGAAAATTGCATTTGTTATATTTCCTTGGAATTGAGACATGAAAATATTTTGAATTTTCATCCCCATCGAGGGTCCATTTAACTCTCGCCTTTTGTTTTAACATTCCCACTTTGATGTTTTCTTTTTCAACCCCCCATTTGTAAGCAACCTCTTTATTAATGTCCACCCTAATAACCACATTAGGAGTCTTTCTGGCTTCAACTTCAACGACATGAAAACTATTTGTCTCATCGGCAACTAGAGCATCTTGAACTTTATCGACTTGATTATCATAAAACGGGTGACCCACAATTACAATCCTATTTCTAATAACCGGTAGATCGAGAGGAAAAGAATAGTTTAACCAATTGCCATCAATGAGCAATGTTTTCATCTCGTTTACCAATGGCGGGTCTACACTATGATGAGTGGGGTTCCATGACCCCACTAGTCTGAAATTTTCTTTAATGAAGTGCTTTTCAGATTGTACATAACACCACTATAGTTTACTACAGGACCCCATATAGTTGTAGGATTTATAGTTTTTTTTTTTAGGTAAACAACCATTAAAGTACCATTCAATTATAATTAGTCGTAAAATTTTTTTTTTGGACCCATTGGGTTTTGATCCTGGATTCGCCACTGTCGTTTACCCATATGGTTCTCTTTGAGAAACGCTCATCATCTAAGTCCACTTCAATGATATTGTGGACATGCTTGACACAATCGGTTTTGATGAACGCAAACGAAGATCCCACATTACCAAGGTTCGAAGTAGAACTAGCCAAAGATATAACTTCACAAACTAAAGACGCCACCTTAGTAGAGTTGCAATAACAGGCATGTATTCGACGGCAATAAAAAAATCTTTAATTAATTATCACATCTATTTTCTTAAAATGAACGATTAATTTGGTCATCTAAAAATGAATAGATGACAGCAGATTTGGGTTCGGTGACAACTTTTTCATCACTTAAAAATCCATGTCGATAAACTAAAACCTGTCTAGCAGATGGCTGAACAAAAAGCCCAACTCTTGGATAGTAAGTTTGTGGTCACGTAATATATCGGTAGACTAGAAAAAAAAAAAAAAAAAAAAAAAAAAAAAGTCAGGCAACCACATATTTATACAACTTCTTATAATTAATGCAGCCTAAAATTTTTAGTGAGGAACAAGAAAAAACCGTACAACCAACCCTAATTTACAGCCTTACAGGTAAAGCTCCCAAAAATTTTGAGGGTTATTTTATCAGTTACGTAACATTATGAGTTGATTTTTTGATTCTCCGTAGATAAATATTACTGATCGAATGTGTGTGTGTGTGTGTGTGTGTGTGTGTGTGTTTAACCCTATCGAACAAAACATACAACCAGAAGCTACTATACTTGCATAACACTACGAGGTACTGTATTTAAGTCATACGGAGTACAATATTTCTTATTTTAATCAAAATCAATTTTAAGTTATGCAATTTTGGCAATATCAAGATTTCAAGAGCTCGACATAGAACAAGATTTGTTGTTCTGAGTTAGATGTTAAAGTTAAATAATTATACCTTGATTATTTGTATGCAGGCTCCGGAGATGGTGGAAACGAAAAAAAACGGTCAGATTTGCACACAACAATTAGATGTTCCAGAGTTGATCCACCGTATACAATCTATGCCAGTGAAAGAAGCTGCTCGCACGAGTGTGTTGTCCAAATCTTGGCTACACGCTTGGTCAACTATTCCTAATCTCAGGTTTCGTCCATTTGAAGAGCGTTTAAGCAATGAACAAATGAAAAAGTACATTACCTTGATTTGTTTCACTCTAAAAAGGTATCTTCGTTACAACATACCAATCACAAGCTATGAACTTGAATTCAGCATCCAAGACAAACAATGTGTTTCCCTTATTTACAAATATGTCCAGATATTAGTTCCCAAAACTTGTCTTACGGATCTTAATCTTAAATTGAACTTTGAGAAGGTTACTTTTTCATTTACTTTGCCAGATGAGACATTCTCCGGTGAAAACCTGAATAGAATAAGCATATCTAGTGTTAACGTTGATAACGAAATAACCGGTTCCCTTTTAGTTATTGGTAGCAATCCTTTGATCAGTTGTTTGAATCTAAGAGTACTGGAGTTGCAGAATGTGTACATAAGCGAAGACGTACTTCATAAACTGCTCTCAACATGTACTTTACTTGAGAAAATTAATCTGGAATTTGTCATAAACTCAAAGATGACAATCAAGGTTAATAATCTTCCTTATCTATGCAAGTTGAAAGTAAGTGTTGATAATAAGGATACTGTTTTGGAAATTTACGATCTCCCAAGTCTTCACTCTCTTTATTACCGCGACCTATCTTCTGTAACGAAGTCTATAGTGTTCCAAACACATACATTAGGAAACCTGAGGGAATTAATCTGGAGATATGTGACAATAGACGATTACTTATTAGACACTATCAGTTCCAAGTTTCCGTTTCTTGAGAGCTTGACACTTGAAAGGGTACGTTGCAGCTTAGGTCATGTGGATATTACATGCGTTTCCTTGAAGAGTTTGGTTATAGATATGTCTTCAGACATGCAAATCGACATACAAGTCTACGCTCCAAAATTACAAAGCTTCCATTACGAAGGTAGACAAGTACCAGGTCTTCAGACATGCAAATCGATCAGTCGTTCTTTCTTAAGATGAGGGAAATACTCAATTTACCAAGCAAGTTTAACATTGAAATAGATTATTTCACTTCTGGTTATTGGAGAGTACCATTCAACATTAATGATGTGATAAGCATGGTCCCTATTGTTCCTGCTACAAATGTTGAAAAACTCTCCTTTTGGTTTATAGCAGATAAAGGTGCATGGGCGAACCCACTATTTTTTGATGCACTTTTATCTATATTACATCCCAGTTACGTAGAAGCATACCATGTAAACTGCAGCTTGAAGAAGTTAATTGCAAGGGTGATGCTGAGATTGAAAAGCCGAAAGGAGTACTGGCGAGACCTTAAAGATGTTAAAATACAAAATCATGTTAATGGAGAATGGGAGACCCTAATAAGTTCGTGGATAACTTCACCTGATGGTTCGGCTTGTCTCAACCGGTATTCTGCATAGTTCAAACTAACTTGGTGTCCTCTCTAGGACCTACCATCTCCAATATCTTTGATTCATTTACTGTTTAAGTTTTCATTATTAGTTTATATAAGTGATTTGATTCTGTTATAAACATTTCATGTACGTGAATGTAATGTGGATAGCAATTTAAATGATAAGTTAAAGGTTTTGAGCTACTCACATGTCATCTCAGACCATTATTATCGCAGCGTGGTGGGGAGGTGATGGCTTGTACGGCGCCTCCATCGCGCCCCTGTGCGGCGTGATGGAGGGGTGATGGTGGTGGCGCGATGGAGGGATCACGGGAGGTGATGGAGCTGGTGATCGATGCTGATTGGTGTTTGAGGGGTAAAAGCTGCAGCAACGGTCCCAAACAGCAAATATATCCGTTGCCAACCGTCGCCCAATTTTAATTTTTTTAAAACATAAATTTTGTAAATAAAAAAATTTACCCACCTCTATAAATATTCATCTCATTTTATCACAACACTTTCAACCTTATAATTACTAAACACTCTCTAATACATCCACTTTCTTATAATGTCTCAACATCCTGAAAATAATGAGCCCGGTTCCGGTAATTTATACAACTTCGGGTTACCTAATACTCCCGGTTCGAGCTCAAATTCCCCACAAAATGTTCGGGGTACTCGACCCGTTGGTAATGTTACAACATAATCTTTTTAATGATTTCAATAATCCATTGTTTTTTACTCAATTTCTACAACAACAACAACACCAACAACAGCTTCAACAACAAAACCAAAACTTCCAACAACAATTTCGACAACCTTATCAACAACAATTACCATCACAATTTTCCAATTACTCGCAACCCGGTGTTATACCATTTCAACTTCCAAATACGCAACCATGGACACAAACACAACAAACTTTTACACCTTTAGATAACGAAGAAGTAGAAGAAGTTCGTGGTGTAAATCAAGTACCACAAGTTCGGGTGCGTTCGAGTCATAAACAAAAAGGAAAAGAGGTTGCGAAAGAACCACAACATAAAAAATTGTGGACTCCAAACGAAGAAATTTGGTTGGCGTCATGTTGGATTGATTGCTCGGAAGATGGTGTTCATGGTAACTCACAAAGAGGCCCAGCATTTTGGACTAGAATTCGTAATAAGTTTAACGATAACAATCAAGGTTTTTTACGAAATGACGATCAGTTAAGTGGAAAATGGCGTCATTTGGATAAGGCGTGCAAAGATTTTACTGCCTTATACAATGAAGAAGAACGTAACCCAAGGCGTAGTGGTCGAAACGAAGATGACGTGTATAATTTAACCGTGCAAAAATGGCAAGAACGAGCATCAAAGCCGTGGGGTTACAAGGATTTTTGGGAATTCTTGAAGAGGAAGCCGAAGTGGTATTCACCACCTGCAATTGGTGGAAGTGGTGTGCGTAGAAGAAGAGGTTCACAACTTCAACTCGAAGATGAAGACGATGATGTGGTTGGAGAAAACCAGACAGTGAATCTCGGGGAAGATCGGTTAACCAACCTTCATGAGCTATTTGGACCCGATGCAATTCAACGGCCAATGGGAAGAGAACGATTAAAGAAGGTTGCTAAAAAATATGGTTCGTCTGATGCGGGTACTTCATCACGTGGTACGAACTCTTCTAACTCTTCAAGATACGATGAGTTGTGTTCGAGATGGTCAGACAATAAGGAAAAAGAAGTGGAGAGGCGAAACAACATTATGAATCAAATTGTAGAGGAAGAACGAACACGATCTGCAGTGGAGGTCATAAAATTATTTAAACTTAATTTAGAAGATATCGCCGATCCGAAAGAAAGGAAATCCGCTTTAAAGTTCAAGAAAAAGATGGCCGAGAAATATAAAGATTATATCGAGCTTTCAAGTGACGACGAGTAATTTATGTTATGAACTACGTTTTAAGTTTTAGGAATTTAATAAAGTAATTGTATTAGGATTTTTAAATTATCGTACTTTTTAATTTTTAGGACTTTAATAAATTGTAATGGTTTGCATTTTATTAATTTAATTGTGTTTTTATAAATTTTTATTATTTAATATGTATTATTTTTATATAAAAAACAAACAAATTAAAAAAAATAAATCAAACTAAATGAAAATTAAATTAAAATGGTGGGACCAATTTAACTCATCACATAACCATCACGCCCACCACTACAAACTGCATCACACCATCACGCCATCACCTTTGCTAAATCAGCACTATACCCCACAAAAACACTCCATCACGCCCCCATCACCCGTCACCACTGTGAATGGTCTCAGACCATCATTTGTTATTTGCTTGACTCAACTATTTATAGTGAATACTACAAGTGACTTAGTTTGTTGGTGATTTTAGTGTCATTTAACAATCATTTTAGGTAATTTGAATTTACTTTAAAAGCAAGAGTTGTTTAGTTATACTTAGTAACGGGTTCGGAAAGTGCGGATTGCACGCCTGTAAGGGTTGACTAGACACTGTCGCAATATGGCAAGGGTCAAGGGGGCCGTGCCCCCTTGCGGGGTCGAAGGAGAGTGTAATGACCCGGACTTTTTCGATCAATTTATACTTATAAGATTAATATTTACATAAATTAAACCTTACCAACATGATAAGCAATCTAAATTGTTGAGATTTATGTTTTTGAAAAGAGTTTTACACAACGTTTGACCGTCCAATTTGATCGATGATATCACGAACTATATAACATACGATAATTATACGTTTATGTATATATATGTATTTATATATATTTAACATGATCTAAGGATGTTTAACATCTCATTGGGTACTAATAACAATGAGTTATAAGTATATTTTGAAACTACTAACTTAAGTTTTCAAAACGATAACTATACGTAACGTTCTTCGACATAAATACTTATAACCTATAATACTTATACATGCATCGTATAGATATGTATTTTATCACTTTTAAAGGGCTTACATACATAAAACAATATAAGTATATTTACAAAAGATAGCTATATTTGAATCCTCGTTCCGTTTTCTCAAAGATTTCTACACGTATATCTAGGGTATATGTACCCGTATCATACGCAGCTTCTAGATGTATTTACTATTGGTATATACCAATAAAAATCTGCTCCTTAGCAGCCTTAAATGATTAAGAAACATGTGGAACCAACCATTTGTCAAGTAGCATGAATTATTTAGCAAGAAAACAAAGTTAGGTATTTTTTTTTCCTTTATAACCTAAAAACGTTTTTATGCATGCACACCATTTCTTCACCCCATTTTCTCATACTTACACTCCCATTTCTCTCTAAAAATACTCTTAACTTCATACTTGATCATCTCCAAGCATTTTCCCATCATTTAGCTTCAAAAACAACCCTTAATGATCATAAGAAAAACCATACAAGAACACTTCAATAATCCTTTCAAGAATACAAGTTTACTTCCAACCTTTCAATCCCACTCCACCAATCTTTTATCCCAAGATTATTTATTATATTTTCCAGTAGCCTTGTCCAAGTAACTTGAGGTAGTAACCTTCTTCATAATTTTATTCGATTCATATTTATATAGCTATCTTATTTTGTGATATAAAATTTTAATAACAAGAACATAGTTTGAATGATTTCAAACTTGTTTGCAAACTAAATAGATCCTTCTAACTTAACTTTTAAAACACTTCAAGACCTGTAATATATCATAATGATATGCTAACTTAACAAGATACAACTTGTTTTTACAAAGAACACCTTAAAACTGAATCTACGGTGTCGGAGTGTAACCGGGGGCTGTTTTGGGTTGGATAATTAAAAACCATCTTGAACTTTGAATTAGAAGTTCATGTTCTGGAAAAATGATATTTCTTATAAATATGTTAACACATAAAAATTTCATGATTTAACTCAAAGTATAAGTATTTTTAGAAAAATAATCATTTAAGGTTGTTTACATGATGGAAAATGATTAACTTCATAAGTTTCACCAAAGTTTGACCTATGACCTGTGATTTCGAATACAAACTAAGGTATTTACAATTCATATTCTTAAAGAAGGACTCGATCCAAGGAAGTGGCAAGTTGAACCAACGAAAACGGAGTTGTAACGAAAAAACTATGACCAAAACAAAATCGGATATCCAAGTCTAGTTTAGCCACGAAAATAATTGGAGAAAAATTAAATAAATCACATCTTTTTAAAATAACATGATATTTTATATATATGTACTCATAATTTAATTTTATATATTTCAGGACCACCCGTAAACAATACGAGAAGATTAATCATAAGATCCCATGATTGTACGCAACACGTCATTTGACAACACCGGTACTTTATGTACGCAACACGTCATTTGACAACACCGGTACCGTGGGTCAAGATTAATCCCGACCAATACAAATACGATGGGGTTTTATTTATTTCGATGGGGGTTTTATTTATTAAACACCTAAATATGAACCATTAAAATTGAATTACTAACATCGGACTGCTAACTACGGACTAAGAAATTATTAAAACTATTAAAAGTATAATAAGTATATATATGTGACGATTGTTTAAAATAGAAATATATTGATAAACTATATATGGATAGGTTCGTGATATCAACCGGAGACCAAGTCAAAATATATATCTTCAAGGCAAAAGTGAGTATATAGTCCCACTTTTAAACTCTAAGTATTTCGGGATGAGAATACATGTATTTTATGTTTTACGTTATGGACACAAGTAACTGAAAAATATATTCTACGTTGAGTTGTACCACTGGCATACTTCCCTGTAGCTTGGTAACTGTTATTTACAGCGGTATTGTAAACGCGAATCCTGTTGATAGATCTATCGGGCCTGACAACCCCAACCGGACTGGACGACCAGTATTCAACGGTTGCACAGTACTTCGTTTTGTGACTACACTTGGTACGGTGTAGTAAGATTTCATAATAAAGGGAATATGCGACGTGATTAAATGTTAAGTATGGTTACCAAGTGCTCAACCACTTAGAATATTTTTATTAAAATGTTTATATATGAAATCTTGTGGTCTATATATATATATATTGCTGCCGGCATTAAACCTATATCTCACCAACTTTATGTTGACGTTTTAAACATGTCTATTCTCAGGTGATAACTAAAAGCTTCTGCTGCAACATGTTGAACTTAAGCAAGATCTTGAGTATGCATATTTGTGTCAAAAATAAAACTGCATATCTGAGGAATTGTAATGTAAAATATGCTAGAAATCGTATTGTTATCATCACATGTAAAGTTTGTAAGTCTAAGATTATCGCTAAACGATAATCATCTTTATATTGTCTAAAGCTTGTGTTATCATAAGAGTTATGGTTTGTAATGTAAAATAAATGCAGTTGTTCTTTTAAAAATGTCGCATATAGAGGTCAATACCTCGCAATGAAATCATACATTATCTAACTTGTTCTTATGGTTAAGGACGGGTTATGACATGTGGTATCAGAGCGGTGGTCTTAGCGAACCAGGTTTGCATTAGTGTGCCTAACTGATAAGTCGTTAGGATACATTAGTAAGTCTGGACTTTGACCGGGTCTGATTTAAAAACTATTGCTTATCATTGTTGGTTAAAATTTATATGTAAATATTATGTAGTACTAATGGGTTAGTTGTTGTGTGATAGATGTCGGGCTCAAAACTTGTCATCACATTCAGCGACTCCGAACCAGAATCTTCAAATGGTGTTCCAGTCATTAATCTATCCGATGACGAAAATAATATCTTTGGGGAAGACTTACAAATTCCGGATGAACCGACTATAGAGAACCCGGAAAGTGAACCCGAGGAGGAAAGTGAACCCGAGGAGGAAAGTGAACCCGAGGAGGAAAGTGAACCCGAGGAGGAAAGTGAACCCGAGGAAGAAATACAGGAAATTACAAAAGACGAGTTCGAACTAGGAAAGAAACGAAAGGCTAATGAATTAGAAAATTCAAATCCCGAGTTTAGTAAGGATGATGTGGCACCAACTCCACTAGACACTACCACCCCTATTCCCGCTATTCCTATTCGTTCTATCCCGGCATCCAGTTCTTCAGTCCCACAGCCAAAATATAGGCAGACAGCCAGGATAAGCGTTAAGCGATTCTTTGAACCAAAACGTCCTAGAAAATAGACCAAACGATGCGCTGCCATATTAAACCATGGGATCATATAATGTTTTGTATAATATTATTAGTGTGGTTTGCTTAATGTTGGATGTAAGATAAGCATATGTAAAATAGTGAAGTGTGAAATGCAATAATTTTCCATGGTTAAGTATTATTTAGATGGTAGTAATTGATTCTGTACTAAGCTATTAAGTATGGACATTAACGGGTAGGTACTACCCTAGATATAATTATAAAACGCTAATAAGAAGAAAAGGCTTTTATAATAATACCTGGTTCATATTATTAATAAGCTATAATGTACTGTAAATATACACTACATCTATAATATTCCATGTGAATAATTATTTTCTTTTCATTCTTATAGAAGAATATGGCGCGATTGAACCGAATGACGGAACAAGAAATCCAGGAACTCATCAATCAGCGAGTGAACGACAGAATGTTATGGGTCGAGGCTGCAAGAGGTGCTGCAGTTAACCCAAATCCTCGTGTGGGGTGCACTTACAAAACTTTTCAAGCTTGCAAGCCCTCATCATTTAGTGGAACAGAAGGACCGATCGGTTTAACCCGATGGATAGAAAAGATGGAGACTGTGTTTAAAATCAGTGGTTGTGTTGAAAAGGACATGACCAAGTATGCATCATGCACTTTACAAGATAGTGCACTCACGTGGTGGAAAAATTATGTGAAGGCTGTAGGAGGAGATGTAGCTTATGATACTCCATGGGAAGAATTCAAAACAATGTTAATCAACGAATATTGTCCAAGGAACGAGGTTAGGAAGTTGGAAGATGAATTACGAAGTCTGAAGGTTGTTGGTACTGAAATCACCAACTACAATCAGCGATTCATGGAATTAGTTTTGCTATGTCCTGAATTGGTTCCAACCGAAGAACGGAAGATTGAAATGTACAAAGATGGTTTGCCCAAAAAGGTCAAGGCAAACGTTACAGCATCGAAACCTAAGACAATTCATGAAGCTATAACCATGGCAAACGAGCTAATGGATCAGGTCATCATGGATAAGAAAGCATCCAATACTGATGTGAAGGTATCAGGTAACAAAAGAAAGTGGAATGGAAATTATGATCGAGGTAACCAACAACAATCTTTTAAGAAACAAGAAACCATGCAAGGTGCAGGTAGTGGTTCAAGCTTTGGTTACAAAGGACAAAATCCTTTATGCAACCGATGCCACAAACATCACTCTGGCTACTGTAATGTGGTATGCAACAAATGTAATCGAAAGGGTCATCTTGCTGAAGATTGTAGGGCTCTCGTTACAAATACAAATGGTACCAAGACTCCTGCCACCAATGCAAATAGAACTGCTTTGGCTACCATTACTTGTTATGGGTGTGGAAAACAAGGTCACTATAAGAGCCAGTGCCCGAATCCAGAGAAAAATATCGGACCTGCACGAGGGAGAGCATTTGTTATTAATGCTAGAGAGGCGTGTGAAGACCCGGAGCTTGTTACGGGTACGTTTACCATTAATAACTTATCCGCATCTATTATATTTGATACTGGTGCTGATAGAAGTTACGTGTGTAGAGACTTTCACGCTAAATTGAATTGTTCATCATTACCTCTAGATGCTAAGTACATGATTGAGTTAGCTAATGGTAAACTAATTAAAGCCGATAAAATTTGCCGTGATTGTAAAATAAATTTAGCCGGAGAAACGTTTAAAATTGACTTAATACCCGTAGAATTAGGAAGTTTTGATGTAATAGTCGGCATGGACTGGATGTCCAAAATAGGAGCTGAAGTTGTGTGTGCCAAGAAGGCAATTCGCATTCCTCGTAAGGATAAAACGCCAGTAATGATTTATGGAGAGAAGGGTAACTCAAAGCTAAAACTCATTAGTTATTTGAAAGCTCAAAAGTGCTTGAAGAAAGGGTGCTATGCTATCTTAGCACATGTTAATAAAGTCGAAACGAAGGAAAAAGTGAAGAGCATCAATGACGTACCTGTGGCAAGAGATTTTCCTGAAGTCTTTCCGGAAGAGTTGCCGGGATTACCTCCATTTAGATCTGTAGAATTTCAAATAGATTTAGTACCAGGAGCTGCACCAGTAGCTCGTGCTCCATATAGACTTGCACCGTCCGAGTTAAAAGAACTTCAGAGTCAGTTAAAAGAATTACTGGATCATGGATTCATACGACCAAGTACTTCACCGTGGGGAGCTCCGATTCTATTTGTTAAAAAGAAAGATGGATCTTTTAGGATGTGTATAGATTATCGTGAATTAAATAAGTTAACTATCAAGAATCGGTATCCACTACCGAGAATTGATGACTTATTTGATCAACTCCAAGGATCATGTGTGTACTCAAAAATTGACCTAAGGTCGGGCTATCATCAATTACGTGTCAAAGAAGAGGACATTCCGAAAACTGCTTTTCGGACACGTTATGGTCATTACGAATTTTTGGTCATGCCGTTTGGGTTGACAAATGCGCCAGCTGTATTCATGGACCTCATGAATCGAGTTTGTAGTCCATATTTAGATAAGTTTGTTATCGTTTTCATTGATGATATTCTTATCTATTCCAAGAGTGAGCAAGAGCATGAGCAGCATTTAAGGTTGATATTAGAGTTGTTGAGAAAAGAACAGCTATATGCTAAATTTTCTAAATGTGCTTTCTGGTTGAAAGAAGTGCAATTTCTTGGCCACGTTGTTAGTAGCAAAGGAATTCAGGTTGATCCAGCAAAAATTGAAGCCATTGAAAAATGGGAGACTCCTAAGACACCAACGCAGATACGCCAATTTTTGGGTTTAGCCGGTTATTATAGAAGGTTTATTCAAGATTTTTCCCGAATAGCTAAGCCGTTGACAGCGTTAACGCAAAAAGGGAAGAAATATGAATGGACTTCTGAGCAGGAGAGTGCATTTCAATTACTAAAGAAGAAGTTAACTACGGCGCCTATTTTATCGTTACCAGAAGGGAACGATGATTTTGAAATATATTGTGACGCTTCGCGACAAGGTTTTGGTTGCGTTCTTATGCAACGGAAGAAAGTTATTGCATACGCATCCCGACAATTAAAGATTCACGAGCGGAATTATACGACGCATGATCTAGAACTGGGAGCAGTCGTGTTTGCATTGAAGATATGGAGACACTACTTGTATGGGGTTAAATGCACTGTGTTTACTGATCATAAAAGCCTTCAACATATTTTCGATCAAAAACAGCTAAACATGAGGCAACGTAGGTGGGTTGAGTTAATAAATGACTATGATTGTGAAATTCGTTATCATCCCGGGAAAGCGAACGTGTTGGCCGACGCTCTAAGCAGAAAGGAACGAGAACCAATTCGAGTACGAGCGATGAACATAAAAATTCGCATGAATCTCAACTCACAAATCAAAGAAGTTCAACGAGAAGCACTTACTAAAGAAAATATAGGAAATGAAATAATGAAGAAGTATGAGAAGCAACTCGTTATGCGGGAAGATGGAATTTGATATTTTGCAAATCGTATTTGGGTACCGAAGTTGGGTGGATTAAGGAAGTTGATATTGAACGAGGCACATAAGACAAGATATTCGATACATCCTGGAGTTGGAAAGATGTACCAAGATCTTAAGACGCATTATTGGTGGCCTAATTTGAAGACAGACGTTGCAACATATGTTGGGGAATGTTTAACTTGTTCCAAAGTCAAAGCAGAACACCAGAAGCCGTCAGGGTTACTTCAACAACCAGAAATTCCAGAATGGAAATGGGACGGTATTACCATGGATTTCATCACGAAGTTACCAAAGACTGCCTGGGGATACGACACCATTTGGGTAATTGTTGATCGTCTTACCAAATCTGCACATTTCTTGCCTATAAAGGAAACAGATAGAATAGAGAAATTATTACAATTATATATAAAGGAAATAGTTTCAAGGCATGGAATACCTATTTCCATTATATCTGATCGTGATAGTAGATTTACCTCAAAGTTCTGGCAATCACTACAGGAGGCACTAGGAACTCGTTTGGATATGAGTACCGCATATCATCCGCAAACGGACGGGCAGAGTGAAAGAACAATTCAGACTCTTGAAGACATGCTCAGGGCATGTGTGATCGATTTTGGAAACGGATGGGATAAGTATCTACCATTAGCAGAATTCTCGTATAATAATAGTTATCATGCGAGCATTAAAGCTGCACCATTCGAAGCATTGTACGGAAGGAAGTGTAGATCTCCTATCTGTTGGAATGAAGTAGGAGATCGACAATTAACTGGTCCCGAGATCATACATGAAACTACTGAAAAGATAGTACAAATCAAGGAGAGATTGAAAACAGCCCGTAGTCGCCAAAAGAGCTACGCCGATGTCCGAAGGAAACCATTAGAGTTTCAGATCGGTGACATGGTTATGCTAAAGGTGTCACCTTGGAAAGGTGTAATACGTTTCGGTAAAAGAGGTAAACTGAACCCAAGATATGTAGGCCCGTTCAAGATCATCGAACGCATTGGACCGGTAGCTTATCGACTCGAGTTACCGCAACAACTCGCCGGAGTACATAATACATTTCACGTCTCGAACCTTAAGAAGTGTCTTGCAAAGGAAGACCTCACCATTCCTCTTGAAGAAATTCAAGTTGACGAGAAACTACAATTCATAGAAAAACCAATCGAGATCATGGATCGTGAAGTTAAACGGCTCAAGCAGAGCAACATACCGATCGTTAAAGTTCGTTGGAATACACGAAGAGGTCCCGAGTTTACTTGGGAGCGAGAGGATCAAATGAAACAAAAATACCCGCATTTGTTTCCCGATGACGCAAAATAGGTACGATTTTAAAATTTCGGGACGAAATTTATTTAACGGGTAGGTACTGTAATGACCCGGAATTTTTCGATCAATTTATACTTATAAGATTAATATTTACATAAATTAAACCTTACCAACATGATAAGCAATCTAAATTGTTGAGATTTATGTTTTTGAAAAGAGTTTTACACAACGTTTGACCGTCCAATTTGACCGATGATATCACGAACTATATAACATACGATAATTATACGTTTATGTATATATATGTATTTATATATATTTAACATGATCTAAGGATGTTTAACATCTCATTGGGTACTAATAACAATGAGTTATAAGTATATTTTGAAACTACTAACTTAAGTTTTCAAAACGATAACTATACGTAACGTTCTTCGACATAAATACTTATAACCTATAATACTTATACATGCATCGTATAGATATGTATTTTATCACTTTTAAAGGGCTTACATACATAAAACAATATAAGTATATTTACAAAAGATAGCTATATTTGAATCCTCGTTCCGTTTTCTCAAAGATTTCTACACGTATATCTAGGGTATATGTACCCGTATCATACGCAGCTTCTAGATGTATTTACTATTGGTATATACCAATAAAAATCTGCTCCTTAGCAGCCTTAAATGATTAAGAAACATGTGGAACCAACCATTTGTCAAGTAGCATGAATTATTTAGCAAGAAAACAAAGTTAGGTATTTTTTTTTCCTTTATAACCTAAAAACGTTTTTATGCATGCACACCATTTCTTCACCCCATTTTCTCATACTTACACTCCCATTTCTCTCTCAAAATACTCTTAACTTCATACTTGATCATCTCCAAGCATTTTCCCCATCATTTAGCTTCAAAAACAACCCTTAATCATCATAAGAAAAACCATACAAGAACACTTCAATAATCCTTTCAAGAATACAAGTTTACTTCCAACCTTTCAATCCCACTCCACCAATCTTTTATCCCAAGATTATTTATTATATTTTCCAGTAGCCTTGTCCAAGTAACTTGAGGTAGTAACCTTCTTCATAATTTTATTCGATTCATATTTATATAGCTATCTTATTTTGTGATATAAAATTTTAATAACAAGAACATAGTTTGAATGATTTCAAACTTGTTTGCAAACTAAATAGATCCTTCTAACTTAACTTTTAAAACACTTCAAGACCTGTAATATATCATAATGATATGCTAACTTAACAAGATACAACTTGTTTTTACAAAGAACACCTTAAAACTGAATCTACGGTGTCGGAGTGTAACCGGGGGCTGTTTTGGGTTGGATAATTAAAAACCATCTTGAACTTTGAATTAGAAGTTCATGTTCTGGAAAAATGATATTTCTTATAAATATGTTAACACATAAAAATTTCATGATTTAACTCAAAGTATAAGTATTTTTAGAAAAATAATCATTTAAGGTTGTTTACATGATGGAAAATGATTAACTTCATAAGTTTCACCAAAGTTTGACCTATGACCTGTGATTTCGAATACAAACTAAGGTATTTACAGTTCATATTCTTAAAGAAGGACTCGATCCAAGGAAGTGGCAAGTTGAACCAACGAAAACGGAGTTGTAACGAAGAAACTATGACCAAAACAAAATCGGATATCCAAGTCTAGTTTAGCCACGAAAATAATTGGAGAAAAATTAAATAAATCACATCTTTTTAAAATAACATGATATTTTATATATATGTACTCATAATTTAATTTTATATATTTCAGGACCACCCGTAAACAATACGAGAAGATTAATCATAAGATCCCATGATTGTACGCAACACGTCATTTGACAACACCGGTACTTTATGTACGCAACACGTCATTTGACAACACCGGTACCGTGGGTCAAGATTAATCCCGACCAATACAAATACGATGGGGTTTTATTTATTTCGATGGGGGTTTTATTTATTAAACACCTAAATATGAACCATTAAAATTGAATTACTAACATCGGACTGCTAACTACGGACTAAGAAATTATTAAAACTATTAAAAGTATAATAAGTATATATATGTGACGATTGTTTAAAATAGAAATATATTGATAAACTATATATGGATAGGTTCGTGATATCAACCGGAGACCAAGTCAAAATATATATCTTCAAGGCAAAAGTGAGTATATAGTCCCACTTTTAAACTCTAAGTATTTCGGGATGAGAATACATGTATTTTATGTTTTACGTTATGGACACAAGTAACTGAAAAATATATTCTACGTTGAGTTGTACCACTGGCATACTTCCCTGTAGCTTGGTAACTGTTATTTACAGCGGTATTGTAAACGCGAATCCTGTTGATAGATCTATCGGGCCTGACAACCCCAACCGGACTGGACGACCAGTATTCAACGGTTGCACAATACTTCGTTTTGTGACTACACTTGGTACGGTGTAGTAAGATTTCATAATAAAGGGAATATGCGACGTGATTAAATGTTAAGTATGGTTACCAAGTGCTCAACCACTTAGAATATTTTTATTAAAATGTTTATATATGAAATCTTGTGGTCTATATATATATATTGCTGCCGGCATTAAACCTATATCTCACCAACTTTATGTTGACGTTTTAAACATGTCTATTCTCAGGTGATAACTAAAAGCTTCCGCTGCAACATGTTGAACTTAAGCAAGATCTTGAGTATGCATATTTGTGTCAAAAATAAAACTGCATATCCGAGGAATTGTAATGTAAAATATGCTAGAAATCGTATTGTTATCATCACATGTAAAGTTTGTAAGTCTAAGATTATCGCTAAACGATAATCATCTTTATATTGTCTAAAGCTTGTGTTATCATAAGAGTTATGGTTTGTAATGTAAAATAAATGCAGTTGTTCTTTTAAAAATGTCGCATATAGAGGTCAATACCTCGCAATGAAATCATACGTTATCTAACTTGTTCTTATGGTTAAGGACGGGTTATGACAGAGAGCCCCTACATGGGGCCCCGCTCCCAGGTTAGCGGTTTTCCCGCCAAATGTTATGACTGTTATTTAACATTTATTCCCGCCTAGATGAAGGGTTGTGTCCCTTCGTTTTAACCGTCTCCAACAGAATATCAATTCGGTTTTGGGATTTCTGCTTTTTATAACAACATACACAGAAAACATACTTAACATTCTCACTAATACTATAATTTGATCTCTTCTTGCCTAGAATCAAATTGCGTTCTTGTCTGATTACAATTAAGATTTCGTGCAACCCAAGGCAGGAAAGGGTCGAAATACTTAATTTGAAAAGCATTTCGCGATTCAAGAATCAATCGGGGATTATCAATCTGAAACCCATTTTATACATAGTTTTCGTTTATTTAGGATTTTATAACCCTTTTAGAAACATAGTCCGAAATATGATATAAAATGGTGGTTGTTCTCATATCACTTCCAGACATAAATCCTCTAAATTGGAGCTAGGAACTGACATTGAACTATTTCCAGTCATACACACGAGCAAAAGTATGAACTTGACATTTAGAGGAAGAGAGTGTGCCTAACAACATTAATGATTCCGAATAAGTATGTTGATATCTGTTTGTATTTCCATCTGATTTCAATTAATTTTGATGTTGCAATATGGAGGATTGGAGGGATTAGTTGATGCTACTTATCAGTATAGTGCTGATGTCATACGAGTCTCACTAGCTGTAAACTGAAATTCAAAATCATTCAATTTTCACATAGGTTTTTCATGTAATAAATCTGTGGATGAAATAGTCGGAGTTGATATCCGTGCATTTATGCACATATGGGTCGTTATTCTTACAGTCATCTTTACTTTATAATTTCCACCAAATCAGTGATGTTGAATGGTAGTTTACTATTATATAGCTTCCAAAACCATGCATCCTTTTCATCTGTGTTTAAAATAAAACCATTGATTAGCTCATTCAGTTCGTCTAACTCACCATTTGTACGACCATATGGAGTCCTTGACCATCACCAATTTCCGATACGGCTAGCTTTGACCCGTCCACACCACAAGGTCACTGACCTATGTCTTGTTTTGTGTTTCCATCCTATAAAACTGCTTGTACTTATCCATCAAATAGCCTCCAATGATCCATCTGTCGTCCAAAAAAAAGTTGTTGTGACCATCCTCAATGCGTTTAGCAAACGAGCGACTGAATGTTATGCCAACCTCATCCAGGTAGGTACCTGTCGAAACGACACTTGACCAAACCCCATGTGAGTTTGGTCACCGGTAGAAGTGTAGGACCGTGAATGCTTTCAATTACTTTGATCCACAAAGAGTTGTGTTCGATTTTGAAACTCCACTCACATTTTCGATCAAAGCACAATTTTCGGATTTTAGAGAGACAATGTTAACCCTTCCATCTCAGTTTGACACTAGACTCTGTATATTGCAGATTAGGTATTGTAGATATTACATGCATTTCGTTGAAGAGTTTGATTCTAAGTCTGTTATCAGACATGCAAATCATCCTACAAGTATATTCTCCAAAATTACAAAGCTTCCATTACAAGGGTACATAAGAAGTTCCGGATCGCATATTTCTATACCAATCTATTAAAATATAATGTATTTCTTAACTAATCTAGAATTATTAAACAATTAAATAATTAGTTGTTGTGTAAGATATTTTAGAGGACATTACTAGAAGGTAGTAGATTGTTTAAACATTTCAAAATATCAGAAAATGCTAGAGTTAGTATTAACCGACATACTAGAGGCTATAAATAAGTTGATGGTGTCTTGGTCAATGTACAACAAAAAAAAGCAAAAGAACACTTGAATAAATAAAAAAAGGCTCCACTCCTTTATAAAAGTAGTAGTCTTCATTACACTCATCATTATTCACATTTCTACCTTTTAGAAAATTATCCCCTCATACAATTAATCAGTACTCATAAATTTAACTAATATAAATCAGTAACAATTCTAACAAGTGGTATCAAGAGCCGTATTGGGCGTTGTTCGAAGACACCATGACTACCGTTGGTGCATACAATATTCCCGTCCCCATCTTTGATGGCGACAACTATGATTTTTGGAGTATCCGAATGAAGACATATTTCCAAGCACAAAGCTTGTGGGATATTGTCGAAGTCGGGTTTACAAATCCAAAAGACGACGAAACTCTGTCCGCGGAAGAACGGGAAAAATACAACAAAAATGTTGTAAGAAATGCTGCCGCTCTAGGATATATTCAACAAGCCTTGACACCGTCTATCTTTCCACGAATCATGGGAGCTACGACAGCCAAAGAGGCGTGGAAGATCCTTCAAGAAGAATTTCAAGGAAATGTCAAGGTGAGATCCGTCAAACTACTAACTCTAAGACGTGATTTTGAAAACTTAAACATGAAAGACACTGAGACCGTAAAAGATTACTATTCTAGAATTAAAGAAATAGTAAATCAAATGAGAGCCTACGGAGATAACATAACTGATAAGAGGATCGTAGAAAAAATACTTATCAGTATGACTGAAAAATACGATCATGTCATTACCGCTATTGAAGAGTCAAAAGACATCGAGACTCTGTCAGTAACGGAATTAATTGGCTCTCTTGAAGCATATGAGGCTAGACTGAGTCGGCGTAGTGAAAACTCACTAGAAAGTGCCTTTCAGTCTAAACTCAAAATAAGGTCTCAGAAATCTAATAATGAGGGGAAAAGAAATCTCAAAGAAAAGTCGAGAGGAGGAGAAAAACCCAGAACCGGGTTCGATTCGAGAAGAAAAACCTATCCTCCATGTGGCATTTGCAAAAGGACAAACCACTTGGAGAAAGATTGTTTCCACAAAGGGAAGCCACAATGCAATAACTGCAAAAGATTTGGGCATCTTGAAAAAGATTGCCGTTTAAAACAAAATCATCGAGCTAACTTCACTGAAGAAAGTGAAGATATTCCGGAGAACAAAAATCAGCTATTCTATGCCTGCCATGTCGCAAATAAACAGAAGGACGATACTTGGTTGATCGACAGTGGGTGCAGCAACCACATGACAGGAGATGAAAAGTTATTTGATAATATCAACACGTCCGTCAAGTCCCGCGTCAAACTTGGGAATGGAGTGCTTGTTGACACTAAAGGCAAAGGTACAATTACTGTTCAAACTAATAACGCCACTCGATCTGTTAATGACGTTCTTCTAGTACCAAGCTTAGCAAGTAACTTGCTAAGTGTTGGACAAATGATGGAGCACGGCTACTCTTTACTCTTCGAAGAAAATTCATGTGTTATTCGTGACAAGAAAAACAACTACAAATTAATAGCTGAAGTGCCAATGGAGAACCGCAACTTTCCGCTTCGTTGGGAGTATATCAGAGACACGGCCATGCAAGTTCAAGTCGAAGAATCATGGCTATGGCATCGAAGATTTGGCCACTTTAACTTTCACGCACTAAAAACCCTCCAACAGAAGAATATGATGAGAGACTTGCCTAACATAGAAGAGATCACTGACACGTGTGAAAGCTGTATGATGGGCAAGCAACATCGAAAACCTTTCCCTCGTGACAAAGCTTGGAGAGCGAAAGGTATACTAGAGTTGGTACACACTGACGTATGTGGACCAATGAGGACCCTGTCTCTTAACCAAAACAGGTACTTTATTCTCTTTATCGATGACTATTCTAGAATGACGTGGGTTTATTTCATGCGTGAAAAATCAGAAGTATTTACTATATTCAAGAAGTTCAAGAATTACGTAGAAAAGACTAGTGGCCATTATATAAAAACACTAAGAAGTGATAGAGGAAAAGAATACACCTCTACACAATTTAATAAATTCTGCGAGGACGAAGGAGTTAAACGTCAACTCACTGTTGGTTACGCTCCTGAGCAAAATGGCGTCTCTGAACGCAAAAACAGAACTGTAATGGAAATGGCCAAAACAATGATACACGAAAAAGGCCTTCCAAACAGTTTCTGGGCTGAAGCTGTATACACAGCTGTATATATACTAAATCGATGTCCCACGAAACCTGTAGAAAACAAGACTCCGATAGAGGCATGGAGTGGAAGGAAACCGTCAGCGAAACATCTGCGAGTATTTGGGAGTATTTGCTACATCCACGTTCCTAAGGAGAAACGTCACAAGCTCCAAGAAAAATCAGAAAAAGGAATATTCTTGGGCTACAGCACACAGTCTAAAGGCTACCGAGTATATAACCTGAAGACTAATAACATCGTGATCAGCCGAGACGTAGAGTTTGATGAAGATGCTTCTTGGAACTGGGAGAAAGACAAAGTTGAAAGACAAACATATCTTCCGCGAATATCTATAGAAACTCCAGCACAACAACCATTACAAATGGAGCATTCTGAACAACAGGAAAGTACCGGTGAAACAAGCCCTGCTACACCAACTTCTCCATCAACAAGATTACCTTTGGCGCAAGACGAGTCAAGTCCAGAGTCAACACCTGGAAGAGTCAAAGCGTTAGCAGAGATATACGAGACTTGCAACTTTACAACTATAGAACCTGAAAGCTATGAAGTTGCAGCCAAAGATGAAAAATGGGTGACTGCTATGAACGAAGAAATAAGAATGATCGAGAAAAACAACACATGGGAGTTAGTTGATCCTCCAGAAAATAAAGAAATCATTGGAGTTAAATGGGTTTACAAAACAAAGCTTAACCCTGATGGTTCTATACAAAAACACAAAGCAAGGCTGGTAGCTAAAGGCTATTCACAACAACCAGGGGTCGACTACAATGAAACTTTCGCACCTGTAGCTCGACTGGATACTATAAGAGCACTTGTGGCACTAGCAGCTCAACGAAGGTGGAAGATTCACCAACTAGATGTGAAATCAGCCTTTCTAAATGGGTTTCTAGAAGAAGAAATATATGTAGAGCAACCACAAGGGTTCATTCAAAAAGGAAAAGAAGAAAAAGTCCTAAAGCTCAAGAAAGCCTTATATGGACTTAAACAAGCGCCACGTGCTTGGTATAGCCGCATTGACAGCTACTTCACAAGTTCAGGTTTCAGGAGGAGTCAAAGTGAGCCTACACTCTACATCAAAACCCAAGGTAACTCTGACACTCTCATTATTTCCTTGTATGTCGATGATCTAATATATACTGGAAACAATGAGAGAATGATACAAGAGTTTAAAGAAGACATGATGAAAACGTTCGAGATGAGCGACCTTGGATTGATGCGCTATTTTCTTGGCATCGAAATCAGTCAAGAAAATGAAGGCATCTTCATATGCCAAAAGAAATATTCGGAAAATCTCCTGAAAAAATTTAAACTATACGGTTGTAAAACCGTAGCCACACCACTAGTTGTCAATGAGAAGATGAGACAAGAAGATGGATCGGAGAAAGCGGATGCTTCAAGATTCAGAAGTCTCATTGGAAGTCTACTATATCTAACAGCTACAAGACCAGATATCATGTACGCAACCAGTCTACTATCCAGGTACATGCAAAACCCTACTCAAATACATTATGGAGCTTCTAAAAGGATACTAAGATACTTGCAAGGTACCATGGACTATGGAATATGGTACAAGCCCACAATAGACTCGAAGCTTTATGGATACACAGATAGCGATTGGGCCGGATCGGTGGATGACATGAAAAGTACTTCAGGATACACATTCACACTTGGATCTGGTGTATTTTCTTGGGCATCAAAGAAACAAGAAACAGTGGCACAATCATCAGCCGAAGCAGAGTACGTCGCAGCCGCTAACTCAGCTAATCAAGCTATATGGCTAAGAAGAATTCTAGAAGACATGGGCGAAAAACAAGACGACGCTACACAAATATTCTGCGACAACAAGTCTGCAATTGCAATGGCAAAGAATCCGGTGTTCCATGGTAGAACAAAACATATTGACATTAAATATCACTTTCTACGAGAAGTCTCAGCCAAGAAAGACATTGAATTAAAATACTGCAAGACCGAAGAGCAGGTTGCAGATATTTTCACTAAAGCACTACCAAGACCCAAGTTCGAGCTCCTACGTAACATGCTCGGAGTAACTTCGAAATACATTAAGGAGGAGTATTAAAATATAATGTATTTCTTAACTAATCTAGAATTATTAAACAATTAAATAATTAGTTGTTGTGTAAGATATTTTAGAGGACATTACTAGAAGGTAGTAGATTGTTTAAACATTTCAAAATATCAGAAAATGCTAGAGTTAGTATTAACCGACATACTAGAGGCTATAAATAAGTTGATGGTGTCTTGGTCAATGTACAACAAAAAAAAGCAAAAGAACACTTGAATAAATAAAAAAGGCTCCACTCCTTTATAAAAGTAGTAGTCTTCATTACACTCATCATTATTCACATTTCTACCTTTTAGAAAATTATCCCCTCATACAATTAATCAGTACTCATAAATTTAACTAATATAAATCAGTAACAATTCTAACACAATCTAGCCTGAACAATTGTTTGAATCCAAGAGTACTGATGTTGCACAAAGTGTACATAAGCGAGGATCTTGTTTTGGAAATTTATGATCTCCCAAGTCTTCACTCCCTCTCTTACTGCAACCTATCTACAACGCTCAAAACAGTCAATAGGAAACCTGAGGGAATTAATCTTGAGATATGCGACAATAGACGATTACTTATTAGACACTATCAATTCCAAGTTTAGGTTTCTTGTCGACACTTGACTGGGTACATTACAAGTCCACGCGCCTAAATTGCATAACTTCCATTACTGGGGTGAAAAGTACCTGGTCTCATGTTTCCATATGTTGCTCCCGCTCAAATTAAGCCACTCATCGATCAATGTTGAAAAACTCACCTTCTGGACTCATTCAGATAAAGGCGTGTGGGTGAACCCACTATTTTCTGATACACTTTTTTCTATTTTCCATCCCAATTACGTAAAGGCAGCACAACTCAAATGCAGCTTCGAGAAGCTAATTGCAAGGGTGCTATTGAGATAGAAAAGCTGAAGGACTACTGGCCATCTCAGGTTCTTTCGTGGATAAGTGCACCTGATGGTTTGGCTTGGTGTCCTCTCTAGGTGCTACCATCTCATGTTCTTTCGATTCGTGTATTGTTTAAGTTTTCGTTAATTCATATAAGTTGATGTGGCTCTGCTGTAATTTGTTACTCGTATTAATAAGCATTTTTCAATCGAACTTTTAAGGATTTGTCTAAAACATTTCATGTTATGTGGATAACAATTTAAATAATAACTTAATGTTTCAGGGCAACTAATAGACTATATCACACCATCATGTCACGTAGCTCAACTATTTATAATGAATAAGACCACAAGTGACTTAGTGTTTGCAAATTTAAGGTGCTATAACGCCTTTCATAAACGTTATCTCAAATCTGCTCTAATGTTGTTGTGCTCACACCACTTGCAGTTTCCCTATAAGCCATAAATATCCTAAATTGCATTTTCCCCGTAATGATTCCAAATTGGTATGTTGACATCTTTCAATACTGGTTTCAATTATCTTGGTTGTTGCGAAATGGATGATTGGGCGGGTTTGATTGACGCCACTCGACACTAGGCATTCTTTTCTTATGATTCAATTCTCTCTGTAATTGAAATTCATAATCACTAAAATGCTACAATCACCATTATATTAGTAGTATATTTTATTTTTATCGAGCAAGAAGTTCAAATATTATTGGCACATAATGGCCCCATCAGAATATTAATCATATTTGCGTACTTAATTAAACGACCCAAAGTAGTGTTAATAGACTCAAATCGAAATTAAAAGTTGCAATGATCTAAGTTCTACGTAAGTTTCTTATGTGATCAATCTGTCGATGACATATTAAGAGTTACCCAAATTGATTGCAACTTCGAGAAGCTAATTGCTTGCAAGGGTGATGCTGAGATTGAAAAGCCGAAAGAAGGTCATGCCAGACCTTAAAGGCTCGACCGAATGAATGAGTCACAAGGTGTAAGCCCCAACGACAAAAGAACCTAGGGGTAAAAGGAACCGTCTATCAGTTGGGAAGCTAGACATCAAGTAAATGGCTTGATGAGTATAACTATGCTGACACGCCGGAGTATCACCCAGTATGTTGATATACAAAATCAAATTAATAGAAAATGGGAGACCCTGACAAGCTCGTGGATAAGTTCACCTGGCGGATTGGCTTGTATTGATCGGGATAATGAGAATTTCAAATTAACTTGGTGTCATCTCTAAGAGCTACAATCTTTAATATCTTTGATTTATTTAATGTGAAGCTGGTCAGACTTATCTCGATGAGAGATCTGTCTCGTAAAATGGGGGGGGGGGGGGGAGGGCACTATGATATACAAAATGTCGTTGATTACTCAGATCCCCGGAGGAGGATCTCCATAAAGATTAATAAGGTTTTATGTCTGATATTACTCAATCGTTGCAGGTTGATTTAACATATTAGACTAGTCACCTCGTGACTTATCATTGATATCTGGACTTCTTGTAGTATCCTCCTAAGCTACATTATTTTCTTACCGACATCAATGCGATGTTAGGTACGTGTTGGAGGCTTGGCTTGACCAATTGCAGTCTCACGCATTTATGCAGTTGTAACTATCATTTCGAATCATCTATTTCGGTGGATGACTCATGTACATGATGTCCGTTTGTTCCATATTTTTGGTGTTTGGATTCCACTTGCTTCATGTTTCATTTTGAAGATGACATCATAAGGTTCGAGATTTCTACACCTCATTGCATTATACATTTGGTACGGTTTGATTCTTTGTTACCGTTTACATCTTTGGTTGAGGTTTTGAGAAGTTAGAAGGATAGGGTTGCAAGTGGAAGTCATGGCGTTACATTTGGTGCAAGTTCGTTCATACAGTTATATCTATACGCTTTTGAAGGCTTGAATTTTGCTAGAGACTACTTTTATTCGTGGGGGGATTTGATATTGCTGAAATCAGACACATATTCTCTCACGATATCAATCGTTTTCCCTTGGTTTATGATTAGTTTGAAGACTTTTTGGTGATAATTATGAAGATCTATGTTTTGCATCAAGAAGTGTTTCGGTTCGTGATTTTTAGTGGTTTTCTGAGTGTTTTCAAGCTCATTTATCAACAAAGTTTATTCTAGTTCATATTGAAGATTAACATAATAAAGTTAGATAGTTTTAAGCTTCATTTACATGATACGTTTAATCGATCTTGCATTCGGGTAGTATCATTAAAGAATGGTGAAGTAATGTGAGAGTTACTAGTTTTGCAAAATTTGTGCGCCTTCACGAAAACGGCCATATCTCACTCATCGTAACTCTGATTGAGGTGATTTAAAAGCCCAGAAGTCTGTATCTCAGAGCTCTACAACCTCTAATTGAATGTTTGCTGCAATAAGAAGTGTGCGACGCACAAATGCATGTGTACATCGCACATAATTGAAAATTTTGGACAGTTGATTTTGGGACCAATAAACAGGGTGTGCGCGACGCGCACTTTCCCTGGAGCGATTTTGGCCTACTTATCACTTTTTAGGTCATTTATGAAAGAACCTTCACTTTGGCCGTTTTTGAAGCATAGGTGATTTTTGGAGAACTTCGTTATCATCCTATCCATTCCATCATGGGTTTATCACCAAAAAGCCCATTTTTTTAACCTTTCTTGCATGAGAGCCCAAAAAAAAAAATTGCTAATTTGTCCTCGCAAGGAGCAAGGTGTCTTGCTCCCTTGCGTCCTTGCGTCCTTGCTTCCACCTAGGAGCAAGGCACCTTGCTCCCTTGCTTCCACCTGGGAGCAAGGACGCAAGGTGCCTCTTGCTCCTTTGCTCCCAGGTGGAAGCAAGGACGCAAGGTGCCTCTTGCTCCCTTGCTCCCAGGTAGAAGCAAGGGAGCAAGAGGCACCTTGCGTCCTTGCTCCCAGGTGGAAGCAAGGGAGCAAGAGGCACCTTGCTCCCAGGTGGGAGCAAGAGGCACCTTGCTCCCAGGTGAAAGCAAAGGAGCAAGAGGCACCTTGCGTCCTTGCTCCCAGGTGGAAGCAAGGGAGCAAGAGGCACCTTGCTCCCAGGTGAAACCAAGGTCGCAATGACGCAAGGCGCAAGGGAGTAAGGCACCTTGCTCCTTGCGAGGGCAAATTGGCAAAAAAAAAAAATTTTAGGCTCTCATGCAAGAAAGGTGAAAAAAAAAATTGGCCTTTTTGGTGATAATCCCTTCCATCATTCAAGGATCAAGGGTACGATTTGTTCTTCATTCATCTTCATTACAGAAGCTATTGAGTTAGGATGGTTCTAATTGTCTATTACAATTTACAACGGAAACCATAAACATGTATAATACAAGGCAATAGTGGTAGAGCCATACAAAAGGCCCAATAGAAAGCCCAACTGTTGGAGAGTATGTTTGTAGCCCATTCATTTAATATAAGTATATAACAATAGTTCAGCACAAAACGCCTTTTTTGGTTTTCTTTTTTATTTTACTCCATGAGGCAACTATATATATTATATATTTATTATTATACAACTCCTAATGACGCAACCCAAATTTTCTATTGAAGAACGCGAAAAAGTGTACAACCCACCGTATCTAACAGGTAAAGTACCCAGTAAATTTAAAAGTTACGCAGTCAATATGAGCTGATTGTTGATTCTTTGTTGATAAATACTGACCGAAACTGTTTGTTAATGGCTAATTTATGAGATTTTTTTTTTTTTTTTTTGTTTTTTGTTTTTTTTTGTTTTGGGTTTACTCCTGATTAAACGTAAAATAAAAAGCTACTATTCATAAGACTGCATGGTCCTGTTATGATATAATTTATTTGAACTAAACCAATAAGTATTCATTGTTCTTGAGTATATTTTAAATTAGATAAACGCTGACTAACCAGTTTATCTCGCCGGCCATATCTCTCATCACTACTAAGGTAAGATATGGTATTAGTAGGTTTGAATTGGGAAGATATCTCCGTCAGGATCATATCTTGAGATGAATTTTTTACCAAAATTATTGAAGCTTAAATGTAAATATCGCAAGTAAAATTTCAATAGTTCCACATAGAATAAGTTTTATTGCTTTGAGTTAGTTATAAAATAAATTAGACCTTAATCTTTCGTCTGCAAGCTAGGTTAATGGAGATGGGAGGAAGGAAAATAAACGGCCAAATTTGCACACAACAATTTGATGTTCCTGAGTTGATCCAGCGTATACAATCGTTATTGCCACTAAAAGAAGCATTTAACGATTGGTCTAAATCTTGGCTACACGCTTGGTCTACAATTCCTAATCTCAGGTTTCGTCAATATGAAAAGCATTTAAACAATAAACAAATGAAAGAGTACATTAGGTTGATCGTTTTCACTCTAGGAAGGTATCTTCGTGAGAACATGCCAATCACAAGTTTTGATCTTGAATTTAGCATCCGAAATAAAAAATCGGATTCACGTATCTATAAATACGTTCAGAAAGTAGCTTCCAAAAGTTGTCTCAAGGATCTTAATCTTCAATTGATCATCTTTGAGACGGTTAATTTTAATTTTACTTTGCCGGATGAGATATTCTCCAGTGAAAACCTGAATAGATTAAGCGTCTCTAGTGTAAACGTTAATGATAAAATAACCAGTTCCACTTTAGTTATTGGTAGCAATGTCGTGATCAAGTGTGTGAACCTAAGAGTACTGGAGTTGCACGACGTATACATAAACGAAGAGGTACTTGATAATTTGCTCTCAACATGTACCTTACTCGAGAATATTGATATTTCACTTGCCAAAGACTCAAAGATGACACTTACGGTTAAAAGTCTCCCTTATCTCCGCAAGTTGAATATAAAGGATACTGTTTTGGAAATTTATCATCTCCCAAGTCTTTATTATCTTTCTTACTGCAACCTATCTTCTGTGTTTGAGAGGAAGTCTATAGTGTTCAACACAAATTCATTAGGAAACGTGAGAGAATTGTTCTTGAAATATGTGACAATAGACGATTGCTTGGTTGACATTATTAAATACAAATTTTCATTTCTTGAGAGTTTGACACTTGACAGGGTATATTGCAGTTTGGGTCATGTGGATATCAAATGCGTTTTCTTGAAGAGTTTGATTATAAATCTGCTTGGAGGCATGCGAATAGACATGCAAGTCCACGCTCCAAAATTACAAAGCTTCCATTACGAAGGTAGAAAAGTACCATGTCTCATGTTTCCATTTGTTGCTCCTGAGCATATTACCCTAACTTTCGGACTGAATCATTGCATCGATGAATCTTTCTTTCTTAAGATGAGGGAAGTACTCAATTTACCAAGCAAGTTTAAAATTAGATTAAATTATTTCACTCCTGGTTATTGGAGAGTGCCATTCAACACTAATGATGTGGGAAGCAGGGTCTATGTTCCAGCTACAAATGTTGAAGAACTCACCTTCAGGATTGATTCAGATAATGGTGTGTGGGTGAACCCTCTATTTTTTGATGCACTTTTTTCTGTTATCCATCCCAATTATGTAAAAGTAAAACAATTCCAAAGGTGCAAGAAGAAAATTGCAAAGCTGATGATGCTGGAATTGAAAACCCAAAAGGAGGACTGGCCAGACCTTAAAGATGTTGAAATACGAAATCACATTAATGGAAAATGGGAGACCTTAACAAGTTCGTGGATAAGCTCACCTACCGGAATGTCTTGTCTCGACAACTGTTATGTGAACTTCAAACTAGATTGGTGTCCTCTCTAGGAGCTACCTTCTCCAGTTTTTTTTTTTTTTTTTTTTTTTTTTTTTTTTTTTTTTTTTTTTTTTGCTTTTGAGTTATGAGTATGCTATGCCCTGTATTGTAACTTGTGGTTTTGGTTTTAATATATTCTTACCTTTTGAGGAAAAGAAAAAATTATTAATTATTATTAGACCTTGGCTATTTCGTCCTTGTATTTTTTACTTTTTACCCGTTTTATCCCTATATTTTATTTTCTGTATTTTTCATCCTTAAAAGCATTTTAAAGTCCCAATTTCATCCCTCGCCTTAACGAAGGTTAACTGAGTCCGTTAAAATGATTCAGAGGGACTATCCACGTAATCTTTAACTAATTAAGTTACAAAAATCAATTCCTTCTTCCTCTCATTATAAAGTATTGAATGGGCTGATTGAGAAATTAAGAATGAACAATTACACAATTACTTGTACCATAACCAAAACCTGCATTCTCAAGCATTGTTCATAGCAGATTTCAATTTAGTACAAAATAGCCAAAATACTCTAAACCATTACACAAACACACAAAGAGAGTGTTGGACGGTGGTATTATTACCACATGTTTTGTGTGGCTGCACATTAAAATCAAGGAAGTCAAATACACTATTCTTTTGGAGGCCACCTACAATTTTAGTTTGGCCACATGATTGATATGGTTTATTTTCATACGTAGGTGTAAAATGAATGGGGGTAGGTTGTTGACTTCATGGTTGCATGCATGCCATTCCTTCAACTATAAAAGGATGTCATGTAATGCATTTAGAGATCATCCCATTCTTCACATATCCCATCCCAAATATTACATACTTGGAAGAGTTTACTAATAACTCTTGTAAAAGTATTAAGAGAAAGAGTTAATTACTCTTGTTCTTGTGAGAAACATTATAGAGTGAGGGAAGTGTAATAATCTAGTGAGTGGTCCAAATACTTTGTTAGTATTTTCGGAGCCTAGATTGAGTGATACATTGTAACCTCGGGTTTGCCATATTTGCTAGTAAAATCCATCTCTGCTTCCGCCCGTGGACTAGGCCTCACGCCGAACCACGTAAATCCTTGTGTCTTTATTTATTGCTTAATTGTTCTATTAATTTCTCGGGGTCTTGAAAGTGCGCTAAATCACAACAAACTGGTATCAGAGCTATAGCTGTGATTAAATATACAAGATGACGATAATAAGGTCCGACGTAGAGAAATTTAATGGCCAGAACGATTTTGGTCTTTGGCGAATGAAGATGCGGGCTCTACTGAGCCAACAAGGTTATTTGTTAGCTTTGAAAGGGAGAGAACATCTACCCGAAAATTTGACAGATGAAGAGAAGGATGAACTTCTGGAAAAGGCACACGGCATGATTATTCTAAATCTTGCCGATTGTGTGCTTAGAGAAGTTGCGGCAGAAACCACACCGGCTGGACTTTGGAAACAGCTAGAAACTCTATATATGACTAAGAGTCTCACGAACCGGTTGTATATGAAACAACGGTTGTATACTCTTCGGATGAAAGAAGGTTCACTAAATGATCACATCGATGAGTTTAATAAAATAATTTTGGACTTGAATAATATTGGTGTGAAAATTGATGATGAAGATCAATCATTAATTTTCTTATGTTCCTTGCCAAAATCGTACGAGCATTTGGTTACAACTCTACTATATAGTAGAAAAACTATTTCCATGGAGGATGTCAAATCTACCTTGAACTCTAGCGAGTTAAGGAAGAAATCCTCGGCGGATTATCTGGAAGAGAGTGCAGAAGGTTTGGTGGCAAGAGGAAGACGTAACGATAGAGCATCAAGTAGTAACAACAAAGGTCGTTCTAGATCGAAACCAAGATCTAGAAAGATCAAGTGTTACAATTGTCACAAGGAAGGTCACATGCGTAGAGACTGTCCAGACTTAAAAGGAAAAAGAGAGACTTGGAATGCAGCGGGAGCCGATAAAGTTGCCGCAGTTGCAGAAAATGATTCTGATGGTGCAAATGTTCTTAGTGTTACCGATGGCCTCTCAAGTAATGAGTGGATTCTTGACTCGGGTTGTTCTTATCATATGTGTCCTATTAGGGACTGGTTTACTACCTATCAACAAATAAATGGTGGTAAAGTCCTTATGGGAAACGATGTAGCTTGTAAGGTTGTTGGCATAGGAACGATCCAAATCAAGATGTATGATGGCACGGTGAGGACGTTGACAGATGTCAGGCATGTTCCAGAATTGAAGAAGAATCTTATTTCCTTGGGTACGCTGGACTCCATCGGCTGCGAGTATCGAGCCCGAGGTGGAGTATTAAAAGTTTCTAGAGGTGCACTTGTCGTGATGAAAGGTGAAAGGTGTAATGGCCTTTACCTGTTAAAAGGTAGCACGGTTACTGGTGCGTCTGGAGTTTCTTCATCGGCTAAAGATGTAGATACCACCAAGTTATGGCACATGCGCCTTGGGCACATGAGCGAGAGAGGAATGATGGAGCTTAGTAAATGAGGTTTGCTGTGCGGTCAGAATATCGGAAAATTGGAATTCTGCGAGCATTGTGTATTCGGAAAACAGAGCCAAATAAAGTTTGGCACAGCCGTTCACAGGACGAAAGGTACTTTGGATTATATCCATTCAGATCTTTGGGGTCCATCTCCTGTTCCTTCAAAAGGTGGTGCGAGATACATGTTAACCTTTATTGATGACTATTCGAGAAGAGTATGGGTTTATATCCTTAAACGTAAGGATGAAGTCTTTGTCAATTTCAAGCAATGGAAGATGATGATAGAGAAGCAGACTGGAAAGTTCATTAAGCGCTTGAGAACTGACAATGGACTGGAATTCTGCAAAGGCGAATTCAATGAGTTCTGTAAGAACGAAGGAATTGTGAGACACCACACAGTGCGGTTTACACCACAACAGAATGGCGTTGCAGAACGGATGAATAGAACGCTCCTTGAGCGAGCGAGGTGTATGCTCTCAAATGCAAAATTACCAAATATATTTTGGGCTGAAGCTGTCAACACAGCTTGTTATTTGGTAAATCGGTCTCCATCAACGGCAATTGATTGTCAAACTCCTTTGGAAAAATGGTCAGGTTCCCCTGCAAGTTACAGTGATTTGAAGATATTTGGTTGTCCTGCTTATGCTCATGTGAAAGATGGTAAACTTGAGCCGAGGGCTAAGAGATGCATATTTCTAGGGTATGCAGATGGGGTGAAGGGTTATAGATTGTGGTGCCCTGATGGTAAATCATCCCGATTTCTCATCAGCAGGGATGTGACATTTGATGAGTCTGCTATGTTGAAAAAGACAGAGGAGGAACAAGTAGTTGCTGGAAAAGATCGTAAAGTTAAAGAGCAGGTGGAGCAAGAAATAGAAGTTTCACAAGGAGTAGTACAAGATACTCCTGTCGAGCCCGTTGTAGAAGATGTACATGACTCTGGTGTTGATCAAATGACACCAGAAGATCAGTCAGATGAACAACATGATCTACAGAATTATAATCTAGCAAGAGATAGAGAACGACGAGCAATAAAACCACCACAACGGTTCGGGCATGCAGATTTGGTAGCTTATGCCCTGAGTATGGCAGAAGATATAGAGGTCCAAGAACCTGCTACATATCGTGAAGCTATAAGTGGCCCAGAATCTGCAAAGTGGTCTGTAGCTATGATTGAAGAGATGGAGTCTCTTTATAACAATCATACGTGGGAGCTGGTGAAACTGCCAAAAGGTCAGAAGATTGTTGGATGCAAATGGATCTTCAAAAAGAAGGATGGAATTCCGGGTGTAGAAGATGAAAGGTTCAAAGCACGCCTTGTAGCAAAAGGCTTTACTCAGAGAGAGGGAGTTGACTTTAATGAAGTTTTCTCACCGGTCGTAAAGCATACATCTATTCGCGTGTTACTTGCCATGGTTGCTTTACTTGATATGGAGCTGCAGCAACTAGATGTCAAGACAGCATTCTTACATGGTGAGTTGGAGGAACGGATCTTTATGCACCAGCCAGATGGATTTGTGGTCAAAGGAAAGGAAGATTATGCTTGTTTGCTGAAAAAGTCATTATATGGCTTGAAGCAATCACCTCGACAATGGTATAAGCGGTTTGACGTATTCATGACTAGTAAATGTTACTTGCGGAGTGATTATGATAGTTGTGTATATCACAAGAAGCTTCCAGATGGCTCGTACGTTTATTTGTTGTTATATGTGGATGATATGTTGATTGCTTCGAAAAACATGTCTGAGATCGATCAGTTAAAATCTCAGCTCAAAAGTGAGTTTGAGATGAAAGATTTGGGTGCAGCTAAGAAGATATTGGGAATGGAGATTATCAGAGATAGACGTGAAGAAAAATTGTATTTGTCACAAAAGAAATATATTGAGAAGGTTCTTCAGCGTTTTGGGATGGATAACTCCAAACCGGTTAGTACTCCACTTGCTGCACATTTCAAACTTTCATCGGCGTTATCACCAGAAACTGAGGAGGAGGTAGAGCATATGTCACATGTTCCATATGCTAGTGCTGTGGGTAGCATCATGTATGCTATGGTATGTACTAGACCGGATATTGCACATGCGGTAAGCGTGGTGAGTAGATATATGGATTGTCCAGGGAAAGCTCATTGGAAAGCGGTGCAATGGATTCTACGGTACCTCAGAGGGACAACAGATATTGGCTTAGTATTTGATAGCGGTGGTAATACTAATGTTACCGGATACGTTGATTCAGACTATGCTGGTGATTTGGATCAGAGAAGGTCTCAGACGGGGTATGTTTTTACTCTCGGAAGATGTGCTATTAGTTGGAAAGCAACATTACAATCGACGGTTGCTTTGTCGACAACTGAAGCGGAATACATGGCTCTAACTGAGGGTGTGAAAGAAGCAAAGTGGCTGAGGGGTTTGGTTGGTGATCTGGGTTTGCAACAGGACGAAACTGTAGTGCATTGTGATAGCCAGAGTGCCATACATTTGACTAAAAACCAAGTGTATCATGAGAGAACCAAACACATTGATGTACGGTATCACTTTATTCGAGAAGTCATATCAAAAGGAGTTATAATTGTCAAGAAGATTTGCACGGCAGATAATCCGGCAGATATGTTGACTAAGCCCGTTACTACAAACAAGTTCGAACACTGTTTGGACTTGGTTGGCGTTCGAAGAAAGTGATGAGCCCGGGAGGGCTGACGGGAAGCGGAGATTGAGAAAAGATAGCAAAGGAATGGAATGTTCGCCAAGGTGGAGATTTGTTGGACGGTGGTATTATTACCACATGTTTTGTGTGGCTGCACATTAAAATCAAGGAAGTCAAATACACTATTCTTTTGGAGGCCACCTACAATTTTAGTTTGGCCACATGATTGATATGGTTTATTTTCATACGTAGGTGTAAAATGAATGGGGGTAGGTTGTTGACTTCATGGTTGCATGCATGCCATTCCTTCAACTATAAAAGGATGTCATGTAATGCATTTAGAGATCATCCCATTCTTCACATATCCCATCCCAAATATTACATACTTGGAAGAGTTTACTAATAACTCTTGTAAAAGTATTAAGAGAAAGAGTTAATTACTCTTGTTCTTGTGAGAAACATTATAGAGTGAGGGAAGTGTAATAATCTAGTGAGTGGTCCAAATACTTTGTTAGTATTTTCGGAGCCTAGATTGAGTGATACATTGTAACCTCGGGTTTGCCATATTTGCTAGTAAAATCCATCTCTGCTTCCGCCCGTGGACTAGGCCTCACGCCGAACCACGTAAATCCTTGTGTCTTTATTTATTGCTTAATTGTTCTATTAATTTCTCGGGGTCTTGAAAGTGCGCTAAATCACAACAGAGAGAGTTAATATAATCTCATTATTACGAGTGATTAACTAATAGACATCCATATTAAACCACATACAAACTTAGCAACATTAATTATGTTATGAATTATACATGCTCAACTTGATAAGCGAATAACGCAGCTAAAATAAGTTAATATGAAATTTATAATTTTCAATTCGCTCACATAAACACCTAAAACTGACTTACCCCCTGACAAGAAATTGCTCAGATTGTATGGTACAACTCCATAAATACCTAAATGCAATACTCTATAATCTAATTCTAACAGTCCTTCAATAACATGTTAGAAAACACAGCTAAAATGGTATATTCTAGTTGATAATTAGCAAGGAAATATACAGATATGGCGCACGTTAACACATTGATGAACAAAACAGAGCACGTTAGCAAAAGTCCGGCAATCGGAGAAAAGAAAACATATGAGGGTTCTGGCGGCGAGGGAGTGAGAAGAGAGGGAAGAAAGAGCGAATTCAGCAGCGGCATGTTCAGCTTGACGAAGAGTAGTGAAATAATTAGGGCTTTCAAATGAATCGTCGTTAAAGTCAGCGACGACTTTAAAGCGTGGGACGTGATCGGGACCTTCGCGAATACACGTATAAGAAGGAAGATTGAAACAGCTTATTTGTGCTAATTCTTGTAACTGATTCTTATACATCTTTTGTGTTAGTTAATCAGTTAGTGTGTGTTTTTGGGTGTAGAAATAAGATGAATTTGCCGGACCGGAAAATGGGTTACCTGGAGGAAAATGGGTTTGATTTTGGGAGAGATGATATTGGGGTGTTTGGGGTTGTTGTGGGGATGATATGATATGATTTTTAGCATGTGTTGCTCGAGCATGCAACTGATCTAATTTGATTGGGGATTTTACTAATCCTAAGAGGTTTACATCTCGCATTGTTGAATTTTAACTTGATTTATTTGCTTAAATCTGAGTTCTTGATTAGTACGCCAATAATAGATGCTGTGATCATTTTATAAATTGCACTAATTCCAACAATATTGGGACTAATTAGTTAAAGATTACGTGGATAGTCTCTGTGAATAGTTTTAACGGACTCATTTAACCTTCGTTAGGATGAGGGATGAAATTGAGACTTTAAAATGCTTTTAAGGATGAAAAATGCAGAAAATAAAATACATGAATGAAACAGGCAAAAAGCAGAAAACACAAAACACAGGGACGAAATGAGCAATTTTGTGTTGTTGTTGTTGCTGCTGCTGCTACTACTGTTCAGCATTTTATTCAAGTTAATGTGGTTTTTTTATTCGTTCTACTTATTAATTAGATTGTTTTAATACCACTTTTATATTTTATGTGATGCGGATATTAACTAATATGAATCGACCTCTATTTTGCAGTGGGAAGTGATTTGTACATAACCAAATTTTATTCATACTTAACCAAACATGCTTTATTGCTTTATGATGTTGTGAAGTACAACACTTTAAAGCATCTTTGGTTGTATATGGATAAAAGTTGGTTGCGTATGGATCATTACTGTCTTGTATTATGTTGATTATTGAAGACTTGTATTATGAATGACTTGTGTAGCATTGTGATTTATAAGATACGATTCCACTGTTAAGGGGTAATATAGGCATGAATGAATGAATGTTGTTGATCGAAGATGTTCTACTTTGCCCTATAACGAGGTACAGTCATGTGGGCAACAATTGATAATCTTATCGGCACAAGAATATTGGCCCTTCAGTACAATGCTTAATTATTACTCCGTAATATTGATCCTGTTTGCGTACCTATTGAGAGTTAATATTGATCCTTTTGCATTTTGTAGACGATGATGAATAAGACTGAAAAATATTCAGATTATAAATTTATAACCCATTTTCATATGCACCCGCAAGATTTAAATCGTTCGGGGGCAGAGTAGTGTGGTAGGATGGTTGAGGACTTGAGGTTGAGGAGTTGTTGGTTGTTGATGAAGTTGACGGGTTGTTAAATAACCTAACCCGATCCTTCTTGGTTGAACACTTTCAGTGAAATTTAGTTTTACTTTATTACCTTTGAATCTTATAGCAACTTCATCGTAAGCAATGGCTGCTCCCTCTGCAGTCTCAAGCGTACCATGCCACAACCTGACCGCCTTATGTAGGTCCTCATGCTTGTTGGCATGTTGCCTTACTCTGTATCTCTTCCTCTCGTTCCCTTCAGTTCATCATACAATTGTCATTATGTTTTTATAGATGGCATCAGATCGAGTTCACTTCTTACTCTGAATCTCTTCCTCTCGTTCCCATGCTTGTTGGCATGTCTACCCATGCTCCACGTGTTCACTTCTTATTCAACCAAATTAATCCTTTTTCTTTTAATGCCACAAATTAAATTAACCATTTTGTTTTCCCCCCTTAATTATATTATAATTACGCCATCTCTCTTTTTTGTTTGTTAATAGTTTACAGATAAAAAAAAACATAGCTTTTTAAAAAGTCATTATCTACTTTTTGTTCATTTTACAAGTTTTACTTTTTACCTACATTTTTTCTTTACATTCATAAAATAAGAGTATAATAGAACTTTATATCATTACTCATATAAGTTGATTATTTTGGGACAGTTTAAAAGGGAAATATGGACTGTTACATTAAGAATTAAGATGGAGAGTGTATTTTTATGCACCGCCTCCTTTGACCATTTGTTATGTTAAATCAAATTGTTCTGGTGTTGTTGAGTTATGAGGGTGATTTACGCTGACGTGTCGTTATTGTGAGATGAAGGGGGCTTGTAGTAAATGTTATGTTGTGGTGTTGTAGAGTATTGTAGGTGATGTGGTAAAATTTAATTAGTAACCAAGTTAAACAAGCAATAAAAAAAAATATAATTAGTCATTCTTGTTATTAAAATCGTTGTCCGTCCCTAAAACGGCACGACGGTGCCTGCCACAATGGGCGCACAAGGCACGTTGTGGCTATTGAATATTAGCAATATACTATGTTGTCATTGCGTAGTGAGTAGTCTAAGGGCCCCAACAAATTCTCAAATGGAATTAGGGGTCTTTTTTGATTAACTCATTTGTAACATTTCATCGTTTATTGGGCCTATGTTTTTCTTTTGAAACATATTCACGTTTCGTAGCATTGATGTTGTGTTGGTATAGTTACAGTTACAACTTCGACTTTGGCCACTGATAAAAATGTTTTTCTTTTCAAAATTCAATTACGAGGTCGGTAATCGATGTTTTTTATGTTTATTTAGGTTTATATGCTTACTTGGTCACTAATTTTTGTAAGATATAGCTCCTTTTTTACCCATTCATCTCTCTTTTCCATCACTTACAACATGACATGATTTTCATTTATCATAATAGACTTACATATAAGCATCACCTTAACATTTTCTCTAATCACTACTTATAAATAACCTATCAATACCATCCATTACACCCACAAATAAATTCAACCCACTATATTAATTAATTATATAATAAAATGTATAAGTATTAACTCATATGTTTGTTTTTGTGGTAAAATTTGTTTTAATGGTTGTAAAAATCGTGATCTTGGATCCACTCATGTCGTTCCTGTTACTTTTTCGAGTGATCCAAATCTTAATGTTGGTGCGGGGTTGGTTTCACCTTTTAAAGAGTTACTGGTAGGCTCCATGCCTTTTTGTACTCCGGTAGTGGATTTGGATAATGTTCTCGAGTTAGATTGTGATGAGGATATCCCTCCCATTTTAGCGAACGTTTCTTATCCATCAAAGGGGTCGAATGGATTAAATCTTTCCGAACCGAGTCCTGATGAGGGTTGCAGTAAGGTTGCATCGGTTGATTTTGAAACGGTTGCTTCCAAATTTGGTAAACCTTGTGATACTTCGGTGATGATTCCCTCGGATTTGGCTAAGTGTAATGGTGATTCGGGTTCGGTTCCACCTTTAGTCCCCTTTACGACTGTGATGGATAATATGGTGGCCGAGTTGGATGAGGTGGAAGACAATCCCAACTCTTCTAAAGTGGATAATATGGTTTCCTCAAAGACGAATAAAGGGAAGAACTCGAGAAGAAGAAGACGCCGAGTTCAAGGGGAAGAGATGGAGAAGTTCGGGGATTTCATCAAAGACGCTTAAGAGGTCCGGGTGAAGAGGGTTGCAAATCACTCGTCATTTGTTTGATTGGTCATCCTCTTTTTTCCGGTCTCGTTAGTTAATTCGTATCTTTTGTGTTTATTAGTTCACAGTAATTGAACTATGAACACCAGACTCTCAATTAAACAAAAAATAAGAATTATTAGTGCAAGAATTGAGAGAACACGATAATGAAATATAAAATTGATAATGTTGATCGTGCAAAGATACAAGTTTAAAGCAAACCATACGACCCTATTTATACAGATAAACACCAAATCTAAAGATTTGGTTTTCAAAACAACTTAGCTATAAATAAGGTAAAGATAAACCTAAAAACTAAACTAATATGCAAATAACTCTAAAGTTAATCTTCTGGAGATAAAACCGAATCAAAACAAATCTTCTTAATCTTTAAACATATCTCCAGAATATTCCTTAGCTTTGGCATCAAGAAATCTCAAACCGTTGACTTCAGTAAACATCAGAGTCTGCAACTTCAGACTCTAAATCTCCAGACTCTAGCATGCTTTTGACTCATCAGATTTTCATTTTCCCAACAATCTCCCCCTATCTGATGATGTCAAAACAACCTGTACACCTAATTAACCACCTTAGCATACTCCTTTTCGATAAGCTTACACTTGTTCTTCATGTGAGGTATTTTCTTCAACATGGTTAGCTTGCTATACAAGTGATTCAATAATTGAACCCTAAAAGGAAAAGTTTGCTCTGTCTCACATCTGGATAATAAACTGATCAACATCTCAATACCAGCCCCTTCAAACTGATCAACCCTAATCAACATTCTTTGATTTCCATTTGTCCTAAACATCAAACCATCCAAATACTCAACATACTTATCATCAACAAACTCTAAATGTTCAGGGACAACATACCTTTCAACATGTCCCTTAGCCCTTCTTTCTTTCATCTCTAAATCAAACATTCCATAAAACACCTCATAATCCTTAAAACTTATAAACCCTTCTTCAAATATCAAATGTACCAGCATATAAACTCTCTTCAACACTTCTTTCACAACAACTTGATCTCCTGCAAACTCCTTGATACACACAGCTATGCCTTTCCACTCACAAAAATCCAAACGAACAATTTGATTTATTTTAACTCTCAACCTCCTATCTGGTAAGTGTGTCATTGTTAGCAGTAGAGTTACACCTTCAAATTCAGATTTATCAACCTCAACCTTGACAACATCACCTTCATATCTTCTGAATCTAAATCTCTTGTTCATCTGAGCCCTTAGATCACCCTCTGTCCTTTGCATAGCAGCAACCACAACAACACTAGAACTCCCCTGAATATCACCAACACCACCAACAGCAACCATTTGAGTATCACCAACACCCCTATCAGTTATATTCTCCCCCTCAACCTGATGCTCCCCCTCAATTTAAGTCCTTTTAGATTGCTCCCCCTCAACACTTGCAAAACATGCATCTGCAGTACCTGCATCATCTGACCTCTTTCTTTTCTCCCCCTTTTTGACATCATCTAAAGGCAGAGAAGATATGACCTTCCAAATTTTAGTCTGTTGATTTTTAAGGGAAAAAATGTCAGAAGCAAACCCAGTAAAGCATTGTCTCAATTCATCAACACCAACCATTCTTTTCTCCAGCTCAGCCAACCAGTTATTAATTTCTGTAACAGACCCTGAACCACCTGTACTAGTTAACCCCTGCATATCCCCAACCAACCTCCTTACCTCCAACAGGTCATCTTTTGAAACAAAATTATTATTAAAGTTAAGATTATTAATCTTAGACTGCACACCAGAGAGCTTGTCATCAAACTCCTTAGTCAACTTGGTCAAAGTCTGATGTAGGCCAACCATGGTGACAGGTGCCTCAGTCTGAGAAGTAGTGCCAGAAGATAAGGGTAGGGTTGGTATGTCCTCACAGCCTTCCTGTTATAAAGAAAGCTGATCTTTGGACATAGAAGATTTTGAGGCCTGTATCTCACCCTGTGACATGAGTGTGATATTGGCAGCCTGTGCAAGTATGTGTAAGGATGGAATATTTGGAGTGAGTAGTGGCAGACTTGAGTCTGGGGTAACAATTGGCTTGGTCATTGCAGTAGGTTATTGGATTTGGTTATTTGAGTCCAGGATTGGGACTTCTTCATGTAAGTCAACTGAGTGGGTTTTCTCAGTGACTGTAATGTGGGTATCCAAGTTAACTAACCTACCAGGTTCAGGCTGGGTTAAAGCACTCCTATCACCAACCTCTAGCAGAGGTGGTGGAGCAGTACGTGCAGCACTCTTCCTAGTGAATTTTTGAGGTGAATCCACAAGTGCTGTAGTATCTAAGGTTGTAGATATGGTAGTATTCTCAGTATGAACTGGTGGGTTCATAAGGTGGGTTGAGTGGATAATTTGCTCAGCAGCAGTGGGTGAAGATGGGTTAGAGTGAGGTGGCATTTCCTCACCCATGTCTTCAGCCTGCTCTGTTTGTGAAACAACATGGGGTGGAGTTTGTGTGGGGATAGAATCTGATTGCTCAGATTCTAAAGATGGTTGACCATTGTTGTGATCTCCTGCAGACCCTGATTGCTCAGATTCTGAAGAAGATGCAGACCCTGATTGCTCAGAATCTGTAGGTTGGTCAGCACGGCCAAGATTGACCCAATGCAATATAGCAGGAGTAAGAGCTACCTCTTGATCATCAATGTGGCTGTGAAACATTCGGACACTATATTCTGGAATAAAAGTATACTCATACACATGAAACACTTTAAGTCCATCATACAAAGCAGGTGTCATAGCTTGCTCAAACATTAAACTTAAAAACTTGATAAAAGGCACATTATGATCTCTTGGAGTTTTTTCAGTGAGAACCAAGAGCTCATTGAAGATTAAACGTGCAAAATCAATATTCCTTCCTGTGACTATTACATGAAACAGATGTGCCTCATAATCATTAACCTCAGTCAGACTACCACATTTGAAGCTCAAACTTCTAATGACATTCGATAACAAAAACATCCACCTAGGAGAGAACATACTAATCTTAACAGAAGAATTAGTTACAGGCTGACCAACCATAGGAAAACAAGATCTCACAGCAGACCTTGACACAGTTCTAACAAAATTATCCTGTACAGGAAGATTCAAAGCAATTCTTAAATGATTTTCTTTAATAGTTAAAGAATTGTTACCATCTCGATATGTACCAGTGATAGATCTAGCCTCTCTGTTTCCAACACAGGTATACCAGAATTTGCCTAACATCTCTGGAAACATGATAGTTGTCTTGAAGAAAGCTTCCTTTAAAGGGTGATTTCGCATGAACAATACCAAATCCTCAAACCCTTCATTAGCAAAATTCGCAGGAATAGTAGCACAAGCAACCCTATTATTAGCTGAAACCTGCACATCCTTCTCTCCTCTAACTTCTTTTGCCCTAATCATGTTATCGGTTAGAACAAGAACAAAAGGAATGAACTTCGTATTTGCCATTAGCTTCAATCAAAAACTTGCAAGAACACGAGTGAATTATGAACACCAAGAGAGGTTTTGAAGAAGATGATGATCGAATGAGAGGGATTAGGGTTTATGTTTGAAGATTAATTTGAAGAAGATTTTGAAGAAGGAAAATTAGGGGAAATATAAATACCTCTGACACAAAAATTTCAAAAAGTTACCATTATCCCCCTTCAAAATTTAACTTTTTACTTTATAAACTCGAATAAAGAAAACTTTTATTGACCAAAGAAGGAAATAGGTTTACAGTAAAAATACACAAACAGAGTAAACCTTTCCAGACTCTAAATAACATGGTGTCATCCAGACTCCGAATGTGACGTAATCCAGACTCTAAAGTAATTTTTTTTTTATTATTTTTTTTTTATTATTTTTTACAACAATAGTTTAGAGAGTATCATCACAGGACAACATTTCAGTTGATGGATTTAACATTCCAAGTTGCCCAAGAAAATAAAAATGCCTTTCTTCAGGAAGTGCTTTAGTAAAAATATCTGCCAATTGATCTTTAGTACCAATATGCTTTAAAAACACTTTGCCCTTCTCAACACAATCCCTTATAAAATGATGCCTGATTTCAATATGCTTGGTTCTGGAGTGAAACACTGGATTCTCAGTAATAGCAATTGCACTTTCATTGTCACACATTATTAGAGTTTTGGTCAATGTTAACCCAAAATCCAAAAGTTGATGTTGCATCCAAAGTAACTGAGCACAACAACTCCCTGCAGCAACATATTCAGCTTTTGCTGTGGAAGTGGCCACAGAATTCTGCTTTTTACTAGACCAGCTGACCAATTTTCCACCTAGCAATTGACATTCACCAGAAGTGCTTTTTCTGTCTAATTTGTAACCTGCATAGTCTGCATCTGTGTAACCAATTAGATCAAACCCTGAGTCTTTAGAGTACCAAAGACCCAGGTTAGGGGTACCTTTTAAGTACCTAAAAATTCTTTTCACAACTTTATAATGAGACTCCCTAGGATCAGATTGGTAATGTGCACAAAGACATGTAGCAAACATTATATCAGGTCTACTTGCAGTTAAATATAGCAAAGATCCAATCATACCTCTATAGGTTGATTGATAAGTGAGTTTCCCAGATTCATCTTTATCAAGCTTTTCAGAAACACTCATTAGAGTTCTCAAAGTAGAACAATTTTTAAAACCAAATTTAGTTAACATTTCAGAAATGTAGTTACTTTGGTTAATAAAAATGCCTTCAGAACTCTGATTTATTTGCAACCCAAGAAAATAGTTTAAAGTACATAAATGACTCATTCTATACTCTTCAGACATAATGTCAGAAAATCATTTTCTTAAGTGTGGATTTGTAGACCCAAAAATAATGTCATCAACATAAATTTGAACAAGTAACACATCACCTTTATCCTCTTTGATAAACAAAGTCTTGTCAATGGCTCCTCTGGAAAAGTTCTTTTCTAGAAGAAATGTTGACAAGGTATCATACCAGGCTCTGGGAGCCTGCTTCAGACCATACAATGTTTTCTTCAACCTGTAAACATGCTTAGGAAATTTCTTACTTACAAAACCAGGAGGTTGTTTCACATAGACCTCTTCTTGCAATTTACCATTCAGGAAAGCACTCTTCACATCAATTTGAAACACCTTGAAATCTTTGTGAGCAGCATATGCCAGAAACAGTCTAATAGCTTCAATTCTAGCAACAGGAGCAAAAGTCTCATCATAGTCTATTCCTTCTTCTTGTCTGTACCCTTGAGCAACCAACCTTGCTTTATTTCTGATTACAATATCATATTTATCAACCTTGTTTCTAAAAACCCATTTTGTGCCTATTGCAGTTTTATCAGCAGGCTTTGGAACCAATTCCCAAACATCATTTCTTTCAAATTCTGTCAATTCTTCGGTCATAGCCTCAACCCAATCATTGTCAGCCAATGCTTCAAATACTTCTTTGGGCTCAATTAGTGAAAGAAAACAAGAAAAGAAGCAGTAATTTGCTATAGCAAAATCAGACACAGGTGTCTGAGAAGAAGAACTAGGTTTAGCCAAACCAGTAGGATCCACAATATAATCCTCAAGATGCTTTGGAGGGACTATATTTCTAGATGATTTTCTAGTAGGAACAACAGGATCCACGGTGGTATTTGATGACTGATCACTTTCTTGAATAACAACAGGCTCATCTTCTTGTGGAACTTCTTCTGTGAGAGTATTATCTGCAGATTCATTTCTTAACCCTGACAAGTTAGGTTCATCTGACTCAGACTCTGAATCCAGAGTCTGAACACTGTTTCCAGAAATTAAATTTGACAATTCACCAAGTGCAGATTGCTCAGTATTGGATGTCTGATCCATTTCTATAGAACTTTCATCAAAGAAAACATTAATGGTATAGTGACCCGAACTTTTCCATGTTTATATATATTAATTGAGATTGATATTTACATGATTAAATGTTTCCAACATGTTAAGCAATCAAACTTGTTAAGACTTGATTAATTGAAATATGTTTCATATAGACAATTGACCACCCAAGTTGACCGGCGATTCACGAATGTTAAAACTTGTAAAAACGACATGACGATATATATATGGATATACATATGGTTAACATGAGATTATGATAAGTAAGTATCTCCATAAGTATATTAACAATGAGTTATATACATATAAACAAGACTACTAACTTAAGGATTTCGAAACGAGACATATATGTAACGATTATCGTTGTAACGACATTTAAATGTATATATATCATATTAAGATATATTAATATATCATAATATCATGATAATATAATAATTTAACATCTCATTAGATATAATAAACAATGGGTTAACAACATTAATTGAGATCGTTAACTTAAAGGTTTCAAAACAACACTTACATGTAACGACTAACGGTGACTTAACGACTCAGTTAAAATGTATATACATGTAGTGTATTTAGATGTATTAAAATACTTTTGGAAGACTTCAAGACATATATCAAAACACTCATACTTAACGAAAATGGTTACAGTTACTTTCTCATTCTTTTCTTTCATCAAGAATTCTAGTCGTATTTTTACCCGTATTATACACAGCTTCAAAACGTACTTACTATGGGTATATACCAATAGGAACTAGCATGGGATTCCACTCTTGATTATGTCATGTATGACTAATCAATTTTAACTTCTACCATGAGCTAGTCAACTAACTAGAACTCCTTTTAACCCCACTCACCACTCACCAATTACCACTCATCATTCACTCCATTTCACTTCCAATTCTCTTTCTAATTCTCTCTCAACACACCCACACTATTATGAACGTATTTTTCCAGTAGTTAATCATCATCTTCATCAAAAATCACTTCAAGAATCAAGCTATAATCATCATAGGAAGAACACTTCAAGAACACTTCAAAAATCCCTTCAAGTTTACTAATTTACTTCCAAGCTTTCTAATCCATTCCAAGTAATCATCTAAGATCAAGAAACCTTTGTTATATACAGTAGGTTATCTTTCTTATTCAAGGTAATATTCATATTCAAACTTTGATTCAATTTCTATAACTATAAACTATCTTAATTCGAGTAAAAATCTTACTTGAACTTGTTTTTGTGTCATGATCCTACTTCAAGAACTTTCAAGCCATCCAAGATCCTTTGAAGCTAGATCATTTCTTATCACTTCCAGTAGGTTTACCTACTAAACTTGAGGTAGTAATGATGTTCATAACATCATTTGATTCATATATATAAAACTATCTTATTCGAAGGTTTAAACTCGTAATCACTAGAACATAGTTTAGTTAATTCTAAACTTGTTCGCAAACAAAAGTTAATCCTTCTAACTTGACTTTTAAAATTAACTAAACACATGTTCTATATCTATATGATATGCTAACTTAATGATTTAAAACCTGGAAACACGAAAAACACCGTAAAACCGGATTTACGCCGTCGTAGCAACACCGCGGGCTGTTTTGGGTTAGTTAATTAAAAACTATGATAAACTTTGATTTAAAAGTTGTTATTCTGAGAAAATGATTTTTATTATGAACATGAAACTATATCCAAAAATTATGGTTAAACTCAAAGTGGAAGTATGTTTTCTAAAATGGTCATCTAGACGTCGTTCTTTCGACTGAAATGACTACCTTTACAAAAACGACTTGTAACTTATTTTTCCGACTATAAACCTATACTTTTTCTGTTTAGATTCATAAAATAGAGTTCAATATGAAACCATAGCAATTTGATTCACTCAAAACGGATTTAAAATGAAGAAGTTATGGGTAAAACAAGATTGGATAATTTTTCTCATTTTAGCTACGTGAAAATTGGTAACAAATCTATTCCAACCATAACTTAATCAACTTGTATTGTATATTATGTAATCTTGAGATACCATAGACACGTATACAATGTTTCGACCTATCATGTCGACACATCTATATATATTTCGGAACAACCATAGACACTCTATATGTGAATGTTGGAGTTAGCTATACAGGGTTGAGGTTGATTCCAAAATATATATAGTTTGAGTTGTGATCAATACTGAGATACGTATACACTGGGTCGTGGATTGATTCAAGATAATATTTATCGATTTATTTCTGTACATCTAACTGTGGACAACTAGTTGTAGGTTACTAACGAGGACAGCTGACTTAATAAACTTAAAACATCAAAATATATTAAAAGTGTTATAAATGTATTTTGAACATACTTTGATATATATGTATATATTGTTATAGGTTCGTGAATCAACCAGTGGCCAAGTCTTACTTCCCGACGAAGTAAAAATCTGTGAAAGTGAGTTATAGTCCCACTTTTAAAATCTAATATTTTTGGGATGAGAATACATGCAGGTTTTATAAATGATTTACAAAATAGACACAAGTACGTGAAACTACATTCTATGGTTGAATTATCGAAATCGAATATGCCCCTTTTTATTAAGTCTGGTAATCTAAGAATTAGGGAACAGACACCCTAATTGACACGAATCCTAAAGATAGATCTATTGGGCCTAACAAACCCCATCCAAAGTACCGGATGCTTTAGTACTTCGAAATTTATATCATATCCGAAGGGTGTCCCGGAATGACGGGGATATTCTTATATATGCATCTTGTTAATGTTGGTTACCAGGTGTTCACCATATGAATGATTTTTATCTCTATGTATGGGATGTGTATTGAAATATGAAATCTTGTGGTCTATTGTTACGATTTGATATATATAGGTTAAACCTATAACTCACCAACATTTTTGTTGACGTTTTAAGCATGTCTATTCTCAGGTGATTATTAAGAGCTTCCGCTGTCGCATACTTAAATAAGGACAAGATTTGGAGTCCATGTTTGTATCATATTGTGTAAAAACTGCATTCAAGAAACTGATTTCGATGTAACATATTTGTATTGTAAACCATTATGTAATGGTCGTGTGTAAACAGGATATTTTAGATTATCATTATTTGATAATCTACGTAAAGCTTTTTAAACCTTTATTTATGAAATAAAGGTTATGGTTTATTTTAAAAATGAATGCAGTCTTTGAAAAACGTCTCATATAGAGGTCAAAACCTCGCAACGAAATCAATTAATATGGAACGTTTTTAATCAATAAGAACGGGACATTTCAAATGGTTTCTTCAATCTTCATTCTCCTCTGATTATAAACTCTATAAGCTTTAGAAACAGAAGAATATCCCATAAATACACCTTCATCAGATTTTGGCCTCATTTTATCAAGCTGATCTCTTTGATTTAAAATATAGCACTTACACCCAAATACATGGAATTAATGAATAGTAGGCACCTTTTTATGATATAACTCATAGGGAGTTTTGCCATGTTTCTTCACAATCAAGGACCTATTTTGAGTATAACATGCTATGTTGACTGCCTCTGCCCAGAACCTTAGAGCAACATTTGATTGGCATAACATGGTTCTGGCTGCTTCAATAAGGGTTCTATTTCTTCTTTCAGCAACTCCATTTTGTTGAGGAGTTCTAACAGCAGAGAAATTTTGACCAATTCCAGATTCTTCACAAAAATCAATTAATGTAACATTCTTGAACTCAGTACCATGATCACTTCTCAATTGTTTAACAAGAACACCTTTTTGAACCTGCTCTCTCTTGATCAAATTGATTATTTCTTCAGGAGCATCACTTTTTGCAGCTAAGAAAATAACCCATGTAAATCTAGAATACTCATCAACAATCACTAGAGTATATCTTTTCCCACCAAAACTACTAGTGTTCATTGGACCAAATAGATCCATGTGAAGCATGTGAAGTGGATCACTGATAGTAGCCAGGGTTTTTGAGGGAAACTTTGTTTTGGTCTGTTTACCCATAATACAAGCAGAACGTTTATCTTTCTTAAAAGGCTGTTGAGGCAGACCTCTTACAAGCTTCTTTTTGGAAAGCTCATTAATGTTTTTGAAATTGAGATGAGAAAGCCTTTTGTGCCAAAGCCAATTAAGTTCAGGGACAGTCTGAGAGTACAGACAAGTTTCAATTCCAGCATCAATAGAATCTAGATCCAGCATATACACATTTTAAATCTCCAGGCTACAAGTGTTGGCCTTCCTTTGGGATCATAAATAATACCAGCTTTCTTTCTTATTCTGATTTCACACTCTTCATCAGCGATTTGGCTTACACTTAGCAGATTATGCTTCAACCCTTCAACTAAAGCAACTTTCTTAAATGAAACACTTCCAGCTATAACAGTACCATAACCAATAGTCTTTGCAACTGAATTATCACCATATCTTACAGAAGGACTTTTTTCTTCAACAAACCCTACAAGATGCTCTTTGCACCCAGTCATGTGTCTTGAGCAACCACTATCCAAATACCACATGTTACTCTGTTACACAAGACACAAACAAAAGAGAATGGTTAGTTTTTAAGGGGAACCCACTTTTCAGTGGGTTCAATTGGAGTGCTCTTCACTCTCCAAACAAAAGCTTTGTTTCCAATCCAGATCAACTTGTCCTTAACAGATTTTAAGACACTTTTATTTTCATAAACTTTGGATTTCCATATCTTCTTAATTTCCTTAGGAAAACAAGATGTTCTTTTAACTGAAGGTTTTTCTTGACTCTTGATTTTTTCATTGAGTTTAGAAATTTCCTTTTTGAGTTTTTGAATTGCCTTAGCTTGTTTTGACTTTGACCTTCTTTTAGTTAACACTTTTAGATCTGGACAAGTGTCATTTTTAGAGGATGATTCAGAGTTGTTATTACAACTTGACTCTTGGGTGTCAGACTCTAGGTCAGAACATACACTATTATTTTGAGAGACTAAAATGCTAGAGTCTGAAGGTTTCAAAAGTTCAGACTCTAATGGATTTTTACTTTCAAGTATTATAGTCTCAGAAGGTTCAACATGATCTAATGACCTTACAAAAGCATTGGTTAAAATATTTTTGTCACCATCAAATTTTACAAATGTGTTTGGTCGAATGTCAGGTTTGAATACACTTGGATTAACTTCCACATTATTATCTAATATGTAGTTTTCACCTAGTATAGCTTTGACATCATTTGGAATTTGTTTGGCAATAACATCAAAATTCTTTTTGGAAGATACACACCAAGATTTACAAATTGATTCATAGTGTTTTGACCTTTTCATCAATCTTCCTAATTCAGTATTTAATCTTTTAGTTTATTCTGTGTATGCCATTTTATATGTGTCAAGTTCTACCTCACATTTTTTCAAGATTTTAATTTCAACATCTTTGTCTTTGATAGTGTTTTTAAGATCAAAAATTTGTGTTCTTAACCTATCAATATCATCTAAACACCATTGAAAGTCAAGCAGCAAGTACTGAAACATTCTCACTTTTTCATTATCAAGATAGTTCACAAAGTTTTGTACCTTATAAGCAGAAACTTTATTACAAGTAGAGTCTTTATCCATCTTCTTAATAGCTTTCAGATCTTCCTCAAACTTTCTAGAACTACCATCAATTATAGCCATAAGACACTTATCCTCCTCCTCATCAGATGATGAGTCTTCATCTTCCCATGCTTCTGTGTACAAAGGTTTCTCTTGTTCTTTGTTCTTAGATCTTTCTGCTTCACTCTTTAACTTCATGTACTTAAGTTTGTACTTTCTTGCTTTATCAACAGACTTGTTGAAGTTAGCACCTCCTTCACCCTTAGACCAGCAGTCAGCAGCTATGTGTCCTAACTTACCACACTTAAAGCATTTAGCTTTCTTTGGATCAAAAGTACCCTTGCCTTTACCCTTCTTATAACCAAACTTTTTCTGCTCAATCCTTTTAGTCAAAAGAGCCATCTGGACTTCCAGATCTTTGATCTCCTCATCTTCATCAGATTCACTATCATCATCAGAAGTTTCATCACACTCAGATTCAACCTTGCTAGAATAACTAGAGAATAATTGCTTATTCTTCTTTGTGGTAGCCACCAATGCAGCTTCTGGATCTTTAGCAGTTTTCTTAGCATTGATCTTGTTCTTTAGTTGAGTTTCCTCAAAGTTTGACAGTATGCCAAACAATTCACTTAACTCATAGTTATCTATCTTTTCACTGATTACCATAGATGTAATCACAGATTCAAAGTTTGAAGGTAACAGTTCAATGAACTTTTGACACAACACTTGTTGTGTTTTCTCTACCCCAACACTTTCAAGATCATTTATCAGAACCCGAAATCTTGAATGGAGATCACTCAAAGATTCTTTAGGCTGAGCAGCAAAATTTTCATAACATCTAATCAGATTCTTTATCTTCTGAGTCTTAACAACAGTGACTCATTCATAGTCATTAAGCAACAGATCCCACATAGCTTTAGCAGTCTTGGCGTGACTGATCTTTCTGAGAATTGGAACAGTAACATCATTCCCAATAATACTCCTTATTTTGCTATCCAGTTTGAACTTGATAGCTTCTGCTACAGTCCACCTTTCTCTTGGTATTTCACGAAAATAGGCAGGTTGTGCAGCAACAGTATCTGTGGCAGGAACAGCAGCTATCATTGAACCAGGAATAATGGGTCCTGTTGTAAGAACATGCTCAGCTTCTTCATGAATAGATCCTAAAAACCATAGGACTTTCAATTTTCAAGTTGCAAAGTCTGTGCCATCGAATATTGACACACCTTTTCCAGCCATAACTGGAGTAGGAATGGTACTGGTAGACATATTTATAAAAATATGGATCGTTTGTAAAGATTACCGTAATAGGATTTACACCTTACCCGCTCTGATACCAGTTATTAGTTCACAGTAATTGAACTATGAACACCAGACTCTCAATTAAACAAAAAATAAGAATTATTAGTGCAAGAATTGAGAGAACACGATAATGAAATATAAAATTGATAATGTTGATCGTGCAAAGATACAAGTTCAAAGCAAACCATACGACCCTATTTATACAGATAAACACCAAATCTAAAGATTTGGTTTTCAAAACAACTTAGCTATAAATAAGGTAAAGATAAACTTAAAAACTAAACTAATATGCAAATAACTCTAAAGTTAATCTTCTGGAGATAAAACCGAATCAAAACAAATCTTCTTAATCTTTAAACATATCTCCAGAATATTCCTTAGCTTTGGCATCAAGAAATCTCAAACCGTTGACTTCAGTAAACATCAGAGTCTGCAACTTCAGACTCTAAATCTCCAGACTCTAGCATGCTTTTGACTCATCAGATTTTCATTTTCCCAACAGTGTTTCTTTTTATGTTGTATTGTCTTTGTGTCTCGGTGCGAGCTTAGTTAGGTTTGGCGTTCATGTTTTTAGCTCGGTTGTCGATGGTTTGTACGTTTTTTGGAGCTTCAACTTTTGTTGAAGTCTCTTCTGGTAATCAAAGTTCTTGTTTTTTGGCCGGAAAAAAAAGTATTAACTCATATGGTACAAAAAATAAAAGTAATAAGCTCGTCATCCATTATGCTATTTGATGAGTGAGATCACAAGGGAGCTGGTGGGAATGCTCTTATTAATCCAAGTCCATAGAGATAGAGCTTGTCCAGCAGATGGCCCGATATAAAGCCCAACTGTGGTAGACTATGTTTCTTGCCTACCACGTATCATACCCAGAGTTCAGGAAAATAAGCCTGTTCTTTTTACTCCATAAGGCAACTATATATATTATACGAGTATATATTTTTATTTTATAAATACAACCCTAATCCTAATAACGAAACCCAAATTTTTAATTGTAGAACAGGAAGAAAACGCACAATCCACCCTGATTAAAAGGTAAAGCCAGAATTTTTCATGGTAATTTTATAAGTTATTCGCACCCAATATGTGAGCTGATTGTTTGATTCTTTGTAGATAAAAATTGACCGAATGGGTTTAGTTATTTACTTAATGCAAAATTCATGTGGCTTCTTTACGACTACCAGGTTTATATTCATGATAAAGCATAAAATTAAAAGCTACTCCTGTATTTGAGTGATATGATTTTATGTTATTTTTTGATTTGTGCCATAATTATTTACTCTCCTCTGTTTTAGTTCTATTGTTTTTGAGAAAATTGGGCGGTTGGTCCCTGTAGTTTACATGAAATGGAGTGTTTGGTCCCTGAACTTCATTTTCAGGGTTGTTGGTTCATGTGATTTTCAAAACACGTGTGGTTGGTCCCTGACAGGGATCAACTACACCTGTTTTCAACTTTCATTTTCGGGGTTATTGGTCCGTGTCAGGGACCAATTACACCTGTTTTGCAAATCACAGGGCCCAACAACCCTTAAAATGAAGTTCAGGGACCAAACACCCCATTTCATGTAAACCACAGGGACCAACCGCCCAATTTTCTCATTGTTTTTAGTTAGTTTTGTTGATTTGTTAAGATATGTTAGATCATACATGAATGCCCTTATATAAAAAAGTGTTTAATTGAAATATTTGTGAAATATACAGTAAATGATTGAACCTTTTAAAAGAGAGAGATTTTAATAAATTTTCATGGTTAATTTTATGCAATTAGATAAAAAAAATTTAAAAAAAAACTAAAGTGAATAATTAAAATAAGTGACAATAAATTTTAAGGCAAATTAATTTGGTGATAACGATATTTTTCCGAGAAAAGAATTTGTTGGTTTGAATTAGATACTAAATACAGATTCTTTGTAACTATGTATGCAGGCTCTTGGACATGGACGGAACAAAAATAGACGACAATATTTGCACACAACAACTGATCCATCGTATACAATTGTTGTTGCCATTAGAAGAAGCTGCTCGCACGTGTGTGTTGTCCAAATCTTGGCTCCAGCTTGGTGTCCTATTCCTAAACTCAGGTTTCGTCAATTTGAAGAGCGTTTAAGCAATAAACAGATGAGAAAGTACATTAGCTTGATTTGTCTCACTCTAGAAAGGTATCTTCGTGACAAGATATCAATCACAAGTTTTGATCTTGAATTCAGCATTCAAGAAAAAAAAATGGGATTCACTTATCTACAAATGTGTTCAAAAAGTAGCTTCCAAAAGTTGTCTCGAAGATCTTTATCTTAAATTGATATTTGTGAACGATACTTTTTCTTTTACTTTGCCTGATGAGATATTCTCCGGTGACAACCTTAAAAGAATAAGCATCTCAAGTGATAACAGGGACGTTGAAATGAACAGTCCCCTTTTAGTTATTGGTAGCGATCTTGTGATCAAGTGTGTGAACCTAAGAGTATTGAAGTTGCACGAAGTTTACTAAGCGAAGAGGTACTTGATAACTTACTCTCAACATGTACCTTACTTGAGAAGATTAATCTTTCGTATGTCAACGACTCAAAGATGACACTCAAGGTTAAAAATCTTCCTTATCTCCGCAAGTTGAAAGTAAGTGTTGATAATAAGGATACTGTTTTGGAAATTTACGATCTCCCAAGTCTTCACTCTCTTTCTTACATCAACCTATCTTTTATGTGTATGAGGGAGTCTATATTGTTCAAAACTCATTCGTTAGGAAACCTGAGGGAACTATTCTTGGGATATGTGACAATAGACGATTACTTTGTAGACACTATCAATTCCAAGTTTCCGTTTCTTGAGAGTTTGACACTTGAAATGATACGTTGCAGCTTGGGTATTGTGGATATCACATGTGTTTCGTTGAAGAGTTTGATTGTAAATCTGTTATCAGACATGCGAATCGACCTACAAGTCTACGCTCCAAAATTACAAATCTTCCATTACAAGGGTAAAGAAGTACCAGGTCTCGTGATTCCATCTGTTGCTCCTGATCAAATTCAGCTAACTTTTAACGTGCATGAACTCATCAATCAATCGTTCTTTCTTAGGATGAGGGAAGTACTCAATTTACCAAGCAAGTTAAACATTAAAATAAAATATTTAACTTGTGGTTATTGGAAAGTGCCATTCAACATTAATGATGTGAGAAGCATGGTCCCTGTTCCAGCTACCAATGTTGAAAAACTCAAGTTCCATATTAGTACATATAAAGGTGTGTGGGTGAACCCACTGTTTTTTGATGCACTTTTTTCTATTTTCCATCCGAAATATGTAGAAGCATACCAAGTAAAATGCAGCTTGAAGAAGCTAATTGCAAGGGTGATGCTGAGATTGAAAAGCCGAATGGAGTACTGGCGAGGCCTTAAAGATATTGAAATACGAAATCACATTAATGGAAAATGGGAGACCCTAACAAGCTCGTGGATAAGCTCATCTACCGGATTGTCTTGTCTCGACAATTATTCTGTGAAGTTCAAACTAACTTGGTGTCCTCTCTAGGAGATACCGTCTCTGGTTCCTAATTCCTTTGATTCATTTACTGTTTAAGTTTTCATTATTTTATATTGATTTGGTTCAGCTATAATTATATATATATATATATATATATATATATATATATATATATATATATATATATATATATATATATATTTTTATTAGAATGCTTCAGTCGAACTTTTAAGGATTAGTCTAATACATTTCATGTAACCTGGATTACAGTTTAAATATTAACTTAAAGGTTTAGAGCGACTAACAGATTTTCTTCCACCATCATTTGGTCGTTTTTTTTGCTCAACTATTACTAATGCGTACTACAAGTGACTTAGTTTCACTTTTTTAAGTTGCTCTATGTGAGGCACTGCATTGAACTGTTTCCTGTCACATAGACGAGAAAAATTACGAGCGTGATAACGTGGTACTAGACTGATGTGTGGGCCCCAATTTGGTGGAGCCTAAGGAGTTTTCTTTGGCCCTATGTTAACTAAAGAGTTTATGTATAATTGGGACTGTTTTTATATCCTTATTAGTTTAATTGTTTTCTTATTAAATTAGGGCTAGTTAGCTATAAATACCGTGTTGTACTAGCTTTGAACTATCTTTTATCGAATAAAGTTTGTTTCTGAATTGTTCCTTAGACCATGAATAACCCTGCCTGTGACGTCACAGGCAGATTGTCCACTTTTTGGCCAAAAAGTGCAATCTGCCTGTGACGTGGCAGTGTCACCATTTGACACCAAAATAACCCTGACGCCCCTCCAGTGTCAAATAGGTCCCACCAGTTTTATTTTTTCTTTTTCTTTTTTATTTTATTATGCATACAAATTATATTACATATAATTAAAAACATATAAAAATTAACTATTACATAAATTTTAACCATTACATAAAATTCAACCTTTACATAAATTATTGAGTTTGATGTGTTAAAAATGATAGGTTTTGATGGGTTATATATAAAAGAAAATAAATAATTTAAATAAATAAAAAAAACAAAAACAAAAAAAAAATATAATGAAAGTGTTAAAATGAGAGAAAATATTGAGTTTGATGGGTTAAAAATGATGGGTTTTGATGTGTTTATATAGAAAAGAATATAAAAAATTTAAATAAAAACAAAAAACAAAAACAAAATTAAAATCATTAAAATACGTGGACCAATCAGAAACCCTGACGCCTTTTTTTCCAGTGAGAAAGTTGACTAACGCCCCGTTCGCGTCACCGGTGACGCCCCACTAGGGGCGTCAGGGGGCGTCACCCGTCGCCAACATGTCTGACGGGACCCCTTGACGCCGCGTTAAAATTGGTCTTACATAAGTGATTGTGCGCATTACTTCTTTCTAAAGCCGCATTTGCATCTTTAGATAACTCGTCCTCATTAGTTGGTATCAAAGTGAGGATAACTCGTCACAATGGCTAGTGATGACGGGGCTAGGGATAAATATCTCTCTGACATGGCCAGTGGGATCGAAGCCATCAATGCTACACTCATAACCATCAACGAACGTCTTGCCATAATTATAATAAAAAAAATATATAAATAACGAAACACAGATATCACATTTTGGGGATATTAATGGCACATCATAGGAGGACTTGCCTAGCACTTTTGAAGCTCTTCAATGCAACGTCCCAATTCTGGTCTTGTTCAAATAATAGGGTTCCTTTCATATATGAGGCATAAGCCTGCAAATTAGACCAACTTGCTAGTCAAAAAGGGAAAGATCCAACTTATTCATAAGAGAAATTTGTTAGGAAGAGAGGATCGCCTGGACGTTGGGAGATACAAATTTGAGAGAAAAACAACTCTATTACTCACAAGAATAGATTTACAGAGTATTACAAAAACTCTTACAAAAAAACTCTCAAACTCACACACACTCTCAAGGTTGTGATTACACTTCTCTGAGTGATTTGGGATGATTTACAACTGAGGTTTGCACCTCTATTTATAGTAAAAATTCTATGGCGGTGGAATGGTGTGAACGGAGAAGGTTGGCGGCCGTCATCGTCATCAACTTTACTACTTCCATATGAGTTGTCAAGGTTGCCTACTTTGAATATCTAGAAGGTGAGCTTCTAGATTGTAGGCTGGAAATTTTCAATTCTCCCCCTCCAGCCGAATCCACGAACATTCCAGTTATGTCTCTGCATAACTCCAACTTCTCTCGAGTCACCACCTTTGTTAACATATCCGCAGGATTCTCCTTTGTATGGATCTTCACTAGTCTCAACAGTTGTCGATCAATTACCTCGCGTATCCAATGATAGCGAATATCAATATGTTTTGTACGGGAATGGTACATGGAGTTCTTGCTCAAATCTAGAGCACTCTGACTGTCACAATGTACCTTGTACTCCTTTTGCTTGATTCCAAATTCTTGGAGATAACGCTTTAACCACAACATTTCTTTTCCAGCTTCTGCGGCAGCAATATACTCTGCTTCAGTTGTGGATAATGCAACACACTTCTGTAGTCTTGACTGCCATGAAACAGCTCCCCCTGCAAAAGTGTAAATGAATCCTGAAGTAGATTTCCTACTATCAGGATCTCCGGCCATATCCGCATCTGTATAGCCTTCCAAGATTGGATCAGCTCCCCTGTAACAAAGACATAGATTCGTTGTACCCTTAAGATATCTGAGAATCCATTTTACCGCATTCCAATGCTCTTTCCCGGGGTTCGAGAGAAAACGACTCACTGTTCACACTGCGTGAGCAATATCGGGCCTCGTACACACCATTGCATACATTAAACTTCCAACCGCTGAAGAATATGGTACTGACGACATCTCCCCGATCTCTTCCTTGGATGAGGGACAAGAACTCTTGCTTAACTTGAAATGGTTGGCTAATGGAATGCTAACAGGTTTGGCATTGTTCATATTGAAACGTGAAAGCACTCGTTCAATATACTTCTCCTGAGATAGCCATAACCTTTTATTCTTCCTGTCTCGGGTTATCTGCATTCCCAAAATCTGTTGCGCCTGTCCTAAGTCTTTCATGTCAAAAGACTTAAAGATTTCCTTCTTCAGCTGGTTGATCTTCGTTGCGTCTTTCCCTACGATCAAAATATCGTCTACATATAGTAGAAGAGCAATGAAATCTCCTTCAGAAAACTTATGAATGTAGACACACTCATTTGCTGCAGTTTTCTTGTACCCGTGACTCACCATGCACGAGTCAAACTTCTTGTACCACTGCCTAGGTGCCTGCTTCAAACCATACAAACTTTTCTTCAGCTTGCATACGAGGTTATCTCCTGAAACCTCAAAACCTTCCGGCTGCTCCATGTAAATTTCTTCATGTAAATCTCCATGAAGAAAAGCTGTCTTTACATCCATCTGTTCAAGCTCCAAGTTCATACTTGTGACCAATCCAAGTATGACTCTAATTGAAGTCATCTTGACTACTGGTGAAAATATCTCGTCAAAATCAATCCCTTTCTTCTGTTGGAATCCTTTGACTACAAGTCGTGCTTTGTATTTCACCACTTTTCCACTACCATCCTTTTTCAGCTTGAACACCCATTTATTTTTCAGTGCCTTCTTTCTGCGTGGAAGTTCTACAATCTCATAAGTTTGATTTTTCTGCAGAGAATCCATCTCATCCTGCATTGCGAGCAACCATTTTTCTTTATCCTTATGAGTTACTGCTTCATGAAAACTCTACGGTTCTCCATCTTCGGTAAGTAGAAGGTACTCGGATTCTGGATATCTACTCGATGGAATCCGACCTCGTTCAGATCTACGAACTTCTGGAAAATTCTGAGGAGATCCACCATCATCTTGACCTTGTGATGGTGTTGGAACGTCTGGCAGATGGGGTTGTGGCTCCCCCTGCTCAGCACCGTCATTTTCTCCATAATCTTCTACTTCTGGCATTTCTTCTTGCACTGAATATTCATTTCTCATGAATGAATCTATTGTTGCTTCTGGTACCTGAGCAGCAACATTTGTCTTCTGAGATATTGTGGGCTTTTCAATATCTTCTATTGTCTGGCTTTCATGGAACACCACGTCCCTACTTCTGATCACCTTTTTCTCCTTTGGATCCCATAATCTGTATCCAAATTCTTCATCTCCATAGCCTATGAATATGCATGGAGTAGATTTTACATCCAGCTTCTGCCTGAGCTCCATGGATACATGTGCGTACGCCAAACATCCAAATACTCTTAAGTGAGAGTATGATGGATCCTTTCCAGACCAAAGTTTCTCCGGAACTTCAAAATTCAGTGGTACTGATGGAGATCGATTGATCAAGTAACATGCGGCTCTGACTGCTTCTCCCCAGAATGGCTTTGGCAGCTTAGCCATACTGAGCATGCTCCGAACACGTTCCATGATTGTTCGGTTCATTCTTTCTGCTATACCATTGTGTTGAGGGGTACGCAGGACTGTCTTCTCGTGTCGGATGCCATATGATCTGCAATAGGCATCGAACTGTCTGGAAGAGTATTCACTGCCGTTGTCGGATCGAAGACACTTTAACTTCTTTCCTGTCTCACGTTCTACCATGACATGGAACTGTTTGAAGTAATTGAACACCTGGTCCTTCGTCCGCAAGAAATATACCCACACCTTTCGAGAAGTATCATCGATAAACGTCAGAAAGTATCGATTGCCGCCAATTGATTCAACCTCTAAGGGACCGCAAACATCAGAGTGTACCAGACTGAGTAACTCTGATCTTCTCGTTGAAGAGGAATTAAACGAGACTCTATGCTGCTTACCAAACAAACAATGATTGCAAGGATCTAGTGCAGCGTCCTTGTCTACATTGATAAGCTCCTTCTTTATTAGGGTAGACAACCCTTTCTCACTCATGTGATCGAGTCTCTGGTGCCATAAATTTTGTGAAGCCTCCTTTTCTGCAACATTAATACTCTCTGTGTAGATCTTCACATGAGTCTTGTACAGTGTGCCACAAATGTGTCCTCGAGCGACTATCATAGCGCCTCTTGACAATTTCCACGTGCCTCTACTGAAATGACTATCATAGCCCTGTTTGTCGAGAGCTACTCCGAAAATTAAATTCAGCCGAAGATCTGGCACATGGCGGACATCCTTCAAAGTGATTGTGCTCCCGGAACTTGTTTTTATCTTGACATCACCAATTCCGACAATCTCAGGGGAACTGGAATTTCTCATCTTCACAGCTCCAAAGTCTCCAGCTTTGTATGTTGTGAAGTATTCCTTGTATGGAGTCACGTGGTAGGAAGCTGCAGTATCTACCACCCATTCTGTGTCTTCTCGTGAGACGTGAAGGCATGTCTCATCATGGGTTGAACAATAAGCTACATCACCTGTGATAGCAACTAATGTTTCTCCACCCTTATTCTTCGGCTGTGAACTGCTTTGACCTTGTTCCTCTTTTAATCTATAGCAGTTCTTCTTCATATGTCCCTCTAATCCATAATGATGACATTTATATGTTGGTTTTCTGCCATCAGCTGACCTGCCCCTGCTCTTGCTTCTGCCTTTCCATTTATTTTTGTTACTCATTCGCTGTCTCCCTCGATTCTCTGTGACAAAGGCATTGGTCTGATCTGTGCCCATGTCCTTTCTCCTTGCCTCTTCACTGAATAGGGCATCCTTGACCATTGACATGGTAAGTTTGTCATTCGGGGCTGAGTTGCTGAGTGTTACTACCAGCGTTTTCCAACTATCGGGAAGGGAACTAAGTAGCAGTAGCGCCTGAACTTCATCGTCAAGCGGCATCTCTACAGAAGATAACTGGTTGACCAAGCTCTGGAACTCACTGGTATGCTCGGCAACTGAAGTTCCACTTTTGAGCTTCATGTTGACTAAACGCCTCATCAGCAGGGCTTTATTCCGAGCAGTCTTGGCCTGATACATGTCCTCCAACTTTTTCCAAGGGACATATGCGTCTGTCTCTTGTGCAACATGGTGGAAGACACTATGATTAATCCATTGACGGATCTGACCAATAGTTTTTCGGTTTGATTTCTTCCACTCTTTCTCTTTGGCAGAATCAGGGTTTATACCCTTCAATTCAATAGGATCGAACAAATCCTTACAGCTGAGGAGATCGTCCATCCGAGGTTTCCACATCGTGTAGTTTGTGTCTGTGAGCATAATCATAGCTCCCGAAGATGATGTTGACTCTTCTATGGACATTATCACCTTACAAATAATTTTTCAACACAAACGGGGTTGAATTGTAGAAAACAGAGATCACCGTTACGTCCGGAACGGTTGAAAATGGTGGAGTAGACACTTCTCGGCTTAAATTCCACTTACGGGGCAAAATTATAATTTTTATAAACTTCAGGGACCAAAAATGACTTTCTGAAAATTTCAGGGACCAAATTGTAAAATTTCAGAATTGCTACAGTACTGCTACAGTGCCGCCAGCTGCTACAGTGAATTGCTACAGGACTGCTACAGTGAATTGCTACAGGACTGCTGCAGTGATCGTCTTCTCCGGCGAAAATTCCGGCACCGGTCGTCTTCCCCGGCGAGTTTCCGACGAGTTGACCAAACTTTGACCGCGTTTTCTGGGCTCGTTATAACTCCGTTTAAGTCGCCGTTTTTTGCGTTGGACTCGGTTCGCCGAGACGAATCCAATGATACACTCAAAATTGAATTTCAAGGAAACTTCAGAAGACCCAAAAACTCAACCAACGTCTCTAACCAAGCTCTGATACCACTTGTTAGGAAGAGAGGACTTGCCTAGCACTTTTGATATCACATTTTGGGGATATTAATGGCACATCATAGGAGGACTTGCCTAGCACTTTTGAAGCTCTTCAATGCAACGTCCCAATTCTGGTCTTGTTCAAATAATAGGGTTCCTTTCATATATGAGGCATAAGCCTGCAAATTAAACCAACTTGCTAGTCAAAAAGGGAAAGATCCAACTTATTCATAAGAGAAATTTGTTAGGAAGAGAGGATCGTCTGGACGTTGGGAGATACAAATTTGAGAGAAAAACAACTCTATTACTCACAAGAATAGATTTACAGAGTATTACAAAAACTCTTACAAAAAAACTCTCAAACTCACACACACTCTCAAGGTTGTGATTACACTTCTCTGAGTAATTTGGGATGATTTACAACTGAGGTTTGCACCTCTATTTATAGTAAAAATTCTATAGCGGTGGAATGGTGTGAACGGAGAAGGTTGGCGGCCGTCATCGTCATCAACTTTGCTACTTCTATATGAGTTGTCACAGTTGCCTACTTTGAATATCTAGAAGGTGGGCTTCTAGATTGTAGGCTGGAAATCTTCAAAATTAACCTTCCCAGAAATATACCTCAGCTTCTAAGGATGTTCTAGAGTCTCCCTTGATAGCACATAATTCTGCAAAAAGTATGGCCCACTTTACTGCTTTACACAACCGACCAATCAAATAGCTTCATTGGCGTGCATTTGGACCATCAGGCAGTTCACAGTTGTCTTTTCTCCATTGCATGACTCCATGCTCTTTCTGCAGTATACAGAACTAGATGGAGAAACCTATTGCAGACCCAAAATGCTGTTAGCTCTTAATGATAACACCTCAATAAATAATTTGATTGCTTAAAGTTACCTAACTTCAGTAACAGTAGACACAGTTATAGATCGTTTAGTATACTTGGCACGCCCATGCGTAAACTTCAACGACTTATACAATCTCCTTAACCGAGCAGTACAACATCTCCTACAATCATAAATCCAAATAAAATTCAAACTTACAAACCTTAACCGTAAGCCATGTTGCATCTGCGCTGATTTTAATAACTGCAACACTGCACACGTAACATTTTTTATCAGTTGACATAATAAATTACTCTGAATTAATAATCGATATGACTGTAAAAGTTAATTCACATTAATTACGTTCAGTAGAATGATCGACACGGGTGTATAACAATAATGATCGACACGGTATAAGTGTATGAGTTAATTTAACCTACTTACGTATAATGCGTTGTGAGTGTATAAATGTATATATGTCCATCAGTCCATGTATGTACGTATGTGATTGTGATCACTAAAATACTAACCGTTAATTGAAAACTTTGGATTGGAATGGATCTGATCGTCAATTTCCATGGATGATACGTCAGACTTTTCCGTCGCCATTCGAAATTCAGATGTATCCGGCGGCGACTTTGGTTATTTTGTGACAGAATGTTGTGCTTGAGCCCTCTAAAATGCGCCCGGTGCAGGTGCTCACTTGGTAAACAAGTTTGAGTCGGGCTACCCGAATACCCAGATTGAAGAATAAATTGGCAATATTTTACGTCTAAATTAGGGGTGTTCATCGGTTCAGTTTTCGGTTTGTTCGGTGCATTCGGTTTTAAAATTGTTCTTGGACAAAATCAAAAACCGAACCGAAACCGAAAACCGAATTCGAATTCGGTTCAGTTTCGGTTAAAACCGAAAAACCATTGTAGTTTAATTATATATGGTGTTACTGATGTATTAGTAATTTACAACCTAAAACGATGACATACTATTGTAGTTTTGAATATAAGGATTTTTTTTAAATAGTAATTTTATTAACCTCTCTTGCAAAAATGGAAATTTTACAAAGTTCGTTACGAAAATGGTAAAACCGAAGTTCCAAACTTCGGTTTTGCCAAATCCGAAGTTTGAAACTTCGGTTTTTGTGCTTTTTGACCATGTACCCCAAATCCGAAGTTTCAAACTTCGGATTTGGTTTTTTTTTTTTTTTTTTTCAAACAGTTAGACAACGAGGAGGATGTCCGTGATTTTTGATGCCATGTATATATTGTTCGGAATGTTAGGAATGAAATTTGTGATGTCACATGAAAAAGAGTTTTAGAAGATGAAAGAGAATGCATGGGTTGAATAAAAAGACTGAAAAGTCTCTTGGAAAACGTAAACTTTTGTCAAGTTGGGAAAAGGAATGATGATTAAAGTTTTGCTGTCATCCAATTTAATTTCAAATTTAAATTTATAATAATAATTAGTAATGGAGTAACATATTGTATAGGCATAGGGTAAAAAAAAAAACAAATCCGAAGTTTGAAACTTCGGATTTAGGGTACATGGTCAAAAAGCGCAAAAACCGAAGTTTGAAACTTCGGAAATGGCAAAACCGAAGTTTCAAACTTCGGTTTTACCATTTTTGTAAAAAAAAAAAAAAAAACGTTTTTTCCTTTTTTCCAAGAACCTTCATTAAAATTACTATTAAAAAAAAAATTCTGAAAATAAGTGTATTATTGTCAATATCCCATAATCCACGTCGATAAAACTAAAACCTGTCTAGCAGATGGCCCAATAGAAAGCCCAACTGTTGGACAGTAAGTTTGTGGCCCATCACGTAATCTATCGGTAGTCCAGAAAAAAAAAAAAAGAGGCAACTTCTTATAATTAATGCAGCCTAAAATTTTTACCGAGGAACGAGAAAAAACCGTACAAGCCACCCTAATTTAGAGAATTACAGGTAAAGCTCCCAAAAAAAAAAATTCATACGGGCTTGTCTAATACTCGTAACTAGTAAAATGACCCGTGGAACTACGTGTTTGTTTAAACGAAACAGTTTAATGATATGTTTTAGGTATTAATTGAACGTAAATGCTAAAGTTATTTAGTTTAATGACTCGTGGAACCACATAGTCCGACTAAGAAACTCGTAACATTTCATCAAACACCTAAAATGCATATTAAACAATCCACATCCAATCATAAGAGATATTGGTTATTATTTATTTTAAAAGTGTGAATTAAAAATATAAATATAAAATTGGTTACTTCTGTCTAACTTTTATACATTCTCGCACTCAATTCAAAATAATTAATTACAATAATTTAAAATTATTTAATTTTAATAATTAAAATAATTATTAAATAAGATTTAAAAATGATGATTAATTAATAAGGTTTAATTTTAATTCAAAATTAATTATTTAGATTAATGACATCACCCACCATGTTTAGAAATTTTTTTTTCTTTTTGATTTTTTCTTAACAAAGGAATTAGCCTAATAATGACATCATCATTTCAGCAATATAATAGAAACTATAGATTATCTCTATTGTTATACTTAAGAATTTTTTTTAAGTATGATTAGTTGTATATTAAGTTAGCAGGTGATCTAAAATTTTTAAAATGTTGATGAGTAGTTATCGGATTATGACAACTTGCCTAGCGCACTCACACCAGTGGAAGCGCGAATATAATTGTTTGAGACAAACTTGCGAGAAATGATAGAATGCAAAATAAAGTAACTGATAGACAAGACGATTTTACGTGGTTCGACAAAATCCTGCCTACGTTCACCCCAAGAATCTCCTTTATTTTTATAATATAAAAGAACCCGGTACAAGAAAAAGTACACTCATTGATGGATCTTTGAGAGGGCATTGGTGGGCCATGGCCCTCCCAGAAAGTTTGGTTAATAGTAATTCTGTTTACACTAAGTTAACAAATATGAACTTGGTTCGATGTCATTTACAAATTTCTAATAGTAAGATATGAATTTGGCTTAGGTTAAATCCTTCAAGCATTACTTTTTTATATTTCGTTTGTTCCTTTTTAACAGCCACTATTTTTTCTATATTTCTTTTGTCAATCTTTTTTTTTTTTTTTTTTTTTTTTCACTTTTTCTATATTTCTTTTGTCAAATTTTTTTTTTTTTTTTAACAATAGTGTATTACGGAGTACTAATTAACTTATGATTATTTAACTATGATATATACTAACCAAATTATGATTATGTAACTAAAATATACATGGAAACAAAAAATTAACGTTTAGAATATATATTTGTTTCACATAATATCTAATAAGCTATTTGATTTATATAAAAGTTCATCGTATCATCAAGATAACCTTTCAAAAATTATATTTAAGTTTTGCCCCCTAAAAAATTGTGTCCAAGATTCGCCACTGAGATTTTAGTATACACTATGAGTTAAACCCAAACTCCTTAGATTTTAATATAAAATCTAAGTTTCTCGTACACTCTTTTACACTCCTTACAAGAATAAAACTCTCAACCTCACAAATACACACTCTCCCTTGTGTGTTTTGCCCTTTGTGATGCTTTCCACTGGCTAGATAGACTTTTTGGTACCGTTAGTCCCTCCATTATACACCAAATAGTGAACAACATCCCTTTCGTTTTTTTTTTCCTTCTTACAGCATCCCTCCATTATCACATTTAAACATACCGCGTCCCTCCGTCAACTTTCCATTAAAAAGTCCGTTAACCCTTGTCATGTGACTTGCATGTGAGGGTAAAATCGTGTTTTTACCTCCTCCTTGTTCTTCATCTTAATCTTAACCAAACCCAAAATCAAAAGTAAAATTGCAAAACCCCAAATTTGGTGGCTTTCTATTTCGTTTTCCTAGGATGTTTCATCCTTTAAATTGTAAAACCAAACAGTACTCGTATTCATGTTCTTGATAGAGCTCAAAGTTTGATTTTAACAATTGATGATTCTCATCATAAATCGACTACAGAAACATGATCTAGAATCAAAACCTAACACTCGTGCATCAATAAATCTGAATAACATCAACAAAATTTATGACTTTGATCTTATGTTCTTCGTTTCTTAAGAAACGTGACTGATTTGGTCTTCAGATTACTCCAGAAGTGTTCGATTAAAACTAAAATTGCAATGTTCTTCACTTTCATCTCGTGAAGGTGTCTGCTAATTCTTAGCTCTTAATTTGAAGAATCGAGCATCAATTCGAAGGTCAAAGTTTTGGTTAAAAAGTCAACAACGAATTGAATGAATCAATTGGATCGATTTTAGACGTTACATGTGTTGATTCTGATTTTCGAGTGTTCAGTGAAGCTTTTGGATCATAATTCATGAAGGATTCATGAGTTAAAAACAATCAATTCGAAATTTTAAGTTTCTAGTTCATACGAAACCTGCAAATCGATCTCCAATATTTGACATAAATCGGAGCTGAAAAACGATTGGGAGTAGTGTGAATTGCAGCGACTAACATCTTCAGAAAATGAATCAATCGAAGATCATCATCAAAAATTTGAGATTAATTGATGAACAGTTCATGTCGTGAAGATGAACTTGAAAAAAATTCAAAAACACAAGTGATTTGTTGTTGTTAGGCAATGTTTAAGCATCACGAGTGTTAGTTGTTGTATAGGATCCATGAATATGATCACAATTTGTACTGATAAACATCAATTGAAGAGTTGAATTGTTGAAATTGAAAATTATATAAATTATAAATATTTTTGCGTTAAGTGAAGAAGATGAAGATGAAGAGTAAATGACGAATTTACCCTCACATGCAAGTCACATGACAAGGGTTAACAGACCATTTTAACGGAAAATTGACGGAGGGACGCGGTATGTTTAAATGTGATAATGGAGGGATGTTGTAAGCAGGAAAAAAACGAAAGAGACGCTGTTCAATATTTGGTGTATAATGGAGGGACCAACGGCACCAAAAAGTCGGCTAGATATCCATGTATTTAAATAGTTTCTTGTACATGCGAAAGCTCCATGTGAAAACATAAATACAAACATAGTCATACTATTCTTTCATTGACTTGTAAGCATGCAGAGCCATTTTCATATATAAGTTGCAGCAACTATTTGCAAATAGCACCTGATGTGCGAGCGGAGGCGTACGAAATACTATTATAATTTACTACGAAATACGATACAATTTACACAAGTTTTATTTATTTATTGAATGGAATATACCTAAACCTTGCTACAACACTTATAGGCACTGTACCTAATCGTAGAGTAGTGTAGTTTTTAGTAAGTCCGGTTCGTTCCACAGGGAGACGGCTTATTGCGTACACTATATTTTTAAACAATTATATTTGTATAAATATATATATATATATATATATATATATATATATATATATATATATATATATATTAGTAATATAGTAGTATTATTATTATTATAAAAAGGGGGTTTTACCGTTTAATGACCGGTTTGTCGATTTTAAATAAAGCTTAAAGATAAATGACGATAAAATAAATGACAGAATTTAAATTGCGATAAAGTAAATTGCAGTAATTAAAATGACAGTAAATAAAGGTACGATGAAATATGAAATAAAAGTATTATGCTTATTTAAACTTCCGTAATCATGATGTTTGACGTTTTGATTTTAATTAATTGTTACCCGGGTTAATTGTCCTTTGCCCTGGTTTATTTGATACATATCTGGTTTTTGTCCATAATAGTCCATCGGTCATAATTATAAAATGCTCGTCAAATTAACCTTATTCCCGAAGTCAAATATTCTAACTAATTAGGGATTCGAACTGTAACAAGGTTTTAATACTTTGTTAATAATTACACCAAGTTATCGACTGCGTGTGTAACACCCCAGCTTAACATGACCACAATATTGTCCGCTTTGCCCGCAGGCGCACGACTTTTTCTTGGCGACCACACACGAGAAGCACTTTCCTAGGAGGTCACCCATCCTGGTAGTGCTCTCGCTCGAGCACGCTTAACTGCTGCGTACTCACACGTCTGCTCTGCCTGTGGTCCCAAAACGCGTTGTGTCATTTAAGCGTGGGTATTACCTTATAATCCCATGATCACTCATGTTCGTGGGCGATGTGAGATTTGCCTAGGGTGTTACATTCACCCCCCTTAGGGACTCATCGTCCTCGATGAGGTTTACCCCACCACCCCCAACGGCACATGAGTGGCTCTGATACCATTCTGTAACACCCCAGCTTAACATGACCACAATATTGTCCGCTTTGCCCGCAGGCGCACGGCTTTTTCTTGGCGACCACACACGAGAAGCACTTTCCCAGGAGGTCACCCATCCTGGTAGTGCTCTCGCTCGAGCACGCTTAACTGCTGCGTACTCACACGTCTGCTCTGCCTGTGGTCCCAAAACGCGTTGTGTCATTTAAGCGTGGGTATTACCTTATAATCCCATGATCACTCATGTTCGTGGGCGATGTGAGATTTGCCTAGGGTTACAGCGTGTAATCCAAGGTTTTAATACTTTGTTAACAATTACACCAATTATCCTTGTATGTAATCCACCTCTGTTTTAATGAGATATGAATATTAATTTACCCACTTGATCAGAATGAATAATCAATTACCCAACCCGAATAATTAATTAAATGATCGTAAAAGATGTCGTATAAACGTCACTAAATAGAACATACATAATCATTTTAATAATTATTAGATTAACTAATTTGAAGATATGTTCGACAGATTCTAATGAGTTGTCATTCGATTAGACAATACCCCCTATCTATTAATAGTCAATAGTCCAATGTCCACAAGTGTCGGTCTTTTGTCCAAACCTTAATTATGGTACAAAATTCAATACCCCAATCTTAATTTTTAGTCCAACATCACGATTACTTCAGCTTAAATAAGCATAATAATAACTTAGTTACAAGACATTAATTTAAAAAGGAAGAACATAGCTTACAGTGATTATTTATCGCGTAGCGTTACACGGGCAGAGTTCTGTAGTGACCCGAACTTTTCCATGTTTATATATATTAATTGAGATTGATATTTACATGACTAAATGTTTCCAACGTGTTAAGCAATCAAACTTGTTAAGACTTGATTAAATGAAATAAGTTTCATATAGACAATTGATCACCCAAGTTGACCGGCGATTCACGAACGTTACAAATTTGTAAAAACTACATGTTGTGGTATATATAGACATATATATATGGTTGACATAAGATTATGATGAGTAAGTATCTCACTAAGTATATTAACAATGTGTGATATACATAAGAAATGAGATTACTAAGTTAAGAAACTCGAAATGATATATATAACGATTATCGTTATGATAACGTCTACTAAATACATATGTATCATATTAAGATATTGATACACTATATTTAACATGATAAAATGATATTTAAATATATCATTAAGTGTGTTAACAATGAACTACATATGTAAAAACAAGACTACTAACTCAAGAATTACGAAACGAGACTTATATGTAACGATTATCGTTGTAACGATATTTTAATGTATATATCATATTAAGAGATATTCATACATCATAATATAATGATAATATAATAATTTAAAATCTCATTTGATATAATAAACATTGGGTTAACAACATTAATTGAGATCGTTAACTTAAAGGTTTCAAAACAACACTTACATGTAACGACTAACGAAGACTTAACGACTCCATTAGAATGTATATACATGTTGTGTTTTGATATGTATTCTTACACTTTTGAAAGACTTCAAGACACATATCAAAGTACATCTACTTAACAAAAATGCTTACAATTACATCCTCGTTCAGTTTCATCAACAATTCTACTCGTATGCACTCGTATTCGTACTCGTACAATACATAACTTTTAGATGTATGTACTATTGGTATATACACTCCAATGATCAGCTCTTAGCAGCCCATGTGAGTCACCTAACACATGTGGGAACCATCATTTGGCAACTAGCATGAAATATCTCATAAAGTTACAAAAATATTAGTAATCATTCATGACTTATTTACATGAAAACAAAATTACATATCCTTTATATCTAATCTATATACCAACGACCAAAAACACCTACAAACACTTTCATTCTTCAATTTTCTTCATCTAATTGATCTCTCTCAAGTTCCATCTTCAAGTTCTAAGTGTTCTTCATAAATTCCATAAGTATAGTTTCATAAAAATCAAGAATACTACCAAGTTTGCAAGTTTACTTCCAAGCTTTCTAATCCATTCCAAGTAATCATCTAAGATCAAGGAACCTTTGTTATTTACAGTAGGTTATCTTTCTAATTCAAGGTAATATTCATATTCAAACTTTGATTCAATTTCTACAACTATAACAATCTTATTTCGAGTGAAAATCTTACTTGAACTGTTTTCGTGTCATGATTCTGCTTCAAGAACTTTCAAGCCATCCAAGGATCCTTTGAAGCTAGATCCATTTTTCTCATTTCCAGTAGTTTTATCCAGAAAACTTGAGATAGTAATGATGTTCATAACATCATTCGATTCATACATATAAAGCTATCTTATTCGAAGGTTTAAACTTGTAATCACTAGAACATAGTTTAGTTAATTCTAAACTTGTTCGCAAACAAAAGTTAATCCTTCTAACTTGACTTTTAAAATCAACTAAACACATGTTCTATATCTATATGATATGCTAACTTAATGATTTAAAACCTGGAAACACGATGAACACCATAAAATCGGATATACGCCGTCGTAGTGAAACCGGGGGTTGTTTTGGTTTGGATAATTAAAAACTATGATAAACTTTGATTTAAAAGTTGTTCTTCTGGGAAAATAATTTTTCATATGAACATGAAACTATATCCAAAAATCTTGGTTAAACTCAAAGTGAAAGTATGTTTTTCAAAATGGTCATCAAGATATCGTTCTTTCGACGGAAATGACTAACTCTTTAGTAATTGACATGTAACTTAAATTTCTGACTATAAACCTATACTTTTTCTGTTTGGATTCTTAAATTAGAGTTCAATATGAAACCATAGCAATTTGATTCACTCAAAACGGATTTAAAATGAAGAAGTTATGGGTAAAACAAGATTGGATATTTTTTATCTTTTTAGCTACGGGAAATGTTTAACAAATCTATACAAATCATATCCTAGCTAACTTACATTGTATTATACATGTATTCTAATATATTATGTAATCTTGGGATACCATAGACACGTATGCAAATGTTTTGACATATCATATCGACCCATGTATATATATTATTTGGAACAACCATAGACACTATATATGCAGTAATGTTGGAGTTAGCTATACAGGGTTGAGGTTGATTCCACAAATATTTATACTTTGAGTTGTGATCTAGCCTGAGACGTATATACACTGCGTCGTGGATTGATTCAAGATAATATATATCGATTTATTTCTGTACATCTAACTGTGGACAACTAGTTGTAGGTTATTAACGAGGACAGCTGACTTAATACACTCAAATCTTTAAAACTTAATAAAAATGGTTGTAATTATATTTTGATCATAATTTGATATATATGTACATATTTGTATAGGTTCGTGAATCGATCCGTGGCCAAGTCTTATTTTCGAGGAAGGAAATATCTGTGAAAGTGAGTTATAGTCCCACTTTTAAAATCTAATATTTTTGGGATGAGAATACATGCAGGTTTTATAAATGATTTACAAAATAGACACAAGTACGTGAAACTACATTCTATGGTTGAATTATCGAAATCAAATATGCCCCTTTTTTATTAAGTCTGGTAATCTAAGAATTAAGGAACAGACACCCTAATTGACGCGAATACTAAAGATAGATCTATTGGGCCTAACAAATCCCATCCAAAGTACCGGATGCTTTAGTACTTCGAAATTTATATCATATCCGAAGGGTGTCCTGGAATGATGGGGATATTCTTATATATGCATCTCGTTAATGTCGGTTACCAGGTGTTCACCATATGAATGATTTTTATCTCTATGTATGGGATGTGTATTGAAATATGAAATCTTGTGGTCTATTGTTACGATTTGATATACATAGGTTAAACCTATAACTCACCAACATTTTTATTGACGTTTAAAGCATGTTTATTCTCAGGTGAATATTAAGAGCTTCCGCTGTTGCATACTAAAATAAGGACAAGATTTGGAGTCCATGTTTGTATGATATTGTATAAAAACTGCATTCAAGAAACATATGTCGATGTAATATATTTCTATTGTAAACCATTATGTAATGGTCGTGTGTAAACAGTATATTTTAGATTATCATTATTTGATAATCTACGTAATGTTTTTAAAACCTTTATTGATAAAATAAAGCTTATGGTTGTTTTAAAAATGAATGCAGTCTTTGAAAAAACGTCTCATATAGAGGTCAAAACCTCGCAATGAAATCAATTAATATGGAACGTTTATAATCAATATGAACGGGACATTTCAGTTGGTATGGTTTGAGAGAGGATAGAGAGAGAAGGAGAAGGTGGTCATGGGTGTTCGTGGAAGTTGTAGACGGAAACAAAAGTGCAGTTTGTAACGGGTTTAAAGTGGTGATTATTTGGCGATGGTTTGAGATAGAAAGGGTGGCGGTTGTGGATGATTGTTTGATGCTTGACAAAACAAAAGGAGACAGGAGAAAGAAGATGGTTTGTAGATGGTGGAAGCTCGATTATATGCTGAGTGTGGTATCATTTTTTCTCAATCAGACAACGAGGTCAGGAAGAAAGGAAGAAAACAAATAACAAAAGTGACTACGATTGCTAACTGCCCCGTATCAACTTGTGGATTAATTTCAACAATCAGATTTCAAAAGTAAAAATCTATTACAGTTAGACAAGGATGTAAATCTGTATTTGATTTTTATATATCTGTATGTATTCGTATATAGTATATAATATTGATCACTTCATACGTACATATATATATAACAGTAATTATAAATTAATAACAGTGTATCCGTATGGATGATAATTATAAGTATATAACAGTATATATATGTATAGATATGTCTGTTTTTAAATATTTGTAATTATATTATATGTATTTTATATTTAGTCTTATAAATTAATAAATATGATCCTAATAACATTAGTATAACAACTATATTTATTATCAAATTTAAATTGAATATATCAATATTACATATTATTAATTATGTAATTTAATATTTATTAATTAATAGCAAATATTTAATATTTATTATTTTTAACATTTTTATATATATTATAATATACATACAATTAATAATTATGTATTTTAATCATATATATATATATACATTTACATATTTCACTACTTCATATATAATCATGTTTTAAATATCAATTTTAAGTTTTCTATCTAAATCACATACTAGTTTAGTAATATATTTAATTTATAATATATAATTATTTACATATATAATTACATATATATATATATATATATATATATATATATATATATATATATATATATATATATATATATATATATATATATATATATATATATATATATATATATATATATTTATACTTACATTTATGTTTACAATTATAGGTTCGTGAATCGTCGAAACTTAGTCAAAAGGTCAATTGAATATATGAACGTAGTTCCAAAGTTTTTGAAATTTCAACATTACAGACTTTGCTTATCGTGTCGGAAACATATAAAGATTACGTTTAAATTTGGTCGAAAATCTCCGTGTGACGCCCCGTACAAAACCATCGTGTACGGATCACCAACAACAGGATCATTACAAGGTCAAACACTATATGCTATTTGAAAATCGATTTGCATTCATAGAAGATAACGTTTTACAAAAGATAAATAGGAAACATTAACATGAGTACATGATACTAAGGTCATTACAAAGCTATCGTTTTGAAAATAACATAAGTTGCGAATGCAAAGTAAAGTTCCATGCTTGAGACATCTCTAAGTAATGCAGCGAAATTCTAACACAGCAGGTCTGTAACAGCAAGTCTAACACCAAGACTAGAACAACAAGTTTAACAGCAAGACTAGAACAACAAGTTTAACAGCGGAAGCAACATCGTCTAAGCACCTGAGAAATACATGCTTAAAAAGTCAACACGAATGTTGGTGAGCTATAGTTTGTTTGTATCAGTAATGTAACGTAGGCCACGAGATTTCAGTGCTGCAAACCGCGTATCAAAATAGTATGTTCAAATCAGTATGAATAAGTATATGTATAACCGTGGGCACCCGGTAACTAGACTTAACGTTTATAACCCCCTGAAAGTGCACTTGGCAAGTGCGTATGACTTACGAAGTATTAAACACCCGTTAAATGCTAGCGCGACTAGCCCGAGTGGGGATGTCAAACCCTATGGATCCATATCTAAGATTCGCGTTCACCGGTTCAAAAACCAATGACTAAACGTTACCGTGCTAAAGGGAATGTTTATGCCGTTATATAACCCACACACATATAAAGTTTAAGTACTCGTGCCTAACATGTAAAATGTAAAAAAAGCGCATGTATTCTCAGTCCCAAAATAGTTAAAGTAAAAAAGGGATGCTATAACTCACAGTGATAAAAGCGGTAATGAAAGTACGCAAGTAGTAAGTCGGTCCGAAAGGTCGTCAACCTAAGTCAAAGTTTACTAGGTCAGTAGGTTGTCTTAATAAGTTCTAATAGTGCATAAAATAAGTTTAAGTGTCATCATCATCATCATTCATCATCATAAAAGCTAAGTGAGTTTGACAAGAATAGAGATCGAAACAATAGGCTGACTTCGGTCAGCTGCTACGACCTCTACGTAAATCGAAAAGACGCATGGTCAGTGGCTATGGCTCCGTATATGAGTCCCCTAACAGGTGACCAATTTTCAGGACCTAACTCGTCTTCGTTTGACCGTGGCGATGGTTTAAGTGCGAGTAGGTCAGAAATTTTAGCACACCATTAATAGGGTGTAGTGACTCTCGGAGGGCCATAAATCCTAAAACGTAACTCGGATTAAGACGAGGCCTAAACGGAAAATCATCTACTCAAACCAAACTAACTGAAAATCAACTTTACAGTAGCCCAGGTGGTCTGATCAGATATGAAAATCAGTGGACAAGTGCTCCGGTGGGGTTCTTGGTGCTCGATGCTCATCACGGTTCTCATCCTTGATGCTTGTAGCTTCAAGTGTACAACTCGTTGATGGTTTAGCATCACTTTGACCAAGATTCACCATCAATACACAATATGTTAAGACCAAGTAAGAATACAACTCATTCATGAGTCTTAGATGGATGATGAACCAATGTTACATCATATCCTTAGTCTTAACACTAATACAAGTCACAATAACAACTAAAGTTACAAACTTTACATCAATTTAACAAGTATGAACACAATCTAAGTCAAAAGAGGTGATGGAACCCTAAGCTAGAGAGCTTGGATCCATTTCACACAAGTTACAAGGTTACAAAGCTAGAAAGCTTGAACCTTTAAGTGTTCTTGAAGATCTTGAAGCATAAGGCTTGGATCTTTAAGATATATGAAGATAACAAACATAAGTTTGAATCTTTTTCACAAAACAACATGATCAAAGCAAAAAGAACTTAGATCTAACAAAAAGATATGAAGATTCAAGCTAGAAAGCTTGCATCTTGATTGTTCTTGAAGGTCTTGAAGCATAAAGATTGGATCTTGAAGATGCATGAATATTACAAACAAAAGTTTGAATCTTTATCATAAAATAGAAAGCTTAAAGTATAAAAGAAGTAGATCTACAAAAGTTATGAAGATTCAAGATAAAAGCTTGAATCTTCCATGTTCTTGAAAGATTCATGCTTGAATCAACAAGATATAAGTAAGATCAAAGCTAAAAGGAACTTTGATCTCCATAAAATGATGATAATGATCATGAATTTGAAAAGGAAAAGAAGAAGGAAAAGAAGACTTACAAGTAACGCTAGAAAGGAAAGAAAGAGAGAAAGAACAAGTGTGTGAAAAAAACTAAAATGATCAAGTGTGGAAATGAGAGGCTAAAGGCTAGTATTTATAAGCAAAGAGTGATCACATGTGATGACCCGGGAATTTCCGACCAAATTTAAACATAATCTTATATGATTCGACTCGATAAGCAAAGTCTATTAAACCGAGTCTCATTATGTTTGAACTATTTCATGATAACATTTGACCTTTAACTATTTCCGACGATTCACGAACCTTTAATTGTAACTAAGAATGTAAATATAAATAATTATATATAAAACTAATTATATTAGTATTAATGAACTATTAAGTAATTTTGTTATTATAAAAGATAACATTTAATAACTAAAGATTTTCATTTTGAATATATATAGTATATTGTATATAAATGATTCAAACATATTTTACCAACGTTATCAAAATATTAAATGTACAATGTTATACTTTGTAGTTAATTGTTTAATATACATAATTAATCATCTACTCAACATTTAAAACATGATTTTATATATATGGTAGTATACATATATACATAAATATAACTATATATATATGATTTTATACATAATTATTATATTATGTATATGTAGAAATTTATAATATATCTATGATGAAATAATGTACTATTTTAATAAATATATATAATACTTACATATATAAAACATTTATATTTTTCATAATTACATACATAAGTATAATATAATTAGTATGTAAATAAATATTATAATATATTTATATTAAAATGCATAAATATATAATATTCAGTATATGTTACAATACATATTACATAATTATTAAATATTACATAATAATAGATGATATTAATAAATTAAATTTAAATACAAATATAGTTGTTGTAGTAATGTTATTTGTATCGTCAAATATCAATATTTGTATTCATAATATCACTTTATATCATATAAAGATGAAATTGGATGTATAAATTAGATTATTATTACTAATATTATTATTATCGATAAAATATTAATATTATCATAATTAGTATGGTATTATTATTATTATTATTATTATTATTATTATTATTATCATTTTTACAATTATTATTATCATTAATATTATATTTATCATTATTATTAATTTTATTAATATTATTAGATATTAATAGTATTGTTATTATATATTATTATTATTAATTAAAAAAAACAGTAGGGATCTATATTATACGCTTGACCTCTGTATCCTTTATCTCTATTATTATTATTATTATTTTTGTTTCTTTCCTGCTCCAAACTCGTGAACCTGTGTTGACATTTTCTCCATTTTTTATCAACCGATCTCTATTATTACAAAATGATTATGTATAATTGCAAATCAAATAAAAAGGAAATCCAATGGGATTAAAGAGCACAGCGATATTTTTTTTTTTCTTCTTCTCTGCACGCTCCAATTTTTTTTTCTCTTAATTCAATTTCGAATAAAGTTTCAAAATCTAAAAATGCAGAAAGGTTAGAAATCTTTCTTTGAATCTATCTGCAAAATCTCAACTCTCAAATCTTTATATCGATCTTGAATTTTGAAGTCAAAGTTTAGTTTAAAAAAAGTCAACAATTGTTCTTGAGACAAATTCGCGTTCGTGTATATGTTTCTGATCAAATTGACGATTCCAGTAGTTTTTATACATGTTTAGAAAACTATTTCGTGTTATAAACATTATCTATAATGTTATCTATTACGAAATCAATTTTTTTTGTTTTGTTCCAAGAACCGACGCTGCAGTAGGCCTTTAGTGTTTTTTTTTTTTTTTATTTTAGAACCCAAATTATTTTTTTTCTGTAATGTTTTGAAGCTTTAAAAGGAACCCTGATTTTTTTTTTTTTTTTTTTTGGTTATTGATGTTTTGTTGAATCCGTGAGACTTGTGGAGAAGAAGAGGAATAGAAGAAAAACAGTTTATATATAAAATTTAAATTCGATATTAGTACAGAGAATCAGAATTGGTGGGATGGTCGAGAGTGTTTGCGTGTGAGCATGTGGTCACGAGATCGAGTCCAGAGGACGGTAGTTTCTTTTTTTTTTGAAACTCTTTTCATGTGAGGTAGTTTTCTTTTCTAATTTTATTATTGTTATTATATATTAATTATTATTAGTATTATTATTATTATTGTGATTGTTTTGATTGTTATTGTTATTGTTATTATTAGTATCATACTTGTTATCATATTTGAAAATATTATAGACATTACTATTATTATTATGATAGGTATTAATAATATTATTATTAGTAATAAACTTATCATTTTAGTATTTTATCATCATTAGGATTATGATTATGATTATCATTATTATTATTATTATGAAGGAAATAAAAATATATTATTATCATCAATATTAGAATTTGTACCGGTTTATAAATAATAGTATCATCAGTACATTTACAATTAATAATATCATATTTATCAGTATCATCATTAATATTTACTAGTATTATTATGATTATCATTTATCATTTTATAAATATTAGAACCCTTATTATTAACATAAGTATGGTATTAGTATTAATATTATTTTAGAGTTATTATTATTAGTATCATTAACAGTTATCATTTTCATTTTTTTTGCTATTAGTATTATCATTATTAATAAAATTATTATTATTATTAGTAAATCATTATTATCTAAATTATTATTTTAACAAATAAATCTTTTGTACACTATATATATACTTATGGTATATACTAGGATTGTATTAATAATTCACATAACAAACTAATAAAATTTCATAAATACAATACTAACCACAAATATATGTATATAAATATATTAATGTCACTATTTATATAAACGTAAATCATTATAGATATATATACATAAAATCGATATATATATAAAATATAACTTAAAATATAATATAAGTATACGTTTTAAAATAAAGGTTAGAATAAATTCTACAAAACTATAATATATAAATAATACATATTAATAAATGAAATTTTGTAACTTACATTATACGTATTAATATATACACAATTGATATAGGTTCGTGAATCCGAGGCCAACCCTGCATTGTTCAATGACGTCATATGTATTTTTACTACAAAATACAGTATCGTGAGTTTCATTTGCCTTTTTACCCTTTATATTTTTGGGCTGAGAATACATGCGCAACTTTTATAACTGTTTTACGAAATTGACACAAGTACGTGAAACTACATTCTATGGTTGGATTATCGAAGTCGAATATGCCCCTTTTTATTAAGTCTGGTAATCTAAGAATTAGGGAACAGACACCCTAATTGACGCGAATCCTAAAGATAGATCTATCGGGCCCAACAAGCCCCATCCAAAGTACCGGATGTTTTAGTACTTCGAAATTTATATCATGTCCGAAGGAGGATCCCGGAATGATGGGGATATTCTTATATATGAATATTGTTAATGTCGGTTACCAGGTGTTCAATCCATATGAATGATATTTTTGTCTCTATACATGGGACGTATGTTTATGAGAAATGGAAATCTGAAATCTTGTGGTCTATTAAAATGATGGAAACGATTGTTTAAGTTAAACTAATGAACTCACCAACCTTTTGGTTGACACTTTAAAGCATGTTTATTCTCAGGTACGAAAGAAATCTTCCGCTGTGTATTTGCTCATTTTATAGATATTACTTGGAGTCATTCATGGCATATTTCATAAGACGTTGCATTCGAGTCGTCGAGTTCATCAAGATTATTATCAAGTCAATTATAGTTGGATATATTATGAAATGGTATGCATGCCTGTCAACTTTCGATGTAATGAAAGTTTGTCTTTTCAAAAACGAATGCAATGTTTGTAAAATGTATCATATAGAGGTCAAGTATCTCGCGATGTAATCAACTGTTGTGAATCGTTTATAATCGATATGGACTTCGTCCGGATGGATTAGGACGGGTCTTCACAGTTGGTATCAGAGCGGTGGTCTTAGCGAACCAGGTCTTGCATTAGTGAGTCTAACTGATAGTCGTTAGAATGCATTAATGAGTCTGGACTTCGACCGTGTTTGCATGTCAAAAGTTTTGCTTATCATTTAGTGTCGAAAAATTATTTGCTTACCATCCTTAAAGTCTAAGACACGTCTTACTGCCTTTATTGCATAGACAGTGTATAGTTAAATTCATATCTTAGCGTATCTGTTATTGTTACCTTTGCCTGACAGCTTCCGTAGATTCCTCCGTAGCTTATGGGATTTTAGTATTATATATGCATATGTAAATTATGTATTGCAGGGTACTAATCTACATCCTATAATCTATTTCTTATCGAAAATCCTTCATCTGATCGTACGAGATGAATCCCTCAACCAGTTCGAGTCCATCTGATTTCGATAGCTATTTCGATAGTTATTCCGACAGCTATTTCGATATGGATTTCCACTCGAGCTCCGAAAGCAGAGTAACCGGAATGAATCGATCAATTAGCCATCATCTATTCTGAATGAATTGGAGATGGGTTCGTAGTCGACTTAATCAATGGAAACGCGAAGAAGGCGATCATTTCCACTAACCAAATTCACCTCTTGACAATGGACCTAAAACGTTTACCGGCGAACCTGTTCGAGACACCATTTTCTCTCTCATTTCCAAAGTATCTCATCACGATCATATACTATCTCAGATTCTAAACCTCATTCATCCGCTCGTCCGAACCGACAATCATCCCGGTGTAATAGAAGAAGTTAACGAACTTCGCGCATAAGTTGTAGTCTTGGAAAATATGGTGCAAAACGTACCAGCTTCATCCAAATCACCGGCACCAACGGTACCACCAACAACCCAAATTTCAATATCACATGCCTCAACATCTCAATCTATACCTCGAGTATAATCATCATTCTACATGACATTCTACATCAGTTATCTTCGTTCGACATGGTGATTATGTAATCTCTAATGTTTTAGAGATTATTTATTCTAGTTCCAACTGAAAACTAAATGAGTTTAATATCATGTTAACTCATTAAATTCATGATTACATCTGAAGAAAATATATATGTATATATGTTTTCATAAAGATTGTAATTAAAAATTCTTTTGTACAAACTGTTAATAATAAAAATATTTTAACGGGTAGGTAATACCCGAGGAATATTTAAATTTCACATTAATAAGTTACACTGTATATTCTTCGAATCTGATTCAACAGTTATTCACTATCCTATTTACAACCACCGGGATACTTATCCGTTCACCAAAGAATAACTATTTTCATTCAAATTCAATTTCATATTTGAATTTTGACCTATCAGAATCCAACAAGTGGCATAATGAAGAAATAATGGACACAATAAAAATTGATTAGAAACAGACTAATTAACAATATTAAATTTTATTAAGAAACCACGCTAACAAAATCCTAGCTAACTGTTCCTAGCTAACTGTTAATTCCGTATTACATTTTATTTATCGCAATTTATTTTATCGCAATTTATATTCTCGCAATTTTATTTATTGTCATTTAATTTCTGTTATTTACTTTACGCACTTTATTTATCGTCATTTAATTTCTGTTATTTATTTTACGCACTTTAAATATCGGGACACGTATACAAGGTTTTGACATATCATATCGACACATCTATATATATTATTTGGAATCACCATAGACACTCTATATGCAGTAATGATCGAGTTCTCTATACAGGGTTGAGGTTGATTCTATAATAATATATATACTTTGAGTTGTGATCGAGTCTGAGACATGTACACGGGTCACGATACGTATTAATTAATTCAAATATTATATATTAAACTATATATGAATGATTGCACTGTCAACTGTGGACTATCGACTGTGGACTAATAACATTGGACAATTAAAATGAATTAAAATATTGAATATAACATATGAAACTAAACAATTCTTCAAGTTTGCCACTTGATTTCGTCTTAAACCTCATTTGTATCTTCACGATTACATTCTGCGTTCAAACCTTTCATGATTCTTGAAAACACCTCAATCGATAGGATGAATCAACCGCACTTCATCTACGGAAGGAAAGATTTATGCATATAGTTATGCACCTGAGAAACTCTCGGCAATTGAGTAAAAGTTCAACACGTAGCCGCGTCAGATCCTTTGGCATTTATTAACAAAAACAACTTTGCGATCCCTTTTCAAAATTAGCCAATTTTGTCACAACTCCAACAAGTCAACTTCGACTTTTCGTACGAAACAACCTTATTATAACGTTTATATATACGCGTGCTCTTTTATTGTTACCAGGTAACCTTTCATATTCCATCATATTACCATCAGCGTTTAATCATCTAAAAACACAATTCTCCTGAAACCACCTCGGATTAATAACCGATGATTCAGATATCATAGCATTAAATGCAGAGGAAACAGAAAAATGGTAGATGGTCTAAACGGACAAAAGTTTGATGATAAAGAAAGGAGTGTTAGGAACGCTCGATAGAAAATTGGGTATTGAAAAACAGATTGAGTTACCCATGAAGGAGACCAAGGACAAATACAAGGACCAAATCCTATATTCAAAGGATTCAGGTAATTCTGGATCCGTTGAAATCTTTAGAGAATATCTTGCTCCGAAGTCATGTTAAAATCTTGCGGAAAATCTTTCTCCATCAACCGTCGAACTTAGAAATTCCAAAATATCATCATCAATATCTTTGATATTTCTGAGGATATTTTCATAAATATTCTCGTCCGAAATTATATACCTCTTCGTGCTTCCTGTGTATCAATATATTGGAAACATTCAATAGAAAATATAGTACCGAAAAGCAGATTATGCGAAACTATGAAGAAAGCTATGGATAAATCACAAAGAATAAGTTTGACTTCAAAGAATCCAAATAATTCAATGTCTGCTAAAGTCTATAGTGAATAACTTGCTCCTTACTCTAAACCCTTGCAGACAATAGTTTCTATCATCCTCTGATCTTAGATATTCTGAGATATTATCGTACCTTTCATTATAAATATCCTCCATATTTCTGGAGATATTTTTATAACTATTCTTATCTGAAATCATTAATCTTTTCGTGCTATCAGTATTACATCATATAGAAACTGTTAGTTTCTATATTCTGTAAATTTTCAAGCTTAAAATATGAATGTTATTGTAGTAATGATGGGAACTGATGCATGAGTTAGTATAATATAATGACACTTGATCAACGTGATTATATTACAGTAAGTCATGCTGAGTTTCTAAATGAAACGTGATGATTCACAGATCATAACGTCATCATGTGCCATGTTACATAACTCTTTCATCCTACTTAACTCCGTAACAAATCAAGAAAATGTATTCTTGATGGTTCTATCTTCCGTGATGTTGATAAATTTGAAAATCAAATCGTGCTATCACGTTCCTTCATGCTTAGAACATTATAATCATTCGAAACTCTATATCTATAAATTCTGGACCATTATTCGCTTGACTTGAAGTCGGGAAGAGAAAACAAAAGCATAGAGCTTTGAAATATAAGGGAGAATATAAAGTCCGATAACAACACATAAATTACAAACCGTGTATATCAATGTTTATCGCAACATAAAGACACGGGAGAATTAAAAACATTATAATCCCGAGGGCGAAGTAGAAGAAAGCAGATTCCTCTGGTGGAAGTTGAAAAAGGAGAATGATTGTTGCGATAGTAAGGATGAGGACAAGGATCAGAACTGGATTAATCATTTTCAGAATCTTTTGGATGTATGAACTAAGAAAGAAAGTATAAGAATGGTGAGAATAATGGAAAGGAAGAGCTTAATTTATACTGGAAATATCAGACGTAGTAATCGGGGCAGATCACCGTATTTAATTAAAGAGATCTTAATTTCCATAAATCCCGAAGAATCAGATTTTATAGATCTTCAAGATTTTCTTTAAATCCCTTAAATTCCGGAATTCAACCAAGGCAATGTCAAAAGTTAAGACGCGCCTTATTTTCTAAATTCAAACCTGACTACGTCAAAAGTTAAAAACAAATCTTTGTTTCTCATTTCATCCTTTTGTGAATAGCTTCATTCGCACTCTTCGAATAATTGAATTATTTTTATCCATATTACTCAATGATGATAAAACTCAAGTTATCAACTCATATTCGTCAGGAAAACATATTTATTGTTAGCTATGACGACCTCACTCAAATTTCGGGACGAAATTTCTTTAACGGGTAGGTACTGTGATGACCCGGGAATTTCCGACCAAATTTAAACATAATCTTATATGATTCGACTCGATAAGCAAAGTCTATTAAACCGAGTCTCATTATGTTTGAACTATTTCATGATAACATTTGACCTTTAACTATTTCCGACGATTCACGAACCTTTAATTGTAACTAAGAATGTAAATATAAATAATTATATATAAAACTAATTATATTAGTATTAATGAACTATTAAGTAATTTTGTTATTATAAAAGATAACATTTAATAACTAAAGATTTTCATTTTGAATATATATAGTATATTGTATATAAATGATTCAAACATATTTTACCAACGTTATCAAAATATTAAATGTACAATGTTATACTTTGTAGTTAATTGTTTAATATACATAATTAATCATCTACTCAACATTTAAAACATGATTTTATATATATGGTAGTATACATATATACATAAATATAACTATATATATATGATTTTATACATAATTATTATATTATGTATATGTAGAAATTTATAATATATCTATGATGAAATAATGTACTATTTTAATAAATATATATAATACTTACATATATAAAACATTTATATTTTTCATAATTACATACATAAGTATAATATAATTAGTATGTAAATAAATATTATAATATATTTATATTAAAATGCATAAATATATAATATTCAGTATATGTTACAATACATATTACATAATTATTAAATATTACATAATAATAGATGATATTAATAAATTAAATTTAAATACAAATATAGTTGTTGTAGTAATGTTATTTGTATCGTCAAATATCAATATTTGTATTCATAATATCACTTTATATCATATAAAGATGAAATTGGATGTATAAATTAGATTATTATTACTAATATTATTATTATCGATAAAATATTAATATTATCATAATTAGTATGGTATTATTATTATTATTATTATTATTATTATTATTATTATTATTATCATTTTTACAATTATTATTATCATTAATATTATATTTATCATTATTATTAATTTTATTAATATTATTAGATATTAATAGTATTGTTATTATATATTATTATTATTAATTAAAAAAAACAGTAGGGATCTATATTATACGCTTGACCTCTGTATCCTTTATCTCTATTATTATTATTATTTTTTTTGTTTCTTTCCTGCTCCAAACTCGTGAACCTGTGTTGACATTTTCTCCATTTTTTATCAACCGATCTCTATTATTACAAAATGATTATGTATAATTGCAAATCAAATAAAAAGGAAATCCAATGGGATTAAAGAGCACAGCGATATTTTTTTTTTTCTTCTTCTCTGCACGCTCCAATTTTTTTTTCTCTTAATTCAATTTCGAATAAAGTTTCAAAATCTAAAAATGCAGAAAGGTTAGAAATCTTTCTTTGAATCTATCTGCAAAATCTCAACTCTCAAATCTTTATATCGATCTTGAATTTTGAAGTCAAAGTTTAGTTTAAAAAAAGTCAACAATTGTTCTTGAGACAAATTCGCGTTCGTGTATATGTTTCTGATCAAATTGACGATTCCAGTAGTTTTTATACATGTTTAGAAAACTATTTCGTGTTATAAACATTATCTATAATGTTATCTATTTCGTGTTAAATCCAAGGTATATTGGACCATTCAAGATTATTGATCGTGTCGGACCAGTAGCTTACCGACTTGAGTTACCTCAACAACTCGCGGCTGTACATAACACTTTCCACGTCTCGAATTTGAAGAAATGTTTTGCTAAAGAAGATCTCACTATTCCATTAGATGAAATCCAAATCAACGAAAAACTCCAATTCATCGAAGAACCCGTCGAAATAATGGATCGTGAGGTTAAAAGACTTAAGCAAAACAAGATACCAATTGTTAAGGTTCGATGGAATGCTCGTAGAGGACCCGAGTTCACCTGGGAGCGTGAAGATCAGATGAAGAAGAAATACCCGCATCTATTTCCAGAAGATTCGTCAACACCTTCAACAGCTTAAAATTTCGGGACGAAATTTATTTAACGGGTAGGTACTGTAGTGACCCGAACTTTTCCATGTTTATATATATTAATTGAGATTGATGTTTACATGATTAAATGTTTCCAACATGTTAAGCAATCAAACTTGTTAAGACTTGATTAATTGAAATAGGTTTCATATAGACAATTGACCACCCAAGTTGACCGGTGATTCACGAACGTTAAAACTTGTAAAAAAACTATATGATGACATATATATGGTTATATATATAGTTAACATGATATTATGATAAGTAAACATATCATTAATTATATTAACAATGAACTACATATGTAAAAACAAGACTACTAACTTAATGATTTTGAAACGAGACATATATGTAACGTTTATCGTTGTAACGACATTTAATGTATATATATCATATTAAGAGATATTCGTACATCATAATATCATGATAATATAATAATTTAAAATCTCTTTTGTTATTATAAACATTGGGTTAACAACATTTAACAAGATCGTTAACCTAAAGGTTTCAAAACAACACTTACATGTAACGACTAACGATGACTTAACGACTCAGTTAAAATGTATATACATGTAGTGTTTTAATATGTATTTATACACTTTTGAAAGACTTCAATACACTTATCAAAATACTTCTACTTAACAAAAATGCTTACAATTACATTCTCGTTCAGTTTCATCAACAATTCTACTCGTATGCACCCGTATTCGTACTCGTACAATACACAGCTTTTAGATGTATGTACTATTGGTATATACACTCCAATGATCAGCTCTTAGCAGCCCATGTGAGTCACCTAACACATGTGGGAACCATCATTTGGCAACTAGCATGAAATATCTCATAAGATTACAAAAATATGAGTAATCATTCATGACTTATTTACATGAAAACAAAATTACATATCCTTTATATCTAATCCATACACCAACGACCAAAAACACCTACAAACACTTTCATTCTTCAATTTTATTCATCTAATTGAACTCTCTCAAGTTCTATCTTCAAGTTCTAAGTGTTCTTCATAAATTCCAAAAGTTCTAGTTTCATAAAATCAAGAATACTTTCAAGTTTGCTAGCTCACTTCCAATCTTGTAAGGTGATCATCCAACCTCAAGAAATCTTTGTTTCTTACAGTAGGTTATCATTCTAATACAAGGTAATCATCTACTCAACATTTAAAACATGATTTTATATATATGGTAGTATACATATATACATAAATATAACTATATATATATATGATTTTATACATAATTATTATATTATGTATATGTAGAAATTTATAATATATCTATGATGAAATAATGTACTATTTTAATAAATATATATAATACTTACATATATAAAACATTTATATTTTTCATAATTACATACATAAGTATAATATAATTAGTATGTAAATAAATATTATAATATATTTATATTAAAATGCATAAATATATAATATTCAGTATATGTTACAATACATATTACATAATTATTAAATATTACATAATAATAGATGATATTAATAAATTAAATTTAAATACAAATATAGTTGTTGTAGTAATGTTATTTGTATCGTCAAATATCAATATTTGTATTCATAATATCACTTTATATCATATAAAGATGAAATTGGATGTATAAATTAGATTATTATTACTAATATTATTATTATCGATAAAATATTAATATTATCATAATTAGTATGGTATTATTATTATTATTATTATTATTATTATTATTATTATTATTATCATTTTTACAATTATTATTATCATTAATATTATATTTATCATTATTATTAATTTTATTAATATTATTAGATATTAATAGTATTGTTATTATATATTATTATTATTAATTAAAAAAAACAGTAGGGATCTATATTATACGCTTGACCTCTGTATCCTTTATCTCTATTATTATTATTATTTTTTTTGTTTCTTTCCTGCTCCAAACTCGTGAACCTGTGTTGACATTTTCTCCATTTTTTATCAACCGATCTCTATTATTACAAAATGATTATGTATAATTGCAAATCAAATAAAAAGGAAATCCAATGGGATTAAAGAGCACAGCGATATTTTTTTTTTCTTCTTCTCTGCACACTCCAATTTTTTTTTTCTCTTAATTCAATTTCGAATAAAGTTTCAAAATCTAAAAATGCAGAAAGGTTAGAAATCTTTCTTTGAATCTATCTGCAAAATCTCAACTCTCAAATCTTTATATCGATCTTGAATTTTGAAGTCAAAGTTTAGTTTAAAAAAAGTCAACAATTGTTCTTGAGACAAATTCGCGTTCGTGTATATGTTTCTGATCAAATTGACGATTCCAGTAGTTTTTATACATGTTTAGAAAACTATTTCGTGTTATAAACATTATCTATAATGTTATCTATTACGAAATCAATTTTTTTTGTTTTGTTCCAAGAACCGACGCTGCAGTAGGCCTTTAGTGTTTTTTTTTTTTTTTTATTTTAGAACCCAAATTATTTTTTTTCTGTAATGTTTTGAAGCTTTAAAAGGAACCCTGATTTTTTTTTTTTTTTTTTTGGTTATTGATGTTTTGTTGAATCCGTGAGACTTGTGGAGAAGAAGAGGAATAGAAGAAAAACAGTTTATATATAAAATTTAAATTCGATATTAGTACAGAGAATCAGAATTGGTGGGATGGTCGAGAGTGTTTGCGTGTGAGCATGTGGTCACGAGATCGAGTCCAGAGGACGGTAGTTTCTTTTTTTTTTGAAACTCTTTTCATGTGAGGTAGTTTTCTTTTCTAATTTTATTATTGTTATTATATATTAATTATTATTAGTATTATTATTATTATTGTGATTGTTTTGATTGTTATTGTTATTGTTATTATTAGTATCATACTTGTTATCATATTTGAAAATATTATAGACATTACTATTATTATTATGATAGGTATTAATAATATTATTATTAGTAATAAACTTATCATTTTAGTATTTTATCATCATTAGGATTATGATTATGATTATCATTATTATTATTATTATGAAGGAAATAAAAATATATTATTATCATCAATATTAGAATTTGTACCGGTTTATAAATAATAGTATCATCAGTACATTTACAATTAATAATATCATATTTATCAGTATCATCATTAATATTTACTAGTATTATTATGATTATCATTTATCATTTTATAAATATTAGAACCCTTATTATTAACATAAGTATGGTATTAGTATTAATATTATTTTAGAGTTATTATTATTAGTATCATTAACAGTTATCATTTTCATTTTTTTTGCTATTAGTATTATCATTATTAATAAAATTATTATTATTATTAGTAAATCATTATTATCTAAATTATTATTTTAACAAATAAATCTTTTGTACACTATATATATACTTATGGTATATACTAGGATTGTATTAATAATTCACATAACAAACTAATAAAATTTCATAAATACAATACTAACCACAAATATATGTATATAAATATATTAATGTCACTATTTATATAAACGTAAATCATTATAGATATATATACATAAAATCGATATATATATAAAATATAACTTAAAATATAATATAAGTATACGTTTTAAAATAAAGGTTAGAATAAATTCTACAAAACTATAATATATAAATAATACATATTAATAAATGAAATTTTGTAACTTACATTATACGTATTAATATATACACAATTGATATAGGTTCGTGAATCCGAGGCCAACCCTGCATTGTTCAATGACGTCATATGTATTTTTACTACAAAATACAGTATCGTGAGTTTCATTTGCCTTTTTACCCTTTATATTTTTGGGCTGAGAATACATGCGCAACTTTTATAACTGTTTTACGAAATTGACACAAGTACGTGAAACTACATTCTATGGTTGGATTATCGAAGTCGAATATGCCCCTTTTTATTAAGTCTGGTAATCTAAGAATTAGGGAACAGACACCCTAATTGACGCGAATCCTAAAGATAGATCTATCGGGCCCAACAAGCCCCATCCAAAGTACCGGATGTTTTAGTACTTCGAAATTTATATCATGTCCGAAGGAGGATCCCGGAATGATGGGGATATTCTTATATATGAATATTGTTAATGTCGGTTACCAGGTGTTCAATCCATATGAATGATATTTTTGTCTCTATACATGGGACGTATGTTTATGAGAAATGGAAATCTGAAATCTTGTGGTCTATTAAAATGATGGAAACGATTGTTTAAGTTAAACTAATGAACTCACCAACCTTTTGGTTGACACTTTAAAGCATGTTTATTCTCAGGTACGAAAGAAATCTTCCGCTGTGTATTTGCTCATTTTATAGATATTACTTGGAGTCATTCATGGCATATTTCAAAAGACGTTGCATTCGAGTCGTCGAGTTCATCAAGATTATTATCAAGTCAATTATAGTTGGATATATTATGAAATGGTATGCATGCCTGTCAACTTTCGATGTAATGAAAGTTTGTCTTTTCAAAAACGAATGCAATGTTTGTAAAATGTATCATATAGAGGTCAAGTATCTCGCGATGTAATCAACTGTTGTGAATCGTTTATAATCGATATGGACTTCGTCCGGATGGATTAGGACGGGTCTTCACATCACATGAATTGATGACATGGCAAGATCTAGGGTGGTGGTGGTGGATGGTTTATGGAGGGGGAGGGGAAGGACAAAAAGTTTACTTTTTGGCTAATGGTGTCTAAAGTGTGTCCTTTTGCTAGAATCTTATGTAACAAAGTTAATTATCCTTATCCATAATGCTAGCATGACTCACTAATTAATTAATTAATTATTTATTTATTATTATGGGCCACTAGTAAATATATTTGGGCTAATTAATTGGGTCACTAGCTAGAGTAGGGTGGGCTTGAGCCCAACAAGGTAAAAAGTCCAAAAAGGCTAACTATTGGGCTTTAGCAATTAAATAAATAAAATTAAGCATCCAAAGGCCCAAGTAATTATTATTATAAAATAATAATTAATATTTCGCTGTCCAAAAGTTCCGGTTCCGACAAAAGTCAAACGTACGCGCAGTCCGCGTTTTAATCGTAACGGCAAGTAACGCTAACGGTTATAAAGCATCCAATGGACAAGTTAAGCATTCTAATCATACCAAGGCACGTTTTAAAGTATATATGAATATAAAACACGTGTGCCAAGGTTCCAGAGTAATAAAGTAACGCAGTACGCACAAATACGCAGTTTTGCAAAAATACAAGGCACAAAAGCAAGTCGAAAAAGCCGGGTCGTTACATTACCCACCTGTTAATGGAAATTTCATCCCGAAATTTGAGGAGTGACAAAAAATGGTACAGTATTTAAATAAGAAGTAGCGTATCAAAGTTCCGTGAGACTCGTGGGCTCAGAAGTGAGTTATTTGCCTCAAAGGGTACTTGGGCGTATAAAAGTAAGGATAGGTATATGCCATTAATTAAGTCTCTTGTCCTAAGAGATCAATAAATTGATTTCGTCTCTGGTTAACATGAGTATGTCATTCGAATATATGTATCCACAGAGGGAAAGATGATGTTTTTAGCCTTACATGCATCTTCAGTAAGCTGGATACGTAAAATGCATCATGAATGTTACTAAACTCATCTAAAACATTGAGCGCTTATGTCACAATACAAGGCTGACAGGTAGAACGGAAAACATGGGGATCACAACCATGTGATTTGATGTCTGGATAGTATTAGCCACGGATTTTACTGACCCCTTGATTTCGGAAGGAGACCATAGGCATAATGAACCCGATATTTAAGAACGTTTCATTTGACTAAATGAATTGAAATGTTAGCTGGAAGTGACTAATCGGACTTATATACAATGCAAGCCATAATTATTTATAGTGTCTCCAGGGCGGTCTGAACGAACAATGAAGGATATCACCTAGTTTACCATACTGCAGGTGAACTTATCCTTAGATGAAATGAAAACACAGTTCCATAACGTAACTTTATCCTTTCAGTTACATGTTGAAATTAGGGTTAACATTAACTAGAACAACATATAGTTACAACCAACGAAGGAAGGAATGTGTAGAGTAACCATATCCGTGTTACAGACGTTTTAAGCAGTCCCTTCCAAGAGGATAACAAGATTCATAGATTCTTAAAGTATTTTATACTATATTTCTGAAAGGAATCGCACGAAGGGTGTAATCTTGGAACGAGAGTGAACTCTTCGAGCGGGTTGTTCTGAATTTATCCTTATACTTAAGGGGATGCGCAGATGAGAAGATACGGGAACTCTTGGTCATAAAGAATGGTTTTCTCTTAGTGAAAAGAATCTAAAAAAAAATGATTCTTGTACCTCAACATACTGATTGATAGAGATGATGTTTACGAGAGTGTTGCGATTAGTCATGAAACATTGAGAGTAGAAACCCGCCTAATGCCTTTCCTACGATAGGGTGACCACTGGGTGGGTCCTAGAGAACTGATTTATCGGCCTGCGTTTTTGCCAAGTCTAACCTTAAGAGGAACATTTTACGAGCACAAAGACTTACTAATAAATTTATAAATCTGCCATCCAAAGTGGCTCAAGAGTTTTTAATAAAGATCTTAATAGTAAGCTTTTATCCCTAACGGGGGGCGAGAAGAAGTGTGATCCATACATGGTGTAGTTTAATACGAAAACCTTTAATAAAATCAATCGAGGAAGTTTTGAAAAGCCTTTAAAAGTTTGATGCGAAAACATAAATGGAACGAAGTTCTTGGTAAATTTAGAAGTATGTACAACGTGTATCATTTGCTCAAAACCATTTGACTTCAACTTAATAAAGGAGCGATTTTTAAATAATTTGGAGGTATAACTTGGAATGTATTAACCAAAATAAGTAAGGGTAAATTTATACATATATGCTTTTATAAATCGCATAAGTGACAGAAAAGTTTTTAGTACTTTCATTTGTCCATAAATCTCGTGAGGACCGCATAAATAAACAACGTGTAAAAATCAACGTGTGAAAATTTTTGATAAACATAGTTTTTCGCATTTCAAAGGTTACGAGTTGAAAAAGATTGAGTGAAAAATCTTTGAATCATCGGTTGACATGTTACTAGGTAACGAAAACTAATGAATTAAATGTAGTTTTGATAACATAAGTCTTTGGGCAAAAATGTTCACGTGTGAAGCCGTTAAAAAGTGAGGTACGAAGGGTAAAGCGTGAGGATGAGAAGTTAATCGTTTCTTGACTTTGCAGAAAGCCAAATAGGTTATGACTAATATTAAAGTCGGAATACTGACGGTGTTAATATCGCTAGATGGGAATCTCTTGAAATAAGTCAGGACTTCGAGTTATGTAAGAAAGAGCATCGTTCCAACAGGCGTGGCAAATAAGATCCTTGGGGTAACGCAATAGCTTTGAATGGTTTAAGTGTTAGTGGATGCCCTAAGGCTCTGCATGGCGTGGTAGTAAGTGCCTTCATCACTTACACACAGATAAATCACTCAATTTCGACGATTGTAAAGTCTTCATGATGACTTGGATACGAATAAGCAATGAAAAATTTTGTATAATAAGCAACGAAAGTTTTTATAGAAATCGTTTTAGGTGACAATGTAAGAAAAGAAACGAAGTTCTTTGTAATCTAGGATTATGTACAACTTGTACCATTCAAGGTAAAATATCTTTTGAACAAAAGATTTGATTTGCAAAAGTAAAATTTCATATGTATCTGTCAAAATAAGTAATTATTTACTTTATTATATAACGTATATGATTTCAAAAATTTGCACGAACGGCAAATAAAATAAATTTACTTTCATAAAACTTTGAGAGGATCGCACAGTAAAATAGTGTAAGTAAAAATTTTTAGCAAACTAAATTTTCATATTTCGGAGGTTACAAGTTGGAAAAAGATCGAGTAAAAGATTTTTTTGAAAATTTCGGGTGACATTTGAGCAAAAATGTTACGAGGTAATGAAAACTGTTGGATCTAAATGTGTTTGATGACTATTAGTAGTGCATAAGTCCTTCGACCAAAAATGTTTAAGTGTAAAGTTGTTGCTTATAAGTGAGATACGAAAGGGAGAGTATGAGGATGGGAATTAACTACCCATTGATTTTGGAAATCTTGAACTGATATGACTAATATCGAGGTAAGAAGGATGTTGGTGTGATTACCATCGAATAAGAATTCTTTCGGGATAAGTTAGGATTCAGAGTCGCGTAAGAATGAGCATCGAATAAGATTCTTGGGTAGTCCTTAAGATAGAATTTGAATTGCCGAAGTGACGGAATACAATTTCCTTTATGTATCATTGTCCATAGTATCGGTTTCTTTCGTAGTTAGAAAGTGAGCAGATTTGGTGAGACGATCACCAATAACCCAGGTAGTGTCATAACTGCCTATTATTTTCGGCAGCTTCGGGATGAAATCCATTGTCATCCCTTCCCATTTCCATTGTGGGATCTCGGGTTGTTGAAGTAACCCAGATGGCTTTTGGCTCACTATCCTCTCGCGGTACGGGAATAATCTTGTCACTATCAATATCTTTCGCTTTCATCCTTGAAAGCCAGTCCGTTTCAACTATTTCATCAAAGCTTCCCAACTCGATGAGTATTAGGTTAATCCTAAAGTCCATTCCAACTTTTATATCAAGCTTCCTGACTTGATGAGTATTAGGTTAATCTTAAAGTCCATTCCAACTAAATCTTATTATACTACCGCGAAAAATTCTATCAACCTTCTCAAATAACATCTGATTGTGTGTAGATGACTAATCCTTTAAAACTTCCAACTACTACTTTAAAACTTTCCAAGTTTTGTTGATATGAGGTCATTTCCAATGACCCACCTGTTAATTTTAAGGTACTACCTTAAATTATTCCTCTATCTCTGTCAGATTACCATTAACTTGTCTTAGAGAATACTTAACCCTCATGGTTGTTAATGGCTTACTAGTCATAACACTAAGGTTCTTAGATGTAAGGTTTCTATCACTCTAGTATTAAACAACTTCGAGACAATAAACGTTGTGAAGAAATGTACCCTAACTAAAATCAGGATCCATGCGAGTCTCCATAACTGAGGTAATGATTGCTCTACCGCAAGTAAGTCCAAAGTTTTTCCTGTTTAAGAACTTTTTCCTTAAGTATTCAGGGTGTCTATATCTATAACAAATTTTTGAGTTACAGTATCTAGGCTACGTGGTTATTCTTTCCCTACCTATAACGGACCATAATGCGTATACTCAAGCGGTTCCTACCAAAATTTCCTTTGAATCACTTCATATTCCTCATGTAGTAACGTTGGGACTTCTGTATGATTTACTTTAATATAATCACCCTGGCCTGGCGTCATTATATTGTACTAAATCGCACGTTCATTCCAATATCGCTCCATATGGTTAATGTAATGTGATCACTTCAAGTTCTACTCAGTTTCATATAACGTTGCTTTATCTATGCTATCTCAAAACATAATCTACATAGTTAATCTCACGGTTCCTCGGTGTGGGTGCGTATGTCCCGCAGACCATGCATCAATGCCTAAATGTCCCGAAATTTCTTCAAAATGTTCGGGTTCAGGTAGTGTCGTTAGGTTCCTTTCTAGAAATTCCATTGGGGTCTCGTGTCGAGTTGTACATGTAGCAAATGGTAATACTATATGTCTTGAGGCGACTCCCAAGTCTTTGGGTATGGCTGAGCATCAGTAAAAGGCACTCTAACCTTGTGAAAGGAGATGTCCTCCCGACTTCTCCACTGCCTAAGAGTGTTAGGGACCTAAGTCCGGAAGTGTCGTTAGATCGTCGAGTAGTGGTGAAGAATGAAAGAGATAAGTGACGGTCATGAAATCGTACGGGATACGGGTCAACTTGCGGGAACTGAACAACCTTCTGTTGTTCATACGTTGTACGTGGCTAACTAGGGTGAGCTCGAGGTGCGTTACTCTGACAAATCCTCCTAGATTGCGTGAAGTAATGTTCCAATTTCTGGAATGGTGGAACGGTAGTAACAGGTGGATTACATTACTAGTACTTAGAGTTAGAAGAGTGGGGAAAAGGGTTCAGAAAACATCTGAATTAGGAAAGATAAGTTCTTCAAGTCGGTATAGCGAAAAGCAGACGGGTAGCAAGCACGTAATTAGGCATAGTAACTACAGCAGCCTAGATCGTCTACAGCAGTGCATAGCATGGCAATGAAAACAGTACTAAACAGAAGTAACAAGCGAAAGCAGATAGTAGCATGCAGCAGCGTAAAATAAGCATACAGTAAGTTCGCATGGCAGTAAAGGTAAGTAGTAGCATGCAGTAAGATTATACAGCAGTAGAAATAAGCAGTGGCATGCAGTAGTAGTAAGCAGTAACATGCAGTAATATAACATAGTAGCATGCAGTGGTCCGCAGAAACAAGTAAACTAGCAAGTTGTAGATTCGTCCTATTAGTGAATCCTACTTGGTCCGGTCTAGACTCACTAATGCAACCTAATTCCCTATAACCAATGCTCTGATACCAAATGTGACTCCTACAAAACCATCGTGTACGGATCACCAACAACAGGATCATTACAAGGTCAAACACTATATGCTATTTGAAAATCGATTTGCATTCATAGAAGATAACGTTTTACAAAAGATAAATAGGAAACATTAACATGAGTACATGATACTAAGGTCATTACAAAGCTATCGTTTTGAAAATAACATAAGTTGAGAATGCAAAGTAAAGTTCCATGCTTGAGACATCTCTAAGTAATGCAGCGGAAGTCTAACACAACAGGTCTGTAACAGCAAGTCTAACACCAAGACTAGAACAATAAGTTTAACAGCAAGACTAGAACAGCAAGTTTAACAGCGGAAGCAACATCGTCTAAGCACCTAAGAAATACATGCTTAAAAAGTCAACACGAATGTTGGTGAGCTATAGTTTGTTTGTATCAGTAATGTAACGTAGGCCACGAGATTTCAGTGCTGCAAACCGCATATCAAAACAGTATGTTCAAATCAGTATGAATAAGTATATGTATAACCGTGGGCACCCGGTAACTAGACTTAACGTTTATAACCCCCTGAAAGTTCACTTGGCAAGTGCATATGACTTACGAAGTATTAAACACCCGTTAAATGCTAGCGCGACTAGCCGGAGTGGGGATGTCAAACCCTATGGATCCATATCTAAGATTCGCGTTCACCGGTTCAAAAACCAATGATTAAACGTTACCGTGCTAAAGGGAATGTTTATGCCGTTATATATCCCACACACATATAAAGTTTAAGTACTCGTGCCTAACATGTAAAATGTAAAAAAAGCGCATGTATTCTCAGTCCCAAAATAGTTAAAGTAAAAAGGGATGCTATAACTCACAGTGATAAAAGCGGTAATGAAAGTACGCAAGTAGTAAGTCGGTCCGAAAGGTCGTCAACCTAAATCAAAGGTTACTAGGTCAGTAGGTTGTCTTAATAAGTTCTAATAGTGCATAAAATAAGTTTAAGTGTCATCATCATCATCATTCATCATCATAAAAGCTAAGTGAGTTTGACAAGAATAGAGATCGAAACAATAGGCTGACTTCGGTCAGCTGCTACGACCTCTACGTAAATCGAAAAGACGCATGGTCAGTGGCTATGGCTCCGTATATGAGTCTCCTAACAGGTGACCAATTTTCAGGACCTAACTCGTCTTCGTTTGACCGTGGCGACGGTTTAAGTGCGAGTAGGTCAGAAATTTTAGCACAACATTAATAGGGTGTAGTGACTCTCGGAGGGCCATAAATCCTAAAACGTAACTCGGATTAAGACGAGGCCTAAACGGAAAATCATCTACTCGAACCAAACTAAATGAAAATCAACTTTACAGTAGCCCAGGTGGTCTGATCAGATACGAAAATCAGTGGACAAGTGCTCCGGTGGGGTTCTTGGTGCTCGATGCTCATCACGGTTCTCATCCTTGATGCTTGTAGCTTCAAGTGTACAACTCGTTGATGGTTTAACATCACTTTGACCAAGATTCACCATCAATACACAATATGTTAAGACCAAGTAAGAATACAACTCATTCATGAGTCTTAGATGGATGATGAACCAAGGTTACATCATATCCTTAGTCTTAACACTAATACAAGTCACAATAACAACTAAAGTTACAAACTTTACATCAATTTAACAAGTATGAACACAATCTAAGTCAAAAGAGGTGATGGAACCCTAAGCTAGAGAGCTTGGATCCATTTCACACAAGTTACAAGGTTACAAAGCTAGAAAGCTTGAACCTTTAAGTGTTCTTGAAGATCTTGAAGCATAAGGCTTGGATCTTTAAGATATATGAAGATAACAAACATAAGTTTGAATCTTTTTCACAAAACAACATGATCAAAGCAAAAAGAACTTAGATCTAACAAAAAGATATGAAGATTCAAGCTAGAAAGCTTGCATCTTGATTGTTCTTGAAGCATAAAGATTGGATCTTGAAGATGCATGAAGATTACAAACAAAAGTTTGAATCTTTATCATAAAATAGAAAGCTTAAAGTATAAAAGAAGTAGATCTACAAAAATTATGAAGATTCAAGCTAAAACTTGAATCTTCCATGTTCTTGAAAGATTTATGCTTGAATCAACAAGATATAAGTAAGATCAAAGCTAAAAGGAACTTTGATCTCCATAATATGATGATGATGATCATAAATTTGAAAAGGAAAAGAAGAAGGAAAAGAAGACTTACAAGTAATGCTAGAAAGGAAAGAAAGAGAGAAAGAACAAGTGTGTGAAAAAAACCAAAATGATCAAGTGTGGAAATGAGAGGCTAAAGGCTAGTATTTATAAGCAAAGAGTGATCACATGGATTGATGACATGGCAAGATCTAGGGTGGTGGTGGTGGATGGTTTATGGAGGGGGAGGGGAAGGACAAAAAGTTTACTTTTTGGCTAATGGTGTCTAAAGTGTGTCCTTTTGCTAGAATCTTATGTAACAAAGTTAATTATCCTTATCCATAATGCTAGCATGACTCACTAATTATTTATTTATTTATTTATTTATTATTATGGGCCACTAGTAAATATATTTGGGCTAATTAATTGGGTCACTAGCTAGAGTAGGGTGGGCTTGAGCCAAACAAGGTAAAAAGTCCAAAAAGGCTAACTATTGGGCTTTAGCAATTAAATAAATAAAATTAAGCATCCAAAGGCCCAAGTAATTATTATTATAAAATAATAATTAATATTTCGCTATCCAAAAGTTCCGGTTCCGACAAAAGTCAAACGTACGCGCAGTCCGCGTTTTAATCGTAACGGCAAGTAACGCTAACGGTTATAAAGCATCCAATGGGCAAGTTAAGAATTCTAATCATACCAAGGCACGTTTTAAAGTATATATGAATATAAAACACGTGTGCCAAGGTTCCAGAGTAATAAAGTAACGCAGTACGTACAAATACGCAGTTTCGCAAAAATACAAGGCACAAAAGCAAGTCGAAAAAGCCGGGTCGTTACACTCTGGGTCATCACACATGGGCTCATGCACTCGCATGGGTTTTATGTCTATTTCCCATGCACTCACATGGATAGGCTGTCCAGCTCAGATTGTGTTTAAAACTTGGGCTGCTGTGATTAATTTAATATATAATATAATATAGATAATTTATATTAATTATATATATATTATATTATATTCTTGTGCATAGCTGACTTGTAATTTTCTCTCCGTTGACTCGCGCGGTGATGCTCGGTTTATGTCCTGGTTCTGGATTTTCGAACGCCTTTTCGTACGCTTAGATATCTTGTACTTTGCGTTCCGCGACTTGTACTCTTGTAATTTTTAGATGTTTCTCATCAATAAATGGAACCACTTGGATTGTAACTTGTACATTTGAGGTTTTTGGTCATTTGCGTCTTCAAATCGTTGTTTTCTTCTTTTGTCTTCGCACTTATTTATTTAAACGATTATTACATAAAAATAGAACAATAGTAACTAAAAGCTTTACATATTGGAAGGATATTGATACTATATATATGTTCATTTAGAGCACAATCAGCACCTCACATGTAATTAATGCAAATACAATGCTCAAGTAAATGATTGTCAACAATTTGAACAACCGTCGAACATATCATAATATATAATGTACTACTCCGTATATATTAATGATTGTCTTAATTTCTTAAAAATGGCCCTTGAATAAAAAAAAAAATACTCAATGCCAAATAAGAATATACTCCGTATATATATATATATATTTTTACCAAAATAGCAAAAATTTATATAGAAACGAAAACGTTTTCTAAAAAAAAAACGTCTTCAATCAAAAGACACATCAATTAACTGGAACAACGCGTACCTAGAATGGTATGCAAAATACAATACTCCCTCCATACCACTACAAGTGTCCACTTACTTTTTGCACACAGTTTTAGGAAATCCCACAAACTTTATTCTCCACCAATCAAAAGTTTTCTCTCTTCAGAATAACCTCTTCTGATTGGTCAATAAACAAAGTGGACACTTCAAATGGGACGTCCCAAAATAGTAAGGTGGACACTTTAGATGGGACGGAGAGAGTAAAAAATATCTATAACCGAGTCTCTCTTGGACGAAACAAAAACCACGTCGAAACATCTAAAAGCTAAATCTAGCAATGAAGAAACAAAACCTAACGTACGTCACAACAATGAACCAAAAAACAAGACACTTAAGGAACCGCTTTTTTCAGCTTACCATTAACGGTATCACGTTTAATATTTTTCCCGACCCATTTTTGTACTTATACGTAAGCACATTAGAGGAACCATCCCACATTAGAGTATTCTTATATGCAAGCCAAATAAGAATACTATTGAGATGATCATGGGTTTTATTTACTATTGGTAGCTGATGATACACATAATGATACGTCTCTAAAAAGACACTAAGTGGCAGCATCTCGGCTAGAGTTCACCCGACATAGCCAATCCCGGGACGCAACATCTTTCCGGCATCACCGCAGTAACCGTACCGTAGGGTTACTTATGTATGAACCCGGGAAAGATCATACCGGGCAGAGGCTAGCCGGGGATGTTACGTAAAGACCCAGTCTAGACAAGCATGCACTCCACCAGCATCACTAAGCCAGATGCAAAGGCGTTAAGAAGACAATGACTATATTGACACGCAAATAAGCCTGTTGATAAACCGAAAGCAAATCTTGCCCGGTCATGACAGACACTGTGAAGAAACACTTGGAGTAAATACAAAGCAAAACCTTCCCGGTTAATCAAGGCATTCACCCGTGATAATGTAACATCCCGCATTTTTCCGTTAAATTTTTTTAACGCCCGTCTTTTTATTTTAATAATATCCTTCGTAATTAAATTAGTATCCTCCGTTAGCTAACATTCTTAATATTTTTCCGTTATTGGATTTTAACATCCTCCGTTAATACGCGTTTTAAAATATTCCGTTTAGGTAATTCCCGCACCCGACTACAAACGCGAGGGACTAATCTCGCCACTCGGGCAAACTTGGCTAACTAGTAACCCACCATCCACCACCAACCTCCCATTTCTCTCTATCTCTTTTTCTTACTTCCCTTTTTATGCTCTCAAAACCTTCAAACACAAAATCATCATCCAAATTCGATTTAGGGAGCTAGCAACAAAATAAATTACATATTCGTGATCCTCTCTTCATCCTCTTTATTTTGGTACCAACTTCATCTCGTTTGGGTAACATTTCTAAAACTCTAGATTTCTCTAAATTCGTGTTTTTAACTTGAAATGATGTTAGTTAGTGTCTATGGCTCATTGTGATGTCGTGTATGTAATTTGTATGCTCGATCTTGTTATTTGGTGTAACTAGCATGAACACTTGAAATGGGTTAGTTTAATCTTTGATTTTGATTGATTAAATGTTGTTAGATGTTAAACCCATTGTGTTAAAAGTGTTACTAGCATCATTAGTTTCGTTTTGGTATGTTGGATGATATGAAAACCTTGCGTTAACATGATTATTGATTTTGTGATTCTTAATTAGGGTTTGATGAACCTTAAAATGAACTTTTGATGCATTGAATGCTTGTTAATGTTGTTATTAAGTGTTTAGTTGCAATGTACGTTTAATTACCTTCGAAACGGCATATTGTATGTGTAGATTGGACTACCGAATCATGAAATGAAGTTGTGAACTTGAAACTTGGAAAACGAACTCTAAATGATCACTTGATGAGAATTAGGTTATTGTAAATGATAAACTCGATTGATGATATGTGGTTAGTTGTATCCTTTGTCAAAATACCTTCCCGATGATATAGGATACATGTTTTGATTGTTTGCGGGTCATAAATTGGGATTGTTTGAGTTTTGGTTCGTGCATTTCTTTGTTGCAGCAAAACAGGGCCTGGATACAGATCTGGACGCCGTCCAGATTCTTGGACGGTGTCCAGCCCTTCAGACTTGGACGCCGTCCAGTCTTTTGGACGCCGTCCAGTACTTCAATACTGGACGCCGTCCAGCCATTTTGGACGCCGTCCAGATGGCCTATCAGGTGCTGTCCAATTTGGTCGTTTTTCGATTAATTCTAACTATGCTACGCACCTCCGATTAACATGAAACTTGACTAACATGCTTATATATGATTAAAAACCTCAGAAAAATAGTTCGGGACCCGACCCGAACGTGTTGACTTTTTCGTTGACTTTGACCCGACCAAGTTTGACTTATAGCCAAACTTAACCGAATACTTATGCAATCTCTCTAACTTGCTTCTATACTTGTATCTTGCATGAAACTTGACAATTTGATTCACATGCTACTTAATCGAGTCGTAACGAGCCATAGGACTAATTGAACATCGTTGACCAATCGCGTTTACCATTATTGATACAACTTACTTGTTTAGGTCAAGACTAGCATTGTTCTTTGCACACGTTTACTGGTTGAAGTACTTTATTACTCGTGCACTCAAGGTGAGATCATAGTCCCACTTTTACTCTTTTGAATTTACATTTGGGATGAGAAAACATAAACGTTTCTTTTTACTAAGTGAACACAAGTACAGGAAAACAAACATTCTACATACGAGTTTAGAACAAAATACTCAATTCAATTATCATTAGTTACACTTGCTGGGTGTAAGCGTGAACTTATGTTATGTGGATCCATATGGGTTTGACAAACCCTCATTCAGACGGTTCGCTACCGTCTACGAATGAAATATATTTTCGAGAATCAGTGTATGTTCTAACACTAAGGTGATGGGGTTCAATGGGAGAAATGTTAAGCATTGATAATTGGGTGCTCGTGAAACAAATTTTGGAATGGTTAACTATTATTTCGATGTTGCAAATCTTGTGGTTCAATCTACTTATTTACTCACTTACTTACTTAAACCTATGATTTCACCAACGTTTTCGTTGACAGATTTCTATGTTTTTCTCAGGTCTTTGAACGATATGTGTTACATGCTTCCGCTCATTATTTTGATACTTGCTTTGGATGTCGAGTATTTATGCATACATGGAGCATCTTTTGGCTACTTTTAAATTGTGTCGCATAGGTTTCATTTGTACTTATAACTTTGTAACGTAACTTTTGGATGAACAATTCTTGTAAACTAGGGAACAATCTTTACTTTTCCAATGAATGCGACATATTTTGGTCAAACGTTATTTTAAAGACTTATGACCACGTAACGGGACCTAAGTAGTCGGCGCCGTCAAATGACGATTTTTTCGGGTCGCTACAATTGGTATCAGAGCATTGGTTGTAGGGATTTAGAGTTCATTGGTGTCAACCCCGAGTCATAGGGTACATTAGTGAGTCTAGACTACAACCGGCATATAGACTTGGAGTAGGAATTACTTGACTACTTGTGCATTTATACTCGATCTCTTCTATTCACATCTAACTCTTATTCTACCTTAATCTCACGTGGTTGATTTGATTGACACGCCACCTTGACTATATGAAATGATGTCGAATGCACATATGAATCAGGGTAATATATGTAGTGACCCGAACTTTTCCATGTTTATATATATTAACTGAGATTGATATTTATATGATTAAATGTTTCCAACATGTTAAGCAATCAAACTTGTTAAGACTTGATTAATTGAAATAGGTTTCATATAGACAATTGACCACCCAAGTTGACCGGTGATTCACGAACGTTAAAACTTGTAAAAACTATATGATGACATATATATGGATATATATATAGTTAACATGATACTATGATAAGTAAACATATCATTAAGTATATTAACAATGAATTACATATGTAAAAACAAGACTACTAACTTAATGATTTTTAAACGAGACATATATGTAACGATTATCGTTGTAAAGACATTTAATGTATATATATCATATTAAGAGATATTCATACATGATAATATCATGATAATATAATAATTTAAAATCTCATTTGATATTATAAACATTGGGTTAACAACATTTAACAAGACCGTTAACCTAAAGGTTTAAAAACAACACTTACATGTAACGACTAACGATGACTTAACGACTCAGTTAAAATGTATATACATGTAGTGTTTTAATATGTATTTATACACTTTTGAAAGACTTCAATACACTTATCAAAATACTTCTACTTAACAAAAATGCTTACAATTACATCCTCGTTCAGTTTCATCAACAATTCTACTCGTATGCACCCGTATTCGTACTCGTACAATACACAGCTTTTAGATGTATGTACTATTGGTATATACACTCCAATGATCAGCTCTTAGCAGCCCATGTGAGTCACCTAACACATGTGGGAACCATCATTTGGCAACTAGCATGAAATATCTCATAAAATTACAAAAATATGAGTAATCATTCATGACTTATTTACATGAAAACAAAATTACATATCCTTTATATCTAATCCATACACCAACGACCAAAAACACCTACAAACACTTTCATTCTTCAATTTTCTTCATCTAATTGATCTCTCTCAAGTTCTATCTTCAAGTTCTAAGTGTTCTTCATAAATTCCAAAAGTTCTAGTTTCATAAAATCAAGAATACTTTCAAGTTTGCTAGCTCACTTCCAATCTTGTAAGGTGATCATCCAACCTCAAGAAATCTTTGTTTCTTACAGTAGGTTATCATTCTAATACAAGGTAATAATCATATTCAAACTTTGGTTCAATTTCTATAACTATAACAATCTTATTTCAAGTGATGATCTTACTTGAACTTGTTTTCGTGTCATGATTCTGCTTCAAGAACTTCGAGCCATCCAAGGATCCATTGAAGCTAGATCCATTTTTCTCTTTTCCAGTAGGTTTATCCAAGGAACTTAAGGTAGTAATGATGTTCATAACATCATTCAATTCATACATATAAAGCTATCTTATTCGAAGGTTTAAACTTGTGATCACTAGAACATAGTTTAGTTAATTCTAAACTTGTTCGCAAACAAAAATTAATCCTTCTAACTTGACTTTTAAAATCAACTAAACACATGTTCTATATCTATATGATATGCTAACTTAATGATTTAAAACCTGGAAACACGAAAAACACCGTAAAACCGGATTTACGCCGTCGTAGTAACACCGCGGGCTGTTTTGGGTTAGTTAATTAAAAACTATGATAAACTTTGATTTAAAAGTTGTTATTCTGAGAAAATTATTTTTATTATGAACATGAAACTATATCCAAAAATTATGGTTAAACTCAAAGTGGAAGTATGTTTTCTAAAATGGTCATCTAGACGTCGTTCTTTCGACTGAAATGACTACCTTTACAAAAACGACTTGTAACTTATTTTTCTGACTATAAACCTATACTTTTTCTGTTTAGATTCATAAAATAGAGTTCAATATGAAACTATAGCAATTTGATTCACTCAAAACGGATTTAAAATGAAGAAGTTATGGGTAAAACAAGATTGGATAATTTTTCTCATTTTAGCTACGTGAAAATTGGTAACAAATCTATTCCAACCATAACTTAATCAACTTGTATTGTATATTATGTAATCTTGAGATACCATAGACACGTATACAATGTTTCGACCTATCATGTCGACACATCTATATATATTTCGGAACAACCATAGACACTCTATATGTGAATGTTGGAGTTAGCTATACAGGGTTGAGGTTGATTCCAAAATATATTTAGTTTGAGTTGTGATCAATACTGAGATACGTATACACTGGGTCGTGGATTGATTCAAGATAATATTTATCGATTTATTTCTGTACATCTAACTGTGGACAACTAGTTGTAGGTTACTAACGAGGACAGCTGACTTAATAAACTTAAAACATCAAAATATATTAAAAGTGTTGTAAATATATTTTGAACATACTTTGATATATATGTATATATTGTTATAGGTTCGTGAATCAACCAGTGGCCAAGTCTTACTTCCCGACGAAGTAAAAATCTGTGAAAGTGAGTTATAGTCCCACTTTTAAAATCTAATATTTTTGGGATGAGAATACATGCAGGTTTTATAAATGATTTACAAAATAGACACAAGTACGTGAAACTACATTCTATGGTTGAATTATCGAAATCGAATATGCCCCTTTTTATTAAGTCTGGTAATCTAAGAATTAGGGAACAGACACCCTAATTGACGCGAATCCTAAAGATAGATCTATTGGGCTTAACAAACCCCATCCAAAGTACCGGATGCTTTAGTACTTCGAAATTTATATCATATCCGAAGGGTGTCCCGGAATGATGGGGATATTCTTATATATGCATCTTGTTCATGTCGGTTACCAGGTGTTCACCATATGAATGATTTTTATCTCTATGTATGGGATGTGTATTGAAATATGAAATCTTGTGGTCTATTATTATGATTTGATATATATAGGTTAAACCTATAACTCACCAACATTTTTGTTGACGTTTTAAGCATGTTTATTCTCAGGTGATTATTAAGAGCTTCCGCTGTCGCATACTTAAATAAGGACGAGATTTGGAGTCCATGCTTGTATGATATTGTGTAAAAACTGCATTCAAGAAACTTATTTTGTTGTAACATATTTGTATTGTAAACCATTATGTAATGGTCGTGTGTAAACAGGATATTTTAGATTATCATTATTTGATAATCTACGTAAAGCTTTTTAAACCTTTATTGATGAAATAAAGGTTATGGTTTGTTTTAAAATGAATGCAGTCTTTGAAAAACGTCTCATATAGAGGTCAAAACCTCGCAACGAAATCAATTAATATGGAACGTTTTTAATCAATAAGAACGGGACATTTCAGTTGGTATCCGAGCGTTGGTCTTAGAGAACCAGAATTTTGCATTAGTGTGTCTTATCGAGTTTGTTAGGATGCATTAGTGAGTCTGGACTTCGACCGTGTTTACTTGAAAAATGATTGCTTAACAAATTTTGTTGGAAACTATATATTTTTAACATGTGAATATTATGTGATATATTAATCTCTTAACGCGTTTGATATTATGTGATAGATGTCTACCTCTAGAACAAGTCCCATTGACTCACCTAATAATAATGAAGAGTCAAATGTAAATTGGAATGATTCGTGGACTGATTCACAAGTTCCCGAAGAGGAACCGGAAGAAGAGTCGGAACCGGAAGAAGAATCGGAACCGGAAGAAGAATCGGAACCGGATGAAGAAATAGAACCGGTGGGGGAAATAATAAAACGGTTAAGTAAAAGAAAATCCTCAACCAACCGACCAAGGTTAATTATGGTCAATAGTGTTTCCGCCAAGGAAGCAAAATATTGGGAGGATTACCAATTCTCCGATGAATCGGATTCCGACGAGAATTCCGATGATGTTATAGAAATTACCCCAACTGAATTTAAAAAGGCAAAAGAAAATAATAAGGGAAAGGGCATAAAAATAGAGAAATCTAATTCCAACCCCGATGAACTTTATATGTATCGTCAACCCCCGAAGTCCTTAAGTTGTAACAATGACCCGGGAACCTCTAAACCACCAGGTTTTTCTAAACCAATGTGGATAACGACGGCTCGTATTAGGGGAAAATCATATATCCCTAGAAACTTGGCAAAACGAACCAAAACCGAAGAAGAAGAAACAAGCGAGTCGGAATAAGATAGTTGTATTCATGTGGTGTAATATATGTAATGTAGTGTGCTTATGCTTTATGATATATGTAAAAATTGCTTGTATTAATAAGTATTTTTTTTATGAATCTAACTCTTGTCTATTTTACAGTATAAAAACGCAAAATGGATAGACAACCCAATATTTTAAGAGACCTACCCGGAGACATGATTGATGAAATCTTGTCTAGAGTCGGTCAGAATTCCTCGGCACAACTATTTAAGGCGAGATCAGTTTGTAAGACATTCGAAGAACGTTCCAAGAATGTCTTGGTTTATAAGAGACTTTCGTTTGAAAGATGGGGGATATCACATTGGGAAACCCATAAGTTACGATGTGTTTACTTTGACGCATATATTGTGGGGAACCCAAATGCTATTTTACGCAACGGGTTAAGAAATTATTTTGACTCAATATATCCGAATATTGGACTTCGTGATTTAGAAAAAGCGGCTAACATGCAACATAAAGAAGCATGTTATGCTTACGGATTAGTAATGTTTGCTTCTCACCAAAGTGAGAACAAGAACATCGGGCTACAACTATTAAACAAAACGTTTCCACAAGTGACGGAGTCGGTAATTGGGGTAAGAAATGAGGTTTTTAGATTATTACGGGACTGTTGGACATTACGTAACCCTCGTCCCTTTGACGACGTTACAACACGCTGTCTTATGAACGGCCATAACGGTTATGTTGCACAAGACCAAGGATGGGAAGTAGTCATAGTAAAACCAGAATGCATGACTTGTTTCTGGACGTATGAATTACGTGTCTTTATTGCCTTTGCTGAACGACTTGTGTACTAGCTAGAATTATCTTCACAACTATCTTGTATCAAAGTTATTGTGTGCTATATTTCATGCTTTATGTAAAATAAGCGGTATTGTAAGTTTGTAAAATATTGTATAAAAGTTTGAACGCGAAATATTATTATAATCAGTTTTTAATATAGAATTGTAGTAGTTGAATTGTATATTAGCTACTAAGTATGAACTTAACGGGTAGGTACTACCCGAATTTAAACTTATAAAACGCTAATATGAAGAAAAAACTTTTATAAATGAGTTCATATTATGCTACGAAATACAATTAACTACTCTTAATATTCTGTATGATTAACTTGTTCCATTTAACTATTTTGAAGGAAATGGCACCGACTACTCGACACACCGTGAATATGAATGAAGAGGAATTCCGTACTTTTCTAGCTTCAAACATAGCCGCAGTACAGGCTGCGCTACATACCAACAATAACCTTGGATCTAGCAGTACAGGAAATCGTGTAGGATGCACCTACAAAGAATTCACTGCCTGCAAACCTTTGGAATTTGATGGAACCGAAGGACCGATCGGATTGAAACGGTGGACCGAGAAGGTCGAATCAGTGTTTGCCATAAGTAAGTGTACTGAAGAGGACAAAGTAAAGTACGCTACGCATACCTTCACAGGTTCTGCGTTAACATGGTGGAATACCTATCTAGAGCAGGTGGGACAAGACGATGCGTACGCACTACCGTGGTCAGCATTCAAGCACTTGATGAACGAGAAGTACCGTCCCAGAACCGAGGTTAATAAGCTCAAGACAGAACTTAGAGGGTTACGAACCCAAGGATTTGATATTACCACGTACGAAAGACGATTCACAGAATTGTGCCTATTGTGTCCGGGAGCATTCGAAGATGAGGAAGAGAAGATCGACGCGTTTGTGAAAGGATTACCGGAAAGAATCCAAGAAGATATAAGTTCACACGAGCCCACCTCCATACAACAGGCATGTAGAATGGCTCACAAACTCGTGAACCAAATTGAAGAAAGAATTAAAGAACAGACTGCTGAAGAGGCCAATGTGAAGCAAGTCAAAAGAAAGTGGGAGGAAAACGGTGATAAGAATCACCAATACAACAACAACAGCAATTACAACAATAATCGCAACAATTATCCCAACAATCGCAACATCAATCGCAACTACAACAAACGGCCCAACAACAACAACAACAACAACAACAACAGCAACTACAACAATCATCCCAACAACAATAATAACCGCAACAACAACAACAATCAGAAGCAGCTATGCCAAAGGTGTGAAAAGAATCACTAGGGGTTCTGCACCAAATTTTGCAACAAGTGTAAAAGAAATGGTCATAGCGCGGCGAAGTGTGAGGTCTACGGACCAGGGGTTAATAGAACGAAAGGAACAAATGGTGTCGGAACGAGTAATGGCGGAGCAAGTAGTGTCAGAGCAAGTTATGCCAATGTAGTTTGTTATAAATGTGGAAAACCGGGCCACATTATTAGAAATTGCCCGAACCAGGAGAACACGAATGGACAAGGCCGTGGAAGAGTTTTCAATATTAATGCGGCAGAGGCACAGGAAGACCCGGAGCTTGTTACGGGTACGTTTCTTATTGACAATAAATCTGCTTACGTTTTATTTGATTCGGGTGCGGATAGAAGCTATATGAGTAGAGATTTTTGTGCAAAATTAAGTTGTCCATTGACGCCTTTGGATAGTAAATTTTTACTCGAATTAGCAAATGGTAAATTAATTTCAGCAGATAATATATGTCGGAATCGAGAAATTAAACTGGTTAGCGAAACATTTAAGATTGATTTGATACCAGTAGAGTTAGGGAGTTTTGATGTGATAATCGGTATGGACTGGTTGAAAGAAGTGAAAGCAGAGATCGTTTGTTACAAAAATGCAATTCGCATTATACGAGAAAAAGAAAAACCCTTAATGGTGTACGGAGAAAAGGGTAACACGAAGCTACATCTTATTAGTAATTTGAAGGCACAAAAACTAATAAGAAAAGGTTGCTATGCTGTTCTAGCACACGTCGAGAAAGTACAAACTGAAGAAAAGAGCATCAATGATGTTCCCATCGCAAAAGAATTTCCCGATGTATTTCCGAAAGAATTACCGGGATTACCCCCACATCGATCCGTTGAATTTCAAATAGATCTTGTACCAGGAGCTGCACCAATAGCTCGTGCTCCTTACAGACTCGCACCCAGCGAGATGAAAGAACTACAAAGCCAATTACAAGAACTTTTAGAGCGTGGTTTCATTCGACCAAGCACATCACCGTGGGGAGCTCCTGTTTTGTTTTTCAAGAAGAAAGATGGTACATTCAGGTTGTGTATCGACTACCGAGAGTTGAACAAACTTACCATCAAGAACCGCTACCCACTACCGAGAATCGATGACTTATTTGATCAACTACAAGGCTCGTCTGTTTATTCAAAGATTGACTTACGTTCCGGGTATCATCAAATGCGGGTGAAAGAAGATGATATTCCAAAGACTGCTTTCAGAACACGTTACGGTCATTACGAGTTTATGGTCATGCCGTTTGGTTTAACTAATGCACCAGCTGTGTTCATGGATCTTATGAACCGAGTGTGTGGACCATACCTTGACAAGTTTGTCATTGTTTTCATTGATGACATACTTATTTACTCAAAGAATGACCAAGAACACGGTGAACATTTGAGAAAGGTGTTAGAAGTATTGAGGAAGGAAGAATTGTACGCTAAGTTTTCAAAGTGTGCATTTTGGTTGGAAGAAGTTCAATTCCTCGGTCACATAGTGAACAAAGAAGGTATTAAGGTGGATCCGGCAAAGATAGAAACTGTTGAAAAGTGGGAAACCCCGAAAACTCCGAAACACATACGCCAGTTTTTAGGACTAGCTGGTTACTACAGAAGGTTCATCCAAGACTTTTCCAGAATAGCAAAACCCTTGACTGCATTAACGCATAAAGGGAAGAAATTTGAATGGAATGATGAACAAGAGAAAGCGTTTCAGTTATTGAAGAAAAAGCTAACTACGGCACCTATATTGTCATTGCCTGAAGGGAATGATGATTTTGTGATTTATTGTGATGCATCAAATCAAGGTCTCGGTTGTGTATTAATGCAACGAACGAAGGTGATTGCTTATGCGTCTAGACAATTGAAGATTCACGAACAAAATTATACGACGCATGATTTGGAATTAGGCGCGGTTGTTTTTGCATTAAAGACTTGGAGGCACTACTTATATGGGGTCAAAAGTATTATATATACCGACCACAAAAGTCTTCAACACATATTTAATCAGAAACAACTGAATATGAGGCAGCGTAGGTGGATTGAATTATTGAATGATTACGACTTTGAGATTCGTTACCACCCGGGGAAGGCAAATGTGGTAGCCGATGCCTTGAGCAGGAAGGACAGAGAACCCATTCGAGTAAAATCTATGAATATAATGATTCATAATAACATTACTACTCAAATAAAGGAGGCGCAACAAGGAGTTTTAAAAGAGGGAAATTTAAAGGATGAAATACCCAAAGGATCGGAGAAGCATCTTAATATTCGGGAAGACGGAACCCGGTATAGGGCTGAAAGGATTTGGGTACCAAAATTTGGAGATATGAGAGAAATGGTACTTAGAGAAGCTCATAAAACCAGATACTCAATACATCCTGGAACGGGGAAGATGTACAAGGATCTCAAGAAACATTTTTGGTGGCCGGGTATGAAAGCCGATGTTGCTAAATACGTAGGAGAATGTTTGACGTGTTCTAAGGTCAAAGCTGAGCATCAGAAACCATCAGGTCTACTTCAACAACCCGAAATCCCAGAATGGAAATGGGAAAACATTACCATGGATTTCATCACTAAATTGCCAAGGACTGCAAGTGGTTTTGATACTATTTGGGTAATAGTTGATCGTCTCACCAAATCAGCACACTTCCTGCCAATAAGAGAAGATGACAAGATGGAGAAGTTAGCACGACTGTATTTGAAGGAAGTCGTCTCCAGACATGGAATACCAATCTCTATTATCTCGGATAGGGATGGTAGATTTATTTCAAGATTCTGGCAGACATTACAGCAAGCATTAGGAACTCGTCTAGATATGAGCACTGCCTATCATCCACAAACTGATGGGCAGAGCGAAAGGACGATACAAACGCTTGAAGACATGCTACGAGCATGTGTTATTGATTTTGGAAACAGTTGGGATCGACATCTACCGTTAGCAGAATTTTCCTACAACAACAGCTACCATTCAAGCATTGAGATGGCGCCATTTGAAGCACTTTATGGTAGAAAGTGCAGGTCTCCGATTTGTTGGAGTGAAGTGGGGGATAGACAGATTACGGGTCCGGAGATTATACAAGAAACTACCGAGAAGATCATTCAAATTCAACAACGGTTGAAAACCGCCCAAAGTCGACAAAAGAGCTACGCTGACATTAAAAGAAAAGATATAGAATTTGAAATTGGAGATATGGTCATGCTTAAAGTTGCACCTTGGAAAGGCGTTGTTCGATTTGGTAAACGAGGGAAATTAAATCCAAGGTATATTGGACCATTCAAGATTATTGATCGTGTCGGAACAGTAGCTTACCGACTAGAATTACCTCAACAACTCGCGGCTGTACATAACACTTTCCACGTCTCGAATTTGAAGAAATGTTTTGCTAAAGAAGATCTCACTATTCCGTTAGATGAAATCCAAATCAACGAAAAACTTCAATTCATCGAAGAACCCGTCGAAATAATGGATCGTGAGGTTAAAAGACTTAAGCAAAACAAGATACCAATTGTTAAGGTTCGATGGAATGCTCGTAGAGGACCCGAGTTCACCTGGGAGCGTGAAGATCAGATGAAGAAGAAATACCCGCATCTATTTCCAGAAGATTCGTCAACACCTTCAACAGCTTAAAATTTCGGGACGAAATTTATTTAACGGGTAGGTACTGTAGTGACCCGAACTTTTCCATGTTTATATATATTAACTGAGATTGATATTTATATGATTAAATGTTTCCAACATGTTAAGCAATCAAACTTGTTAAGACTTGATTAATTGAAATAGGTTTCATATAGACAATTGACCACCCAAGTTGACCGGTGATTCACGAACGTTAAAACTTGTAAAAACTATATGATGACATATATATGGATATATATATAGTTAACATGATACTATGATAAGTAAACATATCATTAAGTATATTAACAATGAATTACATATGCAAAAACAAGACTACTAACTTAATGATTTTTAAACGAGACATATATGTAACGATTATCGTTGTAAAGACATTTAATGTATATATATCATATTAAGAGATATTCATACATGATAATATCATGATAATATAATAATTTAAAATCTCATTTGATATTATAAACATTGGGTTAACAACATTTAACAAGACCGTTAACCTAAAGGTTTAAAAACAACACTTACATGTAACGACTAACGATGACTTAACGACTCAGTTAAAATGTATATACATGTAGTGTTTTAATATGTATTTATACACTTTTGAAAGACTTCAATACACTTATCAAAATACTTCTACTTAACAAAAATGCTTACAATTACATCCTCGTTCAGTTTCATCAACAATTCTACTCGTATGCACCCGTATTCGTACTCGTACAATACACAGCTTTTAGATGTATGTACTATTGGTATATACACTCCAATGATCAGCTCTTAGCAGCCCATGTGAGTCACCTAACTCATGTGGGAACCATCATTTGGCAACTAGCATGAAATATCTCATAAAATTACAAAAATATGAGTAATCATTCATGACTTATTTACATGAAAACAAAATTACATATCCTTTATATCTAATCCATACACCAACGACCAAAAACACCTACAAACACTTTCATTCTTCAATTTTCTTCATCTAATTGATCTCTCTCAAGTTCTATCTTCAAGTTCTAAGTGTTCTTCATAAATTCCAAAAGTTCTAGTTTCATAAAATCAAGAATACTTTCAAGTTTGCTAGCTCACTTCCAATCTTGTAAGGTGATCATACAACCTCAAGAAATCTTTGTTTCTTATAGTAGGTTATCATTCTAATACAAGGTAATAATCATATTCAAACTTTGGTTCAATTTCTATAACTATAACAATCTTATTTCAAGTGATGATCTTACTTGAACTTGTTTTCGTGTCATGATTCTGCTTCAAGAACTTCGAGCCATCCAAGGATCCATTGAAGCTAGATCCATTTTTCTCTTTTCCAGTAGGTTTATCCAAGGAACTTAAGGTAGTAATGATGTTCATAACATCATTCAATTCATACATATAAAGCTATCTTATTCGAAGGTTTAAACTTGTGATCACTAGAACATAGTTTAGTTAATTCTAAACTTGTTCGCAAACAAAAATTAATCCTTCTAACTTGACTTTTAAAATCAACTAAACACATGTTCTATATCTATATGATATGCTAACTTAATGATTTAAAACCTGGAAACACAAAAAACACCGTAAAACCGGATTTACGCCGTCGTAGTAACACCGCGGGCTGTTTTGGGTTAGTTAATTAAAAACTATGATAAACTTTGATTTAAAAGTTGTTATTCTGAGAAAATTATTTTTATTATGAACATGAAACTATATCCAAAAATTATGGTTAAACTCAAAGTGGAAGTATGTTTTCTAAAATGGTCATCTAGACGTCGTTCTTTCGACTGAAATGACTACCTTTACAAAAACGACTTGTAACTTATTTTTCCGACTATAAACCTATACTTTTTCTGTTTAGATTCATAAAATAGAGTTCAATATGAAACTATAGCAATTTGATTCACTCAAAACGGATTTAAAATGAAGAAGTTATGGGTAAAACAAGATTGGATAATTTTTCTCATTTTAGCTACGTGAAAATTGGTAACAAATCTATTCCAACCATAACTTAATCAACTTGTATTGTATATTATGTAATCTTGAGATACCATAGACACGTATACAATGTTTCGACCTATCATGTCGACACATCTATATATATTTCGGAACAACCATAGACACTCTATATGTGAATGTTGGAGTTAGCTATACAGGGTTGAGGTTGATTCCAAAATATATTTAGTTTGAGTTGTGATCAATACTGAGATACGTATACACTGGGTCGTGGATTGATTCAAGATAATATTTATCGATTTATTTCTGTACATCTAACTGTGGACAACTAGTTGTAGGTTACTAACGAGGACAGCTGACTTAATAAACTTAAAACATCAAAATATATTAAAAGTGTTGTAAATATATTTTGAACATACTTTGATATATATGTATATATTGTTATAGGTTCGTGAATCAACCAGTGGCCAAGTCTTACTTCCCGACGAAGTAAAAATCTGTGAAAGTGAGTTATAGTCCCACTTTTAAAATCTAATATTTTTGGGATGAGAATACATGCAGGTTTTATAAATGATTTACAAAATAGACACAAGTACGTGAAACTACATTCTATGGTTGAATTATCGAAATCGAATATGCCCCTTTTTATTAAGTCTGGTAATCTAAGAATTAGGGAACAGACACCCTAATTGACGCGAATCCTAAAGATAGATCTATTGGGCTTAACAAACCCCATCCAAAGTACCGGATGCTTTAGTACTTCGAAATTTATATCATATCCGAAGGGTGTCCCGGAATGATGGGGATATTCTTATATATGCATCTTGTTAATGTCGGTTACCAGGTGTTCACCATATGAATGATTTTTATCTCTATGTATGGGATGTGTATTGAAATATGAAATCTTGTGGTCTATTATTATGATTTGATATATATAGGTTAAACCTATAACTCACCAACATTTTTGTTGACGTTTTAAGCATGTTTATTCTCAGGTGATTATTAAGAGCTTCCGCTGTCGCATACTTAAATAAGGACGAGATTTGGAGTCCATGCTTGTATGATATTGTGTAAAAACTGCATTCAAGAAACTTATTTTGTTGTAACATATTTGTATTGTAAACCATTATGTAATGGTCGTGTGTAAACAGGATATTTTAGATTATCATTATTTGATAATCTACGTAAAGCTTTTTAAACCTTTATTGATGAAATAAAGGTTATGGTTTGTTTTAAAATGAATGCAGTCTTTGAAAAACGTCTCATATAGAGGTCAAAACCTCGCAACGAAATCAATTAATATGGAACGTTTTTAATCAATAAGAACGGGACATTTCAATATAATTTTCGGGATTATATTACGGTGACTCATATGAACATTCCGACATTATGACATAAAGAATTTAAGGCGAGTCAAGGAAAAATTTCCTCTTTATCTTGATTTCCATATCACGATTAGTATTATTGATAATACTAAACAACGGTATTCTTGTGTCATGAAGGAACAATGGCTCACCAAGGTCAACCCAATACTCCTTCCGAAACTCTCGAACAAGCTCTTCAACGAATGATAACCACCACCGTGGGTGCGGCCGTGGTCGATCACTTTTCCAACAACAATAATCATGGAGCTGGTAATTCAAACGAGGGGTGCTCCTACAAGAACTTCATGGGGTGCAAACCTCCCACTTTTGATGGAACCGAGGGACCGGTTGCTCTCACCAGATGGTTTGAACAAACTGAAGCCGTTTTTAACATAAGCGGTTGTCGGGACCAAGATAAGGTCAAGTTTTCCACCCTCACTCTCACCGGTATTGCTCTCTCATGGTGGGACACGTATGTACAATCAGTGGGTATCGATGAAGCCCACGCACTCACTTGGACCGAATTAAGAGAAAGAATGATCACCGAATACTTTCCGCGCGACGAGACTCGAAGGCTCGAACAGGGGCTAAGAAATTTACAAACGGTCCGGAATGACCTCGAAGCTTATAATCAACGGTTTGCTGAACTAGTCTTAATGTGTCCAAACCTCATGACTCTCGAGTCCCTAAGAGTTGAACTTTACATGGATGGCCTTCCGAAGAGCATTCAACACAGGGTAATGTCATCCAAACCCGCCAACCTACAAGAGGCTTTAACGATGGCTCGCCAATCTATAGAAACGGTGGATGAAATTGAAGCACCGGCACCAACGGCCGAGGACCAACCGGGTAACAACAAAAGAAAATGGGAAGCCTCTCAATCCAGCAACTACAACAGCAACAACTTTGCCAAGGAACCTTTCACCTCCGTCGGCAAGAAAAGTTATGCTGGAACTCGACCTTTTTGCAACAAATGCCACAAGCATCACTTTGGTGAATGTGGCAAGCTAATTTGCCACCGGTGCCAGGGAAGTGGTCATATTGCCAAATATTGTGGAAGTACCGCCCCCGTCAGTCAAAAGGGACCCAACACACAAAAGCCGGGTGTTTGTTTCGAATGTGGCCAACTGGGTCATTTTAGGAATGCATGTCCAACGAAGAAAGCCAACCCCAACACACGCGGCCGAACTTCCAACATTAGCACTGAGGATGCTCGAGACGACATGAACTAGTCACGGGTACGTTTCTTCTTAACAACTCCTATACTTCATGTTTATTCGATTCGGATGTCGATAAATGTTTTGAATCCAAGGCTTTGGAGCCTATTATTTGCACTCCACCACCCCCTAGATATTACTTAGGCCATTCAAGTGACCAACGAAAAACTATTGCGTACCGACAAATTTATCGGAGAGTGTACGTCAAACTTATTAGGTAGGTAATTTGAACTTTGATTTGACATCTATAGAACTAGGGAGCCCAAAACCTATACGTTATGAAAGGAATGTTTTCCCCACATATATGTGATTTTAGTGAACTAAATAATTTCCGTTTAAGAACCGATATCCTCTTCCCCGTATCAACAACCTCTTGAACCGTTACACGGATCTCGCGTATATTCTAAAATCGACCTTCATTCTGGTTATCATCAATTGAGGGTTAAGGGAGAAGATGTCTCCTAAACCGCTTTCCGAACTCGCTACGATAGTTATAAATTTCTTTTAGTGCCGTTCAGTTTATCTAAGGCTCCGCCCGTATTCATAGACCTCCGGAACCGCGTATGCAAACTTATCTAGACAAATCCGTTACCGTACTTATAATTGATGTTTTAAGCTATTCAAGCGGAAAGGAAAAACGAACAACGTCTCCGTCTTACGCTCGAACTCTTGAGAAAAGAGAAACTCTATGCCGAATTCTCCAAGTGAGAATTTTAGTTAAACGAAGTCCAAATTCTAAACCATGTTGTTAGTGGTCAAGGTATTACAGTAGATCACGCAAAAAAAAAAAATAATTAATTAATTAATTTTGGAGAAACCCTCACGACTCCGACTTGTATTCGTAAAATTTTGGATCTCGCGATTATTACCAAAGATTAATTTCCGATTTTTCCCGTATCGCTCGTCCTTTAACCTCGTTAACGTACTAAGGGAAAGAATTAAACATTTTCCGTGTCCGGACTTTGAACGTGATTTTTCACACCAACCTTACTAGATAAATTCGTGTGGCACAAAATGGAACTCAAATATAGAAATACTTCTACGTGAACGCCTGAAAGGCAACCCCTCTCGACTCGAAATCAAGGAAGCTGAAATTCGTTATTTTACACGGAGAATTTGAATACTTATTTATGGATCCGATCAATCTTCTCGTCATCGCGTACCACGATACATAGCTCTGCTATTTCACTATTACCGTCTGATATTACTGGGACCAAAGATAACACACAATCCAAGGATACCCCTTTCTTCTTTGACTTAACGTCCTTGTGCTTCTATTATACGGCCAACTACTACTCAACCCTGAGCTATACAACTACGTGTACTATCTCATTTCCCACCAAGTCTCAACATTTGGCCACTAGATGCGCGATATGGCTACCTCAAAATGTGAACTCATCCTATTCTAAGTTCTCATTTCACTCCTATCTTTTCGCTCGTACTTCCGTATACGAAAACCTTTTTATATAATTTCTCAATGGAGAGAGAGACTCTTCACGTGTTACTAGTATTCGCCACGAGGGTGACTAGCCCTTACGAACATTTTTCAGTAGCCGACAAGAAACCTGTTCCAATAAATGCTTTCGAACCCTAACTAACTTGTCCAAGCATATCTTAAGAAATTATATTCCAACACGGTGTATCATTGTCAATTATCCCGGATCGAAAATACTCGCTACACATCTTGTTTACAAGAAGCCTTCGGAACACGTTTAGAAGTGAGTACTGCGTATCTTCCACAAACAGACGAGCTAAGCAAACGAACAATTTACATCTTGGAAAGACATGTTAAAAACTTGTATTTTCGCCTTTAGTTGATCCCTCTTACAACAGTAGTTACCACTCGCGTGTTAACGCACACTTTTCGAAACTTTATATAACCACAAATGTTGTTCTCCTATTCGTTGGACCGAAGTAGGTGGCAAGCAAATCATCAGATCCGAAATCATTCAAGAAATAACCTTTGAGATAGTTCAAGTCCGAGAAGGGCTCAAGACGGCCCGTGGTCGCCAAAGGAGTTATACCAATGTTAGATGAAAATCTCTCAAATTTAAAGTCAGTAACCGTGTAATATTGAAAACCACACCTTGGAAAGGTGTAATCCGTTTCGGGAAATCGAGGAAATTTATATCCGCAATATTGATCCTTTTGAAATCTTGGAGCGTATTGGAACCGCTTCCTACCATTTAGAACTTCCGACTCAATTAAGTTTCCGTTTACCTTACGTTCCATGTAACAAACTTAGATACGTGTCCTGCGGAACAGGAACGTGCTATCCTTCTAGATAAACTTACTATTGATGACAACTCCTCTTCGTAGAAAGACCGGTTGAAATTGTGGATCGTAAAACCAAGCCTTAATATAACATAAAACCCCGACTGTCCAAATTCGTGGGAATGCCCAAGGACGTATCGTCACTTATTCATAGCATTGGCAATGCAAGGTCTCAAGGAAGAGACATCGACTATTACTTCCAACTAAATTTCGGAACGAAATTTCTTTTAAGGTGTGGGTAATGTAACATCCCGCATTTTTCCGTTAAATTTTTTTAACGCCCATCTTTTTATTTTAATAATATTCTTCGTAATTAAATTCGTATCCTTCGTTAGCTAACATTCTTAATATTTTTCCGTTATTGGATTTTAACATCCTCCGTTAATACGCGTTTTAAAATATTCCGTTTAGGTAATTCCCGCACCCGACTACAAACACGAGGGACTAATCTCGCCACTCGGGCAAACTTGGCTAACTAGTAACCCACCATCCACCACCAACCTCCCATTTCTCTCTATCTCTTTTTCTTACTTCCCTTTTTATGCTCTCAAAACGTTCAAACACAAAATCATCATCCAAATTCGATTTAGGGAGCTAGCAACAAAATAAATTACATATTCGTGATCCTCTCTTCATCCTCTTCATTTTGGTACCAACTTCATCTCGTTTGGGTAACATTTCTAAAACTCTAGATTTCTCTAAATTCGTGTTTTTGACTTGAAATGATGTTAGTTAGTGTCTATGGCTCATTGTGATGTCGTGTATGTAATTTGTATGCTCGATCTTGTTATTTGGTGTAACTAGCATGAACACTTGAAATGGGTTAGTTTAATCTTTGATTTTGATTGATTAAATGTTGTTAGATGTTAAACCCATTGTGTTAAAAGTGTTACTAGCATCGTTAGTTTCATTTTGGTATGTTGGATGATATGAAAACCTTGCGTTAACATGATTATTGATTTTGTGATTCTTAATTAGGGTTTGATGAACCTTAAAATGAACTTTTGATGCATTGAATGCTTGTTAATGTTGTTAGTAAGTGTTTAGTTGCAATATACGTTTAATTACCTTCGAAACGGCATATCGTATGTGTAGATTGGACTACCAAATCATGAAATGAAGTTGTGAACTTGAAACTTGGAAAACGAACTCTAAATGATCACTTGACGAGAATTCGGTTATTGTAAATGATAAACTCGATTGATGATATGTGGTTAGTTGTATCCTTTGTCAAAATACCTTCCCGATGATATAGGATACATGTTTTGATTGTTTGCGGGTCATAAATTGGGATTGTTTGAGTTTTGGTTCGTGCATTTCTTTGTTTCAGTAAAACAGGGCCTGGATACAGATCTGGACGCCGTCCAGATTCTTGGATGGCGTCCAGCCCTTCAGACTTGGACGCCGTCCAGTCTTTTGGACGCCGTCCAGTACTTCAATACTGGACGCCGTCCAGCCATTTTGGACGCCGTCCAGATGGCCTATCAGGTGCTGTCCAATTTGGTCGTTTTTCGATTAATTCTAACTATGCTACGCACCTCCGATTAACATGAAACTTGACTAACATGCTTATATATGATTAAAAACCTCAGAAAAATAGTTCGGGACCCGACCCGAACGTGTTGACTTTTTCGTTGACTTTGACCCGACCAAGTTTGACTTATAGCCAAACTTAATCGAATACTTATGCAATCTCTCTAACTTGCTTCTATACTTGTATCTTGCATGAAACTTGACAATCTGATTCACATGCTACTTAATCGAGTCGTAACGAGCCATAGGACTAATTGAACATCGTTGTCCAATCGCATTTACCATTATTGATACAACTTACTTGTTTAGGTCAAGACTAGCATTGTTCTTTGCACACGTTTACTGGTTGAAGTACTTTATTACTCGTGCACTCAAGGTGAGATCATAGTCCCACTTTTACTCTTTTGAATTTACATTTGGGATGAGAAAACATAAACGTTTCTTTTTACTAAGTGAACACAAGTACAGGAAAACAAACATTCTACATACGAGTTTAGAGCAAAATACTCAATTCAATTATCATTAGTTACACTTGCCGGGTGTAAGCGTGAACTTATGTTATGTGGATCCATATGGGTTTGACAAACCCTCATTCAGACGGTTCGCTACCGTCTACGAATGAAATATATTTTCGAGAATCAGTGTATGTTCTAACACTAAGGTGATGGGGTTCAATGGGAGAAATGTTAAGCATTGATAATTGGGTGCTCGTGAAACAAATTTTGGAATGGTTAACTATTATTTCGATGTTGCAAATCTTGTGGTTCAATCTACTTATTTACTCACTTACTTACTTAAACCTATGATTTCACCAACGTTTTCGTTGACAGATTTCTATGTTTTTCTCAGGTCTTTGAACGATATGTGTTACATGCTTCCGCTCATTATTTTGATACTTGCTTTGGATGTCGAGTATTTATGCATACATGGAGCATCTTTTGGCTACTTTTAAATTGTGTCGCATAGGTTTCATTTGTACTTATAACTTTGTAACGTAACTTTTGGATGAACAATTCTTGTAAACTAGGGAACAATCTTTACTTTTGCAATGAATGCGACATATTTTGGTCAAACGTTATTTTAAAGACTTATGACCACGTAACGGGACCTAAGTAGTCGGCGCCGTCAAATGACGATTTTGTCTGGTCGCTACAGATAACCTAGTCGGAACCACCACACTACCAGAACCACCACAACTTCCCAGTTTGGTATTCCGACCCAGTACAAGGATAACGTCCCGGGACAATCACGTTGTCCCGGAGCAGACACTTCATCCCGGAACGAGTACTCGATCCCGGAACAAACATACAAACAAGCTGCACGCCACATCAGCCCATGAATCTAGGAAAGTTTGTTAGGATCTGCTCGATTATTCTCATGAAAGGGACAGGTGCAATGTCACCCCTCGGGATTGGCAAAGTTTGTTACAACCATGAAAGGGACATGTTCCACGTCACCATTCCGTCATAACATCTATAAATACGCAAACAAGATTATTTATTCAACAACACTAGATGCATTAATGTTACTTTGCCCAAATTAATTACGGTAGCATCTCTCCAGTCGTTAATACAATTCCGATCAATACTCCGGTCATTATCGGAATTAATCCTTACCTTAAGATGTTAACTTATTCGATTCTGATCGAATAAGGTTAATCTAATCGATCGTTTTACGTCCTTGAAATCCAGATTTCAAATCGGGGTTCGCACAATTATTGGAGTTAAAACATTCGATCCACCTTTTCTCCCAAATTAGGCACTCAAACCCGAAATCTATCTATACCAAACGATTTTGGTTTGATCAGTAGCAGTTGGGAACCATCACACATTAGAGGAACCACCACTACCACCACCACTACCACCCGCTACCACCTGCTACCACCCGTTACCAATCGCTACAAACCGCTACCAACCGCTAATAATACTTATAATAATAATAATAATAATAATAATAATAATAATAATAATAATAATAATAATAATAATAATAATAATAATAATAATAATAATAATAATAATAATAATAATAATAATAATAAGATATTTATTATAATTAATACAAATTTACAAATACTAAACTTAAATCATCTTTTAATATCAAGGATTAAATTTTGTACATATAATTATACATATATACATATATAAACGAGTTTACAGACATATATACATGATTTTGTTTATACCTTCGGATAATTTAAACGAGAAAGAGATCGGGTGAGTGTGGTGAAATGGCTAAACAGTAGCAAACCGAATAGAATTTTGATAAGGCTCGTAAGGTGGTAGCCCAACAACACAACCCAATATTAAAGACAGACCTATGAGATAAATCACCAAGCCCAATTGGTTTTAGGATCTATTAAATGGCTTGTGAATATTAAAGTTCTATTTAATGGCCCAAGATACAAATCAATAAGCTCACATGAAGTGATCCAGCAGTCTGATAGTAATAAAGGTCAGATTCAATCTTTAAAACATTAGGTGTTAAACGTAAGTGGGTATCGATTTCAACACAGAAACAAGAACGACACTTTCATCATCATCGTATCATTTCAACACAGAAACAAGAACGACACTTTCATCATCATCGTATCATCATCGTCCTTATACCATCATCATTAGCGTATCATTATCTTCATCATATCATCATCATTATCGTTTCATCAGAACTTGAACAATTAGCTGCTATCAACAATGGTTTCAAGGATGGTGATGGTGTATAATCGGAGGAGGTTTTTAGGTTGTTTTTTATTGATGGTAACGAAAACAGAAGTGGATACCGAAGACGTGTAGTGGCAAAAAGTAATATCCTGGTGGTGTTCAGTTTACGATTAAAATAGATAGATCAAGCAACAGCTCGAGGGTGATGATGGTTTTGGGTGACGGTTGACAGAAGGAGGGTGTATATGTGATGGTGTTCTCAGATGTGCAGTAAAACACAAGTGGGTTTCTTTGTTTGGTTCGAGTTTTGTATTCGTTCTAGGGATGGTGATCGAAGGTTGTTTGATCGGGTAAACGAGCTGAAACAAAAACGATGGTCCATGGTGATGATCTTGGGTGGGTATCGATCAAAATCGATGATGTGGTTACAGGTTGTGGTGATATTCGAAGTTAGGTGTGTTCGAGCTTGATGGGTGGTGAACGAAAGTGGGTTTACGGTGGACATGAAGATGGTTTGATGATGAGGCATGGTGATCGGGTTAAATAGTAACAAAACAAAAGATTGTAGTAGCGATGAATCGTTGCAAGTGAGGATGATCTAGTGATGATAGTTGTTTGATGGTAATCGAAAACAGTAGGCATACAATAGATGGTTTGATGAAGGTGATAAGTGGTGGCATGGGTTGTTAATGGTAGTAGTCGGGTAATGAAGGTGATGTGGGTTTTGTTCTCATTAATAGCAATAATCAACGAGGATGATTAGACTAGTTGGTGATTTGTCTTGTTCGAGCAGTTTCAAAAATAAATGGGTGTTAGAAGAGTAGCGGGTGTGGTGATGGGTTGTTTTCGACAGGAACATAAAGAATAGGGGTGGTGATTGTATGGTGTTCGGTTTAGGGGTGTCTCTCGGTGGTGGTTCATTATGGTGATGATTACGATTGGTGGTGATGGGTTTCAACAAGAGAGGGAGAAGGAGGTATGTGGTGATGGTGGTTGTGGTTGTGGTGGTGGTTTAGGGTGTTCGATGGTGGCCGAAAACTAGTAAAATACATAGGTTTGTTCTTGACTCCATTAAACTCTAAAGGTGGTGTTATTGAAATGATGTAGTTTGTTTTGGTGATTTGGTTTTTGAGCCTGAACTACCAACAGGGACAATTTTGTAAGTGGGGGGTTTTGAGTTAATCTTTGATGCATATATAATACATAATATAATAAAACGTGTAGATAACTTAAATAATAAAAAAATATTAGCAGCCTCAGTGTCTAACTTATTATACTGACAGTTTATCATGGAATGCCATATCGTGTCAATTGCTAAACAGTTAACGTATAAAAGTGTTCCTAAAAATCTCAATTTTTTAGCTTACATATATATAATTATTTCAATCATTAACTGTATAAAATCTAATCAAAAAGGTTCGTTAATTATTTATTTTCTGTTCCAAATAATATGTACGGAGTACTAAAACTTAATCTAAAAAGGTAAAAATATTTTTATCAAATCTAAAATCTTCGTAATCGATTTACACTTTAACTTTTATTTTAAATCTTCTTTAAACTAGTATTAGATCTATATGAACACAGGCTAAATGCCAACCGAGTATTACAATCGTTTACTATTAAAGCTCGAAATTATTTATTTTCAATATACAATGTATATATAGATTCATTTTAATAATAAACTTCATTATATCATTTATTATTTTATTATTCTTAATTTCAACACTTAATAATTTATTAATTTATTATTATATTTATTTATAACTAATTATTTAGATATACATATCTATTGTTCGTGAATCGTCGAAAATGGTCGAAGGGTAATTGCATATATGAAACAGTTCAAAATTTTTGAGACTCAACCTAACAGACTTTGCTTATCATGTCAAAAATATTAAATCGTATCGAGAGTTTGGTTTAAAATTAGTCGAAATTTTTCGAGTAGTCACAGTACCTACCCGTTAAAGAAATTTCGTCCCAAAATTTGGGTGAGGTCGTCATGTCTAACCATAAAAATGTTTTCATGACGAATATGAGTTGGTAAATAGAGTTTTATCATTATCGAGTAATATAGATAAAACGATTCGATTATGTGAAGCGTACGAGTGAAGCTGTCACAAAAGGTTGAGATAGAGATTTAACTTTTGACGTAGTCAAGGTGGATTTTCGGAATTCAAGGAAATTAAAGAAAATCTTCGTAATCTGTATAAGATTTGATTCTTCGGTAATTAAGGAAATTAGGATCCTCTTTGATTAAATACGAATATCTGTCTCGATTTCTCTGTCTGATATCTTACTATAAATTTACCTCCTTCGTTTCCTTATTTTCACATCTCCCATCATCTATACTTTCTTCTTTAATTTATACTTCTAAAACATTCGTCAATATGCTTGATCCAGTTCTGATCCTTGATATGTTTTTAACTATCACAACAATCATCCTCCTCTTTCAACTTCTACCGGAGGAATCTGTTTACTTCTATTTTGCTCCTGGGGTGGTGATTTTTATAATCCTTCCTTGTATCTGTCTTTCCATAATTATTGACATTCTTGGTTAATAATCTCTCTTATTTTCTGTGACTTATCTCTCCTATATATATTTGGATGAACATGACTAATGTTCTAAGAGAGAATTTGTAATAGCACGATCTTGATTAGTCAATTTACCAAAATTCAAGAGAAAAGATAAAACTATCAAGAAAATATGTTCTTGATACGTTTAGAGATTAGGTAGAATGTAAGATTCGTGTAACATGGCACATGATGACGTTATGGTCTATGAATCATCATGTTTCATTAGAAACTCAGCATGACTTACTATAATATAATCACGTTGATCAAGTGTCATTATATTATACTAATTCATGCTTCAGTTCCCAACACTACTTCAAAAACATTCATACTTTAAACTCGAAGGTTTCAGAATTTAGAAACTAAAACAGTTTCTTTTATAATGTAACACAGATAACGCGAAGAGATAAAAGATTTCAAATAATAATAGTTATGAAAATATCTTCAGAAATATGGAGGATATTTATAATGAAAGATACGATGATATCTTATAATTCTACAATCAAAATGTGATGAAGAAATTCATTCACAATGATTTAGAACAATTACGGAGTAAGGTATTCGCTAAAGATTTCATCAGAAACAGAATCATCTGGATTCTTTATGTATAAGTTTAGTCCTTGTGATTTGTTCAGAGTCTCCTTCATGGTTTGCTCAATTCGTTTTTCAGTATCAAAATTTTTGAGCTTTTTCAGCATGCCATTCTTTATTATCAAACTTTTGACTGTTAAGGCAGTCTTCAGTTTTCACTGCTTCATCAGCTTTTTCAAAACTCAGAAAACTGATTCATAGGCTACAGCGCTTTTCAGAAATTCAGAATTGAAGTTCGTAAATCCAGGAGATAGAAGTTATATATATATATATATATATATATATATATATATATATATATATATATATATATATATATATATATATATATATATATATATATATATATATATATATATATATATATATATATATATATATATATATATAAAATTGTTGTCGTAGAATCGCTGAGAAATTCGAGATTATCGATTGATGCCTCCCGGTATTTGGTATGGTAATTATCGTTACAAAATGGCGATGAGTTCATGATAAGACTTCAATAGATAAATATAGTGATTTATCGGAGAGATTTAAGCCAAGGAGCAACAAGGTTGCTGGTACGTTTGCTGGTAATATGGTGGAATATAACAGGTTCCCCGGTAACAATAAAAGAGCACACATATATATCAAGGTTATAATAAGGTTGTTTCGAACGAAAAGTCGAAGCTGACTTGCTGGAGCTGTGACAAAACTGGCTATCTCGAACAGGAGTTGCAAAGTTATTTTCGATAATAATAACGCTAAAGGAATTAGCACAGCTACATGTTAAACGTTTACTCAGGTTCCGAGAGTTTTTCAGGTGCATAACTATATGCATAAATATTTTCTTTTGTAGATGAAGTGCGGTTGGTTCATCCTCTCGATTGAGGTGTTTTCAAGAATCATGAAAGGTTCGAACGCAGATTGTAATCGTCAAGATACAAATGAGTTTTAAGATGAAATCAAGTGGCAAACTTGAAGGAATTTTTAGTTTCATTTGTTATAATCAATATTTTAAATCATTTTAATTGTCCAATGTTAGTAGTCCACAGTTCGTAGTCCATAATTAGTAGTTTAACAATTCATATATAGTTTAATATATAATATTCAAATTAATTAAAACGTGTCGTGACCCATTGTATACATGTCTCAGACTCGATCACAACTCAAGGTATATATATTATTTTAGAATCAACCTCAACCCTGTATAGCTAACTCGAGCATTACCGCATATAGAGTGTCTATGGTTATTCCAAATAATATATATAGATGACGTCGATATGATATGTCAAAACTGTTGGGATTTAACAATTTACATAATACTTAAAACCTTTTAAGAATCATTCAAAGCGGAAGCATGTTATGAATTACCATTTAGAACTTGTTTATCTTTAACCAATTAAAGTTAAATCCCAATAAGGATCAAGTTGTGATATATACTTACAAACTACAAGCAAGTAAAGAGATTATACCTACTCCAAGCTTGCTAGTAAGGAATGAAGATGATGATGTTGAATGGAGCTCCAAAAGTATGAAACCTCAAGTTATTATACCTCAAACTTGTGCACTAACACCCTAGCTTTGGTTAGGATTTACTTGCACTTGAATATTGCTTGCAAAAAAGATAGAAGAACCCCTTACACCCTCTCAAAGGCCACGGCCTATTCAGCAGAAAGTAAGAGAGTTTGTTGCAGTTTTTTTGCTTGTTTTGATGTGTATGCATATATTGTGAAGTCTCCAAGAAGTCTTGGTACATATGCTTAAGGCATGGGAGGTTTCCAAATAAACAAATGCATGCTTACCTCAACTCCCATGCCACTTCCACATTAGTTTATTAAATGAGTTTTATAAAAGAATAAGATTTTATAAAACATTTTATAAACTTCTATGGTTAGTTATATTTACATTTTATATAAAATCAATTATATAAAAAAAATAATATAACATTATTAATTATTTAACCAATAAATAATTAAAACCATATTATATATAAATTATTCCATAATTTATATATATATTTGTACACATCAAGTAAAATTTCAGAAGACCATTTTTCTTAAAGTTCAAGTGTCGCGTATTTAATCAATGATCCAATCGTTAAGATTAAATAAGTATAAGGTGTCGGTAAGTTTGTTATTGGGTATGACCCAACTTGGATCATAACACATTAGCCACATTAATTTAATATGTCTTTCGGGCATACGGAATACCTTCAATCTCCCACTTGCACGAGAAACATAAGAAATTAATGCAAGTGATGGATACCACCTAACGACCGTCCATCACCCCCAATATGTTATGACTTTGTGCCATTCAATAACATCATCCCTTTCGAGTTCCCATCTCGAATATGAATAGGTGAATCTTTCATTTATCCTTTCATCCTAGATGTCGTGTTAAATCCAAGAGATACAGAGTGATCACTCTCTTTTAGATTTAACTTTATCAGGTCTTAGACATCTGACTCTCAACGAATAAGAGGGACAAATTCCATCTTGACTACATACGTCCTAAATATATACCTTGCATTATACCTGAGCTCTTCCTTTCGAACTACCATATTTCAGAATAGCGAAGGAAAGAATCAAGGCACGATACTTGGTAAATATCCGAATCCAATATGTATCTCAGGTCAGAGGATACAATGATATTCTCCTTTACTCAAGATTACATGTGATCAACCACAAAGGCTCTATACAGTAAATCTTGATAGCGGGTCTTCCAATATTTGTATCCCACAAATATCTATGAACCTTGGTTGCAACCTTGCCCCACATTTAACCTGAATGTATACCAATCCAAGTTCATAATAGTCTAAACCTCACACTTGTTCCCACAAATGTGATCGACTACGGAATTTAGAATAATAGCTTATTCATGGATTAAAATATGCAAAATAGGAACATGACTCAAATAAATTAACACCATAGTTATATTAATGAGTTTGAACCACTTCGTTCTATTACAATACTTAAAACAGATCATAACCAATCACTAGAATATCGAAGCCCTAATGCACTAACATGCCCTTGATGTTTTGCACCATATAAGAGCTTCGTGAGTGGGTCCGCTATATTAAGATCTGTGTGAACTTTGCGAATACATATCTTTCCCTTTTCAACTTCATCCCTTATGTAGTTGAATCTCCGCTCAATGTGACGGGTCTTTTGGTGAGCACGAGGTTCTTTGATTTGAGCAATCGCACCCTCATTATCACAAAAGATCTAAAGAGGGTCCTGAATGGAAGGGACTACTCCTAAGTCGTCGATGAATTTCTTCATCCATGCAGCTTCCTGAGCTGCCAATGATGCGGCGATGTACTCCGACTCTGTAGTGGATAATGCAACAACATCCTGTTTTGAACTCTTCCAAGAGACCGCACATCCATTTAATGTGAAGACATAACCGGACTGTGATCGAGAATCATCTCGATTAGTTTGGAAACTTGCATCCACGTAACCTTTTACGGCGAGTTCCTCATCACCAGACCCATATATTAGAAACATATCCTTAGTCCTCCTAAGGTATTTCAATATACTTTTAACCGCAATCCAATGACTGTTTCCTGGGTTATTCTGGTATCTACTTGTCAAGCTAAGAGCGCATAACACATCCGGTCTAGTGCATATCATTGCATACATGATTGATCCAATGGCAGACGCATATGGGACTTTCTTCATTCTCTCCTGTTCATCTTTCGTGGTGGGGCACTGAGATGAACTGAGAAGTGTTCCCTTTTGAATAGGTACCAAAGCTTTCTTAGAGTTCTCCATCTTGAACCTTTTCAAGATCTTTTCAATGTATGCACTTTGATTCAAACCTATCAGTTTCTTGGATCTATACCTGTAGATCCCAATCCCCAAAATGTATTGTGCTTCTCCTAGATCCTTAATGGAGAAGCATTTACTTAGCCAAGTTTTAACTCCTTGCATTGCCGGAATATCATTTCTAAATAACAATATATCATCCACATATAGTACAAGGAACATGATAGTGCTCCCACTAGCTTTCTTATATACACAAGCTTCATCACCATTTTTAATGAAGCCAAATTTCTTGACTTCCTCATTAAAATGATGATTCCACATTCTAGATGCTTGTTTCAATCCGTAGATTGACTTCTTTAACTTGCATACCTTTTTAGGATATTTCGGATCAACAAAACCTTCAGGCTGAACCATATAGACATCTTCCACAAGATATCCATTTAGGAAAGCGGTCTTGACATCCATTTGCCATATTTCATAATCATAATGAGTAGCAATGGCAAGTAATATCCTAATAGACTTTAGCATTGCCACAGGCGAGAAAGTTTCATCATAGTCAACCCCTTGAGTTTGAGTGAAACCTTTTTCTATAAGTCTAGCTTTATATGTATCCAAGTTTCCATGTATGTCGGTTTTCATTTTGAAAAGCCATTTACAATCAACTAGCCTTGAGCCAGTAGGTTGTGCAACAAGTTCCCAAACTTGGTTGTCATACATGGATTGCATCTCAGCGTTTATGGCTTCCTGCCATTTATCTTTATCAATCCGTGATAAAGTATCTTGGTAGTTAGTTGGTTCATCCAAATCAACCGTATAGCAACCATCTATGAGAAACCCATATCTCTCAGGAGGATTGCTAATCCTACCAGATCTACGAACACTTTGTGTACTTTGATCATCCATTTGATCATTCTCAACATTTTCATGTTGAGTGCTAGTGTCAACCAATTGTGTATCATCTATTTGATTTTGAACCTCTTCAAGATCTATCTTCCTTTCACTATTTCCTTCCATTAGGAACTTAGTTTCAAGGAATTCAGCCTCCCGAGCAACAAATACATTTTGTTCGGATGGATCATAGAAATAGTATCCCATATCATCCTTGGGATATCCTATGAAGATACACTTTGTGGATCGAGCATTCAACTTATTAGGGACGTAACGCTTAGGATAAGCTTCACATCCCCATACCTTTAAGTATGATAGAGATGGAGGTTTTCCAAACCACATCTCATGAGGTGTTCGTTCCACTTTCTTGGTTGGGGCCATATTTAAAATACGAGCCACGGAGCATAGACAATAATCCCAAAATGATAGAGGTAACGAGCTTCTAGCCATCATAGATCGAACCATATCCATTAGGATTCGGTTCCTCCTTTCGGACACACCATTAAGCTGTGGTGTCCTGGGTGGAGTAAGTTGCGAGATAATCCCACAACTTCTAAGATGATCTTGGAAGGCATCGCTTAGGTATTCACCTCCTCTATCGGTACGAAGTACCTTGATTGTCTTATTGAGTTGATTTTGTACTTTGTTTTGATACTCTTTAAATGCTTCAAAAGTTTCGTCCTTATGTCTTAATAAGTAGACATATCCGAAACGACTGAAGTCATCAATGAAAGAAACGAAGTATCTTTCACCATTCCTAGTTATGGCCTTAAAGGGTCCACATACATCCGAATGTATTAATCCCAATAAGTCCTTAGCCCTTTCGTAGATCCCTTTGAAAGGTGCTTTAGTCATTTTGCCTTGTAAACAAGATTCACTAATGATACCGCAACCCGCATGCGCACCTCATATGCATGCGGGCGCTTAATAGTGTGCGTATGCGTGTGCTTGTGTGCGCTATGCGGTATGCGGATTGTATCTGATTCCTTTGTTCCCGGTACGGCGGTTGCTTAGCTGTCAAGTAAATATCTTTTCCATAATTATATCCGTGATTCGGGGGAGTCAGTTATGGATGAGATTAATGTGATCTGGGACGGTTCTAGAATTAGGGTTTGCCTATAAATACAACCCTAATCATCATTTACCAGACACGACATATTACGTAACTATCACACACGAGATACATTACGCAAAACAGCATCATTCAACATCTCTTCAAGGTTAACAGTATCATGACTTCCGAGGAATCATCGGAACATACCCAAACAGATGTTCAGAACGCACCGTCTGGTAGTCAACATACACCGGTTATGACTACGGGGGCCGCTATTCAGGCGGGGTACACGATATACCCTCCACCTATATCCGGTGAACCCTTTCAGAGGTACAAGCCGATATATTCAGACGGGGTTACACCGCCAAGAGCAAACTCACCAGTCACAACCACGCGGCTGGACTTTTCGTCAGTGGATCCAAGGGTCATCTTTGCAGGCACTAGCGGTGGACAACGGGGCCGCATGTGGTTTGCTGCGGCCAGGCGTTACTTAATAGTTGGGGATTTGGTGTCATCCCAGATGCAAACTCTCATTGGGCACCGATAACAGCGCAGCAGCAAAGCACAGCGCATACAGTTGGGCTTTTAAGTGTGTATCCTCAAGTTTCGCAGATATCTGTGCCACAGGTTTCGCTTCCTTTACAGCCACCTGTGTACTCTGCATCTTCAAGTTATCCCTCTTTTCCAACGCAGCAGCCTTGGTTATATCCGCAGACGCAGGGTCAACCTTGGCAAAATGTTCAAGGGCAGGTAAATCTTGCAAGTCAATTCATGCAGGCCGTACCTCCTGATATGGTTCACTTATTTTCACAACCTGACTTTGTTCAGGACATGATGAAGCGTTTCTTTGCAAACTTGAAAGGGGATCCTGTTAAACCACCCTTCGAGCTACCGACTACCTTTGACAAGTTTCCTCCACATATAACCGCATACCCGTTTCCATCAGCACCAAAGATACCTAGCACGTTGGGTACTTACAATGGCCTGACCGATCCAGATGATTTTTTACAGCGTTTCGAAGGCGCAATGCGCACTCAAGGCTGGGTGGATCCGGTTGCATGTCAGATATTTCCTATGACACTACAGGGTATTGCTCGTGAGTGGTTTAATAAGTTGCCGGCGGGTAGTATTGCCGGGTTTATGGATCTGCGGACAAAGTTTTTGCTGCAATATCAGAATCAGAGACCACGCAAGCGCACTCACATTGAATGCCATGACATCGTGCAGAAGTCCAAGGAATCTTTGGGCGAATTTCTCACAAGGTATACTAATGAGTGCCTGCGTATACCAGATCTCAAACCAGAGCAACAGATTTCCGGACTCATACATGGTATAAACTCAGAACGTCATCCAACACTGGTAAGGCGTCTGCGCCATACAGTCCCAACAACTTATGCTGAGGCGCTTAATGAATGCCACGACTATATGCGGAGTGGCGAAGATAATGACATTCCAACAGCTAGCTCACGCAACGAGAGGAAGGACGATGATGATCGTTCGTGCGATCAAAATCGTGGTAACAACTCTCGTGGAAGGTATCCTAGCGGTGGTCCCATCAGGAATGATAAAGGGAAATCAAGTGGCAATTATCAAAACAATAATCAGTGCGGCATCAATAATCAGAACTATGCGCTGCTTAAAAGTTTGTCCAAAACGCCAAAAGAAATTTTGGCAACCGAACCGGTGTGCGCGACCTTTGCGGTCCCAACTCCACTTACGGAATTTGGTAAGCGGGACAAAACAAAGTATTGTGAATTTCATGACGATTATGGTCACGACACCAATCGGTGTAAAAACTTGATGGAACGGGTTCTGGAGGCGCTTCGCGCAGGCAAATTGGATCATCTAAAACCACCTAAAAAGGACAAGGGAAAGGCCGCAGAAGAGGCTTCGAAGTCTAAGACTTTCGCGTGGCAGAAAGTTGACAAAGCGAAAAAATGACGACTTAACCATTAACATGGTTGACGCAGAGAAAATCAGCCAGCGGAGAAAGTACAATGATCACCAAGATTGGAAGCTTCTCCCAATCACTTTCCCTCCTGTAATGTCAATTGATTCTATTAATGAGCCCATTATCATCAAGTGTCGCATCCCTGATTACGGAATCCAGGTTAAGCGCATGCATGTTGACACTGTCAGCGGTGTTGATATTATGTATAAGCATTGTTATCATTTCCTTCTGGTAGAAGTCAAAGCGCAGTTACGCCAGCCTGATATTACGCTATCAGGGTTTTCCGGAGAAAACTCGTGGCCGCTAGGCCGAATAGAATTAATGGTAGAGCTTGCGGATGACAGGAACCCGCAGATGATCAGGCATGAATTGGTCGATTTTTATGTGGTTCGTTCAACTTCACGATATAACGCACTGTTAGGGAGAAACTTCATACGGCGTTTCAACATCATACCATCGGTAGTGCATGGTTTGATCAAGTTTCCCACAGTAGGAGGCATTGCCACGGTTGCGTCACATCACACAACCAAGTTGTGTGGCTCAGTTGCGCCTATAAGCACTCCTAGCGTGGGAGAACAACTGGCCATTCTTTTGGAGTGTATGCATTCGATTCTTGTTTATGTGACCAAGGCGACAATGCCATAAGTAGGAATCACTCAAATCCCTTTTGAGTTTCTTGGTGCTAGTATGGTATATTGAGCTACTAGATGATGTGTCATCATGAACCAATTCATAAATTCCATTTAAAGGCGAAGCCTTAAAATAGAATACATTATCCAAATAAACGTGGATATCATCATTAACAAAATTAAGATAAAAACCACATTGTTTTAAACGGGAAACTGAAATAATGTTTCGACATAAATCCGGTGCATACAAAACATTGTTCAAAATAAGTTCCAAACCACTTGGAAGCTTTAATACAAAGTCTCCTTGAGCCTTCACTTGCACTTTGGCTCCATTACCCATAAAGAGACTTGATGTTCCCGTTTGCTTGCTACTTCTTTTGAACCCCTGCAAAGAATTGCAAATGTGAGTTCCACATCCAGTGTCTAATACCCATGTATTAGAAGAAGTAATACTAAGTTCTATATATACCATATATATATCACCTGAGGTTTGTCCCGCATCCTTCTTTTCCTTCAACTCCTTAAGGTAGACCGGGCAGTTGCGTTTCCAGTGACCCATTTCACCGCAACCGAAGCACGGGTCTTCCTTGGGGTTTGCTTAACTGGTAACCTTTTGCTTCTTGTTCTTGTTTTTGGTTGGGGTAACCATCCTCCCCTTTCCCTTGCCTTGATGGGCGGGTCCTTTCCTCTTAGCCGCCTTTTGCTTAGAGGTGTTGTTACCTTTGGACCCACCATCATTGATCATTAGCACGGGTGAAGCCCTCTTACCCATGCTAGTTTCCGCCGTCCTAAGCATGCCATGAAGTTCGCCAATGGTCTTATCCATCCCATTCATATTGTAATTAATTACAAATTGGTCAAACCTCTTTGACAAGGAGTTTAGGATAAGATCCGTGGCTAGCTCATTAGATATGTTGAGATTAAGACGGTTTGCGTGATCAATGAGGCTTTTCATCTTAAGGACATAAGATGAAACGGATTGGGAGTCGTCCATACGACATGCATGAAGTGCTCGAATGGTCTCGAAGCGCTCGACACGTGCTTGTTGAAGGAACATCTCCTTCAATTGCGTGATCATGTCGTATGCAGTATGATGCTCGAAATCCTTTTGGAGTTCGGGTATCATAGTCCCAAGCATTAGGCAAGCGACTTGCACCGAATCGGCGCAATGCTTATCCCAATAAGCCATGCCTTCCGTATCATCCTCGTCGGGTTGATCGGGAATGGGGTCTTCCAACACATACGCCTTATCCTCAAGTTTGAGGACAATCCTAAGATTGCGGAACCAATCCATAAAGTTTGTATGGTTGAGTTTGTCTTTCTCGAGGAGAGACCTTAACGATAGGTTGTTCAAGTTAATAGGTGCGTTTTGCATGTTGTTGTTATTGGCGACCATCTACAAAATTTAACAAAGTTCATTTAAGTATGGATTTTAAATTTAACAATCAATACCCTTTAAATCCAATTGATATATATTAAATTTTAGAATCCAACGGTAAACCAAATTTCGGTTAGGTGACCTTTATCCCGTCATTTGATTTAGCAAGGTAGTCATTATATTACAATTGCAATCCTTTTGCAACTTCTAAGTTATGGGATCATGCAATCCTTTTGCATGACATATTATCCCATCAACGCCTATTTGTTCATCATGCTTCGGTGACCCTAAGTTCATGATTTCCAAATCAAGTCGTCCTACTTGTTTAGACATGTAAACTTAACATACAAGTGGTTAGGTGACCTTTATCCCACAAGTGTGCGAAATTTACCTTAATCATATTAGTTTGCTCATAACGGTTAGGTGACCTTTATCCCATTATAAGTTCCTTAATACGTCTAAGTGTCATACAATAGGATGGCGTTTAAACTTGTTAACCTAGTGTGTAAAGGGTTTTAAGTTTCCTTTAATTCTAGTTTGAGAAAACTATTACACCATACACCAACATGCATTTAGTGTATGGTTTATTTGAAAATCCATTTTTCATGTCTTGTAATTTTAGCCAATTACATGATATAAACCATTTTATATATATATATATATATATATATATATATATATATATATATATATATATATATATATATATATATATATATATATATATATATATATATGATCCTTATCATGTTGTTAATAACCGTTTATTAATGTCCTTTTAGCCGTTTTTAATTTAACCATTTAAATTGTCGTTTTGCATGTCGTTAATAATGTCTAATTTAACCAATTAAATTTCCATTTTAGCTTGTTGTCAACTTGTGTGATTAACTTGTAGCATACAAACATACAATCCACATAATCATACAAAACAACCACGCATGCAAAATCATATGTTCACAATCAAGCCATTTTGGTGGACATTTGTTTAGCCGAAAACAAATGCCACCGGTAAAGGGGTTATAACACAAAGTAGGAGATTTTAAATCTCCCACTTAATCTTGCATCCAAATGCTTCTTCATGTGTTCTTTAAGTCTTCATCATCTTCATCATTTTACAAAATATATCCTAATACATTTTGTCTAAAAAATGAAATTACAATCTAATCTATTTTACATACCAAATATAAAATAAATTACATAACCAAAATAATAATATTACAAACCAAATTGAATAAATATTATTACAAACCAAATGAATGAATTAAATCAACCAAACATGCAACCATTCAAACACAAGGTCAAGGCTTGATTGTGAATTTTAACATATAACAAAATTGACCAAATGGCAAGTTCCAAAACCCATTTGGAACCTCCTTAAATTCGGCCAACCAACAAACCCACCCTAAACACTTTAATTTTTGCATTTTACAATCATGCCTGTACATAAAATGCAAAATATATAGTGAGTTTAATAATCATCTCGAAGCATATTTCAACAACTTCGGCTCTGATACCATTGTTGGGATTTAACAATTTACATAATACTTAAAACCTTTTAAGAATCATTCAAAGCGGAAGCATGTTATGAATTACCATTTAGAACTTGTTTATCTTTAACCAATTAAAGTTAAATCCCAATAAGGATCAAGTTGTGATATATACTTACAAACTACAAGCAAGTAAAGAGATTATATCTACTCCAAGCTTGCTAGTAAGGAATGAAGATGATGATGTTGAATGGAGCTCCAAAAGTATGAAACCTCAAGTTATTATACCCCAAACTTGTGCACCAACACCCTAGCTTTAGTTAGGATTTACTTGCACTTGAATATTGCTTGCAAAAAAGATAGAAGAACCCCTTACACCCTCTCAAAGGCCACGGCCTGTTCAGCAGAAAGTAAGAGAGTTTGATGCAGTTTTTTTGCTTGTTTTGATGTGTATGCATATGTTGTGAAGTCTCCAAGAAGTCTTGGTACACATGCTTAAGGCATGGGAGGTTTCCAAATAAACAAATGCATGCTTACCTCAACTCTCATGCCACTTCTACATTAGTTTATTAAATGAGTTTTTTAAAAGAATAAGATTTTATAAAACATTTTATAAACTTCTATGGTTAGTTATATTTACATTTTATATAAAATCAATTATATAAAAAAAATAATATAACATTATTAATTATTTAACCTATAAATAATTAAAACCATATTATATATAAATTATTCCATAATTTATATATATATTTGTACACATCAAGTAAAATTTCAGAAGACCAATTTTCTTAAAGTTCAAGTGTCGCGTATTTAATCAATGATCCAATCGTTAAGATTAAATAAGTATAAGGTGTCGGTAAGTTTGTTATTGGGTATGACCCGACTTGGATCATAACACATTAGCCACATTAATTTAATATGTCTTTCGGGCATACGGAATACCTTCAAAAACATTGTATACGTGTCCCGATTTATCCGACGATATTTAAAGTGCGTAAAATAAATAACAGAAATTAAATGACGATAAATAAAATTGCAAGAATTAAAATTACGATAAATAAATTGCGATAAATAAATGTAATAAGGAATTAACAGTTAGCTAGGAACAGTTAGCTAGGATTTTGTTAGCGTAGATTCTTAACAAAATTTCTCATAGTTAATTTGTTTGTTTCTAACAAATTTTATTTTGTCAAATGGTTTCTTCATTATGCCACTTGTTGGATTCTGATAGGTCAAAATCCAAATATGAAATTGAATGAAAATGGTTATTGTGCGGTGAACGGATACGTATATCTGTGGATGTAAGTAGGATAGTTGATAATGCTAAAAATGAACATATATTTCATAGCATTATCCCTCAAGAAAGACAAGCTTTTAGTTGCAATTGTTCTATTTACAAGTGATATTCGTTTAAATAATAAAAGGTGAAGACAAAAGACAGATTCGATGATTTGAAGACGCAGACGACCAAAAAGCTAAAAAGTACAAAGTACAATCAAAGTGGTTCAAATTATTGATGAGAAACGTCTAAAAATTACAAGAGTACGAGCCGCAAAACGCAAAGTACAAGATATTAAATTGTACGCAAGGACGTTCGAATATCCAGAACCGGGACCAGAGTCAACTCTCAACGCGCGACACAACGGACCGAAAATTACAAGTCAACTATGCACACAAATAAAATATAATATTTAAAAATTCAATAAATTATTTATATATTATATTTATATTAAAAACCGTCGACAAATAAAAAACAAAAGTACATGAGCTGTGTAAAAGAAGGCCATGCGATCGCATGGCCAGGAAGACCAAATGAAATGTCCCGTTCTTATTGATTAAAAACGTTCCATATTAATTGATTTCGTTGCGAGGTTTTGACCTCTATATGAGACTTTTTCAAAGACTGCATTCATTTTTAAAACAAACCATAACCTTTATTTCATAAATAAAGGTTTAAAAATCTTTACGTAGATTATCAAATAATGATAATCTAAAATATCCTGTTTACACACGACCATTACATAATGGTTTACAATACAAATATGTTACATCGAAATCAGTTTCTTGAATGCAGTTTTTACACAATATCATACAAACATGGACTCCAAATCTTGTCCTTATTTTAGTATGCAACAGCGGAAGCTCTTAGTATTCACCTGAGAATAAACATGCTTAAAACGTCAACAAAAATGTTGGTGAGTTATAGGTTTAACCTATATATATCAAATCATAATAATAGACCACAAGATTTCATATTTCAATACACATCCCATACATAGAGATAAAAATCATTCATATGGTGAACACCTGGTAACCGACATTAACAAGATGCATATATAAGAATATCCCCATCATTCCGGGACACCCTTCGGATATGATATAAATTTCGAAGTACTAAAGCATCCGGTACTTTGGATGGGGTTTGTTAGGCCCAATAGATCTATCTTTAGGATTCGCGTCAATTAGGGTGTCTGTTCCCTAATTCTTAGATTACCAGACTTAATAAAAAGGGGCATATTCGATTTCGATAATTCAACCATAGAATGTAGTTTCACGTACTTGTGTCTATTTTGTAAATCATTTATAAAACCTGCATGTATTCTCATCCCAAAAATATTAGATTTTAAAAGTGGGACTATAACTCACTTTCACAGATTTTTACTTCGTCGGGAAGTAAGACTTGGCCACTGGTTGATTCACGAACCTATAACAATATATACATATATATCAAAGTATGTTCAAAATATATTTACAACACTTTTAATATATTTTGATGTTTTAAGTTTATTAAGTCAGCTGTCCTCGTTAGTAACCTACAACTAGTTGTCCATAGTTAGATGTACATAAATAAATCGATAAATATTATCTTGAATCAATCCACGACCCAGTGTATACATATCTCAGTATTGATCACAACTCAAACTATATATATTTTGGAATCAACCTCAACCCTGTATAGCTAACTCCAACATTCACATATAGAGTGTCTATGGTTGTTCCGAAATATATATAGATGTGTCGACATGATAGGTCGAAACATTGTATACGTGTCTATGGTATCTCAAGATTACATAATATACAATACAAGTTGATTAAGTTATGGTTGGAATAGATTTGTTACCAATTTTCACGTAGCTAAAATGAGAAAAATTATCCAATCTTGTTTTACCCATAACTTCTTCATTTTAAATCCGTTTTGAGTGAATCAAATTGCTATGGTTTCATATTAAACTGTATTTTATGAATTTAAACAGAAAAAGTATAGGTTTATAGTCAGAAAAATAAGTTACAAGTCGTTTTTGTAAAGGTAGTCATTTCAGTCGAAAGAACGACGTCTAGATGACCATTTTAGAAAACATACTTCCACTTTGAGTTTAACCATAATTTTTGGATATAGTTTCATGTTCATAATAAAAATCATTTTCTCAGAATAACAACTTTTAAATCAAAGTTTATCATAGTTTTTAATTAACTAACCCAAAACAGCCCGCGGTGTTACTACGACGGCGTAAATCCGGTTTTACGGTGTTTTTCGTGTTTCCAGGTTTTAAATCATTAAGTTAGCATATCATATAGATATAGAACATGTGTTTAGTTGATTTTAAAAGTCAAGTTAGAAGGATTAACTTTTGTTTGCTAACAAGTTTAGAATTAACTAAACTATGTTCTAGTGATTACAAGTTTAAACCTTCGAATAAGATAGCTTTATATGTATGAATAGAATGATGTTATGAACATCATTACTACCTTAAGTTCCTTGGATAAACCTACTGGAAAAGAGAAAAATGGATCTAGCTTCAACGGATCCTTGGATGGCTCGAAGTTCTTGAAGCAGAATCATGACACGAAAACAAGTTCAAGTAAGATCATCACTTGAAATAAGATTGTTATAGTTATAGAAATTGAACCAAAGTTTGAATATGATTATTACCTTGTATTAGAATGATAACCTACTGTAAGAAACAAAGATTTCTTGAGGTTGGATGATCACCTTACAAGATTGGAAGTGAGCTAGCAAACTTGAAAGTATTCTTAATTTTATGTAACTAGAACTTGTAGAATATATGAAGAACACTTAGAACTTGAAGATAGAACTTGAGAGAGATCAATTAGATGAAGAAAATTGAAGAATGAAAGTGTTTGTAGGTGTTTTTGGTCGTTGGTGTATGGATTAGATATAAAGGATATGTAATTTTGTTTTCATGTAAATAAGTCATGAATGATTACTCATATTTTTGTAATTTTATGAGATATTTCATGCTAGTTGCCAAATGATGGTTCCCACATGTGTTAGGTGACTCACATGGGCTGCTAAGAGCTGATCATTGGAGTGTATATACTAATAGTACATACATCTAAAAGCTGTGTATTGTACGAGTACGAATACGGGTGCATACGAGTAGAATTGTTGATGAAACTGAACGAGGATGTAATTGTAAGCATTTTTGTTAAGAAGAAGTATTTTGATAAGTGTATTGAAGTCTTTCAAAAGTGTATAAATACATATTAAAACACTACATGTATATACATTTTAACTGAGTCGTTAAGTCATCGTTAGTCGTTACATGTAAGTGTTGTTTTGAAACCTTTAGGTTAACGATCTTGTCAAATGTTGTTAACCCAATGTTTATAATATCAAATGAGATTTTAAATTATTATATTATCATGATATTATCATGTATGAATATCTCTTAATATGATATATATACATTAAATGTCTTTACAACGATAATCGTTACATATATGTCTCGTTTAAAAATCATTAAGTTAGTAGTCTTGTTTTTACATATGTAGTTCATTGTTAATATACTTAATGATATGTTTACTTATCATAGTATCATGTTAACTATATATATATCCATATATATGTCATCATATAGTTTTTACAAGTTTTAACGTTCGTGAATCACCGGTCAACTTGGGTGGTCAATTGTCTATATGAAACATATTTCAATTAATCAAGTCTTAACAAGTTTGATTGCTTAACATGTTGGAAACATTTAATCATGTAAATATCAATCTCAATTAATATATATAAACATGGAAAAGTTCGGGTCACTACAGTACCTACCCGTTAAATAAATTTCGTCCCGAAATTTTAAGCTGTTGAAGGTGTTGATGAATCTTCTGGAAATAGATGCGGGTATTTCTTCTTCATCTGATCTTCACGCTCCCAGGTGAACTCTAACAATTGGTATCTTGTTTTGCTTAAGTCTTTTAACCTCACGATCCATTATTTCGACGGGTTCTTCGATGAATTGAAGTTTTTCGTTGATTTGGATTTCATCTAACGGAATAGTGAGATCTTCTTTAGCAAAACATTTCTTCAAATTCGAGACGTGGAAAGTGTTATGTACAGCTGCGAGTTGTTGAGGTAACTCAAGTCGGTAAGCTACTGGTCCGACACGATCAATAATCTTGAATGGTCCAATATACCTTGGATTTAATTTCCCTCGTTTACCAAATCGAACAACGCCTTTCCAAGGTGCAACTTTAAGCATGACCATCTCTCCAATTTCAAATTCTATATCTTTTCTTTTAATGTCAGCGTAGCTCTTTTGTCTACTTTGGGCGGTTTTCAACCGTTGTTGAATTTGGATCATCTTCTCGGTAGTTTCTTGTATAATCTCCGGACCCGTAATCTGTCTATCCCCCACTTCACTCCAACAAATTGGAGACCTGCACTTTCTACCATAAAGTGCTTCAAACGGTGCCATCTCAATGCTTGAATGGTAGCTGTTGTTGTAGGAAAATTCTGCTAACGGTAGATGTCGATCCCAACTGTTTCCGAAATCAATAACACATGCTCGTAGCATTTCTTCAAGCGTTTGTATCGTCCTTTCGCTCTGCCCATCAGTTTGTGGATGATAGGCAGTTCTCATGTCTAGACGAGTTCCTAATGCTTGCTGTAATGTCTGCCAGAATCTTGAAATAAATCTGCCATCCCTATCAGAGATAATAGAGATTGGTATTCCATGTCTGGAGACGACTTCCTTCAAATACAGTCGTGCTAACTTCTCCATCTTGTCATCTTCTCTTATTGGCAGGAAGTGTGCTGATTTGGTGAGACGATCAACTATTACCCAAATAGTATCAAAACCACTTGCAGTCCTTGGCAATTTAGTGATGAAATCCATGGTAATGTTTTCCCATTTCCATTCTGGGATTTCGGGTTGTTGAAGTAGACCTGATGGTTTCTGATGCTCAGCTTTGACCTTAGAACACGTCAAACATTCTCCTACGTATTTAGCAACATCGGCTTTCATACCCGACCACCAAAAATGTTTCTTGAGATCCTTGTACATCTTCCCCGTTCCAGGATGTATTGAGTATCTGGTTTTATGAGCTTCTCTAAGTACCATTTCTCTCATATCTCCAAATTTTGGTACCCAAATCCTTTCAGCCCAATACCGGGTTCCGTCTTCCCGAATATTAAGATGCTTCTCCGATCCTTTGGGTATTTCATCCTTTAAATTTCCCTCTTTTAAAACTCCTTGTTGCGCCTCCTTTATTTGAGTAGTAAGGTTATTATGAATCATTATATTCATAGATTTTACTCGAATGGGTTCTCTGTCCTTCCTGCTCAAGGCATCGGCTACCACATTTACCTTCCCCGGGTGGTAACGAATCTCAAATTCGTAATCATTCAACAATTCAATCCACCTACGCTGCCTCATATTCAGTTGTTTCTGATTAAATATGTGTTGAAGACTTTTGTGGTCGGTATATATAATACTTTTGACCCCATATAAGTAGTGCCTCCAAGTCTTTAATGCAAAAACAACCGCGCCTAATTCCAAATCATGCGTCGTATAATTTTGTTCGTGAATCTTCAATTGTCTAGACGCATAAGCAATCACCTTCGTTCGTTGCATTAATACACAACCGAGACCTTGCTTTGATGCGTCACAATAAATCACAAAATCATCATTCCCTTCAGGCAATGACAATATAGGTGTCGTAGTTAGCTTTTTCTTCAATAACTGAAACGCTTTCTCTTGTTCATCATTCCATTCAAATTTCTTCCCTTTATGCGTTAATGCAGTCAAGGGTTTTGCTATTCTAGAAAAGTCTTGGATGAACCTTCTGTAGTAACCAGCTAGTCCTAAAAACTGGCGTATGTGTTTCGGAGTTTTCGGGGTTTCCCACTTTTCAACAGTTTCTATCTTTGCCGGATCCACCTTAATACCTTCTTTGTTCACTATGTGACCGAGGAATTGAACTTCTTCCAACCAAAATGCACACTTTGAAAACTTAGCGTACAATTCTTCCTTCCTCAATACTTCTAACACCTTTCTCAAATGTTCACCGTGTTCTTGGTCATTCTTTGAGTAAATAAGTATGTCATCAATGAAAACAATGACAAACTTGTCAAGGTATGGTCCACACACTCGGTTCATAAGGTCCATGAACACAGCTGGTGCATTAGTTAAACCAAACGGCATGACCATAAACTCGTAATGATCGTAACGTGTTCTGAAAGCAGTCTTTGGAATATCATCTTCTTTCACCCGCATTTGATGATACCCGGAACGTAAGTCAATCTTTGAATAAACAGACGAGCCTTGTAGTTGATCAAATAAGTCATCGATTCTCAGTAGTGGGTAGCGGTTCTTGATGGTAAGTTTGTTCAACTCTCGGTAGTCGATACACAACCTGAATGTACCATCTTTCTTCTTGACAAACAAAACAGGAGCTCCCCACGGTGATGTGCTTGGTCGAATGAAACCACGCTCTAAAAGTTCTTGTAATTGGCTTTGCAGTTCTTTCATCTCGCTGGGTGCGAGTCTGTAAGGAGCACGAGCTATTGGTGCAGCTCCTGGTACAAGATCTATTTGAAATTCAACGGATCGATGTGGGGGTAATCCCGGTAATTCTTTCGGAAATACATCGGGAAATTCTTTTGCAATGGGAACATCATTGATGCTCTTTTCTTCAGTTTGTACTTTCTCGACGTGTGCTAGAACAGTATAGCAACCTTTTCTTATTAGTTTTTGTGCCTTCAAATTACTATTAAGATGTAGCTTCGTGTTGCCCTTTTCTCCGTACACCATTAAGGGTTTTCCTTTTTCTCGTATAATGTGAATTGCATTTTTGTAACAAACGATCTCTGCTTTCACTTCTTTCAACCAGTCCATACCGATTATCACATCAAAACTCCCTAACTCTACTGGTATCAAATCAATCTTAAATGTTTCGCTAACCAGTTTAATTTCTCGATTCCGACATATATTATCTGCTGAAATTAATTTACCATTTGCTAATTCGAGTAAAAATTTACTATCCAAAGGCGTCAATGGACAACTTAATTTAGCACAAAAATCTCTACTCATATAGCTTCTATCCGCACCCGAATCAAATAAAACGTAAGAAGATTTATTGTCAATAAGAAACGTACCCGTAACAAGCTCCAGGTCTTCCTGTGCCTCTGCCGCATTAATATTGAATACTCTTCCGCGGCCTTGTCCATTCGTGTTCTCCTGGTTCGGGCAATTTCTAATAATGTGGCCCGGTTTTCCACATTTATAACAAACTACATTGGCATAACTTGCTCCGACACTACTTGCTCCGCCATTAGTTGTTCCGACACCATTTGTTCCTTTTGTTCTATTAACCCCTGGTCCGTAGACCTCACACTTCGCCGCGCTATGACCATTTCTTTTACACTTGTTGCAAAATTTGGTGCAGAACCCCGAGCGATACTTTTCACACCTTTGGCATAGCTGCTTCTGATTGTTGTTATTGCAGTTATTATTGTTGTTGGGATGATTGTTGTAGTTGCTGTTGTTGTTGTTGTTGTTGTTGTTGTTGTTGTTGTTGTTGTTGGGCCGTTTGTTGTAGTTGCGATTGATGTTGCGATTGTTGGGATAATTGTTGCGATTATTGTTGTAATTACTGTTGTTGTATTGGTGATTCTTATCACTGTTTTCCTCCCACTTTCTTTTGACTTGCTTCACATTGGCCTCTTCAGTAGTCTGTTCTTTAATTCTTTCTTCAATCTGGTTCACTAGTTTGTGAGCCATTCTACATGCCTGTTGTATAGAGGCGGGCTCGTGTGAACTTATATCTTCTTGGATTCTTTCCGGTAATCCTTTTACAAATGCGTCGATCTTCTCTTCCTCATCTTCGAATGCTCCCGGACACAATAGGCACAATTCTGTGAATCGTCTTTCGTACGTGGTAATATCAAATCCTTGGGTTCGTAACCCTCTAAGTTCTATCTTGAGCTTATTGACCTCGGTTCTGGGACGGTACTTCTCGTTCATCAAGTGCTTGAATGCTGACCACGGTAGTGCGTACGCATCGTCTTGTCCCACTTGCTCTAGATAGGTATTCCACCATGTTAACGCAGAACCTGTGAAGGTATGCGTAGCGTACTTCACTTTGTCCTCTTCAGTACACTTACTTATGGCAAACACCGATTCGACCTTCTCGGTCCACCATTTCAATCCGATCGGTCCTTCGGTTCCATCAAATTCCAAAGGTTTGCAGGCAGTGAATTCTTTGTAGGTGCATCCTACACGATTTCCTGTACTGCTAGATCCAAGGTTATTGTTGGTATGTAGCGCAGCCTGTACTGCGGCTATGTTTGAAGCAAGAAAAGTACGGAATTCCTCTTCATTCATATTCACGGTGTGTCGAGTAGTCGGTGCCATTTCCTTCAAAATAGTCAAATGGAACAAGTTAATCATACAGAATATTAAGAGTAGTTAATAGTATTTCGTAGCATAATATGAACTCATTTATAAAAGCTTTTTCTTCATATTAGCATTTTATAAGTTTAAATTCGGGTAGTACCTACCCGTTAAGTTCATACTTAGTAGCTAATATACAATTCAACTACTACAATTCTATATGAAAAACTGATTATAATAATATTTCGCGTTCAAACTTTTACACAATATTTTACAAACTTACAATACCACTTATTTTACATATAACATGAAATATAGCACACAATAAATTTGATACAAGATGGTTGTGAAGATAATTCTAGCTAGTATACAAGTCGTTCAGCAAAGGCAATAAAGACACGTAATTCATATGTCCAGAAACAAGTCATGCATTCTGGTTTTACTAGGACTACTTCCCATCCTTGGTCTTGTGGAACATAACCGTTATGGCCGTTGATAAGACAGCGTGTTGTAACGTCGTCAAAGGGACGAGGGTTACGTAATGTCCAACAGTCCCGTAATAATCTAAAAACCTCATTTCTTACCCCAATTACCGACTCTGTCACTTGTGGAAACGTTTTGTTTAATAGTTGTAGCCCGATGTTCTTGTTCTCACTTTGGTGAGAAGCGAACATTACTAATCCGTAAGCATAACATGCTTCTTTATGTTGCATGTTAGCCGCTTTTTCTAAATCACGAAGTCCAATATTCGGATATATTGAGTCAAAATAATTTCTTAACCCGTTGCGTAAAATAGCATTTGGGTTCCCCGCAATATATGCGTCAAAGTAAACACATCGTAACTTATGGGTTTCCCAATGTGATATCCCCCATCTTTCAAACGAAAGTCTCTTATAAACCAAGACATTCTTGGAACGTTCTTCGAATGTCTTACAAACTGATCTCGCCTTAAATAGTTGTGCCGAGGAATTCTGGCCGACTCTAGACAAGATTTCATCAATCATGTCTCTGGGTAGGTCTCTTAAAATATTGGGTTGTCTATCCATTTTGTGTTTTTAAACTGTAAAATAGACAAGAGTTAGATTCATAAAAAAATACTTATTAATACAAGCAACTTTTACATATATCATAAAGCATAAGAACACTATATTACATATATTACACCACACGAATACAACTATCTTATTCCGACTCGCTCGTTTCTTCTTCTTCGGTTTTGGTTCGTTTTGCCAAGTTTCTAGGGATATATGATGTTCCCCTAATACGAGCCGTCGTTGTCCACATTGGTTTAGAAAAACCTGGTGGTTTAGAGGTTCCCGGGTCATTGTTACAACTTAAGGACTTCGGGGGTTGACGATACATATAAAGTTCATCGGGGTTGGAATTAGATTTCTCTATTTTTATGCCCTTTCCCTTATTATTTTCTCTTGCCTTTATAAATTCAGTTGGGGTAATTTCTATAACATCATTGGAATTCTCGTCGGAATCCGATTCATCGGAGAATTGGTAATCCTCCCAATATTTTGCTTCCTTGGCGGAAACACCATTGACCATAATTAACCTTGGTCGGTTGGTTGAGGATTCTCTTTTACTTAACCGTTTTATTATTTCCCCCACCGGTTCCGATTCTTCTTCCGGTTCCGATTCTTCTTCCGGTTCCGATTCTTCTTCCGGTTCCGACTCTTCTTCCGGTTCCTCTTCGGGAACTTGTGAATCAGTCCACGAATCATTCCAATTTACATTTGACTCTTCATTATTATTAGGTGAGTCAATGGGACTTGTTCTAGAGGTAGACATCTATCACATAATATCAAACACGTTAAGAGATTAATATATCACATAATATTCATATGTTAAAAATATATAGTTTCCAACAAAAATGTTAAGCAATCATTTTTAAAGAAAACACGGTCGAAGTCCAGACTCACTAATGCATCCTAACAAACTCGATAAGACACACTAATGCAAATTTTCTGGTTCTCTAAGACCAACGCTCGGATACCAACTGAAATGTCCCGTTCTTATTGATTAAAAACGTTCCATATTAATTGATTTCGTTGCGAGGTTTTGACCTCTATTTGAGACGTTTTTCAAAGACTGCATTCATTTTTAAAACAAACCATAACCTTTATTTCATAAATAAAGGTTTAAAAATCTTTACGTAGATTATCAAATAATGATAATCTAAAATATCCTGTTTACACACGACCATTACATAATGGTTTACAATACAAATATGTTACATCGAAATCAGTTTCTTGAATGCAGTTTTTACACAATATCATACAAACATGGACTCCAAATCTTGTCCTTATTTTAGTATGCAACAGCGGAAGCTCTTAGTATTCACCTGAGAATAAACATGCTTAAAACGTCAACAAAAATGTTGGTGAGTTATAGGTTTAACCTATATATATCAAATCATAATAATAGAATACAAGATTTCATATTTCAATACACATCCCATACATAGAGATAAAAATCATTCATATGGTGAACACCTGGTAACCGACATTAACAAGATGCATATATAAGAATATCCCCATCATTCCGGGACACCCTTCGGATATGATATAAATTTTGAAGTACTAAAGCATCCGGTACTTTGGATGGGGTTTGTTAGGCCCAATAGATCTATCTTTAGGATTCGCGTCAATTAGGGTGTCTGTTCCCTAATTCTTAGATTACCAGACTTAATAAAAAGGGGCATATTCGATTTCGATAATTCAACCATAGAATGTAGTTTCACGTACTTGTGTCTATTTTGTAAATCATTTATAAAACCTGCATGTATTCTCATCCCAAAAATATTAGATTTTAAAAGTGGGACTATAACTCACTTTCACAGATTTTTACTTCGTCGGGAAGTAAGACTTGGCCACTGGTTGATTCACGAACCTATAACAATATATACATATATATCAAAGTATGTTCAAAATATATTTACAACACTTTTAATATATTTTGATGTTTTAAGTTTATTAAGTCAGCTGTCCTCGTTAGTAACCTACAACTAGTTGTCCATAGTTAGATGTACATAAATAAATCGATAAATATTATCTTGAATCAATCCACGACCCAGTGTATACGTATCTCAGTATTGATCACAACTCAAACTATATATATTTTGGAATCAACCTCAACCCTGTATAGCTAACTCCAACATTCACATATAGAGTGTCTATGGTTGTTCCGAAATATATATAGATGTGTCGACATGATAGGTCGAAACATTGTATACGTGTCTATGGTATCTCAAGATTACATAATATACAATACAAGTTGATTAAGTTATGGTTGGAATAGATTTGTTACCAATTTTCACGTAGCTAAAATGAGAAAAATTATCCAATCTTGTTTTACCCATAACTTCTTCATTTTAAATCCGTTTTGAGTGAATCAAATTGCTATGGTTTCATATTAAACTCTATTTTATGAATCTAAACAGAAAAAGTATAGGTTTATAGTCGGAAAAATAAGTTACAAGTCGTTTTTGTAAAGGTAGTCATTTCAGTCGAAAGAACGACGTCTAGATGACCATTTTAGAAAACATACTTCCACTTTGAGTTTAACCATAATTTTTGGATATAGTTTCATGTTCATAATAAAATCATTTTCTCAGAATAACAACTTTTAAATCAAAGTTTATCATAGTTTTTAATTAACTAACCCAAAACAGCCCGCGGTGTTACTACGACGGCGTAAATCCGGTTTTACGGTGTTTTTCGTGTTTCCAGGTTTTAAATCATTAAGTTAGCATATCATATAGATATAGAACATGTGTTTAGTTGATTTTAAAAGTCAAGTTAGAAGGATTAACTTTTGTTTGCGAACAAGTTTAGAATTAACTAAACTATGTTCTAGTGATTACAAGTTTAAACCTTCGAATAAGATAGCTTTATATGTATGAATCGAATGATGTTATGAACATCATTACTACCTTAAGTTCCTTGGATAAACCTACTGGAAAAGAGAAAAATGGATCTAGCTTCAACGGATCCTTGGATGGCTCGAAGTTCTTGAAGCAGAATCATGACACGAAAACAAGTTCAAGTAAGATCATCACTTGAAATAAGATTGTTATAGTTATAGAAATTGAACCAAAGTTTGAATATGATTATTACCTTGTATTAGAATGATAACCTACTGTAAGAAACAAAGATTTCTTGAGGTTGGATGATCACCTTACAAGATTGGAAGTGAGCTAGCAAACTTGAAAGTATTCTTGATTTTATGTAACTAGAACTTGTAGAATATATGAAGAACACTTAGAACTTGAAGATAGAACTTGAGAGAGATCAATTAGATGAAGAAAATTGAAGAATGAAAGTGTTTGTAGGTGTTTTTGGTCGTTGGTGTATGGATTAGATATAAAGGATATGTAATTTTGTTTTCATGTAAATAAGTCATGAATGATTACTCATATTTTTGTAATTTTATGAGATATTTCATGCTAGTTGCCAAATGATGGTTCCCACATGTGTTAGGTGACTCACATGGGCTGCTAAGAGCTGATCATTGGAGTGTATATACCAATAGTACATACATCTAAAAGCTGTGTATTGTACGAGTACGAATACGGGTGCATACGAGTAGAATTGTTGATGAAACTGAACGAGGATGTAATTGTAAGCATTTTTGTTAAGTAGAAGTATTTTGATAAGTGTATTGAAGTCTTTCAAAAGTGTATAAATATATATTAAAACACTACATGTATATACATTTTAACTGAGTCGTTAAGTCATCGTTAGTCGTTACATGTAAGTGTTGTTTTGAAACCTTTAGGTTAACGATCTTGTCAAATGTTGTTAACCCAATGTTTATAATATCAAATGAGATTTTAAATTATTATATTATCATGATATTATCATGTATGAATATCTCTTAATATGATATATATACATTAAATGTCTTTACAACGATAATCGTTACATATATGTCTCGTTTAAAAATCATTAAGTTAGTAGTTTTGTTTTTACATATGTAGTTCATTGTTAATATACTTAATGATATGTTTACTTATCATAGTATCATGTTAACTATATATATATCCATATATATGTCATCATATAGTTTTTACAAGTTTTAACGTTCGTGAATCACCGGTCAACTTGGGTGGTCAATTGTCTATATGAAACATATTTCAATTAATCAAGTCTTAACAAGTTTGATTGCTTAACATGTTGGAAACATTTAATCATGTAAATATCAATCTCAATTAATATATATAAACATGGAAAAGTTCGGGTCACTACACCAAAAACCATGCGATCGCATGGATCACTGTAGCAGCTGAAAACCTATAAAGTTCGCGTGTTTTGGCCGAATTTTTTACACCTTTTTCAATTCAATCTCTCACTCTCTGATATATATATATATATATATATATATATATATATATATATATATATATATATATATATATATATATATATATATATATATATATATATATATTTTAATTTTAATTTTAATTTAAGATTAATAATAATAAGGGTATGTTAGCGAATGTTATAAGTGTGTAAGTCGAAATTCTGTTTGTGTAACGCTACGCTATTATTAATCATTGTAAGTTATGTTCAACTTTTTTAAATTAATGTCTCGTAGCTAAGTTATTATTATGCTTATTTAAATTGAAGTAATCGTGATGTTGGGCTAAAATATTAAAGACGGGGTAATTGGGCTTTGGACCATAATTGGGGTTTGGATAAAAGAACGACACTTGTGGAAATTAGACTATGGGCTATTAATGGGCTTTATATTAACTAAATGATACCTCGTTAATTTAATATATAGATTTATAATTTGATATATTTATATATAACCATATACGCTTGACTGGGTACGGTGGGCGGGATATCTATAAATACCAATAATTATTCATTTGACCGGACACGGGGATGGATTAATAATCAATAGACTTGTTGAAACAGGGGTGGATTACATTCAAGGGTAATTGGTGTAATTGTTAACAAAGTAGTAAAACCTTGGACTACACGCAGTCGATAACCTGGTGTATTCATTAAACAAAGTATTAAGACCGTGTTACAATTCGAATCCCCAATTAGTTGGAATATTTGACTTCGGGTATAAGGATAATTTGACGAAGACTCTCGCACTTTATATTTATGACTGATGGACTATTATGGACAAAACCGTATGGACATATCGAATAATCCAGGACAAAGGACAATTAACCCATGGTAATAAACTAAAATCAACACGTCAAACATCATGATTACGGAAGTTTAAATAAGCATAATTCCTTTATTTCATATTTCATCGCACTTTTATTTACTATCATTTTATTTATTGCATTTTTAATTATCGTACTTTTTAATTATCGCAATTTCATTTATCGTCATTTTATTTATCGCACTTTAATTATTGTCATTTACTTTACGCTTTAAATTAAGTTATATTTATTTTTAATATTTTACATTAGGTTTTAACTGCGACTTAAGACATAAAATCGACAAACCGGTCATTAAACGGTAAAACCCCCTTTTTATAATAATAATACTACTTATATATATTTATATACAAATATAGTTTAAAATAAAATATAGCGTTAAACTTGGCTAGTTCCCTGTGGACGAACCGGACTTACTAAAAACTATACTACTGTACGATTAGGTACATTGCCTATAAGTGTTGTACTAAGGTTTAGGTATATCCACTCTATAAATAAATAAATAACTTGTGTAAAATTGTATCGTATTTAATAGTATTTTGAAACAAAAATATAACTATTTCGTATACACCTCTGCACACATCAAGTATTTTGGGCACCGCTGCCGGGGACATTCATCAACGCTGAAAGCGAAACGCTATTAAAAAAATATATTAGTTTTTAAGCTATTTTTGTAAAAATATAATTTTATATAAGTTTTAAAATACAAAAATATAAAAGAAAAATATATTTCTATTTAAATTAAAAAGTTTATATTTTTGTTTTTCTTTTGTTAAAAATTAAAACTAATAAGTATTTTTTTTTAAATATAAGTTTTTATTTATTTTATATAAATACTTTATATAAATATAAAACAGAATATTAAAAATCAAAAATAAAAATAAACTATAAACGGGCTACACTGTAGCAGCCCAAACAATCTAGTTCGGTTTCCTAATTCATGCGACCGCATGAAATTTTAACTAGCACTCCATGCGATCGCATGGAGTGATTTGACAGGCCTGGTACCTTAGCTGAACAATTAGGGTTTCGGTTATTATTATTATTATTAATTAATTAGTAATTAGGGTTTTTAATTAATAATTAGTTTTTAAGTTTAGTTTTTAATTAATGTTGAATTTTTAAGTTTTAATTAGTTGTAATACTTTATAAAGTTAATACTTTTATAAAATAAATAATATAAAAATAATACTTTTATAAAAATTATATTTTTATAACTTTAAGCTTATTTTATTTTTGTATCTTTTTAATCGTTTATTCGTAATAATTGTATTTTTTTCGCTCGTAATTAGTTTTAAGTCTAGTATTTGCCTTAGTAATTTTTATTTCTAGATTTTTAGGCTTTGCCGTAAAATCCCTTAAGTGCTTTTTCTTTAGACTAAGATTTAGGTGCTTTAGAATTTTGCGATGCTGTTTATAAATTTTAGTTCCTTTTTAAGTTTCGACGCGCTACGTTCTTTTTATTATTTTTCGACGTTTTCCGGCGCGCTCTTTTTCTTTCTTATTTCTCGACGCTCTAGTTTTTAGGACTTAGAATTTTTTCTATTTCTTCTCTAAAATTTCTTTAAACTTCGACGAAAAATTATTTTAAGGGGTTAAATTGATAGACATCCAAAATTTTTTGGTTCGTAGTAATAGTTGGATTTGTTAGTGGCGAGTTGTGGGCTTCCGATTTAAAGGGTCCTGGCTACCTGCTGCATCTATTGGCTATTCGAAACGTGGGCAAAATCAGAAAAGTCTATTAATTTGATAACTTATATAATTTTTATCTTTTATAACTAATAGGATATTTAGTGAATGCACTGAGCAAAACGTTCACCACCTTTCATACGTTCACCACCTGTAACTCGATCAAGACATCTAGCCAATATTGTCGCCGTTGATTTTTCTTTAGAATCGTCATCTAGTCAACCAAGTACTCCAACTCAAATTTCCGATAATCCATTTTTTGAACCCGACCTCACAATTGAGAATCCGGAGGATATTCAGGGACAATTCAGAGATCCTGAACCATTAATCATTCCTCCTCAACCACAAATCACTCATCCATAGATTATCGAGGAAGAAACCATTAAGTCAGAATCCTTTAGTGATTCAGATTCAACAAATTCAATCATGGAGAATCTGGAACCTCTAAGTATGGAAGACCGAATGCGAGCTAAACGCACTGGCCAAGGTCATGCAATTACTCAACCAGACATTAATGCGCTAGATTATGAAATCAAAGGACAAATCCTACACATGGTAACTAATCAATGCCAATTTAGTGGTGCACCGAAGGAAGATCCAAACAAACATCTTCGTACCTTTAATAGGATCTGTACTTTATTTAAAATCCGAGAAGTGGAGGATGAACAGATATATCTCATGTTATTTCCCTGGACTTTAAAGGAAGAAGCCAAAGATTGGTTAGAATCGTTACCTGAAGGGGTGATTGATACATGGGATGTTTTAGTTGAAAAATTTCTTAAACAATTCTTTCCGGCATCTAAAGCCGTAAGACTTCAAGGAGAAATTGTTACGTTCACACAAAAGCCAAATAAAACTTTATATGAGGCATGGACAAGATTTGGAAAGTTATTGAGAGGATGTCCACAACATGGTTTAGATACTTATCAAATAGTACAAATATTCTACCAATGATGCGACATCACTACAAGAAAAGACATCGATATAGCAGCTGGTGGTTCCATTATAAAGAAAACCGCAACTGAAGCTTACAAAATTATTGATAACACTGCTTCCCACTCACATGAGTGGCATCAAGAAAAAGATATCGTTAGATCATCTAAAGCTGCTAGAGCCTATTCTAGCCATGACTTTGATTCCATTTCTGCAAAGATAGATGCTGTCGAGAGACGAATGGAAAAGATGACTAAAGATATTCACTCAATACGAATTAGTTGTGAGCAGTGTGGAGGACCACATTTGACAAAAGATTGTCTCAGTATTGAACAAACAGTGAAACAAAGAGAGCATGTTTCATACATTAACCAAAGGCCTGGAAATAATTATCAAAATAATTATCAACCGCCAAGACCAATCTACAATCAAAACCAGAATTATAACCGAAATGTTCCATACAACAACCAACAAGGTCCTAGCAATCAACAAGTATCTAATAATACTTACAATCAGCAAAGACCAATTTTTCAAAACAAACCACCACAAACCGATGATAAAAAGCCAAATTTAGAGGAGATGTTGTCGAAGCTAGTTGAATCTCAAACGCAGTTTTTCACATCTAAGAAACAAAACAATGAACAAAATGCTCAAGCATTTAGAAATCAACAAGCTTCAATCCAAAATCTGGAACAAGAAGTAAGCAACCTAGTAAGGTTGATAGGTGAAAGAAAATCGGGAAGTCTACCTAGTGATACAAATGCTAACCCCCGGAATGAAACAGCTAAAGCCATTACCACAAGAAGTGGTATTACACTTAAACCACCTGAAATACCTAAAATTTCTGATGACTCTATTCCTACTCCACAAGAACCACAATCTGAGCAAGATAAGGAAACAGAACCGGTAGTTGAAAAGGTTAATAAAGATAACACAGTTAAGGCCAGGCCTTATGTTAAACCATATCAACCACCACTTCCTTACCCGAGTAAAATGAGAAAAGAAAGACTTGAAGCCGAGCAATCCAAATTCTTGGATATGTTTAAACAAATAAATGTAAATCTTCCTTTCATTGATGTGATTTCAGGAATGCCTAGATATGCCAAATTCTTGAAAGATCTAATCACAAATAGAAAGAAAATGGAAGAACTCTCGGCTGTTACTATGAATGCTAATTGTTCTGCAGTGCTGTTGAATAAGATACCAGAAAAATTATCAGATCCAGGAAGTTTCACAATTCCATGTTTTCTGGGTAGTCTCAATTCAATAGAAGCATTGGCAGACTTAGGTGCTAGTATAAATTTAATGTCGTATTCACTATACGCTAAACTAGACCTTGGAGAATTGAAACCAACACGAATAAGCATATAACTAGCCGACCGATCAGTAAAATATCCTAGAGGGATAATGGAGAACATGCTAGTTAAAGTTGGTACTTTAGTATTTCCAGTAGATTTTATTATTCTGGACATGGAAGAAGATTCTCGAGTTCCTCTCATATTAGGAAGACCATTCTTAAACACGACTAAAGCAATAATAGACGTGTTCGGTAAGAAACCGACCCTAAGTATAGAGGACGAGAGTGTTACCTTTTCCGTTGATAGAGCCATGCAACAACCGCAATCTGCAGATGATACATGTTATTATATTCAAACTATAGATTCACATGCAGAATTGTTAGAAGAATTTCCAGAATTTCAAGGAACAGGAGAATGTTCTTTAGGAGAAGGAACTAAACCAATTGATGAAGCTGAAATGTTAACTACACTTATGGCTAATGAATATGAACCAACAACAGAAGAAATTCAAATGCTAAAAGAAGAAGACAGATATCGATATAAATCATCGATAGAAGAACCACCGACATTAGAGTTAAAACCACTTCCAAACCATTTGGAATATGCTTATTTACATGGTAAATCTGAATTACCTGTAATAATATCGTCTTCTCTTACTGAAAATGAAAAATCTCAACTCATTTCTGTGCTAAAAGCTCATAAACCAGCTATTGCATGGAAGATTTATGACATTAAAGGAATAAGTCCTTTGTATTGCACACATAAAATCCTTATGGAAGAAGGTCATAAAACGTATGTGCAACGCCAATGAAGACTAAATCCTATTATGCAAGATGTTGTTAAGAAATAAATTATTAAACTGCTTGATGCAGGTTTAATTTATCCAATCTCTGATAATCCATGGGTAAGCCCAGTTCAATGCGTGCCTAAGAAGGGTGGCATGACTGTCATTGTAGTGACCCGAACTTTTCCATGTTTATATATATATTAAATGAAATTGTTATTTACATGATTAAGTGTTTCCAACATGTTAAGCAATCAAACTTGTTAAGACTTGATTAATTTAAATAGGTTTCATATAGACAATTGACCACCCAAGTTGACCGGTGATTCACGAACGTTAAAACTTGTAAAAACTATACGATGACATATATATGGTTATATATATAGTTAACATGATTTTATTATAAGTATGTATCTCATTAGGTATTTTAACAATGAGTTATATACATAAAAATGAGACTATTAATTTAAGAACTCGAAAACGATATATATAACGATTATCGTTATAACAACGTCTTACTAGGTACATATGAATCATATTAACATATTGATACACTTGGTTAATTATGTTAAATTATAAGTAAATATATTATTAAGTGTATTAACAATGAAATACATATGTAAAAATAAGACTACTAACTTAATGATTTTGAAACGAGACATATATGTAACGATTATCGTTGTAACGACATTTAACTGTATATAGATCATACTAAGATATATTATATATCATAATATCATGATAATATAACAATTTAACATCTCATTTGTTATAATAAACAATGGGTTAACAACATTCAACAAGATCGTTAACCTAAAGGTTTCAAAACAACATTTACATGTAACGACTAACGATGACTTAACGACTCAGTTAAAATGTATATACATGTAGTGTTTTAATATGTATTCATACACTTTTGAAAGACTTCAAGACACTTATCAAAATACTTCTACTTAACAAAAATGCTTACAATTACATCCTCGTTCAGTTTCATCAACAATTCTACTCGTATTCGTACTCGTACAATACACAGCTTTTAGATGTATGTACTATTGGTATATACACTCCAATGATCAGCTCTTAGCAGCCCATGTGAGTCACCTAACACATGTAGGAACTATCATTTGGCAACTAGCATGAAATATCTCATAAAATTACAAAAATATGAGTAATCATTCATGACTTATTTACATGAAAACAAAATTACATATCCTTTATATCTAATCCATACACCAACGACCAAAAACACCTACAAACACTTTCATTCTTCAATTTTCTTCATCTAATTGATCTCTCTCAAGTTCTATCTTCAAGTTCTAAGTGTTCTTCATAAATTCCAAAAGTTCTAGTTTCATAAAATCAAGAATACTTCCAAGATTGCAAGTTTACTTCCAAGTTTTCTAAATCCATTCCAAGTAATCATCCAAGATCAAGAAACCTTTGTTACTTACAGTAGGTTATCTTTCTAATACAAGGTAATAATCATATTCAAACTTTAATTCAATTTCTATAACTATAACAATCTTATTTCGAGTGGAAATCTTACTTGAAATTGTTTTCGTGTCATGATTCTGCTTCAAGAACTTTCAAGCCATCCAAGGATCCTTTGAAGCTAGATCTATTTTTATCATTTCCAGTAGGTTTATCCAAGGAATTTTAGGTAGTAATGATGTTCATAACATCATTCGATTCATACATATAAAGCTATCTTATTCGAAGGTTTAAACTTGTAATCACTAGAAAATAGTTTAGTTAATTCTAAACTTGTTCGCAAATAAAAGTTAATCCTTCTAACTCGACTTTTAAAATCAACTAAACACATGTTCTATATCTATATGATATGCTAACTTAATGATTTAAAACCTGAAAACACGAAAAACACCGTAAAACCGGATTTACGCCGTCGTAGTAACACCGCGGGCTGTTTTGGATTAGTTAATTAAAAACTATGATAAACTTTGATTTAAAATTTGTTATCCTGGGAAAATGATTTTTATTATGAACATGAAACTATATCCAAAAATTATGGTTAAACTCAAAGTGGAAGTATGTTTTCTAAAATGGTCATCTAGACGTCGTTCTTTCGACTGAAATGACTACCTTTACAAAAACGACTTGTAACTTATTTTTCCGACTATAAACCTATAATTTTTCTGTTTAGATTCATAAAATAGAGTTAAATATGAAACCATAGCAATTTGATTCACTCAAAACGGATTTAAAATGAAGAAGTTATGGGTAAAACAAGATTGGATAATTTTTCTCATTTTAGCTACGTGAAAATTGGTAACAAATCTATTCCAACCATAACCTAATCAACTTATATTGTATATTATGTAATCTTGAGATACCATAGACACGTATACAATGTTTCGACCTATCATGTCGACCCATCTATATATATATATTGCGGAACAACCATAGACACTCTATATGTGAATGTTGGAGTTAGCTATACAGGGTTGAGGTTGATTCTAAAATATATATATAGTTTGAGTTGTGATCAATACTGAGATACGTATACACTGGGTCGTGGATTGATTCAAGATAATATTTATCAATTTATTTCTGTACATCTAACTGTGGACAACTAGTTGTAGGTTACTAACGAGGACAGCTGACTTAATAAACTTAAAACATCAAAATGTATTAAAAGTATTGTAAATATATTTTGAACATACTTTGATATATATGTATATATTGTTATAGGTTTGTGAATCAACCAGTGGAGGAGGAACCGGAGGAGGAAATAGAACCGGTGGGGGAAATAATAAAACGGTTAAGTAAAAGAAAATCCTCAACCAACCGACCAAGGTTAATTATGGTCAATGGTGTTTCCGCCAAGGAAGTAAAATATTGGGAGGATTACCAATTCTCCGATGAATCGGATTCTGACGAGAATTCTGATGATGTTATAGAAATTACCCCAACTGAATTTAAAAAGGCAAAAGAAAATAATAAGGGAAAGGGCATAAAAATAGAGAAATCTAATTCCAACCCCGATGAACTTTATATGTATCGTCAACCCCTGAAGCCCTTAAGTTGTAACAATGACCTGGGAACCTCTAAACCACCAGGTTTTTCTAAACCGTTGTGGAAAACGACAGCTCGTATTAGGGGAACATCATATATCCCTAGAAACTTGGCAAAACGAACCAAAACCGAAGAAGAAGAAGAAACGAGTGAGTCGGAATAAGATAGTTGTATTCGTGTGGTGTAATATATGTAATATAGTATGCTTATGCTTTATGATATATGTAAAAATTGCTTGTATTAATAAGTATTTTTTTTTATGAATCTAACTCTTGTCTATTTTACAGTATAAAAACACAAAATGGATAGACAACCCAATATTTTAAAAGACCTACCCAGAGACATGATTGATGAAATCTTGTCTAGAGTCGGTCAGAATTCTTTGGCACAACTATTTACGGCGAAATCAGTTTTTAAGACATTCCAAGAACGTTCCAAGAATGTCTTGGTTTATAAGAGACTTTTGTTTGAAAGATGGGGGATATCACATTGGGAAACCCATAAGTTACGATGTGTTTACTTTGATGCATATATTGCGGGGAACCCAAATACTATTTTACGCAACGGGTTAAGAAATTATTTTGACTCAATGTATCCGAATATAGGACTTCATGATTTAGAAAAAGCGGCTAACATGCAACATAAAGAAGCATGCTATGCTTACGGGTTAGTAATGTTCGCTTCTCACCAAAGTGAGAAAAAGAACATCGGGCTACAACTATTAAACAAAACGTTCCCACAAGTGACGGAGTCGGTAATTGGGGTAAGAAATGAGGTTTTTAAGTTATTACGAGACTGTTGGTCATTACGTAAGCCTTGTCCCTTTGACGACGTTACAACACGCTGTCTTATCAACGGCCATAACGGTTATGTTCCACAAGACCAAGGATGGGAAGTAGTCCTAGTAAAACCAGAATGCATGACTTGTTTCTGGACGTATGAATTACGTGTCTTTATTGCCTTTGCTGAACGACTTGTGTACTAGCTAGAATTATCTTCACAACTATCTTGTATCAAAGTTATTGTGTGCTATATTTCATGCTTTATGTAAAATAAGCGGTATTGTAAGTTTGTAAAATATTGTATAAAAGTTTGAACGCGAAATATTATTATAATCAGTTTTTCATATAGAATTGTAGTAGTTGAATTGTTTATTAGCTACTAAGTATGAACTTAACGGGTAGGTACTACCCGAATTTAAACTTATAAAACGCTAATATGAAGAAAATTTTTTTATAAATGAGTTCATATTATGCTACAAAATACTATTAACTACTCTTAATATTCTGTATGATTAACTTGTTCCATTTGACTATTTTGAAGGAAATGGCACCGACTACTCGACACACCGTGAATATGAATGAAGAGGAATTCTGTACTTTTCTAGCTTCAAACATAGCCGCAGTACAGGCTGCGCTACATACCAACAATAACCTTGGATCTAGCAGTACAGGAAATCGTGTAGGATGCATGATGTGCGAAAAGTGGTATATGAATTGTTGTATGGAAAATAATATGGAAAAATACCGATTAAAGATTTCTACACACTAACGGGCAGTGTACCCGATCGTGTAGTAGTATAGTAACTGGTTTAGTTCCGTGTATCGTTCCAAGGACAGTTGTATTAGCCAAACTAGAATTAGAAACTATATTATGATTAACTAAGTAAATGAAACTTAAAGGTACAAGTTTTATGTTTTGGTGGCCATTTAACGATTTAGCCAAATCAGAGAAGGTTAAATGTAAAAACAATATTTTTGGTCTTTTAAATTTATAAGATGAAAATAAATGCAAAGAAAGCAAGTAAGATAGTTTTGATTTAAATCAAAGAGATGAAATGTTCATCTAGATATTTTACCCTCGGTATTGGATGTAAGTTTTGATATTAAGGCCTGATTGAATAATTATGTGTGTAAGTTATCTAATAGGTTCACTAAGAGTTCTCTTGAATAAACACGCAAACACAATCACAAGATCAAGGGTTCCCTTTTCACTATGGTTCTTGTATTTGTAATCAAATAACTATTAAAAGCATGCTAATCACCTAAATCGACCCGCCAAGAGTTCTCTTTAGCGAGTACTCAAACTAGAATTACTAAGTGAGGGTTCCCTATTACTTAGACCTTTTTGTTTGTGACTAGTTGATTAGCTAGATCAAAGACTTGAATAACAATTGTCTTTGCGTTCGCTCTACACAATTCATTCCTATTTTGTTTAACCATTTTAATCTAGTTTACTCCCTTGGTCCGGTTTAGTAAACAATCAATCTAAGACAAGTTGATTGTAAATCAATATGATACATCAACAAGAGTTCTCTTTATCAACAACATATCAATTAACTAGATACAAATGATTTTAACAGCAATAAGCATGGTTCTTTAATTCAACCTTTAATCTATCACACATAATACATTCAATCAATCTGATTACATCCAATACCTTGGTTATTAATCTAGACAAACATTATAGAAACTAGCCAACAATCATGGTAACAGACAACATAACAATCAGATTAACAACTGAAATCATTGTTTTAGAACAAGGAATAACCTACAAGAACAAGGAGTTCTTGGATGATGAAGGTTTTGATCTTTGATGTCTTGATGTTGAGCCTCTTCCAAGAGCTTGGAGTTCTCCAATTTTGCTCCTAAAAATCGTCTCTGTACTCTCTGGTTCGTAAGTTATGAAACAGTCCCTCAAAACAGTAGTTTTAAAGTGGAGAAAGTAGGTAAAAAGCACAAAAGTCGGCTGAAACCTACTACGGGACGGCGTCCAAAAAGGCTGGACGGCGTCCCGTCCTTAAGAGCTAGACGGCGTCCTATAAATCCAGGACGGCGTCCTGTTTCAAGAGGCTGGACGGTGTCCTATAACCCAGGACGGCGTCCAGATACGCTGAAATCCACTGTTTCGCTTTCTTTTCAATCCTCTTTTATTTGGACGAAGCCTAACACCTTGGAAGCTTTGTTTTACCATTTTAGAGCACTAAATAGACCTTAAGTCGTATCGGGATCAACCAATGTCATAAATCATCAAAACTCTTTGTAAATCACTCTTCCGATACAAATTTGCGCATCTTGGATTATCACTTGTAGAAACGCCTTCATTATCCTCGATTCTAGAGCATTTTACACGATATTGCGATAGATATATATGATGTTATTGAGCAATATCAAAACACCCCACACTTAAACCTTGCTTGTCCTCAAGCAATTCTTTCTTTACAAAGTAGAACAATATCAAACATAATCACACAATATAGATTACAAATATTACATGAATCACTCGAAGCACACGAAACACACACGTTGATATGAAACACAACTCACGCTATATACACAATGGAAACACACACACACATTTTTGGGAGATTAGAGCCAAGTATCCAAAAAATTTGACCCTAGGGAAATCAGGATCTTATGAAAACGTTTTATGGTTTTGAAAATATCATGCTAGTTTTTAATACTATGCACGTTTTCCAATTTTGATCGGATTTTCTGAATTTTTAAAAATGAGTGCGGGTTTCCCGCTATTGGTCAAGCCAATCCCTCCCACGGTACCTAACATTACGAGATGTCGGTAGAAAATAATGTGCTTTAGGAGGATACACATTACGTCCGGACATCATTGACAATTATGAGGTAATCATCTAATCCGTTAAATCAATCATGAAGATTGAGGTTTATCAGTCTTAAAAGCTGATATTTTACCTTTCTGGAGGTTATCCTTCCGGGAATCTGATAAATCACTAACATTTTGTGTATACATGGTGCCCCCCCGTTTTACTAGTTAATCTCCCTCATTGAGATAAACTTTGACTACCAGTTTCCCTGTTTGACGTTGAGGCCTGGTAGATTTCCAGTCGATGTCAGTAATGACTTTTCAAGAGTTTTTGTCACCCTACAACTGGTCTGGACTACATCTTCTGAATTGAATCAGTAAGTGTGTCATTCGGAAGACTTTACTTCCTTGAGGATGGAAAAGATACATCCTATTGGTCATATCAAGTGGTCGGACGCAACATTGTCCTTGTTAGGAGAAACAATGAGGACCGTCCTTAGGGTTTTTCGATCTGGCGCGAGATCTGGTTTCCGACCACGCTATACAATCACCGCTCTCTCACGGTTTACACTCGTTTTGGTACAAGTGACCTACAAGTTAGCTTACTAAACTAGTAGGATTTTCATTCAAATAATTGAATGATAGTGCAACTTCAAAGACTATTAATAATTTAAAATGTAAACCAACATTTATTTTCTAGATTTTAAGATCATAATGCGTATAACATGGTTTTTGGACTTTTAATCGTTTTTTTTTACTTGAAAATTTTAAAATTTTTATAATAAACGCCTTAATTTTAGTGAAACGAGTTCCCGATAAATTTCTATTCCCCACCCCACACTTGAGATCATGCAAGGCCCTCATTGCATGAAATCAGAAAAAGGATTAAATTTAGAGGGTAAAGCGATAGGGTGATTGTAGAAATTTTCAATTTTTAACCTGCAAATCGTGGAACATGTAGACGGATGCCGCTGAACTTACTGCCTGCATAAGAGCATCGTCCATTCCGCGATTATCATCATACACACATCATAATATCAAATGTCGCTGAACTTAATGCCAGTCTTTGAAGTACAATCACGCTGCACAAATTAACAAACCACACAATTTATAATAAAAAGAACGGTGTTTTTACAACCACAACCGTTCATAAATCCACACAATTAGCCAGTTATTACAAACCAAATATTGTCTAAAATCACACCACACAAATTAAATTGTCTCAAAACAAAGTACAAAATGATCAAAGGCACGCAGGCCTAGTTATCAAACGGCCAAAAATAATTACCCGAACCATCTCTGTACGGGCGTCCCTGTGGATATTCCTGCTCAAATCTATTCCGAGCATCCTGCAACGCAGCGGTATTATCATAAATCGGGTGAGGTGGAGGTGGGTTTTGAGGATCCGTGTAATATTGGGGTGTCAGACGTGTCGTCCCATAGTACTGCTCGGGGTTGGAATAAAACAACTCTGAGTTATGGTTATTCCAATCAATACCATAACTCATCCATCCCTGATCGTGCACTTGAGCAATCTGTCGTTGCTCCATTCGCTGCTGACTATCCCACATTCGATCGTTGTGTGTCCTTTGCTCGTTCGAGCTCAACCTCATGTTATTAACACTACCAACCAAACTGTCCCAACTTGATTGGGACGGATGCCACGGAACCTGATCACCAACGTTAGTCTGTGCCTCCATTTCCGCCTCTTCTTCCTGCTTCTGTTCTTGCTGCACGCCACTGCCACTTGCGCCACCTGTGCCACCTGCCTCAAAAGGTACCAAATGCCCATTTCTATCTTTCATAAGAATTTCAGCATTAATATAAGAAACCTTTTTTAATGGTTTCATGACGTTCGTACACTCCTGTAATCTGCTAAAATCTATGTTAAAATGTCGAGCAAGTCGGGTGATTTAGTGGCCTCCCAGAAGTGGCTTCTGTTGCCGTGTCTCGGTAGCAATGGCCAGGAAATAATTACCGATCAACCCAGGAATGTCGGTATAGCAACCCCGCTTTATTTGGTCCATAATCCATAAATCCAACGTTTTCACTTTCTCGTGACCCTCAACCCTCGCATTAAAAGTGCATGCGATAAGTCTATGAAGCAGTTTATCATCCCGGGCTACGATTTCGTTGTACCTGTGCCTGCTTGATCTAAACTGTGCAGCCGCATTCGGCCTACAAATCCTTCGCCAATAAGAAACATCACTAAATTCATGCCGGCCAACATAATCGGAGGCCCGCAAGTATTCACCTAACTGGGTATCAGTGAGTTCCTCAAAAATACCCAAAACTCGGCATAGCTCAAAACTACTTATACCCCTGTACTCACCCCCTAAACAAAATCGAAGAAAGTCATTTGACAAATAATCGCTGACATTGTTAAATCGCATAGTTGAGTAGAATTCTTTAAGCAGCACCGGTTAAATTGGTTCGTTGATGCTGAAAACTTGCTCCCAAGCGTGGGTGACTACTCTACCGTAGGGGATGGTGAGTAAGTTAGAAACATGGCGGCGCATACCCGCCTCTTCCAATGGGCCCCAGATAAAATACCAAGTGGCATTAATAGGCCTACGGTTTATCGTCTCAAATGTTTCTGCGTAGTCTTCGTCGTTTTGAACCTGTGTCAACCAAACTCGAGGATCATTTCGATCCTCCTCTTCTTCTTCTCCTGACGATGATGATGAATGATGTTGCTGTTGTGGTGGTTGTCGTGGTGGAGCCAAACCTGCTGTCCTTCCTATCTTTGCCGGTCCTCCTCGGCTTGATTGTCCCTGCAAATCATTAACACCAGACCAAAAGAACATAGAAACCGTTGTGTTAATGTTAGCTAAAACGTAACCGAGTAGCAAGAGAACTTAATCATTCCATTTCAAGTTCATAAGTATTATGACTCATTTAAGCAAAAGCGTATGTTCACAATTTTAAACCAAAGTCAACTATAGTCAACATAAACCCGTTAATAACTTTTCAAGAATGAAAATCACAACTTCACAATGTAGCATCAACTTATGACTCAAGGATTCAAGCATGTTGTGTTATAGGTCATAACATTTAAATTTGCATTCTAATGATATTCATTACAAATCATAACACATTTTTCGCAATTTTAGTTCAAATGACCTATTATAACATCATACATTATGGCATTCCATTCCATCAATTTACTTCAACAGGCCCATACAAATGAAAATCAAGCATACATACTTCATAAGTTCATTACAATTCAACAATATGCTAAAAAATTCAAGAACATTCAAAAATGACCCGGCCAATTTGACATCAATATCACCAACACAATTAAATACTTCACAAGATTCAATAACATCATACACAAACTCAACATCATGAACTAATCACCCTAAATTCGGATTCAAATTCCATAAACCCTAAAATCATGAACAAACCCTTAAAAGCATGTAATCTTTGCAAAATAAACACATTATGAGCAATTAAACTACTAAGGCATGTTAATCTTAACAATAATCATGCAAATCAAACACCCCACACTTATCCTTCACCAATTTATAGATATAAACATACAATTCAAGTAATTGATAAAGAAAAGTGTAAAAATGGAGTATCCATACCCTAGAAAACATGATTTGAAGTTTGGATTTGAAGAAGAAAACGCGAAATTGAAGTAGAAATTAGGGTTTTTGGAGAGTGTTTCGTGTTTGGCAGAGAGAAATGGATAAAAATGTGTTTTTGTGGTTAAGAAATGGGTTGGATAGGCATTTAAAACGTATTTTTTTCTGAGTCAGTCACGCTAGACGGCGTCCAGAAAGGAGGACGGCGTCCAGGGTTTCATTCTGGGATGGCGTCTAGCAAAAGAGGACGGCGTCCAGGTCTTCATATTGGGACGGCGTCCTGTTTAAGAGGACGGCATCCAGGTCTTCATATTGGGACGGCGTCCAGGAAAATGGGACAGCGTCCCATTGCACTAAAACTCACTGACCTGTTTTTCTGAGTCGCGCGTGTTTAAAGGCCAAACGTAAATCATTTTGTACCAAACTAAAATTTATCGTGCACACATTTCAAACCTATTTACAATTTTGAACCATTTTTTAATGAGTCGTTCACCAAACTCGTCCCCATTTTAATTTATGCTTTGTTGTTGAAGTTGAGGCTAACTTCATCCTCAATTTCTAGGGGACCATCAACATAGTGTTTGACCCGGTGGCCATTCACTTTAAAAGTATCACCCTTCCAGTTCACCATTTCAATTGTACCATAAGGGTACACCTTTCTGACCACAAATGGTCCCGTCCATCGGGACTTAAGCTTTCTTGGTGATAACTTGAAACGGGAATTGTAAACAAGGACACGATCTCCTTCCATGAATTCTTTTGGATGTTTCAATCTTTTGTCGTGCCATTGTTTGGTTTTTTCTTTGTAAATTAGAGAGTTGTCATAGGCTTCGAGCCTCAACTCGTCTAATTCATTTAGTTGGGTCAAATGTAACCGACCCGCTTCTTGGCAATCCAAATTGCATGCCCTTAGCGCCCAATGCGCTTTGTGTTCGATCTCCAACGGGAGATGGCATGCTTTTCCGTATACCATACGGAAAGGAGTTGTTCCAATTGGTGTTTTGTAGGCCGTGCGAAAGGCCCACAATGCATCGTTTAACTTGATTGACCACTCTTTTGGATTTGCACCAATGGTCTTTTCAAGTATGCGTTTTAATGACCGGTTGGTGTTTTCTACTTGCCCACTTGTCTGGGGATGATAGGATGTTGAAATTTTATGGATTACTCCATATCTCTTCAACACCTTTTCCAATTGCTTATTGCAAAAGTGGGTGCCCCGGTCACTTATAAGAGCTTTTGGCGTGCCAAACCTAGAGAAAAGTTCCATCAAAAAGTTTACCACAACTCGGCCATCATTTGTTGGTAGAGGTTTTGCCTCCGCCCATTTGGAAACATAATCTATGGCAACAAGTATGTATAGGTAAGAATGAGATTTTGGAAAGGGCCCCATAAAGTCAATTCCCCAAACATCGAACACCTCGCATACTTGGATGCTTTGTTGAGGCATTTCATCCCGTTTAGTGATTTGACCGGCCCGTTGGCACACGTCACAAGCCTTACAAACAGTGTAGGCATCTTTGAATATTGTAGGCCAATAGAAACCGGCCTCGTAAACTTTCCTCCCCGTGATTTGGGGACCAAAGTGCCCAAGGTGACAGTCAAGCAGAATTTCGGTGCATTCTTTCCCCGAAACACACCGACGAATAATTCCATCCGCACAACGCCTAAATAGATAAGGGTCTTCCCAAAAATAGTATTTTAGGTCACTAAAGAATTTCTTTCTTTTCTGATGTGACCAACCGGTTTCTAGGAATCCACCCGCAAGATAGTTGGCTATGTCTACAAACCATGGATCATCAATTTTCTCAATCTTCATGAGATTTTCGTCTGGAAAGTTATCTTGGATAACAGTCTCATGGAGAACCCCAAGATTCGGGTTCTCAAGTCGAGAAAGGTGATCGGCAGCTAGGTTTTCGGCCCCCTTTTTGTCTTTAATATCGATGTCGAATTCTTGCAAAAGCAAGACCCAACGTATTAACCGGGGTTTAGTATCTTGCTTAGCAAGCAAGTACTTCAATTCCGAGTGGTCTGTATAGACAACCGTCTTTGCTAGTACCAAATAGGATCGGAATTTATCAAACGAAAAGACGATTGCCAGGAGTTCCTTCTCGGTGGTAGTGTAATTAAGTTGGGCTCCTTGCAATGTCTTGCTAGCATAATAAATGGGCTTGAAATGTTTTTCAATTCTTTGCCCCAAGACGGCACCAATAGCAAAGTCACTAGCATCACACATAAGTTCGAATGGTATTGACCAATTCGGTGATATGAGAATGGGTGATTGTGTGAGCTTTGCTTTAAGTAGGTTAAAGGCGGTAAGACACTCGTCCGTAAAGACAAATGGAGCGTCTTTCTCAAGAAGTTTGTTCATGGGGGTTGCAATTTTGGAAAAATCTTTAATGAACCGCCGGTAAAAACCGGCGTGCCCCAGAAAACTTCTTACGCCTTTTACATTTGACGGTGGTGGTAATTTGGCTATGACTTCCACTTTAGCTCTATCCACCTCCAGACCTACACAAGAAATTTTATGACCCAATACAATGTCCTCTTTTACCATAAAATGGCATTTTTCCCAGTTTAGCACAAGATTTGATTCTTCACACCTAATCAACATACGCTCAAGATTATGAAGACATGAGTCAAAAGAATCACCGAAGACTGAAAAGTCATCCATGAATACTTCCATAAAGTCTTCAATCATATCATGAAAAATAGCTACCATACACCTTTGAAAGGTAGCAGGAGCATTGCATAAGCCAAAGGGCATACGTCGATAGGAGAAAGTACCATAAGGGCATTTAAAGGTCGTTTTCTCTTGGTCCTCTGGTGGTATAGGGATTTGGAAATATCCCGAGAAACCATCAAGAAAACAATAAAAGTTCTTTCCTGCCAAGCTTTCCAACATTTGATCAATGTAAGGAAGAGGAAAATGGTCTTTTCGGGTAGCATCATTTAATTTTCTGTAATCAATACATACCCTCCAACCCGTGATAGTCCTGGTAGAAATTAATTGGTCGTCTTCATTTGTGACAACGGTCATGCCACCCTTTTTGGGCACGCATTAGACCGGACTCACCCAAGGGCTATCCGAAATTGGATAAATGAGACCTGCATCCAGGAGTTTGACAATCTCCTTTTTAACAACTTCTTGCATATTAGGGTTGAGTCGCCTTTGTCTTTGTACACATGGCTTATAGTTATCTTCCATTAATATCTTATGCATACAATAAGAGGGACTTATACCCTTGATGTCATGAATTTTCCATGCTAGATGTAACACCCCAGCTTAACATGACCACAATATTGTCCGCTTTGCCCGCAGGCGCACGGCTTTTTCTTGGCGACCACACACGAGAAGCACTTTCCCAGGAGGTCACCCATCCTGGTAGTGCTCTCGCCCGAGCACGCTTAACCACAACGTACTCGCACTTCTACTCAGCCTGTGATCCCAAAACGCGTTGTGTCATTTAAGCGTGAGTATTACCTTATAATCCCATGATCACTCATGTTCGTGGGCGATGTGGGATTTGCCTAGGGTGTTACATTCACCCCCCCTCAGGGACTCATCGTCCTCGATGAGGTTTGCCCCACCACCCCCAACGGCACATGAGTGGCTCTGATACCATTCTGTAACACCCCAGCTTAACATGACCACAATATTGTCCGCTTTGCCCGCAGGCGCACGGCTTTTTCTTGGCGACCACACACGAGAAGCACTTTCCCAGGAGGTCACCCATCCTGGTAGTGCTCTCGCCCGAGCACGCTTAACCACAACGTACTCGCACTTCTACTCAGCCTGTGATCCCAAAACGCGTTGTGTCATTTAAGCGTGAGTATTACCTTATAATCCCATGATCACTCATGTTCGTGGGCGATGTGGGATTTGCCTAGGGTGTTACACTAGAGCCGTTTTATGGGCTTTTAACATGGAAACAAGTTTAGACTTCTCACTTACAGAGAGTTCGGATGAAATGATAACCGGGAGAGTAGAACCTTCATATTCCAAGTGTTTTAGAAGTGGCTTGAGTTCTAAAACGGGAGGTTCTTCAATCGCTGTTTTACATCGGTACTCATTTCCTAAATCCAACTTTCTGTATTCTTCATCATTTGGCTCATAACCGTTAGCCATCAAGGTGGTCAACATCTCCACTTCTTCCAACATATTCTCTTCATCACCTTCCGCAAAAATGCATTCTCCCGCACCTTGCAATTTTGGAAATTCCTGCAACAACTCCGAATATGTGTCTATGGTTTGCACATAATAACATTGATCATCAGTAGACTCGGGGTATTGTAGGGCATGGTCAACGGAAAAGGTAACCTTCATATCCTTAATACTAAGGGTCAATTTCTGCCCATGAACATCTATCATAGCTGTAGCGGTATTGAGGAAAGGTCGACCTAATATAAGAGGCACACGTGTGTCCTCCTCCATGTCCAAAATTACAAAGTCAGCCGGAAATACTAGGGTACCTACTTTTACCAACATATTCTCTAAAATTCCACGAGGGAATTTAACAGAGCGGTCCGCTAGTTGAATTGCCATTCGGGTTGGTTTTAGTACCCCGGGGTTTAGCTTAACATATAATGAATAAGGCATTAAATTTATGCTAGCCCCTAAATCCGCTAATGCTTTAATGCATTCCAAATCTCCCAGGAGACATGGTATGGTAAAACTTCTAGGATCTGCTAATTTCTTTGGTATTTTGTTCATCAAAATTGCTGAACAATTAGCATTCATGGTGACGGATGAAAGTTCCTCCATTTTCTTCCGATTAGTAAGTAAGTCTTTTAAGAACTTAGCATACTTGGGCATACCTGAGATTACATCAATGAAAGGCATATTTATGTTAATTTGTTTAAACATATCTAGGAATTTTGACCTTTCGGCCTCTAGCCTTTCTTGTTGTTGTTTTCTTGGGTATGGGAGCGGTGGTTGATATGGTTTCACTACGGGTTTTTCCCGTTCTTCCTTTTCAACCACTTTTTCCGGCTCCTTAACCGGTTCATCATTTCGGTTCAACGGAACACTAAAATTAGAATTTTTGGGCATTTTTGGAGCATCGTATGCTAAACCACTCCGTGTGGTGATAACATTGGCGTGCTCATTTCGAGGGTTCTTATTTGTATCGCCCGGTAAACTACCTGGTTTTCTCTCACTAAGAAAATTAGCTAAACCACTCATTTGTTTCTCCAAATTCTGAATTGAGGCTTGTTGATTTCGAAACTGTTGTTCGTTTTTCTCGTTGGTTTGGTTTATATTTGTGACAAGTTGAGTTTGTGATGAAATCAACTTTTCCAACATACTCTCCAAATTTGATTTTTTTTCTTCCTGTTGGGGTTTTTGATAAAAACCCGGAGTTTGTTGTTGGAACCCACTACTTGACCCTTGTTGGTAATTGGAATTTTGACCTTGAGGGTTGTAGGGGTTGTTAAAGTTCCGGTTAAATTGGGCTCTTCCTTGAAATTGATTGTTATTTCTTTGGCTTACGAAAGCCACTTCTTCTTTTTGAGCCATTGTTAAACCGGCATCACAATCTTTTCCTAAATGAAGACCACCACAGTATTCACAACCTACTTTCATACTATGAATTTCCTTGGTGATTTTATCCATGGTTCGAGCAACACCGTCTATTTTAACACTTAGGGAACTAAGGTCATCATAGGCGCCGGCGCTTTGGACTTGAGCATTACGAGTAATTGGGCATTCTTGATGCCACTCATGAGAATAATCGGCTAGCTTCTCGATTATTTCATAAGCCTCTTGCTCGGTTTTGTCCATAAGAGAACCACCGACCGCTTGGTCAATTGAAATTCGGGTTACTACGTCACAACCTTTGTAAAAGATTTGGACCTTTTGAAAGGTATCCAAACCATGGTTTGGACAACCTCTTAGCATTTTGAAAAATCGATTCCATGCTTCGTACAGGGTTTCCATCGGCTTTTGACAGAATTGGGTAATTTCGTGTTGGAGTCTCGCGGACTTGGATGCTGGAAAATATTTCTTAAGAAATTTTTCCAACATACCATCCCACGTTTCTATCGTAGCCTCGGCCAATGAATCTAACCAACTTCGTGCTTCCCCTTGGAGTGTCCAAGGGAAAAGTCTTAATAATATGGCCTGGTCAGTTTCTGGTTTAAGTTTAAAAAGAAGACATATCTCTTGAAAGAGACGAATATGTTCGTTTGCATCTTCATTCGGATCACCACCAAATTGACACCTGTTATTAATCATTTGAAGAATAGGTCCTTTTATTTCAAAAGTTACCTCACCAGTAGGTGGAGTAATAGCACTACCTTGTCCGGTCCGGGTTGCTTTCATCTTTGCTGGGATTTATTGTCATGGTACCAACGGTCTTTCTCCTTCCATTTCAAAATTTGAGGGTTGAACGGGTTTACCAAAGTCTGAATATCGAGGCTTGGTCGTACTTGATTCTGAATCAAAGGTTTCTTGCTTTGATGAAGATTCAAAAATTTCAAGTACTTCTTTTGGAATTCTACCAAGCTTTCTATCAGGTTCTGTAAGTGGTGTAAGCAATGGAGATTCTGAACTTCGGGTATGTGGCATATGCGACCTATAAACTGTCAATCACACAACTAACAAAAATTATTAAACATACCGATTCTATAAGTTCAAAAATCAAAGACTATTAAAAATTTAAAATAATTAAGAAACTACTTAATCACAAATCAGTTAATAATTCTATTTTGACACAAAACTGTCCCCGGCAGCGGCGCCAAAAACTTGATGTGCGAAAAGTGGTATATGAATTGTTGTATGGAAAATAATATGGAAAAATACCGATTAAAGATTTCTACACACTAACGGGCAGTGTACCCGATCGTGTAGTAGTATAGTAACTGGTTTAGTTTCGTGTATCGTTCCAAGGACAGTTGTATTAGCCAAACTAGAATTAGAAACTATATTATGATTAACTAAGTAAATGAAACTTAAAGGTACAAGTTTTATGTTTTGGTGGCCATTTAACGATTTAGCCAAATCAGAGAAGGTTAAATGTAAAAACAATATTTTTGGTCTTTTAAATTTATAAGATGAAAATAAATGCAAAGAAAGCAAGTAAGATAGTTTTGATTTAAATCAAAGAGATGAAATGTTCATCTAGATATTTTACCCTCGGTATTGGATGTAAGTTTTGATATTAAGGCCTGATTGAATAATTATGTGTGTAAGTTATCTAATAGGTTCACTAAGAGTTCTCTTGAATAAACACGCAAACACAATCACAAGATCAAGGGTTCCCTTTTCACTATGGTTCTTGTATTTGTAATCAAATAACTATTAAAAGCATGCTAATCACCTAAATCGACCCGCCAAGAGTTCTCTTTAGCGAGTACTCAAACTAGAATTACTAAGTGAGGGTTCCCTATTACTTAGACCTTTTCGTTTGTGACTAGTTGATTAGCTAGATCAAAGACTTGAATAACAATTGTCTTTGCGTTCGCTCTACACAATTCATTCCTATTTTGTTTAACCATTTTAATCTAGTTTACCTCCCTTGGTCCGGTTTAGTAAACAATCAATCTAAGACAAGTTGATTGTAAATCAATATGATACATCAACAAGAGTTCTCTTTATCAACAACATATCAATTAACTAGATACAAATGATTTTAACAGCAATAAGCATGGTTCTTTAATTCAAGCTTTAATCTATCACACATAATACATTCAATCAATAAGATTACATCCAATACCTTGGTTATTAATCTAGACAAACATTATAGAAACTAGCCAACAATCATGGTAACAGAAAACATAACAATCAGATTAACAACTGAAATCATTGTTTTAGAACAAGGAATAACCTACAAGAACAAGGAGTTCTTGGATGATGAAGGTTTTGATCTTTGATGTCTTGATGTTGAGCCTCTTCCAAGAGCTTGGAGTTCTCCAATTTTGCTCCTAAAAATTGTCTCTGTACTCTCTGGTTCATAAGTTATGAAACAGTCCCTCAAAACAGTAGTTTTAAAGTGGAGAAAGTAGGTAAAAAGCACAAAAGTCGGCTGAAACCTACTACGGGACGGCGTCCAAAAAGGCTGGACGGCGTCCCGTCCTTAAGAGCTAGACGGCGTCCTATAAATCCAGGACGGAGTCCTGTTTCAAGAGGCTGGACGGCGTCCTATAACCCAGGACGGCGTCCAGATACACTGAAATCCACTGTTTCGCTTTCTTTTCAATCCTCTTTTATTTGGACGAAGCCTAACACCTTGGAAGCTTTGTTTTACCATTTTAGAGCACTAAATAGACCTTAAGTCGTATCGGGATCAACCAATGTCATAAATCATCAAAACTCTTTGTAAATCACTCTTCCGATACAAATTTGTGCATCTTGGATTATCACTTGTAGAAACGCCTTCATTATCCTCGATTCTAGAGCATTTTACACGATATTGCGATAGATATATATGATGTTATTGAGCAATATCAATGCACCTACAAAGAATTCACTGCCCGCAAACCTTTGGAATTTGATGGAACCGAAGGACCGATCGGATTGAAACGGTGGACCGAGAAGGTCGAATCGGTGTTTGCCATAAGTAAGTGTACTGAAGAGGACAAAGTGAAGTACGCTACGCATACCTTCACAGGTTCTGCGTTAACATGGTGGAATACCTATCTAGAGGAAGTGGGACAAGATGATGCTTACGCACTACCGTGGTCAGCATTCAAGCACTTGATGAACGAGAAGTACCGTCCCATAACCGAGGTCAATAAGCTCAAGACAGAACTTAGAGGGTTACGAACCCAAGGATTTGATATTACCACGTACGAAAGACGATTCACAGAATTGTGCCTATTGTGTCCGGGAGCGTTCGAAGATGAGGAAGAGAAGATCGACGCGTTTGTGATTGGATTACCGGAAAGAATCCAAGAAGATATAATTTCACACGAGCCCGCCTCCATACAACAGGCATGTAGAATGGCTCACAAACTAGTGAACCAGATTGAGGAAAGAATTAAAGAACAGACAGCTGAAAAGGCCAATGTGAAGCAAGTCAAAAGAAAGTGGGAGGAAAACGGTGATAAGAATCACCAATACAACAACAACAGCAATTACAATAATAATCGCAACAATTATCCCAACAATCGAAACATCAATCGCAACTACAACAAACGGTCCAACAACAACAACAACAACAACAACAACAACAACAACAACAATAACAACAACAACAACAGCAGCAACTACAACAATCATCCCAACAATAATAACAACTGCAACAACAACAACAACAATCAGAAGCAGCTATGCCAAAGGTGTGAAAAGTATCACTCGGGGTTCTGCACCAAATTTTGCAACAAGTGTAAAAGAAATGGTCATAGCGCGGCGAAGTGTGAGGTCTACGGACCAGGGGTTAACAGAACGAAAGGAACAAATGGTGTCGGAACGAGTAATGGCGGAGCAAGTAGTGTCGGAACAAGTTATGCCAATGTAGTTTGTTATAAATGTGGAAAACCGGGCCACATTATTAGAAATTTCCCGAACCAGGAGAACACGAATGGACAAGGCCGCGGAAGAGTTTTCAATATTAATGCGGCAGAGGCACAGCAAGACCCGGAGCTTGTTACGGGTACGTTTCTTATTGACAATAAATCTGCTTACGTTTTATTTGATTCGGGTGCGGATAGAAGCTATATGAGTAGAGATTTTTGTGCTAAATTAAGTTGTCCATTGACGCCGTTGGATAGTAAATTTTTACTCGAATTAGAAAACGGTAAATTAATTTCAGCAGATAATATATGCCGGAATCTAGAAATTAAACTGGGTAGCGAAATATTTAAGATTGATTTGATACCAGTAGAGTTAGGGAGTTTTGATGTAATAGTTGGCATGGACTGGCTGAAGAAGGTGAAAGCAGAGATCGTATGTTATAAAAATGCAATTCGCATTGTACAAGAAGAAGGAGAACCCTTAATGGTGTACGGAGAAAAGGGCAACATGAAGCTACATCTTATTAGTAATTTGAAGGCACAAAAACTAATAAGAAAAGGTTGCTATGCTGTTCTAGCACACGTCGAGAAAGTACAAACTGAAGAAAAGAGCATCAATGATGTTCCCGTCGCAAAAGAATTTCCCGATGTATTTCCGAAAGAATGACCGGGATTACCTCCACATCGATCTGTTGAATTTCAAATAGATCTTGTACCCGGAGCTGCACCAATAGCTCGTGCTCCTTATAGACTCACACCCAGCGAGATGAAAGAACTGCAAAGCCAACTGCAAGAACTATTAGAACGTGGTTTCATTCGACCAAGCACATCACCATGGGGAGCTCCTGTTCTGTTTGTCAAAAAGAAGGATGGTACATTTAGGTTGTGTATTGACTACAGAGAGTTGAACAAACTTACCATCAAAAACTGTTATCCACTGCCGAGAATTGATGACTTATTTGATCAACTACAATGCTCGTCGGTTTATTCGAAGATCGATTTACATTCTGGATATCATCAAATGCGAGTAAAGGAGGATGATATTCCAAAAACTGCTTTTAGGACGCGTTATGGTCATTACGAGTTTATGGTTAAGCCGTTTGGATTGACTAACGCACCAGCTGTGTTCATGGACCTTATGAACTGAGTGTGTGGGCCATATCTTGACAAGTTTGTCATTGTTTTCATCGATGACATACTTATTTACTCAAAGAATGATCAAGAGCACGAAGAACATTTGAGAAAAGTGCTAGAAGTATTGAGGAAAGAAAAACTGTACGCTAAGTTTTCAAAGTGTGCATTTTGGTTGGAAGAAGTTCAATTCCTCGGTCACATAGTGAACAAAGAAGTTATCCAGGTGGACCCGGCAAAGATCGAAACCGTTGAAAAGTAGGAAACCCCAAAAACTCCAAAGCATATACGTCAATTTTTAGGATTGGCTGGTTACTACAGAAGATTCATCCAAGATTTCTCCAAAATAGCAAAACCCTTGACTGCATTAATGCATAAAGGGAAGAAATTTGAATGGAAGGATGAACAAGAGAAGGCGTTTCAATTATTGAAGAAAAAGCTAACTACGGCACCTATATTGTCATTGCCTGAAGGGAATGATGATTTTGTGATTTATTGTGACGCATCAAAGCAAGGTCTCGGTTGTGTATTAATGCAACGGACGAAGGTGATTGCTTATGCGTCTAGACAATTGAAGATTCACGAGCAAAATTATACGACGCATGATTTGGAATTAGGCACGGTTGTTTTTGCATTAAAGACTTGGAGGCACTACTTATATGGGGTCAAAAGTATTATATATACCGACCACAAAAGTCTTCAACACATATTTAATCAGAAACAACTGAATATGAGGCAGCGTAGGTGGATTGAATTGTTGAATGATTACGACTTTGAGATTCGTTACCACCCAGGGAAGGCAAATGTGGTAGCCGACGCCTTGAGCAGAAAGGACAGAGAACCCATTCGAGTAAAATCTATGAATATAATGATTCACACTAACCTTACTACTCAAATAAAGGAGGCGCAACAAGGAGTTTTAAAAGAGGGAAATTTAAAGGATGAAATACCCAAAGGATCGGAGAAGCATCTTAATATTCGGGAAGACAGAACCCGGTATAGGGCTGAAAGAATTTGGGTACCAAAATTTGGAGATATGAGAGAAATGGTACTTAGAGAAGCTTATAAAACCAGATACTCAATATATCCTAGAACGGGGAAGATGTACAAGGATCTTAAGAAACATTTTTGGTGGCCAGGTATGAAAGCCGATATTGCTAAATATGTAGGAGAATGTTTGACGTGTTCTAAGGTCAAAGCTGAACATCAGAAACCATCAGGTCTACTACAACAACCCGAAATCCCGGAATAGAAATGGGAAAACATTACCATGGATTTCATTACTAAATTGCCAAGGACTGCAAGTGGTTATGATACTATTTGGGTAATAGTTGATCGTCTCACCAAGTCAGCACACTTCCTGCCAATAAGAAAAGATGACAAGATGGAGAAGTTAGCACGACTGTATTTGAAGGAAGTCGTCTCCAGACATGGAATACCAATCTCTATTATCTCTGATAGGGATGGCAGATTTATTTCAAGATTCTGGCAGACATTACAGCAAGCATTGGGAACTCGTCTAGACATGAGTACTGCCTATCATCCACAAACTGATGGGCAGAGCGAAAGGACGATACAAACGCTTGAAGACATGCTACGAGCTTGTGTTATTGATTTCGGAAACAGTTGGGATCGACATCTACCGTTAGTAGAATTTTCCTACAACAACAGCTACCATTCAAGCATTGAGATGGCGCCATTTGAGCACTTTATGGTAGAAAGTGCAGGTCTCCAATTTGTTGGAGTGAAGTGGGGGATAGACAGATTACGGGTCCGGAGATAATACAAGAAACTACCGAGAAAATCATCCAAATTCAACAAAGATTGAAAACCGCCCAGAGTCGACAAAAGAGCTAGGCGGACAGTAAAAGAAAAGATATAGAGTTTGAAATTGGAGAAATGGTCATGCTTAAGGTTTCACCTTGGAAAGGCGTTGTTCGATTTGGTAAACGGGGGAAACTAAATCCAAGGTACATTAGACCATTCAAGATTATAGATCGTGTCGGACCAGTAGCTTACCAACTGGAGCTACCTCAACAACTCGCGGCTGTACATAACACTTTCCACGTCTCAAATTTGAAGAAATGTTTTGCTAAAGAAGATCTCACTATTCCGTTGGATGAAATCCAAATCAATGAAAAACTTCAATTCATTGAAGAACCCGTCGAAATAATGGATCGTGAGGTTAAGAGACTTAAACAAAACAAGATACCGATTGTTAAGGTTCGATGGAATGCTCGTAGAGGACCCGAGTTCACCTGGGAGCTTGAAGATCAGATGAAGAAGAAATACCCGCATTTATTTCCAGAAGATACGTCAACACCTCCAACTGCTTAAAATTTCGGGACAAAATTTATTTAACGGATAGGTACTGTAGTGACCCAAACTTTTCCATGTTTATATATATATATATATATATATATATATATATATATATATATATATATATATATATATATATATATATATTAAGTGAAATTGTTATTTACATGATTAAGTGTTTCCAACATGTTAAGCAATCAAACTTGTTAAGACTTGATTAATTGAAATAGGTTTCATATAGACAATTGACCACCCAAGTTGACCGGTGATTCACGAACATTAAAACTTGTATAAACTATACGATGACATATATATGGTTATATATATAGTTAACATGATTTTATTATAAGTATGTATCTCATTAGGTATTTTAACAATGAGTTATATACATAAAAATGAGACTATTAATTTAAGAACTCGAAAACGATATATATAACGATTATCGTTATAACAACGTCTTACTAGGTACATATGAATCATATTAAGATATTGATACACTTGGTTAATTATGTTAAATGATAAGTAAATATATTATTAAGTGTATTAACAATGAAATACATATGTAAAAATAAGACTACTAACTTAATGATTTTGAAACGAGACATATATGTAACGATTATCGTTGTAACGACATTTAACTGTATATATATCATACTAAGATATATTATATATAATAATATCATGATAATATAACAATTTAACATCTCATTTGTTATAATAAACAATGGGTTAACAACATTCAACAAGATAGTTAACCTAAAGGTTTCAAAACAACATTTACATGTAACGACTAACGATGACTTAACGACTCAGTTAAAATGTATATACATGTAGTGTTTTAATATGTATTCATACACTTTTGAAAGACTTCAAGACACTTATCAAAATACTTCTACTTAACAAAAATGCTTACAATTACATCCTCGTTCAGTTTCATCAACAATTCTACTCGTATGCACCCGTATTCGTACTCGTACAATACACAGCTTTTAGATGTATGTACTATTGGTATATACACTCTAATGATCAGCTCTTAGCAGCTCATGTGAGTCACCTAACACATGTGGGAACTATCATTTGGCAACTAGCATGAAATATCTCATAAAATTACAAAAATATGAGTAATCATTCATGACTTATTTACATGAAAACAAAATTACATATCCTTTATATCTAATCCATACACCAACGACCAAAAACACCTACAAACACTTTCATTCTTCAATTTTCTTCATCTAATTGATCTCTCTCAAGTTCTATCTTCAAGTTCTAAGTGTTCTTCATAAATTCCAAAAGTTCTAGTTTCATAAAATCAAGAATACTTCCAAGATTGCAAGTTTACTTCCAAGTTTTCTAAATCCATTCTAAGTAATCATCCAAGATCAAGAAACCTTTATTACTTACATTAGGTTATCTTTCTAATACAAGGTAATAATCATATTCAAACTTTAATTCAATTTCTATAACTATAACAATCTTATTTCGAGTGGAAATCTTACTTGAAATTGTTTTCGTGTCATGATTCTGCTTCAAGAACTTTCAAGCCATCCAAGGATCCTTTGAAGCTAGATCTATTTTTCTCATTTCCAGTAGGTTTATCCAAGGAACTTGAGGTAGTAATGATGTTCATAACATCATTCGATTCATACATATAAAGCTATCTTATTCGAAGGTTTAAACTTGTAATCACTAGAACATAGTTTAGTTAATTCTAAACTTGTTCGCAAATAAAAGTTAATCCTTCTAACTTGACTTTTAAAATCAAATAAACACATGTTCTATATCTATATGATATGCTAACTTAATGATTTAAAACCTGGAAACACGAAAAACACCGTAAAACCGGATTTACGCCGTCGTAGTAACACCGCGGGCTGTTTTGGGTTAGTTAATTAAAAACTATGATAAACTTTGATTTAAAATTTGTTATTCTGGGAAAATGATTTTTATTATGAACATGAAACTATATCCAAAAATTATGGTTAAACTCAAAGTGGAAGTATGTTTTCTAAAATGGTCATCTAGACGTCGTTCTTTCGACTGAAATGACTACCTTTACAAAAACGACTTGTAACTTATTTTTCTGACTATAAACCTATACTTTTTCTATTTAGATTCATAAAATAGAGTTCAATATGAAACCATAGCAATTTGATTCACTCAAAATGGATTTAAAATGAAGAAGTTATGGGTAAAACAAGATTGGATAATTTTTCTCATTTTAGCTACGTGAAAATTGGTAACAAATCTATTCCAACCATAACCTAATCAACTTATATTGTATATTATGTAATCTTGAGATACCATAGACACGTATACAATGTTTCGACCTATCATGTCGACCCATCTATATATATATTGCGGAACAACCATAGACACTCTATATGTGAATGTTGGAGTTAGCTATACAGGGTTGAGGTTGATTCCAAAATATATATATAGTTTGAGTTGTGATCAATACTGAGATACGTATACACTGGGTCGCGGATTGATTCAAGATAATATTTATCGATTTATTTCTGTACATCTAACTGTGGATAACTAGTTGTAGGTTACTAACGAGGACAGCTGACTTAATACACTTAAAACATCAAAATGTATTAAAAGTATTGTAAATATATTTTGAACATACTTTGATATATATGTATATATTGTTATAGGTTCATGAATCAACCAGTGGCCAAGTCTTACTTCCCGAAGAAGTAAAAATCTGTGAAAGTGAGTTATAGTCCCACTTTTAAAATCTAATATTTTTGGGATGAGAATACATGCAGGTTTTATAAATGATTTACAAAATAGACACAAGTACGTGAAACTACATTCTATGGTTGAATTATCGAAATCGAATATGCCCCTTTTTATTAAGTCTGGTAATCTAAGAATTAGGGAACAGACACCCTAATTGATGCGAATCCTAAAGATAGATCTATTAGGCCTAACAAACCCCATCCAAAGTACCGGATGCTTTAGTACTTCGAAATTTATATCATATCCGAAGGGTGTCCCGGAATGATGGGGATATTCTTATACATGCATCTTGTTAATGTCGGTTACCAGGTGTTCACCATATGAATGATTTTTATCTCTATGTATGGGATGCGTATTGAAATATGAAATCTTGTGGTCTATTGTTACGATTTGATATATATAGGTTAAACCTATAACTCACCAACATTTTTGTTGACGTTTAAAGCATGTTTATTCTCAGGTGAATACTAAGAGCTTCCGCTGTTGCATACTAAAATAAGGACAAGATTTGGAGTCCATGTTTGTATGATATTGTGTAAAAACTGCATTCAAGAAACTGATTTCGATGTAACATATTTGTATTGTAAACCATTATGTAATGGTCGTGTGTAAACAGGATATTTTAGATTATCATTATTTGATAATCTACGTAAAGCTTTTTAAACCTTTATTTATGAAATAAAGGTTATGGTTTGTTTTAAAAATGAATGCAGTCTTTGAAAAACGTCACATATAGAGGTCAAAACTCGCAACGAAATCAATTAATATGGAACGTTTTTAATCAATAAGAACGGGACATTTCAGTCATCATAAATGAAAAAAATGAACTTATTCCTACTAGGACTGTAACAGGATGGCGTGTTTGTATTGATTATAGAAAATTAAATGACGCCACCAGAAAAGATCACTTTCCCTTACCTTTCATTGATCAAATGTTGGAAAGATTAGCTGGAAATAGTTACTATTGTTTTCTTTTTCCGGATATTTTCAAATTCTAATCGCACCCGAGGACCAAGAGAAAACCACATTCACGTGCCCTTATGGTACTTTTTCTTACAAACGCATGCCATTTGGACTTTGCAACGCCTCTGCAACCTTTCAAAGGTACATGATGGCGATTTTTCACGACATGATAGAAGAATGCATGGAAGTTTTCATGGATGACTTTTCAGTCTTCGGTGATACATTTGAATCATGTCTAGTTAATCTTGAACGAATGCTTATTAGATGCGAACAATCAAATCTGGTACTTAATTGGGAGAAATGCCATTTCATGATTAGAGAAGGCATCGTTCTTGGTCATAAAATTTTAAAGGAAGGAATTGAAGTGGATAGAGCTAAAGTAGATGTAATTGCTAAACTTCCACATCCCACCAATGTTAGAGGAGTTAGGAGTTTTCTAGGGCATGCCAGTTTTTACTGACGTTTCATAAAAGATTTTTCTAAAATTACTACTCCTATGAATAAACTCCTAGAAAAGGATGCTCCATTCATCTTTTCAGATGAATGTATCAAATCTTTTAATATTCTTAAAGAAAAACTAACTAATGCGCCGATCATGATAACGCCAAATTGGAATCTACCATTTGAACTCATGTGCGATGCAAGTGATTTTGCAATGGGAGCCGTTTTAGGACAAAGGATTGAAAAACGATTTCAACCTATTTATTACGCAAGTAAGACGTTACAAGGAGCACAAACAAATTACACAACTACTGAAAAAGAACTCCTTGCTATTGTCTTTGCTTTTGACAAATTTCGTTCATATCTCGTTCTAGCAAAAACGGTGGTTTATACCGACCATTCTGCTCTTAGATACCTATTTTCGAAACAAGATACCAAACCACGATTAATCCGTTAGATCTTACTCTTACAAGAGTTCGACATTGAAATCCCAGACAAAAAGGGAGCAGAAAATCTCGCCGCTGATCATCTTTCTTGTCTTGAAAATCCCGAATTAGAAGTTCTAAATGAATCGACCATACAAGATAACTTTCCTGATGAATATCTATTGAAGATAGATTATAATGAAATTCCATGGTTTGCAGACTATGCAAACTACTTAGTATGTGGATTCCTTGAAAAAGGGTTGTCGTACCAAAAACGAAAGAAATTCTTTAGTGATATAAAACACTATTTCTGGGAAGATTCACATTTGTTTAAAAGTTGTCCCGATGGAATAATACGCCGATGTGTATTCGGAGATGAAGCTAGTCAAATCTTAAACCATTGTCACACAGGACCAACAGGAGGGCACTATGGGCCTCAACTCACAGCAAGAAAAGTTTACGATGCTGGATTCTATTGGCCTACAATTTTCAAAGACGCATACCTTCTTTGCAAATCCTGCGATGCTTGTCAAAGGGCCAGAAAAATAAGTCAACGTGATGAAATGCCACAAAATGTCTTTCAAGTATGTGAAGTATTTGACGTTTGGGGGATTGACTTTATGGGTCCATTTCCAAAATCTCATAATAATCTCTACATTCTCGTTGCCATTGATTATGTATCTAAATGGGCGGAAGCACAAGCTCTCCCAACTAACGATGCACGAATTGTAGTCAACTTTTTAAAACGCCTTTTTGCTAGATTCGGAACACCGAAAGCTTTAATAAGTGATCGGGGTACTCATTTTTGTAATAATCAACTTGAGAAAGTTCTCAAAAGATATGGAGTAACTCATAAAATCTCAACCGCTTATCATCCACAAATAAGTGGACAAGTTGAAAATACCAACCGAGCATTAAAATGTATTCTAGAGAAAACCGTAGGATCAAATCCAAAGGAATGGTCCATGAAATTGGAGGATGCACAATGGGCTTTTAGAACAGCCTACAAAACTCCAATTGGTACCACACCTTTTAGACTCGTTTACGGAAAAGCATGTCACCTTCCAGTAGAAATTGAACACAAAGCATTTTGGGCTTTGAAGACATGTAATCTCAATTTACATGAAGCTGGACGTCTACGGTTAAGTCAACTAAATGAATTAGAAGAATTAAGACATGAAGCATACGAAAATTCGGTAATCTATAAAGAAAGAACAAAGAAATGGCATGATAAAAGAATCAAAAGTTCAAAAGAATTTAAAAAAGGAGACATAGTTCTTCTTTTCAATTCACGATTCAAGCTATTTCCTGGAAAACTGAAATCAAGATGGTCTGGACTGTAGTGACCCGAACTTTTCCATGTTTATATATATATATTAAATGAAATTGTTATTTACATGATTAAGTGTTTCCAACATGTTAAGCAATCAAACTTGTTAAGACTTGATTAATTGAAATAGGTTTCATATAGACAATTGACCACCCAAGTTGACCGGTGATTCACGAACGTTAAAACTTGTAAAAACTATACGATGACATATATATGGTTATATATATAGTTAACATGATTTTATTATAAGTATGTATCTCATTAGGTATTTTAACAATGAGTTATATACATAAAAATGAGACTATTAATTTAAGAAATTCGAAAACGATATATATAACGATTATCGTTATAACAACGTCTTACTGGGTACATATGAATCATATTAAGATATTGATACACTTGGTTAATTATGTTAAATGATAAGTAAATATATTATTAAGTGTATTAACAATGAAATACATATGTAAAAATAAGACTACTAACTTAATGATTTCGAAACGAGACATATATGTAACGATTATCGTTGTTACGACATTTAACTGTATATATATCATACTAAGATATATTATATATCATAATATCATGATAATATAACAATTTAACATCTAATTTATTATAATAAATAATGGGTTAACAACATTCAACAAGATCGTTAACCTAAAGGTTTCAAAACAACACTTACATGTAACGACTAACGATGACTTAACGACTCAGTTAAAATGTATATACATGTAGTGTTTTAATATGTATTCATACACTTTTGAAAGACTTCAAGACACTTATCAAAATACTTCTACTTAACAAAAATTCTTACAATTACATCCTCGTTCAGTTTCATCAACAATTCTACTCGTATGCACCTGTATTCGTACTCGTACAATACACAGCTTTTAGATGTATGTACTATTGGTATATACACTCCAATGATCAGCTCTTAGCAGCCCATGTGAGTCACCTAACACATGTGGGAACCATCATTTGGCGACTAGCATGAAATATCTCATAAAATTACAAAAATATGAGTAATCATTCATGACTTATTTACATGAAAACAAAATTACATATCCTTTATATCTAATCCATACACCAACGACCAAAAACACCTACAAACACTTTCATTCTTCAATTTTCTTCATCTAATTGATCTCTCTCAAGTTTTATCTTCAAGTTCTAAGTGTTCTTCATAAATTCCAAAAGTTCTAGTTTCATAAAATCAAGAATACTTCCAAGATTGCAAGTTTACTTCCAAGTTTTCTAAATCTATTCCAAGTAATCATCCAAGATCAAGAAACCTTTGTTACTTACAGTAGGTTATCTTTCTAATACAAGGTAATAATCATACTCAAACTTTAATTCAATTTCTATAACTATAACAATCTTATTTCGAGTGGAAATCTTACTTGAAATTGTTTTCGTGTCATGATTCTGCTTCAAGAACTTTCAAGCCATCCAAGGATCCTTTGAAGCTAGATCTATTTTTCTCATTTACATTAGGTTTATCCTAGGAAATTGAGGTAGTAATGATGTTCATAACATCATTCAATTCATACATATAAAGCTATCTTATTCGAAGGTTTAAACTTGTAATCACTAGAACATAGTTTAGTTAATTCTAAACTTGTTCGCAAATAAAAGTTAATCCTTCTAAATTGACTTTTAAAATCAACTAAACACATGTTATATATCTATATGATATGCTAACTTAATGATTTAAAACCTGGAAACACGAAAAAAACCGTAAAACCGGATTTACGCCGTCGTAGTAACACCGCGGGCTGTTTTGGGTTAGTTAATTAAAAACTATGATAAACTTAGATTTAAAAGTTGTTATTCTGAGAAAATGATTTTTATTATGAACATGAAACTATATCCAAAAATTATGGTTAAACTCAAAGTGGAAGTATGTTTTCTAAAATGGTCATCTAGACGTCGTTCTTTCGACTGAAATGACTACCTTTACAAAAACGACTTGTAACTTATTTTTCCGACTATAAACCCATACTTTTTCTGTTTAGATTCATAAAATAGAGTTCAATATGAAACCATAGCAATTTGATTCACTCAAAACGGATTTAAAATGAAGAAGTTATGGGTAAAACAAGATTGGATAATTTTTCTCATTTTAGCTACGTGAAAATTGGTAAAAAATCTATTCCAACCATAACTTAATCAACTTGTATTGTATATTATGTAATCTTGAGATACCATAGACACGTATACAATGTTTCGACCTATCATGTCGACACATCTATATATATTTCGGAACAACCATAGACACTCTATATGTGAATGTTGGAGTTAGCTATACAGGGTTGAGGTTGATTCCAAAATATATATAGTTTGAGTTGTGATCAATACTGAGATACGTATACACTGGGTCGTGGATTGATTCAAGATAATATTTATCGATTTATTTCTGTACATCTAACCGTGGACAACTAGTTGTAGGTTACTGACGAGGACAGCTGACTTAATAAACTTAAAACATCAAAATGTATTAATAGTTTTGTAAATATATTTTGAACATACTTTGATATATATGTATATATTGTTATAGGTTTGTGAATCAACCAGTGGCCAAGTCTTACTTCCCGACGAAGTAAAAATCTGTGAAAGTGAGTTATAGTCCCACTTTTAAAATCTAATATTTTTGGGATGAGAATACATGCAGGTTTTATAAATGATTTACAAAATAGACACAAGTATGCGAAACTAAATTCTATGGTTGAATTATCGAAATCGAATATGCCCCTTTTTATTAAGTCTGGTAATCTAAGAATTAGGGAACATACACCCTAATTGACGCGAATCCTAAAGATAGATCTATTGGGCCTAACAAACCCCATCCAAAGTATCGGATGCTTTAGTACTTCAAAATTTATATCATATCCGAAGGGTGTCCCGGAATGATGGGGATATTCTTATATATGCATCTTGTTAATGTCGGTTACCAGGTGTTCACCATATGAATGATTTTTATCTCTATGTATGGGATGTGTATTGAAATATGAAATCTTGTGGTCTATTGTTACGATTTGATATATATAGGTTAAACCTATAACTCACCAACATTTTTGTTGACGTTTAAAGCATGTTTATTCTCAGGTGAATACTAAGAGCTTCCGCTGTTGCATACTAAAATAAGGACAAGATTTGGAGTCCATGTTTGTATGATATTGTGTAAAAACTGCATTCAAGAAACTGATTTCGATGTAACATATTTGTATTGTAAACCATTATGTAATGGTCGTGTGTAAACAGGATATTTTAGATTATCATTATTTGATAATCTACGTAAAGCTTTTTAAACCTTTATTTATGAAATAAAGGTTATGGTTTGTTTTAAAAATGAATGCAGTCTTTGAAAAACGTCTCATATAGAGGTCAAAACCTCGCAACGAAATCAATTAATATGGAACGTTTTTAATCAATAAGAACGGGACATTTCAGTTGGTATCCGAGCGTTGGTCTTAGAGAACCAGAATTTTGCATTAGTGTGTCTTATCGAGTTTGTTAGGATGCATTAGTGAGTCTGGACTTCGACCGTGTTTACTTGAAAAATGATTGCTTAACAAATTTTGTTGGAAACTATATATTTTTAACATGTGAATATTATGTGATATATTAATCTCTTAACATGTTTGATATTGTGTGATAGATGTCTACCTCTAGCACAAATCCCATTGACTCACCTAATAATAACGAAAAGTCGAATATATATTGGACTGATTCACAAGTTCCCGAAGAGGAACCGGAAGAAGAATCAGAACCGGAAGAAGAATCAGAACCGAAAGAGGAGGAACCGGAGGAGGAAATAGAACCGGTGGGGGAAATAATAAAATGGTTAAGTAAAAGAAAATCCTCAACCAACTGACCAAGGTTAATTATGGTCAATGGTGTTTCCGCCAAGGAAGCAAAATATTGGGAGGATTACCAATTCTCCGATGAATCGGATTCCGACAAGAATTCCGATGATGTTATAGAAATTACCCCAACTGAATTTAAAAAGGCAAAAGAAAATAATAAGGGAAAGGGCATAAAAATAGAGAAATCTAATTCCAACCCCGATGAACTTTATATGTATCGTCAACCCCCGAAGCCCTTAAGTTGTAACAATGACCCGGGAACCTCTAAACCACCATGATTTTCTAAACCGTTGTGGAAAATGACAGCTAGTATTAGGAGAACATCATATATCCCTAGAAACTTGGCAAAACGAACCAAAACCGAAGAAGAAGAAACGAGCGAGTCGGAATAAGATAGTTGTATTCGTGTGGTGTAATATTTGTAATATTGTGTGCTTATGCTTTATGATATATGTAAAAAATTGTTTGTATTAATAAGTATTTTTTTTTTAAATCTAACTCTTGTCTATTTTACAGTATAAAAACACAAAATGGATAGACAACCCAATATTTTAGAAGACTTACCCGGAGACATGATTGATGAAATCTTGTCTAGAGTCGGTCAGAATTCCTCGGCACAACTATTTATGGCAAAATCAGTTTGTAAGACATTCGAAGAACGTTCCAAGAATGTCTTGGTTTATAAGAGACTTTCGTTTGAAAGATGGGGGATATCACATTGGGAAACCCTAAAGTTATGATGTGTTTACTTTGACGCATATATTGCGGGGAACCCAAATGCTATTTTACGCAACGGGTTAAGAAATTATTTTGACTCAATGTATCCGAATATAGGACTTCATGATTTAGAAAAAGCGGCTAACATGCAACATAAAGAAGCATGCTATGCTTACGGGTTAGTAACGTTCGCTTCTCACCAAAGTGAGAAAAAGAACATCGGGCTACAACTATTAAACAAAACGTTCCCACAAGTGACGGAGTCGGTAATTGGGGTAAGAAATGAGGTTTTTAGGTTATTACGAGACTGTTGGTCATTACGTAACCCTCGTCCCTTTGACGACGTTACAACACGCTGTCTTATCAACGGCCATAACGATTATGTTCCACAAGACCAAGGATGGGAAGTAGTCCTAGTAAAACCAGAATGCATGACTTGTTTCTGGACGTATGAATTACGTGTCTTTATTGCCTTTGCTGAACGACTTGTGTACTAGCTAGAATTATCTTCACAACTATTTTGTATCAAAGTTATTGTGTGCTATTTTTCATGCTTTATGTAAAATAAGCGGTATTGTAAGTTTGTAAAATATTGTATAAAAGTTTGAACGCGAAATATTATTATAATCAGTTTTTCATATAGAATTGTAGTAGTTGAATTGTATATTAGCTACTAAGTATGAACTTAACGGGTAGGTACTACCCGAATTTAAACTTATAAAATGCTAATATGAAGAAAAAGCTTTTATAAATGAGTTCATATTATGCTACGAAATACTATTAACTACTCTTAATATTCTGTATGATTAACTTGTTCCATTTGACTATTTTGAAGGAAATGGCACCGACTACTCGACACACCGTGAATATGAATGAAAAGGAATTCCGTACTTTTCTAGCTTCAAACATAGCCGCTGTACAGGCTGCGCTACATACCAACAATAACCTTGGATCTAGCAGTACAGGAAATCATGTAGGATGCACCTACAAAGAATTCACTACCTGCAAACCTTTGGAATTTGATGGAACCGAAGGACCGATCGGATTGAAACGGTGGACCAATAAGGTCGAATCGGTGTTTGCCATAAGTAAGTGTACTGAAGAGGATAAAGTGAAGTACGCTACGCATACCTTCACAGGTTCTGCGTTAACATGGTGGAATACCTATCTAGAGCAAGTGGGACAAGATGATGCTTACGCACTACCGTGGTCAGCATTCAAGCACTTGATGAACGAGAAGTACCGTCCCAGAACCGAGGTCAATAAGCTCAAGACAGAACTTAGAGGGTTACGAACCCAAGGATTTGATATTACCACGTACGAAAGAAGATTCACAGAATTGTGCCTATTGTGTCCGGGAGCGTTCGAAGATGAGGAAGAGAAGATCGACGTATTTGTGAAAGGATTACCGGAAAGAATCCAAGAAGATATAAGTTCACACGAGCCCACCTCCATACAACAGGAATATAGAATGGCTCACAAACTAGTGAACCAGATTGAGGAAAGAATTAAAGAATAGACGGCTGAAGAGGAAAATGTGAAGCAAGTCAAAAGAAAGTGGGAGGAAAACGGTGATAAGAATCACCAATACAACAACAACAGCAATTACAATAATAATCGCCACAATTATCCCAACAATCGCAACATCAATCGCAACTACAACAAACGGCCCAACAACAACAACAACAACAACAGCAACTACAACAATCATCCCAACAACAATAACAACCGCAACAACAACAACAATCAAAAGCAGCTATGCTAAAAGTTGTGAAAAGTATCACTCGGGGTTCTGCACCAAATTTTGCAACAAGTGTAAAAGAAATGGTCATAGCGCGGTGAAGTGTGAGGTCTACGGACCAGGGGTTAACAGAACGAAAGGAACAAATGGTGTCGGAACGAGTAATGGCGGAGCAAGTAGTGTCGGAGCAAGTTATGCTAATGTAGTTTGTTATAAATATGGAAAATCGGGCCACATTATTAGAAATTGCCCGAACCAGGAGAACACGAATGGACAAGGCCGCAGAAGAGTTTTGAATATTAATGTGACAGAGGCACAGGAAGACCCGGAGCTTGTTACGGGTTCGTTTCTTATTGACAATAAATCTGCTTATGTTTTATTTGATTCGGGTGCGGATAAAAGCTATATGAGTAGAGATTTTTGTGCTAAATTAAGTTGTCCATTGACGCCGTTGGATAGTAAATTTTTACTCGAATTAGCAAACGGTAAATTAATTTCAGCAGATAATATATGCCGGAATCGAGAAATTAAACTGGGTAGCGAAATATTTAAGATTGATTTGATACCAGTAGAGTTAGGGAGTTTTGATGTAATAGTTGGCATGGACTGGCTGAAAAAGGTGAAAGCAGAGATCGTATGTTATAAAAATGCAATTCGCATTGTACGAGAAGAAGGAGAACCCTTAATGGTGTACGGAGAAAAGGGCAACATGATGATACATCTTATTAGTAATTTGAAGGCACAAAAACTAATAAGAAAAGGTTGCTATGCTGTTCTAGCACACGTCAAGAAAGTACAAACTGAAGAAAAGAGCATCAATGATGTTCCCGTCGCAAAAGAATTTCCCGATGTATTTCCGAAAGAATTACCGGGACTACCTCCACATCGATCTGTTGAATTTCAAATAGATCTTGTACCAGGAGCTGCACCTATAGCTCGTGCTCCTTATAGACTCGCACCCAGCGAGATGAAAGAACTGCAAAGCCAACTGCAAGAACTATTAGAACATGGTTTCATTCGACCAAGCACATCACCATGGGGAGCTCCTGTTTTGTTTGTCAAGAAGAAGGATGGTACATTCAGGTTGTGTATTGACTACAGAGAGTTGAACAAACTTACCATCAAAAACCGTTATCCACTATCGAGAATTGACGACTTATTCGATCAACTACAAGGCTCGTCGGTTTATTCGAAGATCGATTTACGTTCTGGATATCATCAAATGCGAGTAAAGGAGGATGATATTCCAAAAACTGCTTTTAGGACGCGTTATGGTCATTACGAGTTTATGGTTACGCCGTTTGGATTGACTAACGCACCAGCTGTGTTCATGGACCTTATGAACCGAGTGTGTGGGCCATATCTTGACAAGTTTGTCATTGTTTTCATCGATGACATACTTATTTACTCAAAGAATGATCAAGAGCACGAAGAACATTTGAGAAAAGTGCTAGAAGTATTGAGGAAAGAAAAACTGTACGCTAAGTTTTCAAAGTGTGCATTTTGGTTGGAAGAAGTTCAATTCCTCGGTCACATAGTGAAAAAAGAAGGTATCCAGGTGGACCCGGCAAAGATCGAAACTGTTGAAAAGTGGGAAACCCCAAAAACTCCGAAGCATATACGTCAATTTTTAGGATTGGCTGGTTACTACAGAAGATTCATCCAAGATTTCTCCAAAATTGTAGTGACCCGAACTTTTCCATGTTTATATATATATTAAATGAAATTGTTATTTACATGATTAAATGTTTCCAACATGTTAAGCAATCAAACTTGTTAAGACTTGATTAATTGAAATAGGTTTCATATAGACAATTGACCACCCAAGTTGACCGGTGATTCACGAACGTTAAAACTTGTAAAAACTATATGATGACATATATATGGATATATATATATATATAGTTAACATGATATTATGATAAGTAAACATATCATTAAGTATATTAACAATGAACTACATATGTAAAAACAAGACTACTAACTTAATGATTTTTAAACGAGACTTATCTGTAACGATTATCGTTGTAAAGACATTTAATGTATATATATCATACTAAGAGATATTCATACATGATAATATCATGATAATATAATAATTTAAAATCTCATTTAATATTATAAACATTGGGTTAACAACATTTAACAAGATCGTTAACCTAAAGGTTTCAAAACAACACTTACATGTAACGACTAACGATGACTTAACGACTCAGTTAAAATGTATATACATGTAGTGTTTTAATATGTATTTATACACTTTTGAAAGAATTCCATACACTTATCAAAATACTTCTACTTAACAAAAATGCTTACAATTACATCCTCGTTCAGTTTCATCAACAATTCTACTCGTATGCACCCGTATTCGTACTCGTACAATACACAGCTTTTAGATGTATGTAGTATTGGTATATACACTCTAATAATCAGCTCTTAGTAGCCCATGTGAGTCACCTAACACATGTGGGAACCATCATTTGACAACTAGCATGAAATATCTCATAAAATTACAAAAATATGAGTAATCATTCATTACTTATTTACATGAAAACAAAATTACATATCATTTATATCTAATCCATACACCAATGACCAAAAACACCTATAAAAACTTTCATTCTTCAATTTTATTCATCTAATTGATCTCTCTCAAGTTCTATCTTCAAGTTCTAAGTGTTCTTCATAAATTCTACAAGTTCTAGTTACATAAAATCAAGAATACTTTCAAGTTTGCTAGCTCACTTCCAATCTTGTAAGGTGATCATCCAACCTCAAGAAATTTTTGTTTCTTACAGTAGGTTATCATTCTAATACAAGGTAATAATCATATTCTAACTTTGGTTCAATTTCTATAACTATAACAATCTTATTTCAAGTGATGATCTTACTTGAACTTGTTTTCGTGTCATGATTAAGTGAAATTGTTATTTACATGATTAAGTGTTTCCAACATGTTAAGAAATCAAACTTGTTAAGACTTGATTAATTGAAATAGGTTTCATATAGACAATTGACCACCCAAGTTGACCGGTGATTCACGAACGTTAAAACTTGTAAAAACTATACGATGACATATATATGGTTATATATATAGTTAACATGATTTTATTATAAGTATGTATCTCATTAGGTATTTTAACAATGAGTTATATACATAAAAATGAGACTATTAATTTAAGAAACTCGAAAACGATATATATAACGATTATCGTTATAACAACGTCTTACTAGGTACATATGAATCATATTAAGATATTGATACACTTGGTTAATTATGTTAAATGATAAGTAAATATATTATTAAGTGTATTAACAATAAAATACATATGTAAAAATAAGACTACTAACTTAATGATTTCGAAACGAGACATATATGTAACGATTATCGTTGTAACGACATTTAACTGTATATATATCATACTAAGATATATTATATATCATAATATCATGATAATATAACAATTTAACATCTCATTTGTTATAATAAATAATGGGTTAACAACATTCAACAAGATCGTTAACCTAAAGGTTTCAAAACAACACTTACATGTAACGACTAACGATGACTTAACGACTCAGTTAAAATGTATATACATGTAGTGTTTTAATATGTATTCATACACTTTTGAAAGACTTCAAGACACTTATCAAAATACTTCTACTTAACAAAAATTCTTACAATTACATCCTCGTTCGGTTTCATCAATAATTCTACTCGTATGCACCCGTATTCGTACTCGTACAATACATAGCTTTTAGATGTATGTACTATTAGTATATACACTCCAATTATCAGCTCTTAGCAGCCCATATGAGTCACCTAACACATATGGGAACCATCATTTGGCAACTAGCATGAAATATCTCATAAAATTACAAAAATATGAGTAATCATTCATGACTTATTTACATGAAAACAAAATTACATATCCTTTATATCTAATCCATACACCAACGACCAAAAACACCTACAAACACTTTCATTCTTCAATTTTCTTCATCTAATTGATCTCTCTCAAGTTCTATCTTCAAGTTCTAAGTGTTCTTCATAAATTCCAAAAGTTCTAGTTTCATAAAATCAAGAATACTTCCAAGATTGCAAGTTTACTTCCAAGTTTTCTAAATCCATTCCAAGTAATCATCCAAGATCAAGAAACCTTTGTTACTTACAGTAGGTTATCTTTCAAACTTTAATTCAATTTCTATAACTATAACAATCTTATTTCGAGTGGAAATCTTACTTGAAATTGTTTTCGTGTCATGATTCTGCTTCAAGAACTTTCAAGCCATCCAAGGATCCTTTGAAGCTAGATCTATTTTTCTCATTTCCAGTAGGTTTATCCAAGGAACTTGTAATCACTAGAACATAGTTTAGTTAATTCTTAACTTGTTCGCAAATAAAAGTTAATCCTTCTAAATTGACTTTTAAAATCAACTAAACACATGTTCTATATCTATATGATATGCTAACTTAATGATTTAAAACCTGGAAACACGAAAAACACCGTAAAACCGGATTTACGCCGTCGTAGTAACACCGCGGGCTGTTTTGGGTTAGTTAATTAAAAGCTATGATAAACTTTGATTTAAAAGTTGTTATTCTGAGAAAATGATTTTTATTATGAACATGAAACTATATCCAAAAATTATGGTTAAACTCAAAGTGGAAGTATGTTTTCTAAAATGGTCATCTAGACGTCGTTCTTTCGACCGAAATGACTACCTTTACAAAAACGACTTGTAACTTATTTTTTCGACTATAAACCTATACATTTTCTGTTTAGATTCATAAAATAGAGTTCAATATGAAACCATAGCAATTTGTTTCACTCAAAACGGATTTAAAATGAAGAAGTTATGGGTAAAACAAGATTGGATAATTTTTCTCATTTTAGCTACGTGAAAATTGGTAACAAATCTATTCCAACCATAAGTTAATCAACTTGTATTGTATATTATGTAATCTTGAGATACCATAGACACGTATACAATGTTTCGACCTATCATGTCGACACATCTATATATATTTCGGAACAACCATAGACACTCTATATGTGAATGTTGGAGTTAACTATACAGGGTTGAGGTTGATTCCAAAATATATATAGTTTGAGTTGTGATCAATACTGAGATACGTATACACTTGGTCGTGGATTGATTCAAGATAATATTTATCGATTTATTTCTGTACATCTAACTGTGGACAACTAGTTGTAGGTTACTGACGAGGACAGCTGACTTAATAAACTTAAAACATCAAAATGTATTAAAAGTTTTGTAAATATATTTTGAACATACTTTGATATATATGTATATATTGTTATAGGTTTGTGAATCAACCAGTGGCCAAGTCTTACTTCCCGACGAAGTAAAAATATGTGAAAGTGAGTTATAGTCCCACTTTTAAAATCTAATATTTTTGGGATGAGAATACATGCAGGTTTTATAAATGATTTACAAAATAGACACAAGTACGTGAAACTACATTCTATGGTTGAATTATCGAAATCGAATATGCCCCTTTTTATTAAGTCTGGTAATCTAAGAATTAGGGAACAGACACCCTAATTGACGCGAATCCTAAAGATAGATCTATTGGGCCTAACAAACCCCATCCAAAGTACCGGATGCTTTAGTACTTCGAAATTTATATCATATCCGAAGGGTGTCCCGGAATGATGGGGATATTCTTATATATGCATCTTGTTAATGTCGGTTACCAGGTGTTCACCATATGAATGATTTTTATCTCTATGTATGGGATGTGTATTGAAATATGAAATCTTGTGGTCTATTGTTACGATTTGATATATATAGGTTAAACCTATAACTCACCAACATTTTTGTTGACATTTAAAGCATGTATATTCTCAGGTGAATACTAAGAGCTTCCGCTGTTGCATATTAAAATAAGGACAAGATTTGGAGTCCATGTTTGTATGATATTGTGTAAAAACTGCATTCACAAAACTGATTTCGATGTAACATATTTGTATTGTAAACCATTATGTAATGGTCGTGTGTAAACAGAATATTTTAGATTATCATTATTTGATAATCTACGTAAAGCTTTTTAAACCTTTATTTATGAAATAAAGGTTATGGTTTGTTTTAAAAATGAATGCAGTCTTTGAAAAACGTCACATATAGAGGTCAAAACCTCGCAACAAAATCAATTAATATGGAACGTTTTTAATCAATAAGAACGGGACATTTCATGGACCATTCATAGTCAAAAGAGTTTTCCCATATGGAACAATAGAGTTGATAAATTCAAATGGGATTGAATTTAAAGTTAATGGTCACAGAGTTAAACATTACATACATGGTCCGATGGAAGTCGACAATGAAGTCAATCATAATTTCACCACCCAAGAAAACCCTCAGAATGAAAACATAAATATGTTATCAACAACATATGAAAAACCAAAATTGGAAGACGGAGAAGCTTTAAATTGGAGTGATGAAGAAGAATTCTTATACAAACCTCCCATTCTAAGAAACGAAGAAAAATGTGAACAAGAAGTTCAAGTAGAAGTGAAAGAACCAAGAAAAGATCACTTATATAAAAGATTAGTTGTGGGTAAATTAAGACCAACCAGAATAGGTGTTCAATTATTTGATCAAACCATTAAACACCCGGTTGGAATAACAAACAATTTACTTGTTAAAGTGGGAAGTTTGACCTTTGTTGCAAACTTCATAGTAATTAATATGGAGGAAGACCTTAATATTCCTCTAATTTTAGGTCGCCCAATTTTAGCAACCACCGAAGCGTTCATTGATGTAAGAGAAGGTAGAATGACACTTAGGGATGGTGACAAATCGATCACCTTTATGAACCGAAAGTTTAGATCTCCACCAACCAAAACTGTTGAACCAATAACAACGCCTAAGTGTGAGGAAGATGAAGCAACAACCAATGATGACCTGATAATAAAGAACCCCGTTGTTGATACGAAATTACATGAACCCGTTTTTAACAGTTCAACGAAGAAACTTTATAAATGGATTCAAGATGCTAGGATTAAGGGGAACTTTAAGTTATGTAACTGATTAGTATCCAATTTGTCGCCTAAAGAAAAGGCAATCTTAGTTGAATTTGTGAAAGTTACAGAGGAAATCAACAATTGACTTGAAGCAAAAGTCAGAGATATACAAGTTGTTGATAGTCCAATTGAAAACGAAGTTAATCACAATTTCGACACCACAACTAACTAAGTGTGGGGAGAATCAAATCTTTTTAGGATAATATGTATTTCTGTTAGAGTTAGATATTCTGTTTTCGTGTAGTTTCTGAGAATGGAATCCGAATGGTCTTTCCCTAGCAGACCCTAAAGAACTAGTCTTCTCCCTCCATTCTGAATTTTTATTTTTTTTAGGTTTTACGAGATGAAGAATTCCTTTGAACTAAACCATGGTCTAATGCTACATGCTATAATTTCTAAACGTAATAATGAACCCTTACGAGTGAATTGGTATCATTCATAAGAGGCAAAATGAACGGAGTAAGAAAAGAATTCAGGAAAGATCATCATAAGATACATTTTGGTAAAGGCAAATCAAAGTCCGCAACAAAAAGAAGAGCACGACACCTTGAAAGATGTCATAAATGCGGAAAATGGTCACACGAAGGTAAATGTTCAAATAATCAAACATATTCAAATACCGAATTTGTTACTCTATGCAGAGAAGGACCGTTTATATGTTTAGAAGAAAAGATATTGAAGAATCGAGGTTACGCTTATGTAGTTATGGAAAACCAAATCACACGACTCTCCTATGAGTCGGCTAAAGCAAGTCTCTCAGAATTCTATCTCACAGGTAAGTATGTACAATTTTTATTTTATTTTATTGCTTTTAACCTTTTGATAATAAACGCTAAATCGTTCGCTATAAAGTATTAAATTGATATTCAATAAAATTAGGTATGCGTAACCGAAATTATTGATATCATATAAAAATTTATTACATCACTGCGAAATTTACCGTTTATTCTTAAGGTATAAATATCTTTAATCAATCAACCCAAAATATTTCAAAAATTTGTCAGGAGTAAAACTAGGTTATGGAACCGAAATTACTTTACCGAAAAGAGGGGCGTATATTTTTGATAATATTTGATTAATTAAAGTGGGATAAAAGACCAAAAAGATTTTTAATTTTATTTTTACCTTGTTTTTAAAATTAATATATAAATATCAAATTATTAATGTAAATTTTTAAAATCAATATATTTAAGTTTTTAAATATTTTAAAAATTAATATTTTTAATATAAGTTTGTAAAATTAATGTATAAAAATATTAATGATATTTATATGAATTTTTAATTTTATGCATTTTAAATTTAAGTTTAGTGTGAATTTAAAAACAAAAATTTACTTTATTTCATTAAGTTAAAAATTTGATATCTAAAATTCGTCGTGAGTTGAAGACTAGGTCGTTGAACCGAAATTTCTTTACCCGAGGGCGGGATGAGAAATTTTATTATTATTATTTTTAATCTTATTGAATTAAAGTATGCCAAAAACAAAAACAAAAAAAAACCCAAAAATCTTTACTTTTAAAACGACGCTTAAAAAGTAACAAATTTTAAAATTTTGTTGAGAGGCGGACTAGGACAACGATCTAAAACGCCCTCATTCTAAAAGAAACAAAATTTTAAATAATTTAATTATTTGTTTCATAAGTATAAGATTTTTATATAAAAATAAAATAAAAAATACCAGACCCCATGCGATCGCATGGGGTTTCCTTGTAAAATTCATGCGGTCGCATGAAGGTTAAAATCTGGCCAGGATCATAAAGTCAGACGAGCTGCTCTTTCTTCTCACAAACACACACATACACGAAACTCTCCCAAAAATCACTCAAAAATTCGCCATTTTTCACAATTTTCACCAAATTTCTCACAATAATCCGCTTTAATCATGAAATTGTTCAGAAGTTTTTCAAAGAAGGTAAAGATTTCACCCCTAAAACTTTTAAAAATTGAATTTTAGTGTTCTTGAGCTAATTTATACCTAATTTAATTTTGTTAATTTCTAGTGTAATTAGATTTAAATTGTTAGTATATTATGCATGTATAATCTAGATTGATGCTATTTAACATGATTTGAAGCCAAAAACTTCAAAAAATTTAGAAATCTAGGGTTTGTGTTCTTGAGCAATTTGGGACTTTTTGATATAAACAGGTTATGGCCGATTTTTGTCAAGAATTATTGCTAAATTAAGTAGTGTAACATGTTTAGGTAGCTAAATGATACAAACTTTGATCCTAAACATGATTTTTGAGAATTAAAGTGGACTTTTTAAGTCTAAAATTCATGAACTTGATTAATTTGATATAAATGCCTTTTGAAACTTGTTTAATTGCTAGTAATGATTATTTTGATATGTTATTTGAGTTAAATGCTTGTGAACTTTGTAAACATTTTCATATATGCTTATTTGAAAAAATGTAGAATTGATAAAAATATGAAAATGAGTATAAGTTTAATATGGATTAAACATGTTATTGTAATTGTTTCAAGTTGTTATTTTGCTAACACTAATGCATATTTGGATGCAAAAATTTTGTGTTTAATGTGTTTTGCAGAGATATACCGATACTGATGGTGCATCATCATCATCTAGGCAACCTGCTCCGGAACCTGAACCACAAATGCAATATGAACATGAATAACAACAGGATCAACAAAAACAACAATCTGATCAACACATACCATATTATGATCCGCAACAAGAATATGTTAATGCCTACGTACAACTTTCGATTCATCCAATAATAGAACACCCAACGATTCATGAAGAACAGTTGCATCCCAATTTGAGATTTGATCGAAGTTGGAGAGATTACCCGACGTATCAAAGTAACAAATTTAAACTGGAACAGAAAAATGTAGAAGTACCAAGGGTAATCGATTGGGAGCCTTTGGAAAGGGTCCAACTAGTTAACTCAGTTAGGCAGCATCTGATCCAAAGGTATGGCAGCTCTTCTTTTCCCGATTGGGAACGTTTATTCACCATTCGTAGGCCTGTATATAAGGAATGGTGTGTTGAGCTTATGAGTACTATATCACTTAATGCGGATGTAGTTAGGTTAGATGATAGAAGTTTTCTTAGATTTTTACTTGGCCGTAGGATATACAGGATATCCATGCTGGACATGGTCAGGGCTTTACAGATTTACACTCCTGGTGAATTACTACTACCCGATTGTACAAATTTGATTTATCATGGGGAGCGGGTAGATAGAAATTTTGACGCGGACGCCGTCTGGAGGCGTATGTCAAATTATAATGTTTTTACGCTGGGAGGAAGACACTCCTATTTAGATATTAACAAAGCAGAGCTTCGTATCATACATAGATTTTTAGCTAATTCGATTACACAAAGAGGTAAAAACAAGGAGAAGATGACCTTACATGATTTATTTTACCTTAAGTGTATTCGAAACACTAGAAGCGTTGTTAATATCCCCTACTGTGTTGGTTTTTATCTGTCCAAAATGGTGGCAGAAATACAGGACGGGGGAATAATAGGAGGAGGTATTTTTGTTACTCTCATTGGAGAGTATTTGGGTGTAGATAGGGATCAAGGGGGTCCACTGATGGTGTGTAGGGAACAGGTTGATACTTTAGGATTGAAGGTCTATCAGGGTGCAAAGGTATTAAAGAGAAGACGCAGTCAAGCAGTACCATATGATGGTCGTCATCCACAGGTAGAGAGAGGTTCGGATGAGGAAATGGAGGAACCAGCTGACATTAGGGAGGCTATTACTGACGTCTACCAGCGTATAGATGAGGTAGAAATGACAAACGAGGCTAGACATAGTCAGTTCGAGCAGTGGCACACCGAGAATGTGTATGAGCATTCCAGGCAACGACAGCATGATAGATGGCACTATCATCAGCATTAGATCATGAGCCAGCTATCACCTCAGGTACCAAATAACTACGTACCGACCCGACCTGCTTACTATCCTCCACACCAGCCCGATATGCGACCACCATTTACTCTCTACGACCCCAACCAGGCCTATCAGTACACCTATAACCAACCGTGGAACCCGCCCGATGACATGAACTGGAACCCCTATCCAGATTGATATAGTTCCCGTTGGTGATTTTTATCTTTTATTATTTTTATTTACTTATGTTTAAAACATATAATATTGTGATACTTTAATGTATGTTTTAAATTTTTTTATTATGTTGTACTAATATTTCATATTTGATTTGAAAGTGGGATGTTAAGTCCCATTTCAAATTACCATGCATGTTATTATTTGTATGTATGTATATTGTCAATTGTACACAACAGGGTAAAACAGCGCATTTTCAAAGACTGGCATTAAGTTCAGCAAAAGCTACTAATTTTGACGACAAAACGAAAAACAAATGTGATGTAACAACAGACGGAATGAACAAATGAAGTGCACCATTTATCATTCAACAAACAAACGCCAATATCTTTGGAAACTTTGGTAAAATTTAATCATTTTTCTACGCTAATCACCCTCAATAGTTTAAATTGTTACTGATTTCTTGCTAATGAGGGCATTGCAAGATCTTAAGTGTGGGAAGGGGTTAAATTCTTTCGAATTTTTAAAATTTTTGACTTATACACTTGGTTACCATTAAAAAATACTAGTAACGCAGTAGTTGTATTAGAATTTAGTGCTCTCTGATAATAAAGAACAGCCCTAGTCTTATATACTTACTACCCAATTCTAGTAAAATTTTTCAAAATTTTCAAATAAATGAATTCAAAATCATGTTTATACATATTTATGAACGATAAAACTAGGTGTTAACACCGAAATTATTGTTACCTCGGAAAGAACATAAATTGAGAAACAACCCAAAATGTTAGAATTCATTTAAAATGGAATAGAGGAAAATAAAAAGGCAAAGAAAGGAAAAATAAAAGCCAAGTGTGGGAAAAATTTACCAAGTTATTTAGAACATATGTCACATATTTTTGTACAAATAATTGAAGATACTTTTGTTTTGGACAAAATTAACTATTTTACCTGGAAAATTGTAATATATTTGAAAGAAAGATGGATCTACACGATGAATCAATTCCATCATTAAAAGGAAGTAAAGTCTTCCGAGAGAAAAATACACGCGCTTCTTGATTTAGGTCAGGAAGTTGTCGTCCAGACCAGTTGTAGAGTCTACGAAAAACCTTGAAAAGTTTTCTCGAAAATCAGCTGGAAATCCACGGACCTCAGCATCAAACAGGGTCGCCAAGTGGTCATACTTATCCTAACCATGAGAGGATCTATCTCGTACAATGGGGGAGGGGGGGCACCGTGAAAATTAGCTTATAAGACTAATGAATCAGATCCCTAGAAAGGATAATCTCCTTAAAGATCAAAAATCAGCTTTTAAGCCTGATATTACTCAATCCTTGAGATTGACTTTAAAGATTGAGAATTCAAACTCATGGAATTCGATGATATCTAAACTCGAGCTTGAACGAGAAAATATTTTGATCAAATTACAAACCGATTTGTTTTCTGAAACCCTATTTTCAATGCGTTCATTACCATTGAACGTAAAATCCTAGGAATTCACCTGGAATTCATTAGGTCACCTGAACCAAATTGGGTGTCAACCGTAAGAACGGTGGTTGCATAGCATGGTCAAAGACAGGACCTTGTGTCAGACCGAAAAACTATAGGGTGATCATTACTATTGCTCCTACAAAGGATAGTAATTGCATCTGACACGTTATAGACCATAATTAAAAGCATGTCACTGGACATTGCCTTAACAGTTGCTAGTTCAACGCTTTCCTTTACAACCGGACGGTAGTTTACCGAAAGGTAATGTACGGAGCAAGTAAACTGGACGTGTTGCTTTCCCAATACAAGGTTAGCAAGTGGGTGACACAAAACCATAAGTTTTGAGCTAAAATTTTCAAATCTGAAATCCACAAAACCCACAAAAACAATTTCGCAAACACCGGTGAAGGGTTATTCCGGAAAACTTATCTAGGGTAAAAGCTAGATTGAATTTTCAAAAGATCAAATGTTTTCATAAAGATCCAATTTCCTAAAGGATCTAAATTTTCATAGTCATGTGGGACTGTAAACCACAACGTTACTATCATTGTTCATACCGCCAAATCGAAATCACTGATGTACAAAGTGTGAAGAATAAAGAAGTGATTCTAGTATTTTTATTTCAAGAATATATTGCTTGAGGACAAGCAACGCTCAAGTGTGGGAATATTTGATAATGCTAAAAATGAACATATATTTCATAGCATTATCCCTCAAGAAAGACAATCTTTTAGTTGCAATTGTTCTATTTACAAGTGATATTCGTTTAAATAATAAAAGGTGAAGACAAAAGACATATTCGACGATTTGAAGACGCAAACGACCAAAAAGCTAAAAAGTACAACGTACAATCAAAGTGGTTCGAATTATTGATGAGAAACGTCTAAAAATTACAAGAGTACGAGCCGCGAAACGCAAAGTACAAGATATTAAATTGTACGCAAGGACATTCGAAAATCCGGAATCGGGACCAGAGTCAACTCTCAACGCGCGACGCAAGGACCGAAAATTACAAGTCAACTATGCACACAAATATAATATAATATTTAAATAATTCTATAAATTATTTATATATTATATTTATATTAAAAACCGTCGGCAAATAAAAAACAAAAGTACATGAGCTGTAAAAGAAGACCATGCGATCGCATGGCCAGGAAGACCAAAAACCATGCGATCGCATGGATCACTGTAGCAGCTGAGGTCCTATAAAGTTCGCGTGTTTTGGCCGAATTTTTTACACCTTTTTCAATTCAATCTCTCACTCTCTGGTATATATATATATATATATATATATATATATATATATATATATATATATATAATTATATTTATATTTTAATTTTAATTTTAATTTTAATTTAAGATTAATAATAATAAGGGTATGTTAGCGAATATTGTAAGTGTGTAAGTTGAAATTCTGTCCGTGTAACGCTACGCTATTATTAATCATTGTAAGTTATGTTCAACCTTTTTAAATTAATGTCTCGTAGCTAAGTTATTAGTATGCTTATTTAAATTGAAGTAATCGTGATGTTGGGCTAAAATATTAAAGACGGGGTAATTGGGCTTTGGACCATAATTGGGGTTTGGATAAAAGAACGACACTTGTGGAAATTAGACTATGGGCTATTAATGGGCTTTATATTAACTAAATGATACCTCGTTAATTTAATATATAGACTTATAATTTGACGTATTTATATATAACCACATACGCTTGACTGGGTACAGTGGGCGGGATATCTATAAATACCAATAATTATTCATTTGACCGGACACGGGGATGAATTAATAATCAATAGACTTGTTGAAACAGGGGTGGATTACATTCAAGGGTAATTGGTGTAATTGTTAACAAAGTAGTAAAACCTTGGACTACACGCAGTCGATAACCTGGTGTATTCATTAAACAAAGTATTAAGACGTTGTTACAATTCGAATCCCCAATTAGTTGGAATATTTGACTTCATGTATAAGGATAATTTGACGAAGACTCTCGCACTTTATATTTATGGCTGATGGACTATTATGGACAAAACCGTATGGACATATCGAATAATCCATGACAAAGGACAATTAACCCATGGTAATAAACTAAAATCAACACGTCAAACATCATGATTACGAAAGTTTAAATAAGCATAATTCCTTTATTTCATATTTCATCGCACTTTTATTTACTATCATTTTATTTATTGCATTTTTAATTATCGTACTTTTTAATTATCGCAATTTCATTTATATTCATTTTATTTATCGCACTTTAATTTATCGCACTTTAATTATTGTCATTTACTTTACGCTTTAAATTAAGTTATATTTATTTTTAATATTTTACATTAGGTTTTAACTGCGACTTAAGACATAAAATCGACAAACCGGTCATTAAATGGTAAAACCCCCTTTTTATAATAATAATACTACTTATATATATATATTTATATACAAATATAGTTTAAAATAAAATATAGCGTTAAACTTGGCTGTTCCTTGTGGACGAACCGGACTTACTAAAAACTACACTACTGTACGATTTGGTACACTGCCTATAAGTGTTGTAGCAAGGTTTAGATATATCCACTCTATAAATAAATAAATAACTTGTGTAAAATTGTATCGTATTTAATAGTATTTCGAAACAAAAATATGACTATTTCGTATACACCTCTGCACACATCAATAGTAAATGACTGTTGAATCAGATTGGAAGAATGTACAGTATAACATGTTAATATGAAAGCTAAATATTTTCTCGGGTATTACCTACCCGTAAAAATATTTTCACCATTAACAGTTTGTACAAAGAATTTCTAATTACGATTCTTATGAAAATATTTTCTTCATATGTAATCATGGATTTAATGAGTTAATATGATATTAATCTCATTTACTTTTTGGTTTGAGCTAGAGTACATAATCTCTAAAACATTAGAAATTATATAATCGTCATGTAGAACGAAGATAAATGATGTAGAACGATTCGTAGAACGATGATTATGCTCGAGGTACATAATGAGACGTTGAGGCGTGTGATATTGAAACTTGGGTTATTGGTGGTACTGGTATTTATGTTGGTGCCGGTGATGTTGCTGAAGCTAGTACGTTTTGCACCATATTCTCCAAATTGATTACTCGAGCACGAAGTTCGTTGACTTCTTCTATTATTCCGGGATGATTGTCGGTTGGAACGAGTGGATGAATAAGGTTCAGAATTGTGGATAGAATATAATCTTGATGATCTACCCTGGAAATGAGGCTGAAAATGGTGTTTCGGATAGGTTCGCCAGTAAGTGCTTCAGGTTCTTCGCCAAGAGGGAAATGTGGTGGATGAAAGGGATCACCTTCTTCTTATCTCCAATGATTTAGTAGACTACGAACCCACCCCAATTCATCCAAAATAGTTAATGGCTAATTGGTTAATCCATTCCGGTTACACTGCTTTCGAAGCTTGAGTGAAACTCCATATCAGAATCCGAGGGACTTGAACTAGTGGCAAGTTCCATTTCGTACGATTGAATAAAGGATTTTTCGATATGAAATAATTTCTGGCTATCAGACGGTATTCTAATTACATAGAATATCTATATATGTAGAACAAAAGATTTCGTAGATTACGGAGGAATTTACGGAATATGTCAGGTAAAGTTTACAGTAACAGATACGCTAAGATATGAATTTTTGTCTATACACTATTCATGCAATCAATACAGTAAGATGTGTCTATACTAAGAATGATAAGTAAGTAATTTTCGACACGAAATGTTAAGCAAAACTTTTGACATGCAGACACGGTCGAAGTCCAGACCCACTAATGCATCTAAACAACTATCAGTTAAACACACTAATGCAAGACCTGGTTCGCTAAGACCACCGCTCTGATACCACATGTGACGACCCATCCTAATCGATAAGGACGAATACAATAACAGATGGTTACATCGCGAGGCATTTGACCTCTATATGATAAATTTTACAAACATTGCATTCGTTTTTAAAAGACAAATTTCATTACATCAAAAGTTGACAGGCATGCCTACCATTTCATAATATCCAGTTATAAATGCCCTAATCTGTCATATACTTAATAATAATCTTTATTGAACTTAACGACTTGAATGCAACGTCTTTTGAAATATGCCATGAATGACTCCAAGTAATATCTTTAAAATGAGCAAATGCACAGTGGAAGATTCCTTTAATATCTGAGAATAAACATGCTTTCAAATGTCAACCAAAAGGTTGGTGAGTTCATTAGTTTATCATAAACAATCATTTTCAATAATATGATAGACCACAAGATACTCATATTTTAAAAACAATCTGTGCAGGTCTGCTCACTGCTGTAAAAATCATTCATACGAAATTAACACATGGTAATCGACATTAACAAAATGCATCTAGAATATCCTCCGCATACAGGCATTTCTCAAACTGCATGCAAACAGCATATAAACAGGCCACTCTTTTAAAAATGACGGTTGTGTACACCTCACAAACAGGTCATTCCTTTTAAAGCTGGCGGTTGTATACTAAAATTGAAGTACTAAAGCAGTTCAAATTCTCTGACTAGGGCTTGTCAAGGCCCATAGATATATCTTTAGGATTCACGTCAATTTGGGGGTCTGTTCCCAAATTCTTAGATTACCAGACTATAAAGGGGTGATATCCGGTGTATTCGTAACTCAATCGTAGAATGTTTTTAAGTACTTGTGTCTATTTCGTCAAACATTTATAAAAGTAGCGCATGTATTCTCAGTCCCAAAAATATATATTGCAAAAACATTTAAAAAGGGAGCAAATGAAACTCACGATACGATAATTGTAATAAGAATATGCATACGACGGAACTGAACAATGCAGGGTTGACCTCGGATTCACGAACCTATATCATTCATATATATATTAAAACATATACTTGTAATCGAACAAATATATATATATATATATATTTTTATTAATGATATAAATTTTATATTAATAACTTATATATTTCATTATATTTTCATTTTGTATATTTTAAATATATAAAAGTATTAATATATTTAAGTTATGTGTATTAAATATATTTTTATATAAATATCATTTGTTTGTTAACTTAATAATTGTAATAATACTAGATTAAGAATAATAGTAGTAATAATAGTATAGTAATAATAATAATAATGATGTAAATTTTGATAATGATAATTGTAATAAAGATAACAACTTTAATAATAATGTTAAATTTTAAGAAAAATGATAATTTTGATAATTTTTAATTATAATTATAAAAATGATAATTTTAGTAATAATGATAATGATAATAATAATAATGATAATAATAATAATTTTAATGAAAATGATAATAATAACTATAATAATAATTTTATTAATGATAATAATGATAAAAATTTTAATATTGCTTATACTAATACTGTTTACTCATTTTAATAATAATAATCTTAATAATAATCATAATACTAATAATACTTATAATAATAATAATAATAATAATAATAATAATAATAATAATTATAATAATTATAATAATAATAATAATAATAATAATAATAATAATAATACTTCTAATAAAAATAATAATAAAGATAATAATAATAATAATAATAATAATAATAATAATAATAATAATAATAATAATAATAATAATAATAATAATAATAATAATAATTATTACAATAATTATAATAAGATATTTATTATAATTAATACAAATTTACAAATACTAAACTTAAATCATCTTTTAATATCAAGGATTAAATTGTGTACATATAATTATACATATATACATATATAAACGAGTTTACAAACATATATACATGATTTTTTTTATACCTTCGGATAATTTAAACGAGAAAGAGATCGGGTGAGTGTGGTGAAACAGCTGAACAGTAGCAAACCGAATAGAATCTTGATAAGGCTCGTAAGGTGGTAGCCCAACAACGCAACCCAATATTAAAGACAGTCCCATGAGACAAATCACCAAGCCCAATTGGTTTTAGGATCTATTAAATGGCTTGTGAATATTAAAGTTCTATTTAATGGCCCAAGATACAAATCACTAAGCTCACATGAAGTGATCCAGCAGTCGGATAGTAATAAAGGTCAGATTCAATCTTTAAAACATTAGGTGTTAAACGTAAGTGGGTATCGATTTCAACACAGAAACAGGAACGACACTTTCATCATCATCGTATCATCATCGTCCTTATACCATCATCATTAGCGTATCATTATCTTCATCATATCATCATCATTATCGTTTCATCAGAACTTGAACAATTAGCTATGATTAAGAATGGTTTCAAGGATGGTGATGGTGTATAATCGGAGGTTAATTGCAGGTTTTTAGGTTGTTGTTTGTTGATGGTAACGAAAACAGGAGTGGATACCGAAGACGTGTAGTGGAAAAAAGTAATATCCTGGTGGTGTTCAGTTTACGATTAAAACAGATAGATCAAGCAACAGCTCGAGGGAGATGATGGTTTTGGGTGACGGTTGACAGAAGGAGGGTGTATATGTGATGGTGTTCTCGGATGTGCGGTAAAACACAAGTGGGTTTCTTTGTTTGGTTCGAGTTTTGTATTCGTTCTAGGGATGGTGATCGAAGGTTGTTTGATCGGGTAAACGAGCGGAAACAAAAACGATGGTCCATGGTGATGATCTTGGGTGGGTATCGATCAAAATCGATGATGTGGTTACAGGTTGTGGTGATATTCGAAGTTGGGTGTGTTCGAGCTTGATGGGTGGTGATCGAAAGTGGGTTTACGGTGGACATGAAGATGGTTTGATGATGAGGCATGGTGATCGGGTTAAATAGAAACAAAACAAAAGATTGTAGTAGCGATGAATCATTGCAAGTGAGGATGATCTAGTGATGATAGTTGTTTGATGGTAATCGAAAACAGTAGGCATACAATAGATGGTTTGATGAAGGTTATAAGTGGTGGCATGGGTTGTTAATGGTAGTAGTCGGGTAATGAAGGTGGTGTGGGTTTTGTTCTCGTTAATAGCAATAATCAACGAGGATGATTAGACTAGTTGGTGATTTGTCTTGTTCGAGCAGTTTCAAAAATAAATGGGTGTTAGAAGAGCAGCGGGTGTTCGGTTTAGGGGTGTCTCTCGGTGGTGGTTCATTATGGTGATGATTACGATGGGTGGTGATGGGTTTCAACAAGAGAGGGAGAAGAAGGTATGGGGTGATGGCGGTTGTGGTTGTGGTGGTGGTTTAGGGTATTCGATGGTTGCCGAAAGCTAGTAAAATACATAGTTTTGTTCTTGACTCCATTAAACTCTAAAGGTGGTGTTGTTGAAATGATGTAGTTTGTTTTGGTGATTTGGTTTTTGAGCCTAAACTACCAACAGGGACAATTTGCAAGTGGGGGGTTTTGAGTTAATCTTTGATGCATATATAATACATAATATAATAAAACGTGCAGATAACTTAAATAATAAAAAAATATTAGCAGCCTCAGTTTCTAACTTATTCCACCGACAGTTTATCATGGAATGCCATATCGTGTCAATTGCTAAACAGTTAACGTATAAAAGTGTTCCTAAAAATCTCAAATTTTTAGCTTAAATATATTTAATTATTTCAATCATTAACTGTATAAAATCTGATCAAAAAGGTTCGTTAATTATTTATTTTCTGTTCTAAATAATATGTACGGAGTACTAAAACTTAATCTAAAAAGGTAAAAATATTTTTATCAAATCTAAAATCTTCGTAATCGATTTACAGTTTAACTTTTATTTTAAATCTTCGTAAACTAGTATTAGATCTATATGAACACTGGCTAAATGCCAACCGAGTATTACAATCGTTTACTATTAAAGCTCGAAATCATTTATTTTCAATATACAATGTATATATAGATTCATTTTAATAATAAACTTCATTATATCGTTTATTATTTTATTATTCTTAATTTCAACACTTAATAATTTATTAATTTATTATTATATTTATTTATAACTAATTATTTAGATATACATATCTATTGTTCGTGAATCGTCGGAAATGGTCGAAAGGTAATTGCATATATGAAATAGTTCAAAATTTTTGAGACTCAACCTAACAGACTTTGCTTATCGTGTCAAAAATATTAAATCGTATCGAGAGTTTGGTTTAAAATTAGTCGAAATTTTCTGGGTCGTCACATATTAAGATTGGTTCGGCCCGATTTTATAGTAGGTTCGGTCCATCTGATTCATTAGGGTTTAGCTTGTATCTTTGTAGTCTATAAATATCGATCAATGTAATGCATAATCCTTATGGGGTTTCTATTATTCTACATGGTATCAGGCCTTACGGTCCTATCTCTTCTTTTCTTTCTTTGTCGCCGCCACCGAAAACCGGTCTGCCGCCGCCACCAAAATTGGCTTGCCGCCTCCACCGAGTACCGGGTTGCCGCCGCTTTTCTTAACTTCTTTCTTTTCGCGCTCCCCGTCCGCGAATTATCTATTTTCTAAACTTTCCTCCAAAAAAGAAGAATTCTTAATATTTGCTTCTTTTTTCTTCCGTGCCTCGTCGAACTAATTCTTCAGTTCATATTTTCGTTTTACTCTCAAAAATCTCTTTTTTTATTATTTCTCAAAAAAAAAAAAAAAAATCCATTTCCTTTCGCCTAATATGTATCCCTCGGCTTCTTTATTCCGATTATTTTGTGAGTTTCCTTTTCTTTATTATTATTTCTTTACTTATTACTTATGCTTCTTTCTTTAAATTTTGTTTACCCTCTCACAAACGTCACCTCTCTTCTCAATATTCTTCGAATCGTTTCCTTTTAATTCACCTCTTTTTGCATTGATTTGCAATCTTCTATTGTTAGCATCACCTTTTTTTTTTTTTTTTTTTTTTTTTTTTTTTTTTTTTTGTCTCAACTAATCCCTCCTATTTTTATGTTATTTTCTCTTGCTTATCCTAATCATTACTCTATAACTTTTCCTAAATTACCCATTCTTTCTATCTACTGAAAAAAAAAAAAGACGAAGACACCGAAAGTGTAGAGAAGTCAAGACTACAATCTTTACTATGAAGACTTTGGTTGTATTTTTAGTTTTATTATATGTTCATAATTATAATGTTTATGTTTATGTTTATGTTTATAATCATGTATTTATGTATTTGTTCCAGTTTGAGCGTATGTAATTTCCTTCTGCTCAAATTGCGGGAGAGTATTAGAATATATTAAGATTGGTCCGGCCCGATTGTATAGTGGGTTCGGTACATTAGATTCATTAGGGTTTAGCTTGTATCTTTGTAGTCTATAAATATCGATCAATGTAATGCATAATCCTTACGGGGTTTTCTAATATTCTACATATATCGGTAATCCAGCAAAAAAAGCCTTTATTTGATTTCCTTTCTTACTTCATGAAGCAACTATATATTTTTATACAAAATTCTTAGTATAACGCAGCCTACTAATTTTATTGAAGGAACACGAAAAAAGCGTACAACCCACCCTAATTTACAGAATTACAGGTAAAGCTCCCATAAAATTTCAGGGTGATTTTATTAGTTACGTAACATTATGAGTTGATTGATTCTTTGTACAACAACAATAACAAAACCAAATCCCACGTAAGTGGGGTATGGGGAGGTAAGAATGTAAGATGTAGACAATATTTCTCCTATCCTAGAATAAAGAGAAGTCATTCTCCACCCAGAGTGAAACACCCCAAGAGTAGAGAAAGTCCTCCTCAATGTTCTTTGGACCATTTCTCGATTTGTGTGTGTCAGGGCCATGCTAATCTTCTCTGTATAGTTCCAATTTTATCGGATGTCCCCTAAGGGACTTGTAGATAAATATTGACCGAATAAATTTTTTTTTTCCTTCAAATAGGACTTACCAGGTTTAACCATATTAACACATAGAACCAGAAGGTACTATACTTAGCATAAGACTATGAGGTACTGTATTTAAGTGATGCAATATTTTTTATTCGACAAAATTGCATCGTTGGTCTCCCAACTTTTGTCTCAAATAACACAGGTAACCTTTTTTTGTTTTTTTTTTACCTCGTTGACCTTTATCTATCACTTTGTGACACGGATGACCTTGAAACTAACTAATGTTAATATTTTACGTTATATCCTTGCATATATTGGGGTATTTTTGTCAATTTGACTTAGTTTTCCCCTTTATTTCTTCTCTTCATCTTCATCTTCAACAAACCCTAACTCCAACTTAATTGTTCATATCATAGCCAAATAAAATCAAATTAAAAACCAACTAAAGCCAAATTCAAATCAATCAAAAAAGAATATAAGTAAATGTAAGTTTAAATTTCTAACTATCAAACAATATCTTGTCAGCAAGCATGTCGACTGCGATAAGAACTGAAAACTGTAATGATAACCATAAATAAGTGAAACACATGAAAGTTTCTTTCAAAAAACTCCCAATTAGAAATTGTAAGTAAGTGTCAATTGACCTGTCTCTCATCATTCATGTACAACGAATATATACAGAGTTTCCTGTAACTAACATTGAGCTAATTTAGGAAATAATAGCATGTGAGCTTTATCCCTTGAATACCTATTCTTGTTACATATTTGACTGAAACATACGGCTATATTGTTACATATTCTGACTTATAATACATTGACTAATAGGGTCCCGCAGTCGAATCGGGAGGTGGACGGACGTTGAGACTGGATCGAAAATCATCAAATAGTAGTCGGGGTAGGCCTTTAGTGAATATTTCTGCAATTTGATACCGTGACGGGATGTGTAGAATACGAACTTGACCACGAGCTATCTTGTCACGCACAAAGTGAATGTCTAACTCAATATGCTTTGTTCGTTGGTGTTGTATCGGATTGCTTGCAAGATAGATAGTACTCACATTGTCACAGTATACGATGGTGGCTTTGTCGAGAGGATGATGTAGTTCAAGTAATAGGTTGCGTAGCCAACACGACTCCGAGACCACGTTCGCAACTCCTCGGTACTCGGCTTCGGTACTAGAGCGGGAAATAGTGGGTTGTCGTTTAGAAGACCACTAAATCAAGTTGTCACCAAGATACACGCAATACCAGGATGTTGATCTACGGGTGTCGGGGCAACCGACCCAATCCGCGTCCGTATAGGAAATTAGTGAGGTCGTGTTGGTTTTATTCATGTGTATCCCATAATCAATCCTCCCTAGAATGTAACGGATTATCTTTTTCAGTGCCGCCATATAAGTGTCATGAGGATTGTGCATGTGTAGACATACTTGTTGAACGGAGTACGAAATGTTGGGTCTTGTGAAAGTTAAATATTGTAGAGCACCCACAAAACTTTTATAAAGAGATGGATCATTGTATGGATTACTGATAATGCTAAAAACGAACATATATTTCATAGCATTATCCCTCAAGAAAGACAAGCTTTTAGTTACAATTGTTCTATTTACAAGTGATATTCGTTTAAATAATAAAAGGTGAAGACAAAAGATAAATTCGACGATTTGAAGACACAAATGACCAAAAAGCTAAAAAGTACAAAGTACACTTCAAGTGGTTCAATTTATTGATGAGAAACGTCTAAAAATTACAAGAGTACGAGCCGCAAAACGGAAAGTACAAGATAATAAATTATACGAAAAGGCGTTCGAAAAGCCGGAACCGAGACATGAACCAACTTTCAACGCTCGACGCAACGGAGCTGAAAGTACAAGTCAACTATGCACAAGAATATAATATAATATTTAAATAATTCATAATAAGAATAATAATAAATAATAAAAAGTTGTTAATTGAGCATAGTTAAAGGGTCATAAGTGAAAATTTCAAATCAATAATTCGCAACGAGATATTATTGATTCAACTTTGAATGGTAGCCAGCTAACATTCCACCTACAACAATATCAATCATTTGCCTATAAAAGCAAGACACGGAGTAATGATGAAACAACACCTTTTTCTTTTCCTTTCTCATATCATATACGATATATATATATATATATATATATATATATATATATATATATATATATATATATATATATATATTATATTTTATAATTATAATTTTAATTTAAGTTTAATAATAATTGGGTTATTGTAAGAATGTTTTACGGGTTTTAAATCGAAACTCTGTCCGTGTAACGCTACGCTATAAATAATCATTGTAAGTTATGTTCTTCCTTTTTAAATTAATGTCTCGTAACTAAGTTATTATTATGCTTATTTAAGTCGAAGTAATCGTGATGTTGGGCTAAATATTAAGATTGGATAATTGAACTTTGGACCATAATTAAGGTTTGGGCAAAAGACCGACACTTGTGGAAATTGGACTATTGACTATTAATAGATGGGGGGTATTGTCTAATTGAGTGACAACTCATTGGAGTCTGTCAAACCTATCTTCAAATTAATTAACCTAATAATTAATAATGATTATGGTTGTCCTATGTAGTGACGTTCATATGGAATCTATTATAATCATTTAATTAATTATTCGGGTTGGGTAATTGATTATTCAAACAGATCAAGTGGGTAAATTAATATTCATATCTAATCAAAACAGAGGTGGATTACATACAGTGATAACTGGTGTAATTGTTGACAGAAGTGATAACTGCGTCACAGTTTAAATCTATAATTAGTGGGAATATTTGACTTCGAGTATAAGGGTAATTTGACGAGGACACTCGCACTTTATATTTATGACCGATGGACTATTATGGACAAAAACCAGATAGGTATCAAATAAACCAGGACAAAGGACAATTAACCCGGGTAACAATTAATTAAAATCAAACGTCAAACATCATGATTACAGAAGTTTAAATAAGCATAATCCTTTTATTTCATATTCTATCGCAATTTTATTTATTGTTATTTTATTTATCGTCATTTATTTATTTTACGCACTTTAATTATTGTCATTTATCTTTACGCTTAAAAATATAAAATCGACAAACCGGTCATTAAACGGTAAATCCCCCCAAAGTTACCTATAATTACTATATATTACTAAATCTAGTTTAACTACTTAATTAACTAATTTGACCTAGTAAGACACCCAATAATAGTGTCCACGGATCGACCTCCTGGAGTTTACCTTAGCTATATTATTACACGATAGGTATACTTGCCTTTTGTGTTTTAGTTTAATTTAGGTGATTTCTTGTAGTAAATAAATATAAAACTGATAGCCGTTTCATACACACCCTCTAGAACACATCAATTACCAATGTGACTACTTAACTTAGATGTTGTATCCACGGGAGTGTTTAAAGATTTTCAAGAACTCATGTCAGCACGTTGTATTATTTCCTTAGCATACTTGGACTGATATAATAACAAACCACTTGGTGTTTTATGTACTGATATGCCCAAAAAACCACTTAAGAAACCCAAATCCTTCATGGCAAATTCATTTGACAAAAGTTTCATAATATTTGCTCGCAATTCGTCAGAAGATGTAACGAGGATATGTCGTCTACGTAAAGTAATATATATGCAATATCTTTGCCCTTGTTATAAATAAACAGAGATTGATCGCAACGACTGTGTGTGAACCCGAGAGAGAAAACATAGGTCGCAAATCTTTCGTACCATGCCCGAGGCACTTGTTTGAGACCGTATAGAGATTTATTTAAACGACAAACATGGTCGGGATAATTAGGGTCCCGGAATCCCATCGGTTGATACATATACACTGTTTCATTGAGGTTGCCATGTAAGAATGCGTTTTTGACATCTAGCTGTCGTATTTGCCACGAGTGTGGAAGTGCAAGTGAAAGAACTACTCGAATAGTTTCCGGTTTAACGACCGGACTAAATGTCTCTGTGCAGTCGACTCCTAATCATTGTGACCTGCCATCACCAACCAAACGAGCTTTGTATCGCTCAAAAGAACCATTAGAAAGAAATTTATGCTTATAAATCCACATAGAGCGAATTACATGCATATGTGGTTGCCAAGGTACTAAAATCCATGTTTTATTATCAACAAGTGCTTTGTATTCGTCGGTCATGGCATGGTACCAATTAGGATCAGCCAAGGCTTCTTTTGGGTTTGAAGGAAGAGGAGAAAGAGTTGAGGTGGATACGGAAAGATTGAACGGGACACGCGGTTTATAAATGCCTTGCATACCGCGAGTCGTCATGGTTCGAGTAGGTTGAGTAGTATTGACAGGAGGAGAATTATGGACAGTAGTTGAGTATTGATAGTAGGTTGAGAATTATGGACAGTAGTATGTTGAGAATCATGGAGCGAAGATGGTGGGATAATAATAGAAGGTGTATGATTCGTATTAGTAGTAGAAGGAGGAGAATTATATGTATCAGTAGGTATATCATGGGAAGTAGATACGGGGTTAGATGGTGTAGAAGGAACCGTATGTATAATAGGAGTGGTAGAGTTATTTGGGTGAGATGGACTGACGTGGGAAGGTTGACGAATTTGGGCCTGGAGTAGAAGTGGCATTAGGTGTTGGGCTAGTGACTGGTAAGGTTGGGGCGTGTGTGATGTATAAAAAATGGGATTAAATGAGTCAGTGAATGATTGGTATGTAGAGGTGTTTGTGGTGTTGGAGGTAAACGTGAAAGAGTTTTCATCGAATATTACATGATGGAAAACGATGATCTTTTTAGCGGAGAGATCGTGACACTTATAGCCATGATGATTGGTAGGAAAACCAAGGAATACGCATGGGGTGGATCGAGGTTGAAGTTTGTGGATTTTTGTAGAAGGGATGAGTGGATAGCAAAGACAACCAAAAACTAGAAGGTGATCATAAGTAGGTGTGCGGTGATATAAAAGCTGAGTTGGAGATATATTTTTAAGAAGTTTATTTGGTAGAACATTTAGTAAATAAGTTGCATGTTGAAGGGCGTGAGGCCAGAAGTTGGAAGGCACACAAGATTGTGGAAGAATAGTACGGATTATATTGTTAATGGCTCTTATTTTTCTTTAAGCTTTGCCATTTTGAGAGGAAGTGTACGGACACGAGAAACGGAAAACCATGCCATTGTCGGCACATAATTGATGGAATTTTGTATTATTAAATTCAGATTTATTGTCACATTGAAAAGATTTTATACTTATACCGAATTGAATTTTGATGAATTTATGAAAATTAGTAAATATAGTAAAGACTTGTGATTTGTTAGAGAGTGGGAATGTCCAAAGAAAATTGGTTTTGTCATCAAGTAGAAGCATATAATAGCGATGACCACCATTGCTAACAATTGGTGAAGTCCATAAGTCACTATGAATTATGTCAAAGGGAGCATGAGTAAGATTGGACGATGTATAAAATGGTACACATACATGTTTTTTTCAAAAACGCAAGCTTGACAAATATTATTTTTATTACTAGGATTACAAGGAATGTAATTTTTATTGCTAAAAGAACGAAAAACATTAACGCCTGGATGACCTAGACGTTTGTGCCATAAATCTGAATATGAAACTGAAAATGCTGAATGAAATGCGATAGCTTTCATTAAGGAAGGCTGAAATGGGTAGAGATCACCGGTGCTGTTGCATCGTATGATTGGGGTCCCCTTCGGAAAGTCCTTTACAGTAAAACCAAACGGATCGAATTCAATAGAGATATTATTGTCAATAGAAAGACGGCGAACAGAGATTAAATTTTTAATTAAATGAGATGTGTAAAGAACATTATTTAAATGTAATGGACGAGTGGAGGAGGTGGGAAGTAAAGTATGACCGTATCCTTGAATTAGCAACCCATTTACATCATCTACAATAATAGTGTCACTTGATCTGTCTCTCATCATTCATGTACAGCGAATATATACATAGTTTCCCGTAACTAACATTGAGCTAATTTAGGGAATACATGTGAGCTTTATCCCTTGACTACCTATTCTTGTTACATATTTGACTGAAATATACGGCGATATTGTTACATATTCTGACTTATAATACATTGACTAATAGAAATTCAATGGATTAATTGCCAATGTGATGCTCTTAACACTTACCAAAATTAAACTTTGCACAATAAACTTTAATTTAGATCATTTAGTCTGTTTAAGCTAGTTATGCTACCATATTGTATAAATTGTGTATCAAATTTAACCGGATAATTCTGTTAGCCGATAGTCCTTTTAGTTTATGGTCTTAAGGCCCACTTGCATTGTCTTAAGGCCCACTTGCATTGTAAGGGCTATAGCCCACTTCTAGAATAATCTATGTAATCCTATGTAATGTACTGTGATCTCATTTAGCAATCAATAAAACACAATTACACCAATACATCGATATCTATTCTGTAGCATGGTATCGAGCCGTATCAAAAATCCCAAAACCCTAACTATATGATAACACTTTACCTTATTTTTTCTTTCGATCAAACTGCTTCTGCTCTTCTTCTTGTTCGCCTCCTGCTTCTCATCTCCTTCTTCCTATAATCATGGCACCAAATAAATTCGACAAAATATATACTGTAACCTCCATTCACCACTTGGTCCCAGTTAGACTAGATCTTACAAAGTTGAAGTATTCTCATTGGAAGCGTCTCTTTACAAATCACTGTACCGGATTCGACGTTTCCGACATCATCTTACGTCCGTCCACTCCTGAAGAACAGGCTGATCCAGATTGGATCAAAGCAAGTGCTGTTATACTGACTTGGATCTACAACACGCTTTCACCATCCTTACTTGAACGTTTACTAAATGCCGAACCCGCAACTGTTAGGAAGAGAGGATTGCCTGGACGTTGGGAGATATAAATTTGAGAGAAAATAACTCTATTACTCACAAGAATAGATTACACGAGTATTTACAAAACTCACAAAAACTCTCAAACTCACACACACTATCTAGGTTGTGATTACACTTCTCTGAGTGATTTTTGGGATGATTTACAGCTGAGGTTTGCACCTCTATTTATAGCTAAAACTTTGGTGGCGGTGGAATGGTGTGAACGGAGATGGTGGACGGCCGTCATCATGTTCATCTTTGCTTCTTCTACATGGTGTTCAAAGAAGGCTACTTTGAACATCTAGAAGGTGAGCTTCTAGATTGTAGGCTGGAAACTTTCAATTCTCCCCCTCCAGCCGAATAACATTCCAGTTATGTCTCTGCATAACTCCAACTTCTCTCGAGTCACCACCTTTGTTAACATATCCACAGGATTCTCCTTTGTATGGATCTTCACTAGTCTCAACAGTTGTCGATCAATTACCTCGCGTATCCAATGATAGCGAATATCAATATGTTTTGTACGGGAATGGTACATGGAGTTCTTGCTCAAATCTAGAGCACTCTAACTATCACAATATACCTTGTACTCCTTTTGCTTGATTCTAAATTCTTGGAGATAACGCTTTAACCACAACATTTCTTTTCCAGCTTCTGCGGCAGCAATATACTCTGCTTCAGTTGTGGATAATGCAACACACTTCTGTAGTCTTGACTGCCATGAAATAGCTCCTCCTGCAAAAGTGTAAATGAATCCCGAAGTAGATTTCCTACTATCAGGATCTCCGGCCATATCCGCATCTGTATAGCCTTCCAAGATTGGATCAGCTCCCCAGTAACGAAGACATATCTTCGTTGTACCTTTAAGATATCTGATAATCCATTTTACCGCATTCCAATGCTCTTTCCCGGGGTTAGAGAGAAAACGACTCACTGTTCCCACTGCGTGAGCAATATCGGGCCTCATACACACCATCGCATACATCATACTTCCAACTGCTGAAGAATATGGTACTGAAGACATCTCCCCGATCTCTTCCTTGGATGAGGGACAAGAACTCTTGCTTAACTTGAAATGGTTGGCTAATGGAATGCTAACAGGTTTGGCATTGTTCATATTGAAACGTGAAAGCACTCGTTCAATATACTTCTCCTGAGATAGCCATAACCTTTTATTCTTCCTGTCTCGAGTTATATGCATTCCCAAAATTTGTTGAGCTTGTCCTAAGTCTTCCATGTCAAAAGACTTAGAGAGTTCCTTCTTCAGCTGGTTGATCTTCGTTACATCTTTCCCTACGATCAAAATATCGTCTACATATAGTAGAAGAGCAACGAAATCTCCTCCAGAAAACTTCTGAATGTAGACACACTCATCTGCTGCAATTTTCTTGTACCCTTGACTCACCATGCACGAGTCAAACTTCTTGTACCACCGCCTAGGTGCCTGTTTCAAACCATATAAACTTTTCTTCAGCTTGCATACGAGGTTATCTCCTGAAACCTCAAAACCTTCCGGCTGCTCCATGTAAATTTCTTCATGTAAATCTCCATGAAGAAAAGCTGTGTTTACATCCATCTGTTCAAGCTCCAAGTTCATACCTGCGACCAATCCAAGTATGACTCTAATTGAAGTCATCTTGACTACTGGTGAAAATATCTCGTCAAAATCAATCCTTTTCTTCTGTTGGAATCCTTTGACTACAAGTCGTGCTTTGTATTTCACCACTTTTCTGCTGCCATCCTTTTTCAGCTTGAACACCCATTTATTTTTCAGTGCCTTCTTCCCGTGTGGAAGTTCTACAATCTCATAAGTTTGATTTTTCTGCAGAGAATCCATCTCATCCTGCATCGCGAGCAACTATTTTTATTTATCCTTATGAGTTACTGCTTCATGAAAACTCTCAGGTTCTCCATCTTCAGTAAGTAGAAGGTATTCGGATTCTAGATATCTACTCGATGGAATCCGGCTTCGTTCAGATCTACGAACTTCTGGAATATTCTGAGGAAATCCACCATCATCTTGACCTTGTGATGGTGCTGGAACGTTTGGCAGATGGGGTTGTGGCTCCCCCTGCTCAGCACCGTCATTTTCCTCATTATCTTCTACTTCTGGAATTTCTTCCTGCACTGAAAATTCATTTCTCATGAATGATTTTGTTGTTGCCTCTGGCACCTGAGCAACAACATTTGTCTTCTGAGATATTGTGGGCTTTTCAATATCTTCTATTGTCTGGCTTTCATGGAACACCACGTCCCTACTTCTAATCACCTTTTTCTCCTTTGGATCCCATAATCTGTATCCAAATTCTTCATCTCCATAGTCTATGAATATGCATGGAGTGGTCCTTGCATCCAGCTTCTGCCTGAGCTCCTTGGATACATGTGCGTACGCCAAACATCCAAATACTCTTAAGTGAGAGTATGATGGATCCTTTCCAGACCAAAGTTTCTCCAGAACTTCAAAATTCAGTGGTACTGATGGAGATCGGTTGATCAAGTAACATGCGGCTCTGACTGCTTCTCCCCAGAATGGCTTTGGCAGCTTAGCCATACTGAGCATGCTCCGAACACGTTCCATAATTGTTCGGTTCATTCTTTCTACTATACCATTGTGTTGACGGGTACGTGGAACTGTCTTCTCATGTCGGATGCCATATGATCTACAATAGGCATCGAACTGCCTGGAAGAGTATTCACCGCCGTTGTCGAATCAAAGACACTTTAACTTCTTTCCTGTCTCACGTTCTACCATGCATGGAACTGTTTGAAGTAATCGAACACCTGGTCCTTTGTCCGCAAGAAATATACCCACACCTTTCGAGAAGTATCATCGATAAACGTCAGAAAATATCGATTGCCGCCAATTGATTCAACCTCTAAGGGACCGCAAACATCAGAGTGTACCAGACCGAGTAACTCTGATTTTCTCGTTGAAGATGAATTAAACGAGACTCTATGCTGCTTACCAAACAGATAATGATTGCAAGGATCTAGTGCAGCGTCCTTGTCTACATTGATAAGCTTCTTCTTTATTAGGGTAGACAACCCTTTCTCACTCATGTGACCGAGTCTCTGGTGCCATAAATTTTGTAAAGCCTCCTTTTCTGCAACATTAAGGCTGTCTGTGCAGATCTTTAAATGAGTTTTGTATAGTGTGCCACAAATGTGTCCCCGAGCGACTATCATAGTGCCTCTTGACAATTTCCATTTGCCTTTACTAAAATGACTATCATAGCCCTGTTTGTCGAGAGCTACTCCGGAAAGTAAATTCAGTCGAAGATCTGGCACATGGCGGACATCCTTCAAAGTGATTGTGCTCCCGGAACTTGTCTTTATCTTGACATCACCAATTCCGAAAATCTCAGTGGAACTGGAATTTCCCATCTTCACTGCTCCAAAGTCTCCAGCTTTGTATGTTGTGAAGTATTCCTTGTATGAAGTCACGTGGTAGGAAGCTGCAGTATCTACCACCCATTCTGTGTCTTCTCGTGAGACGTGAAGGCATGTCCCATCATGAGTTGAACAATAAGCTACATCACCAGTGATAGTAATTAATGTTTCTCCACCATTATTCTTCGACTGTGAACTGCTTTGACCTTGTTCCTCTTTTAATCTATAGCAGTTCTTCTTCATATGTCCCTCTAATCTACAATGATGGCATTTATATGTTGGTTTTCTGCCATCAGCTGAACTGCCCCTGCTCTTGCATCTGCCTCTCTATTTATTTTTGTTACTCATTCGCTGTCTCCCCCGATTCTCTGTAACAAAGGCATGGGTCTGATCTGTGCCCATGTCCTTTCTCCTTGCCTCTTCACTGAATAAGGCATCCTTGACCATTGACATGGTAAGTTTGCCATTCGGAGCTGAGTTGCTGAGTGTTACGACCAGCGTTTCCCAGTTATCGGTAAGAGAACTAAGTAGCAATAGCGCCTGAACTTCATCGCCAAGAGGTATCTCTACAGACGATAACTGGTTGACCAAGCTCTGGAACTCACTGGTATGCTCGGCAACTGAAGTTCCACTTTTGAGCTTCATGTTGACTAAACACCTCATCAATAGGGCTTTATTCCGAGCAGTCTTGGCCTGGTACATGTCCTCCAACTTTTTCCAGAGGGCATATGCGTCTGTCTCTTGTGTAACATGGTGGAAGACACTATGATCAATCCATTGACGGATCTGACCAATAGTTTTTTCGGTTTGATTTCTTCCACTCTTTCTCTTTGGCAGAATCAGGGTTTATATCCTTCAATTCAATAGGATCGAACAAATCCTTACAACTGAGGAGATCTTCCATCCGAGGTTTCCACAGCGTGTAGTTTGTGGCTGTGAGCATAATCATAGCTCCGGAAGATGATGTTGACTCTTCTGTGGACATTATCACCTTACAAATAATTTTTCAACACAAACGGGGTTGAATTGTAGAAAACAGAGATCACCGTTATGTCCGGAACGATTGAAAATGGTGCAATAGACACTTCGCGGCTTAAATTCCACTTATGGGGCAAAATTATAATTTTCTAAACTTTCAGGGATCAAAAATGAATTTCTGAAAATTTCAAGGACCAAATTGTAAAATTTCAGAATTACTACAGTACTGCTACAGTACTGCTACAGGAACTTGCTACAATACTGCTACAGGAACTTACTACAGTGCTGCCAGCTGCTACAGTGAATTGCTACAGGGCTGCTACAGTGATCGTCTTCTCCGGCGAAAATTCCGGCACCGGTCATCTTCTCCGACGAGATTCCGGCGAGTTGACCAAACTTTGACCGCGTTTTCTGGGCTCGTTATAACTCCATTTAGTTTTTTGCGTTGGACTCGGTTCGACGAGACGAATCCAATGGTACATTCAAAATTGAATTTTGAGAAAACTTCAGAAGACCCAAAAACTCAACCAACATCTCTAACCAAGCTCTTGATACCACTTGTTAGGAAGAGAGGATCACCTGGACGTTGGGAGATATAAATTTGAGAGAAAATAACTCTATTACTCACAAGAATAGATTACACGAGTATTTACAAAACTCACAAAAACAAAAAACTCTCAAACTCACACACACTATCTAGGTTGTGATTACACTTCTCTGAGTGATTTTTGGGATGATTTACAACTGAGGTTTGCACCTCTATTTATAGCTAAAACTTTGGTGGCGGTGGAATGGTGTGAACGGAGACGGTGGGTGGCCGTCATCGTGTTCATCTTTGCTTCTTCTACATGGTGTTCAAAGAAGGCTACTTTGAACATCTAGAAGGTGAGCTTCTAGATTGTAGGCTGGAAACTTTCAGCAACTGCACATGATGCGTGGGTGTTTCTCGAAAAATTATTCCTCGACAATAAAAGTTCTAAAACCATGGAATTATATGCTCAACTACATGGATCAGACATGGGTGATCTCTCGGTTGAAGACTACTTTTGCACCGTTGACAACATCGCTACCCAACTTCGCAATCTTGGGAACAAAGTTGAAGACAGTGAACTTGTCATGTCTGTCATTAACGGCTTGCCGGATAAATATTCTCATGTCAAACATATTATCATCCATCGTGAAACATTCCCAACTCTCGAAAACGTACGCTCCATGCTAACCATGAAGTAAATGACCCTTAACAGGAAAAACCGCAACATGAACGAGCATCCACTAAATGCATCGAATCCATCGGCGTTAGTGGCTCAGGCGAACTCATCGGCACCACCACGCAACCCACCACCGCCGGCCACCCAGGTTTGCCGTAACTTTTTAAAGGGCCATTGTCGCTTTGAATCAAGATGTCGCTACCTTCACACAGGTATCAACAGGCGACAAAGCAATTCTGCCTCAAATCGATCCAGTGGACTCACTCAGGCCCAACTGCTACACTTGCTTAAGGCCCAACAGCAACAGTTACAGACTCACAATGCTTCGGTCCAACCTGCTGCATACAGACCTACCACCTACGGCCCACTGCCTTCTGTTTCCCCAGCCCAACGAGGTCTGTTGTCCACCCCACCTGGTTTTACACATGCTCAGTCCACTTATCTTGGGTCACAACAGAAAACTCAACCTACTGCCCTTCATACGGCTCAATAGCCCACTTATGGTTCGTATACTTTGGATCCTAACATGCAATCTCAGGAAACTATTTTGCCACATGCATTTAGCACTATGACACTTCAAGATTACGGTGGATGGAACATGGATACTGGTGCGTCCACTCACCTAACCTCCTTCATCAATAATTTGAGTACTATTTTTAATAAATGCAAATATCCGTCAGTTGCCGTCGGTGACGGGAATACCATACCCGTCACCAATACCGGCCATAGCTTGTTACCAAATTCCCATCGACCCCTACACTTAAACAATGTTCTTGTAACACCTAACATAGTTAAAAATCTTATTTCTGTACGTCAATTTACTCGTGATTATATTGTTTCTGTTGAATTTGATCCTTTTGGTTTTTCTGTGAAGGATTATCTGACACGCCAACTACTTCTTCGATGTGACAGTACCGGTGACCTATACCCTGTCACACAACATCTTCTCAACACGCTCTCGTTACAAGCCCCGTCACCTGGCATCAACGTCTCGGACACCCCGGACATGATGTTCTTCGCAGACTTATTTCTAATAATGATATTATGTGTAATAAAACCGTTTCACCTTTGTTTTGTCATGCATGTCAACTGGGTAAACATATGCGTCTTTCTTTTTCTGTTTCAAGTTCTAATGTTCAGTCTGCTTTTGATATTATTCATTCTGATTTATGGACTTCTCCAATTGCTAGTATTGGTGGCTTAAAGTATTATATTATTTTTCTTGACCACTTTACTCATTATGTTTGGGTATTTCCGTTACGCTATAAATCTGATGCACTCCACACATTTATTCAATTTCGTTCCTTTATCAAAACCCAATTTAAACAGGAAATAAAATCTTTTCAATGCGACAACAGTGGTGAATTCGAAAACAAAGAATTTCACCATCTATTACAATCCAATGGAATCCAATTTCGATTCTCGTGTCCTCATACCTCCCAACAAAATGGCAAATCTGAACGCATGCTTCGCACCATTAATTACCTCATTTGTCATGACCCGGAAAAATTCGACTAATTTTAAATCAAACTCTCGATACGATATTATATTTTTGACACGATAAGTGAAGTCTGTTAGGTTAAGTCTCAAAATTTTGAACTGTTTCATGAGTTCATTTACCCTTCGACTGTTTTCGATGATTCACGAACAACTAATTGTAAATAGATACATATATATTTAAAATATATATATATATATATATATATATATATATATATATATATATATATATATATATATATAATATTTAATAATTTAAATTATTATTTGAAATAATATATGATTTAATTATTGGAAATAAATATGTAAAATAATATGCGATGTAATGAAAACCATTATTATAAATATATATATATATATATATATATATATATATATATATATATATATATATATATATATATATATATATATATATATATATATATATATATATATATATATAAATGTATATAAATATTACTTGTAAATATATAAAATTATATTAAATCATTTTTTTAAAAAATATATAATATATTTATTTAGTAGTTAAACTTGCTATTTAAAACTATATATATATATATATATATATATATATATATATATATATATATATATATATATATATATATATATATAAAGAGAATATATTAAAAAATAAATGATTTCAAGCTTAAATAGTAAACAATTGTAATACTCGGTTGGCATTTCGTTAGTGTTCATATAAAGCTAATACGAATTTATGAAGATTTAAAATAAAGGTTAGACTGTAAATTGATTACGAAGATTTTAGGTTTGATGAAAATACTTTTACCTTTTTAGTTTAAATTTTAGTACTCCGTACATAATATTTGGAACAGAAAATAAATAATTAACGAACCTTTTTGATCAGGTTTCAAACAATTAATGACTGAAATAATTAAATACACTTAAACTAAAAATTTGGGATTTTTAGGAACACTTTTATATATTAACTGTTTAGCAATGGACACGATATAATTGGATGTCGACACAGAAGACTCCAAATCTCCGGCTGCTATTCTGTGCATATTGGAAAAGAATGAATTATTACTATTTGTCACTGTTTAAAAATTGAATTATTACTAATAATGGATTTACTGTTTTTGTTTTTCTCTTTATTAAATTATATTTATACATATAACATACCCACCATATTGAAAAGAACACAGATCCATTTGTTTGATACTTCTTGTTACTAGTGTTGTTCATCTTTATTGATAACTCAAAACCATCAACCACATAACCATTGGCTATATCCGATCAACATTACTTAAAACCATCTTTAACTTGTTCTTACTACTTATTTAATCAACACTACATCACTAAATGAACACCATCACTTGCTACTGTATCCGTATGTTGCTACTACCATTCCACTAAACCACGCACCATGATTCTGTTTTGATCGGACAAAGCAAACCATCACCAATGAGCCACTATCACCACCCATCTCTATCTCGTCTCTCTCTCTCTCTCTCTCTCTCTCTCTCTTTCTCTGTCTCCTATTTATGACCGAGAACCATCGACTACAGCCACCATGTACTTCTGTTTTCCGATGAAACAGGCTGCTGTGTGTTATTACTTCTATTTTGCAGCAGAAGACACTACCACAACAACCCTTATCGAACACCATTAATTGCCGTTACTGTTCCGACATCATCACCATCATTTTATGTTCTTGTTCTAAGATCAACACCCATTGAATCACTGCTGCCATTGCTACTTGAATATATATGTTTTCTGTCCGATAACTACTTCAACCGCCACCATAACATCACCCTATTCAAACACTTCAGAAAAACCTGCAATTATTGCTACAGTGCGTCTGTTTTCTACTTTTCTATTCGAAAATCATCCAATCACAAACTAGGCTGATGCACGATGGATTCTTTGCAGCTGCAACTTATTGTTTGTTTTTTGTGTCTGAACATTCATGAAACCCACTTAATGAAGATGATGATGAACAGTGGATGATGGAAGATGATGAAATGAGGTAAATGATGATTCGTTGATAATAATGATTCTGTAATGATGATGGTAACATTAATAAAATAGTGACGTCGAAGATGAAGTGTTGATGTGATCGTAATTCTGTGACGAATTTAAGATGCTATGTGATGATGTTGAAAAATGATGATAACGATGGTGATACAGTGGAGATGATAACGATGAGGATGAAATGATTATGATGATGTCGATGTTGAGGATGATGGCAGTATAATGATGATGATGTTATGATCCTAGTGATGATGATACGGGTTCATAAAGATGAAGATCATGTGTGTTATTAGATGATACATGATGAAGAAAAACAGAAATAATAAATAGATTTAAGTTACAAATTAAAACGTAAAAGAAGCAGCAGAGCAACGGTTTGGGTGTGTTCTCGGTGTAACGAGAGGTCGCGGGTTCAATTTCGGGCTCGGGCATTTATTTGTTTTTAAGCCTTTTAAGGTAGTTTTCTTTAATTATTATTATTATTATTATTATTATTATTATTATTATTATTATTATTATTATTATTATTATTATTATTATTATTATTATCATCATCATCATTATTATTATTATTATTATTATTATTATTATTATTATTATTATTATTATTATTATTATTATTATTATTATTATTATTATTTCATTATTATTATTATTATTATTATTATTTATTATTGATTATTATTAAGTAATTATTATTATTACCAATATTAGAAATAAGATTATTAGTATAATTAATATTATTATCATTATTATTATTACTAAAATATATATTATTATTATTAATATGAGTATTAGTATTATGATTATCATAAGTATTATTATTGTGACCATTATTACTAAAAGTATTGTTATTATTAATAATAGTATTAGAATTATCATTTAACATTAATATGGGTATTATTATTAATATTACTATTAAAATTTCTATTAAAAGCATCATTTTTATTAAAAGTACCATTATTATTTAAAATATTATTTCTATGAAAACTAACAGTTTTATCTTATCATTATTATCATTTTTATTAAAATTATTATTATTACTAATATTACTTTTATTATTAGTATTATTATCAAAACTATTAATATCAGTATCTGTGATGACCCGGGAATTTCCGACCAAATTTAAACTTTAATCTTTATATGGTTCCGACACGATAAGCAAAGTTTGTAATAGTGAGTCTCGAAAATGTTGGAACTATGTTCATATAATAAATTACCCTGGACTGTGCCTGACGATTCACGAAACCTATAAATGTAAATAGAAATGTACATGTAAGTAACTATACTTATACATAATTATATATTGTAAAATAAATATAGTAGAGAACTGATATGTGAATTAGTTATTAAGAAAGATAAATTAAAATAACTAAAACTTGTTATTAATTGATGTCGAACATAATTTGTCAATGATTAACAAAGTATAATGGTATAATGTTATACTTTGAGTTTAAATTGTTTTGATAAATATAACTGATACATCTATCTAGATAATGAATCTAGATATGTAAAACATAATTATATTTAGTAATTTGAATATACATATAATATATGAACATAATATTTATTATATGTATATTGTTAAAACATATAAATATTAATTAAATGTTACTAGATAAGTATTAAATAATACATAATTAATAATAAGTAATGTTACTATAATAAATGTAAATACAAGCTAAAATATAGTTATAAATATTATTATTATTACTTATTAGTAATATTGTATTACTAATTATTATCACTATTAATATTAATAACATGATTATTAAAACTATTAACATTAAGATAGTTAAGTTATTATCATTATCCTTGTTACTAATATTAGTTATTCATTATTAATATAAGTATCACTACAAAAACTATTAGTTATATTGTTATTACTAATATTATCATTAATAAAATTATGATTTTAGTTATTTAATTAATATTAGTATTATTTGATATTACTATAATTAATTAATTTTATTATTATTAAAAAAATATCATTATTATGATAAATATTAATATTATTAGGATAACTATTATTAATTGTATTATTATTATGTTATTATTAATAATAATATTCAGTATTATTATTATTAATTATTGATAAAATTATTATTATTATTATTAAAAGTATTATTATTATTATTTTTTATTTATTTATTGAATTAGACAAAACACATGATCAAATTCAGTTTCACATCACTCTCACACTATAATAGATTGAAGATTCCTGTCCTTATTCTAGTACAAATCACATTAGATAGCAGCTAAAATCTGTTACAAATCAAAATCAAGTTGTATTATTTTTTTTCTTCACTTTCGTTTTTTTCCTGCCTCTGATTCATGTCGACACCCCACTTGCTCAATATAATAGACGATCCTTTATTTTGTTGATAAAATTCAGTCAACTTCTCCACCCTTAACATCAATTATAACTGCTTTAAATTATTGAAGTTTGTTAAACTAAACTATTATTTTTTTTTCCAACGCAATACCTCTGTGTTAGTTCAAAAATTCCAAAAAACAAGAAAACGAATTTAATTCAAAAATCTAGAAATGTAGCCTTGTTAGGAATCTCACACTCAATCTATCTGAACAATTTCAAAACCCAATTTATTATATCGAGTACGAATTTTCGAGTCAAAGTTTTCGAATCAAAAAAGTCAACAATTCTTCATCCATCAAATTCGAGTTGCCTGCGAGGAATTAATTTGAAATAATGATTCCTATAGTTTCTATATGAGATTAGGAAAATATTTTGTGTTATAGTCTTTAGCTATAATACATTCAAAATCGAAAATCACATTTTTTTTTGTGATATGCTCGACGAACAGCAGGCCTCTGTGCTCCCTTATATTTATTTTTTTCAAACCAAATTATCACAAACAACTCTGTTATACTCAATTCAAGACTCAAAATCAAGTTAGTAATTAAATTTCGGGTTGAGGTACAAGTCCCTGGTCGATGTAAATATGAGGAAGAAGGTGAATAAGGACTGAAAAGAAAGTACGGGTTATATACTAATGTTTTCTGTTATATTTCGGAAAAACGAGCACAGCCCACTGGTTCGAGGTGTTTGCGTGTAACGAGAGGTCGGGGGATCGAGCCTGGGCATGGGCTGTTTTTTTTTTGGAAAAACATTCTTTTGAGGTAGCCTTTATATATTTATTTATTATTACTACTTATTATTATTACGACTTATTATTATTAATTGTTATTATTATTATTAATATGAATATTATTGTTATGTTAATTATTAATATTAATACCATGGATATTATTATTCTTAATAATAAAAGTATTAACTAACAAATATTATTATTATCATGATTATAGTTACAATTATGACTATTATTATTATTATTATTATTATTATTATTATTATTATTATTATTATTATTATTATTATTATTATTATTATTATTATTATTATTATTATTATGGTCGAGTTAATTATCAGTATTACTATAATAATACAATTTCATATTATTATCATTAAAAATGAGTGTTACTATCATATCTATAATTATTACTATCATTATGAATTTTAATGTCCAGATTATTATTATTATTACAAGCATTATTATTTAGGTTATTATTATTAGTATTATTATTGAAATCATTATTAATATAAGATTACGAACATATATCATCACTATTATTATCATATGTATTATCATCACTATTATTATCATTATGAACATAATACAAATTATTATTATTTTCATAAATATTAGTATTATTATCTTTTTACAAATAATAGAATTGTTAATATTAACATAGGTATTATTATTTATGTTATCACGAGTATTATTATTATGTAATTACTAAAAATAATATCATAACTATCATTAACATTAAAAAAAAAATTTAAAATTAACATTTTTTTTACAAGTATTAATAATAACATCAATGTTATTATCACTAATAGAGTTATTATTAACATAAGTATATCATTAATGTTATTATCATTATTTTTACTAATACTAATTTAGCATAATTTGAACTACTGTTTTGTTAAACAAATGAAAAACATAGATATATATATTTAACATATATAACATAACGACATATTTTAATATATAAAAAGAATATATGAAATATAAGTATATTATTAATATGAAGATAATATCATTAAATAGGTTATATATATAAACTTATTCGATTACGATTATGTGTATTAATAAATATTTACACAAATGATATAGGTTCGTGAATCCAAGGCCAACCTTACACTTGTTCATAGATGTTACATGTATTTTTACTACAAAATACAGTATGGTGAGTTTCATTTACCTTTTTACCCTTCATATTTTTGGGCTGAGAATACATGTGCAATTTTTATAAATGTTTTTACGAAATAGACACAAGTAATCAAAACTACATTATATGGTTGAATGATCGAAATCGAATATGCCCCTTTTTATTAAGTCTGGTAATCTAAGAATTTGGGAACAGACACCGTAATTGACGCGAACTCTAAAGATAGATCTATCGGGCCCAACAAGCCCCATCCAAAGTACCGGATGCTTTAGTACTTTGAAATTTATATCATGTCCGATGGAGGATCCCGGAATGATGGGGATATTCTTATATGCATCTTGTGAATGTCGGTTACCAGGTGTTCAATCCATATGAATGATATTTTTGTCTCTATGTATGGGACGTATGTTTATGAGAAATGGAAATATGAAATCTTGTGGTCTATTAAAATTGTAAAATGATTGTTTATGTTAAACTAATGAACTCACCAACCTTTTGGTTGACACTTGAAATCATGTTTATTCTCAGGTATGAAAGAAATCTTCCGCTGTGCATTAGCTCATATTAGAGCCATTACTTGGAGTCATTCATGGCATATTTTAAAAGACGTTGCATTCGAGTTGTTGAGTTCATCAAGATTATTATTAAGTCAATCATAGTTAGATGTATTATGAAATGGTATGCATGCCGTCAACTTTCAATGTAATGAAAGATTGTCTTTTCAAAAAACGAATGCAATGTTTGTAAATGTATCATATAGAGGTCAAGTACCTCGCGATGTAATCAACTGTTGTGAATTGTTTGTAATCGATATGGACTTCGTCCGGATGGATTAGGATGGGTTGTTTCAGTTGGTATCAGAGCAGTGGTCTTAGCGAACTAGGTCTTGCATTAGTATGTCTAACTGATAGTTGTTTGGATGCATTAGTGAGTCTGGACTTCGACCGTGTCTGCATGTCAAAAGTTTTGCTTACCATTTTTGTCGAAAATCATCTGCTTATCATCCTTAGGATATTACCTGCTTATCATTCCTAGTCTAGACACATCTTACTGCAATGATTGCATGAAAAGTGTATAGACAAAATTCGTATCTTAGCGTATCTGCTAATTCATATCTTAGCGTGTCTGTTATTGTTATCTTTGCCTGACAGCTTCCGTAGATTTCTCCGTAACTTATGAGATTTTAGATTATATATGTATATGTAAATTATGTATTGCAAGATACTAATCTACATCCTATAATCTATTTCTTATCGAAAATCCTTCATCTGATCGCACGAGATGAATCCCTCAACTAGATCGAGTCCCTCGGATTCCGACAGCTATTCCGATAGTTATCCCGACAGTTATTCAGAATGGATAGTCATCTTAGCTCCGGAAGCAACGACACCAGAATGAATCAACCAATCATCCATCCCCAAATTCATCTGATGGATTCATAGTCGACTTAATCAATGGAGACACGCAGAAGGCGATCCCATCCACTAAAAGAATTCACCTTTTGGCGAAGAACCTGAAGCACTTACCGGCGAACCTGTTCGTAACACCATTTCACCCTCATTTCCCAAATATCTCGCCACGACTATATCATAACTCAGATTCTAAACCTTATTCATCCGCTCGTTCCGACCGACAATCATCCCGGGGTAATCGAAGAAGTCAACGAGCTTCGCGCTCGAGTAATCAACTTGGAGAACATGGTGCAAAACTTACCAGCTTCAGCAACATCACCAGCATCAACAGAACCATCAGTAACAACACCACTACCATCAACAATCCATGCCTCAACATCTCATTCTGTACCTCGAATATAATTATTGTTCTACGAATCGTTCTATATCATTTATCTTCGTTCGACATGGTGATTATGTAATCTCTAATATGTTAGAGATTATATATTCTTGTTCTAACGATAAATTAAATGAATTTAATATCATATTGACTCATTAAATCCATGATTACATCTGAAGAAAATATATATGTATATATGTTTTCAAAAAGATTGTAATTAAAACTTCTTTTGTACAAACTGTTAATGGTGAAAATATTTTAACGGGTAGGTAATACCCGAGGAATATTTAAATTTCACATTAATAAGTTACATTGTATATTCTTTGAATCTGATTCAACAGTTATTCACTATCCTATTTACAACCACCGAGATACGTATCCGTTCACCAAAGAATAACTATTTTCATTCAAATTCAATTTCATATTTGGATTTTGACCTATCAGAATCCAACAAGTGGCATAATGAAGAAATAATGGACACAATAAAAATTGACTAGAAACAGATTAATTAACAATATGAAATTCTATTAAGAATCCACGCTAACAAAATCCTAGCTAACTGTTCCTAGTTAACTGTTAATTCCGTATTACCATTTAATTATCGCAATTTATTTATCGCAGTTTATTTATCGCAATTTATATTCTCGCAATTTTATTTATCGTCATTTAATTTCTGTTATTTACTTTACGCACTTTATTTTTCGTTATTTAATTTCTGTTATTTATTTTACGCACTTTAAATATCGGGACACGTATACAAGGTTTTGACATATCATATCGACGCATCTATATATATTATTTGGAATCACCATAGACACTCTATATGCAGTAATGATCGAGTTCTCTATACAGGGTTGAGGTTGATTCTACAATAATATATATAGTTTGAGTTGTGATCGAGTCTGAGACGTATACGGGTCATGACACGTATTAATTAATTCGAATATTATATATTAAACTATATATAAATTATTGGACTGTCAACTGTGAACTATCGACTGTGGACTAATAACATTAGACAATTAAAATGAATTAAAATATTGATTATAACATATGAAACTAAACAATTCTTCAAGTTGCCACTTGATTTTGTCTTAAACATCATTTGTATCTTCACGATTACATTCTGCGTTCAAACCTTTCATGATTCTTGAAAACACCTCGATCGAGAGGATGAACCAACCGCATTTCATTTACGGGAGAAAAGATTGATGCATATAGTTATGCACCTGAAAACACTTGGAACCTGAGTAAACGTTTAACACGTAGCTGTACTAATTCCTTTAGCGTTATTATTACCGAAAATAACTTTACATCTGCTGTTCAAGATAGCCAGTTTTGTCACAGCTCCAGTGTAGTGACCCGAACTTTTCCATGTTTATATATATTTATATATATATTAAATGAAATTGTTATTTACATGATTAAGTGTTTCCAACATGTTAAGCAATCAAACTTGTTAAGACTTGATTAATTGAAATAGGTTTCATATAGACAATTGACCACCCAAGTTGACCGGTGATTCACGAACGTTAAAACTTGTAAAAACTATATGATGACATATATATGGATATATATATAGTTAACATGATACTATGATAAGTAAACATATCATTAAGTATATTAACAATGAACTACATAGGTAAAAACAAGACTACTAACTTAATGATTTTTAAACGAGACATATATGTAACGATTATCGTTGTAACGACATTTAATGTATATATATCATATTAAGAGATATTCATACATGATAATATCATAATAATATAATAATTTAAAATCTCATTTGATATTATAAACATTGGGTTAACAACATTTAACAAGATCGTTAACCTAAAGGTTTCAAAACAACACTTACATGTAACGACTAACGATGACTTAACGACTCAGTTAAAATGTATATACATGTAGTGTTTTAATATGTATTTATACACTTTTGAAAGAATTCAATAAACTTATCAAAATACTTCTACTTAACAAAAATGCTTACAATTACATCCTCATTCAGTTTCATCAACAATTCTACTCGTATGCACCTGTATTCGTACTTGTACAATACACAGCTTTTAGATGTATGTACTATTGATATATACACTCCAATGATCAGCTCTTAGCAGCCCATGTGAGTCACCTAACACATGTGGGAACCATCATTTGGAAACTAGCATGAAATATCTCATAAAATTACAAAAATATGAGTAATCATTCATGACTTATTTACATGAAAACAAAATTACATATCCTTTATATCTAATCCATACACCAACGACCAAAACCACCTACAAACACTTTCATTCTTCAATTTTCTTCATCTAATTGATCTCTCTCAAGTTCTATCTTCAAGTTCTAAGTGTTCTTCATAAATTCCAAAAGTTCTAGTTTCATAAAATAAAGAATACTTCCAAGATTGCAAGTTTACTTCCAAGTTTTCTAAATCCATTCCAAGTAATCATCCAAGATCAAGAAACCTTTGTTACTTATAGTAGGTTATCTTTCTAATACAAGGTAATAATCATATTCAAACTTTAATTCAATTTCTATAACTATAACAATGTTATTTCGAGTGGAAATCTTACTTGAAATTGTTTTCGTGTCATGATTCTGCTTCAAGAACTTTCAAGCTATCCAAGGATCCTTTGAAGCTAGATCTATTTTTCTCATTTCCATTAGGTTTATCCAAGGAACTTTAGGTAGTAATGATGTTCATAACATCATTCGATTCATACATATAAAGCTATCTTATTCGAAGGTTTAAACTTGTAATCACTAGAACATAGTTTAGTTAATTCTAAACTTGTTCGCAAATAAAAGTTAATCCTTCTAACTTGACTTTTAAAATCAACTAAACACATGTTCTATATCTATATGATATGCTAACTTAATGATTTAAAACCTGGAAACACGAAAAACACCGTAAAACCGGATTTACGCCGTCGTAGTAACACCGCGGGCTGTTTTGGGTTAGTTAATTAAAAACTATGATAAACTTTGATTTAAAAGTTGTTATTATGGGAAAATGATTTTTATTATGAACATGAAACTATATCCAAAAATTATGGTTAAACTCAAAGTGGAAGTATGTTTTCTAAAATGGTCATCTAGACGTCGTTCTTTCGACTGAAATGACTACCTTTACAAAAACGACTTGTAAATTATTTTTCCGACTATAAACCTATACATTTTCTATTTAGATTCATAAAATAGAGTTCAATATGAAACCATAGCAATTTAATTCACTCAAAACGGATTTAAAATGAAGAAGTTGTGGGTAAAACAAGATTGGATAATTTTTCTCATTTTAGCTACGTGAAAATTGGTAACAAATCTATTCCAACCATAACTTAATCAACTTGTATTGTATATTATGTAATCTTGAGATACCATAGACACGTATACAATGTTTCAACCTATCATGTCGACACATCTATATATATTTCAGAACAACCATAGACACTCTATATGTGAATGTTGGAGTTAGCTATACAGGGTTGAGGTTGATTCCAAAATATATATAGTTTGAGTTGTGATCAATACTGAGATACGTATACACTGGGTCGTGGATTGATTCAAGATAATATTTATCGATTTATTTCTGTACATCTAACTGTGGACAACTAGTTGTAGGTTACTAACGAGGACAGCTGATTTAATAAACTTAAAACATCAAAATATATTAAAAGTGTTGTAAATATATTTTGAACATACTTTGATATATATGTATATATTGTTATAGGTTCGTGAATCAACCAGTGGCCAAGTCTTACTTCCCGACGAAGTAAAAATCTGTGAAAGTGAGTTATAGTCCCACTTTTAAAATCTAATATTTTTGGGATGAGAATACATGCAGGTTTTATAAATGATTTACAAAATAGACACAAGTACGTGAAACTACATTCTATGGTTGAATTATCGAAATCGAATATGCCCCTTTTTATTAAGTCTGGTAATCTAAGAATTAGGGAACAGACACCTTAATTGACGCGAATCCTAAAGATAGATCTATTGGGCCTAACAAACCCCATCCAAAGTACCGGATGCTTTAGTACTTCGAAATTTATATCATATCCGAAGGGTGTCCCGGAATGATGGGGATATTCTTATATATGCATCTTGTTAATGTCTGTTACCAGGTGTTCACCATATGAATGATTTTTATCTCTATGTATGGGATGTGTATTGAAATATGAAATCTTGTGGTCTATTATTATGATTTGATATATATAGGTTAAACCTATAACTCACCAACATTTTTGTTGATGTTTTAAGCATGTTTATTCTCAGGTGATTATTAAGAGCTTCCGCTATCGCATACTTAAATAAGGACGAGATTTGGAGTCCATGCTTGTATGATATTGTGTAAAAACTGCATTCAAGAAACTTATTTTGTTGTAACATATTTGTATTGTAAACCATTATGTAATGGTCGTGTGTAAACAGGATATTTTAGATTATCATTATTTGATAATCTACGTAAGGCTTTTTAAACCTTTATTGATGAAATAAAGGTTATGGTTTGTTTCAAAATGAATGCAGTCTTTGAAAAACGTCTCATATAGAGGTCAAAACCTCGCAACGAAATCAATTAATATGGAACGTTTTTAATCAATAAGAACGGGACATTTCAGTTGGTATCCGAGCGTTGGTCTTAGAGAACCAGAAAATTTGCATTAGTGTGTCTTATCGAGTTTGTTAGGATGCATTAGTGAGTCTGGACTTCGACCGTGTTTTCTTTAAAAATGATTGCTTAACATTTTTGTTGGAAACTATATATTATTAACATGTATATATTATGTGATATATTAATCTCTTAACATGTTTGATATTATGTGATAGATGTCTACCTCTAGCACAAATCCCATTGACTCACCTAATAATAACGAAGAGTCGAATATATATTGGGCTGATTCACAAGATCCCGAAGAAGAACCGGAAGAAGAATCAGAACCGGAAGAAGAATCAGAACCGGAAGAGGAGGAACCGGAGGAGGAAATAGAACCGGTGGGGGAAATAATAAAATGGTTAAGTAAAAGAAAATCCTCAACCAACCGACCAAGGTTAATTATGGTCAATGGTGTTTCTGCAAAGGAAGCAAAATATTGGGAGGATTACCAATTCTCCAATGAATCGGATTCCGACGAGAATTCCGATGATGTTATAGAAATTACCCCGACTGAATTTAAAAAGGCAAAAGAAAATAATAAGGGAAAGGGCATAAAAATAGAGAAATCGAATTCCAACCCCGATGAACTTTATATGTATCGTCAACCCCCAAAGCCCTTAAGTTGTAACAATGACCCGGGAACCTCTAAACAACTAGGTTTTTCTAAACCGTTGTGGAAAACGACAGCTCGTATTAGGGGAACATCATATATCCCTAGAAACTTGGAAAAACGAACCAAAACCGAAGAAGAAGAAACGAGCGAGTCGGAATAAGATAGTTGTATTCGTGTGGTGTAATATATGTAATATAGTGTGCTTATGCTTTATGATATATATAAAAATTGCTTGTATTAATAAGTATTTTTTTTATGAATCTAACTCTTGTCTATTTTACAGTATAAAAACACAAAATGGATAGACAACCCAATATTTTAAGAGACCTACCCGGAGACATGATTGATGAAATCTTGTCTAGAGTCGGTCAGAATTCTTCGTCACAACTATTTACGACGAAATCAGTTTGTAAGACATTCGAAGAACGTTCCAAGAATGCCTTGGTTTATAAGAGACTTTCGTTTGAAAGATGGGGGATATCACATTGGGAAACCTATAAGTTACGATGTGTTTACTTTGACGCATATATTGCGGGGAACCCAAATGCTATTTTACTCAACGGGTTAAGAAATTATTTTGACTCAATGTATCCGAATATAGGACTTCATGATTTAGAAAAAGCGGCTAACATGCAACATAAAAAAGCATTCTATGCTTACGGGTTAGTAATGTTCGCTTCTCACCAAAGTGAGAAAAAGAACATCGGGCTACAACTATTAAACAAAACATTCCCACAAGTGACGGAGTCGGTAATTGGGGTAAGAAATGAGGTTTTTAGGTTATTACGAGACTGTTGGTCATTACGTAACCCTCGTCCCTTTGACGACGTTACAACACGCTATCTTATCAACGGCCATAACGGTTATGTTCCACAAGACCAAGGATGGGAAGTAATCCTAGTAAAACCAGAATGCATGACTTGTTTCTGGACGTATGAATTACGTGTCTTTATTGCCTTTGCTGAACGAATTGTGTACTAGCTAGAATTATCTTCACAACCATCTTGTATCAAATTTATTGTGTGCTATATTTCATGCTATATGTAAAATAAGCGGTATTGTAAGTTTGTAAAATATTGTGTAAAAGTTTGAACGCGAAATATTATTATAATTAGTTTTTCATATAGAATTGTAGTAGTTGAATTGTATATTAGCTACTAAGTATGAACTTAACGGGTAGGTACTACCGGAATTTAAACTTATAAAACGCTAATATGAAGAAAAAGCTTTTATAAATGAGTTCATATTATGCTACGAAATACTATTAACTACTCTTAATATTCTGTATGATTAACTTGTTCCATTTGACTATTTTGAAGGAAATGGCACCTACTACTCGACACACCGTGAATATGAATGAAGAGGAATTCCGTACTTTTCCAAGCTTCAAACATAGCCGCAGTACAGGCTGCGCTACATACCAACAATAACCTTGGATCTAGCAGTACAGGAAATCGAGTAGGATGCACCTACAAAGAATTCACTGCCTGCAAACCTTTGGAATTTGATGGAACCGAAGGACCGATCGGATTGAAACGGTGGACCGAGAAGGTCAAATCGGTGTTTGCCATAAGTAAGTGTACTGAAGAGGACAAAGTGAAGTACGCTACGCATACCTTCACAGGTTCTGCGTTAACATGGTGGAATACCTATCTAGAGCAAGTGGGACAAGATGATGCGTACGCACTACCGTGGTCTGCATTCAAGCACTTGATGAATGAGAAGTACCGTCCCAGAACCGAGGTCAATAAGCTCAAGACAGAACTTAGAGGGTTACGAACCCAAGGATTTGATATTACCACATACGAAAGACGATTCACAGAATTGTGCCTATTGTGTCCGGGAGCATTCGAAGATGATGAAGAGAAGATCGACGCGTTTGTGAAAGGATTACCGGAAAGAATCCAAGAAGATATAAGTTCACACGAGCCCGCCTCCATACAACAGGCATGTAGAATGGCTCACAAACTAGTAAACCAGATTGAAGAAAGAATTAAAGAACAGACTACTGAAGAGGCCAATGTGAAGCAAGTCAAAAGAAAGTGGGAGGAAAACGGTGATAAGAATCACCAATACAACAACAACAGCAATCGCAACAATTATCCCAACAATCGCAACTACAACAAACGGCCCAACAACAACAACAACAACAACAACAACAACAACAACAACAACAACTACAACAATCATCCCAACAACAATAATAACTGCAACAACAACAACAATCAGAAGCAGCTATGCCAAAGGTGTGAAAAGTATCACTCGGGGTTCTGCACCAAATTTTGCAACAAGTGTAAAAGAAATGGTCATAGCGCGGCGAAGTGTGAGGTCTACGGACCAGGGGTTAACAGAACGAAAGGAACAAATGGTGTCGGAACGAGTAATGGCGGAGCAAGTAGTGTCGGAGCAAGTTATGCCAATGTAGTTTGTTATAAATGTGGAAAACCGGGCCACATTATTAGAAATTGCCCGAACCAGGAGAACACGAATGGACAAGACCGCGGAAGAGTTTTCAATATTAATGCGGCAGAGGCACAGGAAGACCCGGAGCTTGTTACGGGTACGTTTCTTATTGACAATAAATCTGATTACGTTTTATTTGATTCGGGTGCAGATAGAAGCTATATGAGTAGAGATTTTTGTGCTAAATTAAGTTGTCCATTGACGCCTTTGGATAGTAAATTTTTACTCGAATTAGCAAATGGTAAATTAATTTCAGCAGATAATATATGTCGGAATCGAGAAATTAAACTGGTTAGTGAAATATTTAAGATTGATTTGATACCAGTAGAGTTAGGGAGTTTTGATGTAATAGTTTGCATGGACTGGCTAAAGAAGGTGAAAGCAGAGATCGTATGTTATAAAAATGCAATTCGCATTGTACGAGAAGAAGGAGAACCCTTAATGGTGTACGGAGAAAAGGGCAACATGAAGCTACATCTTATTAGTAATTTGAAGGCACAAAAACTAATAAGAAAAGATTGCTATACTGTTCTAGCACACGTCGAGAAAGTACAAACTGAAGAAAAGAGCATCAATGATGTTCCCGTCGCAAAAGAATTTCCCGATGTATTTCCGAAAGAATTACCGGGACTACCTCCACATCGATCTGTTGAATTTCAAATAGATCTTGTACCAGGAGCTGCACCAATAGCTCGTGCTCCTTATAGACTCGCACCCAGCGAGATGAAAGAACTATTAGAACGTGGTTTCATTTAACCAAGCACATCACCATGGGGAGCTCCTGTTTTGTTTGTCAAGAAGAAGGATGGTACATTTAGGTTGTGTATTGACTACAGAGAGTTGAACAAGCTTACCATCAAAAACCGTTATCCACTGCCGAGAATTGACGACTTATTTGATCAACTACAAGGCTCGTCAGTTTATTCGAAGATCGATTTACGTTCTGGATATCATCAAATGCGAGTAAAGGAGGATGATATTCCAAAAACTGCTTTTAGGACGCGTTATGGTCATTACGAGTTTATGGTTATGCCGTTTGGATTGACTAACGCACCAGCTGTGTTCAAGGACCTTATGAACCGAGTGTGTGGGCCATATCTTGACAAGTTTTCATTGTTTTCATCGATGACATACTTATTTATTCAAAGAATGATCAAGAGCACGAAGAACATTTGAGAAAAGTGCTAGAAGTATTGAGGAAAGAAAAACTGTACGCTAAGTTTTCAAAGTGTGCATTTTGGTTGGAAGAAGTTCAATTCCTCGGTCACATAGTGAACAAAGAAGGTATCCAGGTGGACCCGGCAAAGATCGAAACCGTTAAAAAGTGGGAAACCCCAAAAACTCCGAAGGATATACGTCAATTTTTAGGATTGGCTGGTTACTACAGAAGATTCATCCAGGATTTCTCCAAAATAGCAAAACCCTTGACTGCATTAACGCATAAAGGGAAGAAATTTGAATGGAAGGATGAACAAGAAAAGGCGTTTCAATTATTGAAGAAAAAGCTAACTACGGCACCTATATTGTCATTGCCTGAAGGGAATGATGATTTTGTGATTTATTGTGACGCATCAAAGCAAGGTCCCGGTTGTGTATTAATGCAACGGATGAAGGTGATTGCTTATGCGTCTAGACAATTGAAGATTCACGAGCAAAATTATACGACGCATGATTTGGAATTAGGCGCGGTTGTTTTTGCATTAAAGACTTGGAGGCACTACTTATATGGGGCCAAAAGTATTATATATACCGACCACAAAAGTCTTCAACACATATTTAATCAGAAACAACTGAATATGAGGCAGCGTAGGTGGATTGAATTGTTGAATGATTACGACTTTGAGATTCGTTACCACCCGGGGAAGGCAAATGTGGTAGCCGACACCTTGAGCAGAAAGGACAGAGAACCCATTTGAGTAAAATCTATGAATATAATGATTCACACTAACCTTACTTCTCAAATAATGGAGGCGCAACACGGAGTTTTAAAAGAGGGAAATTTAAAGGATGAAATACCCAAAGGATCGGAGAAGCATCTTAATATTCGGGAAGACGGAACCCGGTATAGGGCTGAAAGTATTTGGGTACCAAAATTTGGAGATATGAGAGAAATGGTACTTAGAGAAGCTCATAAAACCAGATACTCAATACATCCTGGAACGGGGAAGATGTACAAGGATCTTAAGAAACATTTTTGGTGGCCAGGTATGAAAGCCGATATTGCTAAATATGTAGGAGAATGTTTGACGTGTTCTAAGGTCAAAGCTGAACATCAAAAACCATCAGGTCTACTACAACAACCTGAAATCCCGGAATGGAAATGGGAAAACATTGCCAAGGACTGCAAGTGGTTTTGATACTATTTGGGTAATAGTTGATCGTCTCACCAAATCAGCACACTTCCTGCCAATAAGAGAAGATGACAAGATGGAGAAGTTAGCACGACTGTATTTGAAGGAAGTCGTCTCCAGACATGGAATACCAATCTCTATTATCTCTGATAGGGATGGCAGATTTATTTCAAGATTCTGGCAGACATTACAGCAAGCATTAGGAACTCGTCTAGACATGAGTACTGCCTATCATCCACAAACTGATGTGCAGAGCGAAAGGACGATACAAATGCTTGAAGACATGCTACGAGCATGTGTTATTGATTTCGGAAACAGTTGGGATCGACATCTACCGTTAGCAGAATTTTCCTACAACAACAGCTACCATTCAAGCATTGAGATGGCGCCGTTTGAAGCACTTTATGGTAGAAAGTGCAGGTCTTTGATTTGTTGGAGTGAAGTGGGGGATAGACAGATTACGGGTCCGGAGATAATACAAGAAACTACCGAGAAAATCATCCAAATTCAATAAAGATTGAAAACCGCCCAGAGTCGACAAAAGAGCTACGCGGATAGTAAAAGAAAAGATATAGAGTTTGAAATTGGAGAAATATTCATGCTTAAGGTTTCACCTTGGAAAGGCGTTGTTCGATTTGGTAAACGGGGGAAACTAAATCCAAGGTACATTGGACCATTCAAGATTATAGATCATGTCGGACCAGTAGCTTATCAACTGGAGCTACCTCAACAACTCGCGGCTGTACATAACACTTTCCACGTCTCAAATTTGAAGAAATATTTTGCTAAAGAAGATCTCACTATTCCATTGGAAAAAATCCAAATCAATGAAAAACTTCAATTCATTGAAGAACCCGTCGAAATAATGGATCGTGAGGTTAAGAGACTTAAACAAAACAAGATACCAATTGTTAAGGTTCGATGGAATGCTCGTAGAGGACCCGAGTTCACCTGGGAGCGTGAAGATCAGATGAAGAAGAAATACCCGCATTTATTTCCAGAAGATACGTCAACACCTCCAATTGCTTAAAATTTCGGGACGAAATTTATTTAATGGGTAGGTACTGTAGTGACCCGAACTTTTCCATGTTTATATATATATATTAAATGAAATTTTTATTTAAATGATTAAGTGTTTCCAACATGTTAAGCAATCAAACTTGTTAAGACTTGATTAATTGAAATAGGTTTCATATAGACAATTGACCACCCAAGTTGACCGGTGATTCACGAACGTTAAAACTTGTAAAAACTATATGATGACATATATATGGATATATATATATATATAGTTAACATGATACTATGATAAGTAAACATATCATTAAGTATATTAACAATGAACTACATATGTAAAAACAAGACTACTAACTTAATGATTTTTAAACGAGACATATATGTAACGATTATCGTTGTAAAGACATTTAATGTATATATATCATATTAAGAGATATTCATACATGATAATATCATGATAATATAATAATTTAAAATCTCATTTGATATTATAAACATTGGGTTAACAACATTTAACAAGATCGTTAACCTAAAGGTTTCAAAACAACACTTACATGTAACGACTAACGATGACTTAACGACTCAGTTAAAATGTATATACATGTAGTGTTTTAATATGTATTTATACACTTTTGAAAGACTTCAATACACTTATCAAAATACTTCTACTTAACAAAAATGCTTACAATTACATCCTCATTCAGTTTCATCAACAATTCTACTCGTATGCACCTGTATTCGTACTTGTACAATACACAGCTTTTAGATGTATGTACTATTGGTATATACACTCCAATGATCAGCTCTTAGCAGACCATGTAAGTCACCTAACACATGTGGGAACCATCATTTGGAAACTAGCATGAAATATCTCATAAAATTACAAAAATATGAGTAATCATTCATGACTTATTTACATGAAAACAAAATTACATATCCTTTATATCTAATCCATACACCAACGACCAAAATGAACCTACAAACACTTTCATTCTTCAATTTTCTTCATCTAATTGATCTCTCTCAAGGTGTATCTTCAAGTTCTAAGTATTCTTCATAAATTCCAAAAGTTCTAGTTTCATAAAATCAAGAATACTTCCAAGATTGCAAGTTTACTTCCAAGTTTTCTAAATCCATTCCAAGTAATCATCCAAGATCAAGAAACCTTTGTTACTTACAGTAGGTTATCTTTCTAATACAAGGTAATAATCATATTCAAACTTTAATTCAATTTCTATAACTATAACAATCTTATTTCGAGTGGAAATCTTACTTGAAATTGTTTTCGTGTCATGATTCTGCTTCAAGAACTTTCAAGCTATCCAAGGATCCTTTGAAGCTAGATCTATTTTTCTCATTTCCATTAGGTTTATCCAAGGAACTTGAGGTAGTAATGATGTTCATAACATCATTCGATTCATACATATAAAGCTATCTTATTCGAAGGTTTAAACTTGTAATCACTAGAACATAGTTTAGTTAATTCTAAACTTGTTCGCAAATAAAAGTTAATCCTTCTAACTTGACTTTTAAAATCAACTAAACACATGTTCTATATCTATATGATATGCTAACTTAATGATTTAAAACCTGGAAACACGAAAAACACCGTAAAACCGGATTTACGCCGTCGTAGTAACACCGCGGGCTGTTTTGGGTTAGTTAATTAAAACTATGATAAACTTTGATTTAAAAGTTGTTATTCTGGGAAAATGATTTTTATTATGAACATGAAACTATATCCAAAAATTATGGTTAAACTCAAAGTGGAAGTATGTTTTCTAAAATGGTCATCTAGACGTCGTTCTTTCGACTGAAATGACTACCTTTACAAAAACGACTTGTAACTTATTTTTCCGACTATAAACCTATACTTTTTCTGTTTAGATTCAAAAAAATAGAGTTCAATATGAAACCATAGCAATTTGATTCACTCAAAACGGATTTAAAATGAAGAAGTTATGGGTAAAACAAGATTGGATAATTTTTCTCACTTTAGCTACGTGAAAATTGGTAACAAATCTATTCCAACCATAACTTAATCAACTTGTATTGTATATTATGTAATCTTGAGATACCATAGACACGTATACAATGTTTCAACCTATCATGTCGACACATCTATATATATTTCGGAACAACCATAGACACTCTATATGTGAATGTTGGAGTTAGCTATACAGGGTTGAGGTTGATACCAAAATATATATAGTTTGAGTTGTGATCAATACTGAGATACGTATACACTGGGTCGTGGATTGATTCAAGATAATATTTATCGATTTATTTCTGTACATCTAACTGTGGACAACTAGTTGTAGGTTACTAACGAGGACAGCTGATTTAATAAACTTAAAACATCAAAATATATTAAAAGTGTTGTAAATATATTTTGAACATACTTTGATATATATGTATATATTGTTATAGGTTCGTGAATCAACCAGTGGCCAAGTCTTACTTCCCAACGAAGTAAAAATCTGTGAAAGTGAGTTATAGTCCCACTTTTAAAATCTAATATTTTTGGGATGAGAATACATGCAGGTTTTATAAATGATTTACAAAATAGACACAAGTACGTGAAACTACATTCTATGGTTGAATTATCGAAATCGAATATGCCCCTTTTTATTAAGTCTGGTAATCTAAGAATTAGGGAACAGACACCTTAATTGACGCGAATCCTAAAGATAGATCTATTGGGCCTAACAAACCCCATCCAAAGTACCGGATGCCTTAGTACTTCAAAATTTATATCATATCTGAAGGGTGTCCCGGAATGATGGGGATATTCTTATATATGCATCTTGTTAATGTCAGTTACCAAGTGTTCACCATATGAATGATTTTTATCTCTATGTATGGGATGTGTATTGAAATATGAAATCTTGTGGTCTATTATTATGATTTGATATATATAGGTAAAACCTATAACTCACCAACATTTTTGTTGACGTTTTAAGCATGTTTATTCTCAGGTGATTATTAAGAGCTTCCGCTGTCGCATACTTAAATAAGGACGAGATTTGGAGTCCATGCTTGTATGATATTGTGTAAAAACTGCATTCAAGAAACTTATTTTGTTGTAACATATTTGTATTGTAAACCATTATGTAATGGTCGTGTGTAAACATGATATTTTAGATTATCATTATTTGATAATCTACGTAAGGCTTTTTAAACCTTTATTGATGAAATAAAGGTTATGGTTTGTTTCAAAATGAATGCAGTCTTTGAAAAACGTCTCATATAGAGGTCAAAACCTCGCAACGAAATCAATTAATATGGAACGTTTTTAATCAATAAGAACGGGACATTTCATCCAGCAAGACAACTTCGACTTTTCGTACGAAACAACCTTATTATAACGTTGATATATACGCGTACTCTTTTATTGTTACCAGGGAACCTTTCATATTCCACCATATTACCATCAGCGTTTAATCATCTAAAAACACAATTTTCCTGAAACCACCTCAGATTAATAACCGATGATTCAGATATCATAGCATTAAATGCAGAGGAAACAGAAAAATGGTAGATGGTCTAAATGACCAAAAGTTTGATGATAAAGAAAGGAGTGTTAGGAACGCTCGATAGAAAATTGGGTATTGAAAAACAGATTGAACTACCCATGAAGGAGACCAAGGACAAATACAAGGACCAAACCATACATCCAAAGAATTCAGGTAATTCTGGATCCGTTGAAATCTTTAGAGAATATCTTGCTCTGAAGTCATGTTAAAATCTTGCGGAAAATCTTTCTCCATCGACCATCGAACTTAGAAATTCTAAAATATCATCATCAATATCTTCGATATTTCTGAGGATATTTTCATAAATATTCTCGTCCGAAATTATATACCTCCTCGTGCTTCCTGTGTATCATTATATTGGAAACATTCAATAGAAAATTTAGTACCGAAAAGCAGATTATGCGAAAACTAGGAAGAAAGCCGTGGACAAATCACAAAGAATAAGTTTGACTTCAAAGAATCCAAATGATTCAATGCCTGATGAAACCTTTAGCGAATACCTTGCTTCTGACTCCAAACTCTTGAGGACAAATTTTCTTCACCATACTCCGATATTAGAAATTCAAAGATATTATCGTATCTTTCATTATAAATATCCTCCATATTTCTGAAGATATTTTCATAACTATTCTTATGTGAAATCATTTATCTTTTTGAGCAATCAGTGTTACATCATATGAGAACTATTAGTTCCTATATTCTGTAAACTTTCGAGTTTAAAATACGAATGTTTTGAAGTAGTGTTGGGGACTGATGCATGAGTTAGTATAATATAATGACACTTGATCAACGTGATTATATTACAGTAAGTCATGCCGAGTTTCTAATGGGACGTGATGATTCACAGATCATAACATCATCATGTGCCATGTTACATAACTCTTTCATTCTACTTAACTCCTGAACAAATCATGAAAATGTATTCTTAATGGTTCTATCTTCCGTGATGTTGATAAATTTGAAAATCAAATAGTGCTATCACGTTGCTTCCTGCTTAGGACATTATAATTATTCGAAACTCTATAACTACAAATTCTGGACCATTATTCGCTTGACTTGAAGTCGGGAAGAGAAAACAAAAGCATAGAGCTTTGAAATTTAAGGGAGAATATAAAGCCCGATAACAACACATAAATTACAAACCGTGTATATCAATGTTTATCGCAACATAAAGACACGGGAGAATTAAAAACATTATAATCCCAAGGGCGAAGTAGAAGAAAGCAGATTCCTCTGGTGGAAGTTGAAAAAGGAGAATGATTGTTGCGATAGTAAGGATGAGGACAAGGATTAGAACTGGATTAAACATTTTCAGAATCTTTTGGATATATGAACTGAGAAAGAAGGTATAGAAGTGGTGGAAACTAATGGAACGAAAAGGGTAAATTTATAATGGAAATATCAGACAGAGTAATCGAGGCAGATCACCGCATTTAATTATAGAGATCTTAATTCCCTTATTCATCGAAGAATCAAATCTTTTAGATTTCGAAAATTTTCTTAACATCCCTTGAATTCCGGAATTCAACCAAGACGACGTCAAAAGTTAAGACGAACCTTATTTTCTAAATTCAACCTGACTACATCAAAAGCTAAGGCAAATCTTTATTTCTCATTCCACTCTTTTGTGATAGCTTCACTCGTACTCTTCGTACAATCGAATTATTTTTATCCATATTACTCAATGATGATAAATCTCAATTTATTAACTCATATTCGTCATGAAAACATTTTATTGTTAGCCATGACCACCTCACTCAAATTTCGGGATGAAATTTCTTTAACGGGTAGGTACTGTGATGACCCGGGAATTTCCGACCAAATTTAAACTTTAATCTTTATATGGTTCTGACACGATAAGCAAAGTTTGTAATAGTGAGTCTCGAAAATTTTGGAACTATGTTCATATAATAAATTACCCTGGACTGTGCCTGACGATTCACGAACCTATAAATGTAAATAGAAATGTACATGTAAGTAACTATACTTATACATAATTATATATTGTAAAATAAATATAGTAGAGAACTGATATGTGAATTAGTTATTAAGAAAGATAAATTAAAATAACTAAAACTTGTTATTAATTGATGTCGAACATAATTTGTCAATGATTAACAAAGTATAATGGTATAATGTTATACTTTGAGTTTAAATTGTTTTGATAAATATAACTGATACATCTATCTAGATAATGAATCTAGATATGTAAAACATAATTATATTTAGTAATTTGAATATACATATAATATATGAACATAATATTTATTATATGTATATTGTTAAAACATATAAATATTAATTAAATGTTACTAGATAATTATTAAATAATACATAATTAATAATAAGTAATGTTACTATAATAAATGTAAATACAAGCTAAAATATAGTTATAAATATTATTATTATTACTTATTAGTAATATTGTATTACTAATTATTATCACTATTAATATTAATAACATGATTATTAAAACTATTAACATTAAGATAGTTAAGGTATTATCATTATCCTTGTTACTAATATTAGTTATTCATTATTAATATAAGTATCACTACAAAAACTATTAGTTATATTGTTATTACTAATATTATCATTAATAAAATTATGATTTTAGTTATTTAATTAATATTAGTATTATTTGATATTACTATAATTAATTAATTTTATTATTATTAAAAAAATATCATTATTATGATAAATATTAATATTATTAGGATAACTATTATTAATTGTATTATTATTATGTTATTATTAATAATAATATTCAGTATTATTATTATTAATTATTGATAAAATTATTATTATTATTATTAAAAGTATTATTATTTTTTATTTATTTATTGAATTAGACAAAACACATGATCAAATTCAGTCTCACATCACTCTCACACTATAATAGATTGAAGATTCCTGTCCTTATTCCAGTACAAATCACATTAGATAGCAGCCAAAATCTGTTACAAATCAAAATCAAGTTGTATTATTTTTTTTCTTCACTTTTGTTTTTTTCCTGCCTCTGATTCATGTCGACACCCCACTTGCTCAATATAATAGACGATCCTTTATTTTGTTGATAAAATTCAGTCAACTTCTCCACCCTCAACATCAATTATAACTGCTTTAAATTATTGAAGTTTGTTAAACTAAACTATTATTTTTTTTTCCAACGCAATACCTCTGTGTTAGTTCAAAAATTCCAAAAAACAAGAAAACGAATTTAATTCAAAAATCTAGAAATGTAGCCTTGTTAGGAATCTCACACTCAATCTATCTGAACAATTTCAAAACCCAATTTATTATATCGAGTACAAATTTTTGAGTCAAAGTTTTCGAATCAAAAAGTCAACAATTCTTCATCCATCAAATTCGAGTTGCCTGCGAGGAATTAATTTGAAATAATGATTCCTATAGTTTCTATATGAGATTAGGAAAATATTTTGTGTTATATTCTTTAGCTATAATACATTCAAAATCGAAAATCACATTTTTTTTTTGTGATATGCTCGACGAACAGCAGGCCTCTGTGCTCCCTTATATTTTTTTTTTCAAACCAAATTATCACAAACAACTCTATTATACTCAATTCAAGACTCGAAATCAAGTTAGTAATTAAATTTCGGGTTGAGCTACAAGTCCCTGGTCGATGTAAATATGAGGAAGAAGGTGAATAAGGACTGAAAAGAAAGTAAGGGTTATATACTAATGTTTTCTGTTATATTTCAGAAAAATGGGCACAGCCCACTGGTTCGAGGTGTTTGCGTGTAACGAGAGGTTAGGGGATCGAGCCTGGGCATGGGCTGTTTTTTTTTGGAAAATCATTCTTTTGAGGTAGCCTTTATATATTTATTTATTATTACTACTTATTATTATTACTACTTTTTATTATTAATTGTTATTATTATTATTAATATGAATATTATTGTTATGTTAATTATTAATATTAATACCATGGATATTATTATTCTTAATAATAAAAGTATTAACTAACAAATATTATTATTATCATGATTATAGTTACAATTATGAATATTATTATTATTATTATTATTATTATTATTATTATTATTATTATTATTATTATTATTATTATTATGGTCGAGTTAATTATCAGTATTACTATAATAATACAATTTCATATTATTATCATTAAAAATGAGTGTTACTATCATATCTACAATTATTACTATCATTATGAATTTTAATGATTATTATTATTATTACAAGCATTATTATTTAGGTTATTATTATTAGTATTATTATTGAAATCATTATTAATATAAGATTACGAACATATAGCATCACTATTATTATCATATGTATTATCATCACTATTATTATCATTATGAACATAATACAAATTATTATTATTTTCATAAATATTAGTATTATTATCTTTTTACAAATAATAGAATTGTTAATATTAACATAGGTATTGTTATTTATGTTATCACGAGTATTATTATTATGTAATTACTAAAAACAATATCATAACTATCATTAACATTAAAAAAAATTTAAAATTAACATTTTTTTACAAGTATTAATAATAACATCAATGTTATTATCACTAATAGAGTTATTATTAACATAAGTATATTATTAATGTTATTATCATTATTTTTACTAATACTAATTTAGCATAATTTGAACTACTGTTTTGTTAAACAAATGAAAAACATAGATATATATATTTAACATATATAACATAACGACATATTTTAATATATAAAAAGAATATATGAAATATAAGTATATTATTAATATAAAGATAATATCATTAAATAGGTTATATATATAAACTTATTCGATTACGATTATGTGTATTAATAAATATTTACACAAATGATATAGGTTCGTGAATCTAAGGCCAACCTTACACTTGTTCATAGATGTTACATGTATTTTTACTACAAAATACAGTATGTTGAGTTTCATTTACCTTTTTACCCTTCATATTTTTGGGCTGAGAATACATGCGCAATTTTTATAAATATTTTTACGAAATAGACACAAGTAATCAAAACTACATTATATGGTTGAATGATCGAAATCGAATATGCCCCTTTTTATTAAGTCTGGTAATCTAAGAATTTGGGAACAGACACCCTAATTGACGCGAACTCTAAAGATAGATCTATCGGGCCCAACAAGCCCCATCCAAAGTACCGGATGCTTTAGTACTTCAAAATTTATATCATGTCCGATGGAGGATCCCGGAATGATGGGGATATTCTTATATGCATCTTGTGAATGTCGGTTACCAAGTGTTCAATCCATATGAATGATATTTTTGTCTCTATGTATGGGACGTATGTTTATGAGAAATGGAAATATGAAATCTTGTGGTCTATTAAAATTATAAAATGATTGTTTATGTTAAACTAATGAACTCACCAACCTTTTGGTTGACACTTGAAAGCATGTTTATTCTCAGGTATGAAAGAAATCTTCCGCTGTGCATTAGCTCATATTAGAGCCATTACTTGGAGTCATTCATGGCATATTTTAAAAGACGTTGCATTCGAGTTGTTGAGTTCATCAAGATTATTATTAAGTCAATCATAGTTAGATGTATTATGAAATGGTATGCATGCCGTCAACTTTCAATGTAATGAAAGATTGTCTTTTCAAAAAACGAATGCAATGTTTGTAAATGTATCATATAGAGGTCAAGTACCTCGCGATGTAATCAACTGTTGTGAATCGTTTATAATCGATATGGACTTCGTCCGGATGGATTAGGACGGGTTGTTTCAGTATCATTACTAAATCTAATTACTTTTAGTATTATTATTATTATTATTATCATAAAAGATACAAATTTTTACTTATTATTATTGATATTATTTTACCAAATAAATAGCTATATAAGAATATATTTAAAACACATCACATAATAACATTAATATTTTCATAATAAATACTAATTATTTATCTAAAGCATATAAAATAAGTATAGTTAATTTAGTTATTAATGAAACATATAAGTTACTAACATAACAATTAATAATAAAACATAAACTTGTTCGATTACGATTATATATTTTAATATATATAATTGATATAGGTTCGTGAATCCGAGGCCAACCCTGCATTGTTCAGTTCTGTCGTATGCATATTTTTACTATAAAATATCGTATCGTGAGTTTCATTTGCTCCCTTTTTAAATGCTTTTGCAATATATATTTTTGGGACTGAGAATACATGCGTTGCTTTTATAAATGTTTTACGAAATAGACATAAGTAATCAAAACTACATTCTATGGTTGGATTATCGAATCGAATATGCCCCTTTTTAGCTTGGTAGCCTAAGAATTAGTGAAATGGCCCCTAATTGACGCGAATCCTAAAGATAGATCTATCGGGCCCAACAAGCCCTATCCGGGTTACGGATGCTTTAGTACTTCGATTTATCATGTCCGATGAGAGTTCCGGAATGATGGGGATATTCTATATGCATCTTGTTAAGGTCAGTTATCAGGTGTTCACCATATGGATGATTTTTATCTCTATGTAGTTTGCGAAATGCCTGATATGAGATGTATGTTTATGAAAATGAAAAATGAAAATCTTGTGGTCTATTAAAATATTGAAATGATTAATTACGATAAACTTATGAACTCACCAACCTTTTGGTTGACACTTTAAAGTATGTTTATTCTCAGGTATGAAAGAAATCTTCCGCTGTGCATTTGCTCATTTTAAATATATTACATGGAGTCGTTCATGGCATATTTAGGACAGTTCATCGAAATGGGACCAAATGTTGATGACTTTGTCCAAATGGACTAGGACGGGTCATCACAGGTGGTATCAGAGCAGTGGTCTTAGCGAACCAGGTCTTGCATTAGTGTATCTAACCGATAGTTGTTAGGATGCATTAGTAAGTCTGGACTTCGACCTTAGCTGCATATTATAAGTTTTGTTTATCATTCCTAGTGGAAAATATCCTGCTTATCATTCCTAAGTATAGACACGTCTTCCTGCACTTATTGCGTAGATAGTATATAGATAAATTCATATCTTAGCATATCTGTTACTATAAACTTTGTCTGACAGCTTTCGAAGATTCCTCCGTAACTTATGGGATTTTGGTGTTATATATACATATGTAAATTATGTATTGAAGAATACCAAACTAAATCCTATAATCTATTTCCTACCGAAAATCCTTTATCTGACCGTGCAAGATGAAACTCGCAACTAGTTCAAATTCCTCGGATTCCGACAGCTACTCCGATATGAATTTCCAATCGAGCCCCGAAAGCAGTGTAACTGGAATGGATCAACCAATCAGCCATCATCAATTTTGGATGAATTGGGGATGGGTTAGTAGTCGACTTAACCAATGGAAACAAGAAGAAAGCGATCATTTCCATCCACCGACTTTCCCTCTTGGCGAAGAACCTGAAGCACTTACCGGCGAACCTGTTCGAAACACCATTTTCTCTCTCATTTCCAGAGTATCTCGCCACGACTATATCACAACTCAGATTCTAAACCTTATTCATTCGCTCGTTCCTACCGACAATCATCCCGGAGTAATAAGTCAACGAGCTTCGCGCCCGAGTTGTAGCCTTGGAAAATATGATGCACAACTTGCAGGCATCACAGACAGCACCATCCGTACCAGCAACACCACCAGCACCAGTAGTACCACCAACAATAACATCCGCATCACACGCCTCAACATCATAATCTATACCTTAAACATAATCCTCGTTCTACATATCGTTCTACGTACTGTTCTACACCATCTAGCTTGTTCTACATATCTCTCTACATCAATACGCCTCATGGAATATTCACAACAATAACCGATGAAGTATTGATTTATAACTTCATTGGAGAAAAATTAGGCGGAAATTATGTAATCTCTAAAGTTTTAGAGATTATTTATTATAGTTCCAACCGAAAAATCAAATGAGATTAATATCATATTAACTCATTAAATCTATATTACGTCTGGAGAAAAAATATATATGTAAATATATTTTCATAAAGATTGTAATTAAATTCTTTTGTACAAACTGTTAATGGTGAATATATTTTAACGGGTAGGTAATACCTTAAAAATATTTAGATTTCATATTAATAAGTTACACTATACATTCTTCCAAATTGATTCAACAGTCATTTACTATCCTACTTACATCCACAAATATATGTATCCATTCACCGCAGAATAACCATTTTCTTTCAATTTCATATTTGAATTTTGACATATCAGAATCCAACAAGTGGCATAATGAAGAAAACATTGGACAAAATAAAATTTGTTAGAAACAAACAAATTAATTATGAGAAATTCTGTTAAGAATTCACGCTAACTATTCCTAGCTAAATGTTCCTAGCTAACTGTTAATTCCTTATTACATTTTATTTATCGCAATTTATTTATTGCAATCTATTTATCGCAATTTTAATTCTCGCAATTTTATTTATTGTCATTTAATTTATTTTACACACTTTAATTATCGTCGGATAAATTGGGATACATATACAATGTTTTGGCATATCATATCGACGTCATCTATATATATTATTTGGAATAACCGTAAGTCACTCTATATGGCGGTAATGCTTGAGTTAGTATATAAAGGGTCGAGGTTGATTCAAAAATAATATATATACTTTGAGTTGTGATCGAGTCTTAGACATGTATACAATGGGTCATGATACGTATTAATTAATTCTAATATTATATATTAAACTATATATGAATTATTGAACTACTAACTGTGGGCTACTAACATTGGACAATTAAAATGAATTAAAATATTGATTATAACATATCAAACTAAACATTTCTTCAAGTTTGACACTTGATTTCATTTTAAACCTCATTTGTATCTAGACGATTACAATCTGCGTTCAAACCTTTCAGGATTCCTGAAAACACCTCAATCGAGAGGATGAACCAACCGCACTTCATCTACGGAAGGAAAGATTTATGCATATAGTTATGCACCTGAAAAACTCTTGGAACCTAGCTAGAAGTTTAAAACGAATTTATAATTCCTTGGCATTGTTATTACCGAAAATAACTTTGCAATCTCTTTTCAAATTAGCCAATTTTGTCACAGCTCCAGCAAGTCAACTTCGACTTTTTGTTCGAAACAACCTTATTATAACCTTGATATATACGTGTGCTCTTTTATTGTTACCGGGGGAACCTTTTATATTCCACCATATTACCAGCAGACGTACCAGCAACCTCGTTGTTCCTTGGCTTAAATCTCTCCGACAAATCACTATATTTATCTATTGAAGTCTTATCATGAACTCATCGGCATCTTACCATACCAAATACCGAGAGGCATTAATCGATAATCTCGAATTTCTCGGCGATTCTACGACAACAATTATATATATATATATATATATATATATATATATATATATATATATATATATATATATATATATATATATATATATATATATATATATATATATATATATATATATATATATATATATATATATATATATATATATATATATATAATTTCTATCTCCTGGATTTACGAACTTCAATTCTGAATTTTTGAAAAGCGCTTTAGCCTATGAATCAGTTTTCTGAGTTTTGAAAAAGCAGATGAAGCAGTGAAAACTGAAGTCTGCCTTAACAATCAAAAGTTTGATGATAAAGAATGGAGTGTTGGAAACACTCAATGGAAAATTTGTACTGGAAAATGGATTGAGCAAACCATGAAGGAGGCTGTGGACAAATCACAGAGACTAAACCTGCCTTTAAAGAATCCAAATGATTCAGTATCTACTGAAGTCATTAACAAATACCTTGTTCCTGACTCTAAACCCTTACGGACAATATTCTTCATCATCTTCTAATTTTAGATATTCTAAGATATCATCATATCTTTCATTATAAATATCCTCGATAAATCTGAAGATATTTTCATAACTATTTTTATCTGAAATCATTTATCTTTTCGCGATATCAGTGTTACATCAGAAAGGAAACTGTTTTAGTTTCTAAATTCTGAAAGATTTGAATTTAAAATATGAATGTTTTTGAAGTAGTGTTGGGAACTGAAGCATGAGTTAGTATAATATAATGACACTTGATCAACGTGATTATATTACAGTTGAAATGTCCCGTTCTTATTGATTAAAAACGTTCCATATTAATTGATTTCGTTGCGAGGTTTTGACCTCTATATGAGACGTTTTTCAAAGACTGTATTCATTTTTAAAACAAACCATAACCTTTATTTCATAAATAAAGGTTTAAAAAGCTTTACGTAGATTATCAAATAATGATAATCTAAAATATCCTGTTTACACATGACCATTACATAATGGTTTACAATACAATTATGTTACATCGAAATCAGTTTCTTGAATGCAGTTTTTACACAATATCATACAAACATGGACTCCAAATCTTGTCCTTATTTTAGTATGCAACAGTGGAAGCTCTTAGTATTCACCTGAGAATAAACATGCTTTAAACGTCAACAAAAATGTTGGTGAGTTATAGGTTTAACCTATATATATCAAATCGTAACAATAGACCACAAGATTTCATATTTCAATACCCATCCCATACATAGAGATAAAAATCATTCATATGGTGAACACCTGGTAACCGACATTAACAAGATGCATATATAAGAATATCCCCATCATTCCGGGACACCCTTCGGATATGATATAAATTTCGAAGTACTAAAGCATCTGGTACTTTGGATGGGGTTTGTTAAGCCCAATAGATCTATCTTTAGGATTCGCGTCAATTAGGGTGTCTGTTCCCTAATTCTTAGATTACCAGACTTAATAAAAAGGGGCATATTCGATTTTGATAATTCAACCATAGAATGTAGTTTCACCTACTTGTGTCTATTTTGTAAATCATTTATAAAACCTGCATGTATTCTCATCCCAAAAATATTAGATTTTAAAAGTGGGACTATAACTCACTTTCACAGATTTTTACTTCGTCGGGAAGTAAGACTTGGCCACTGGTTGATTCACGAACCTATAACAATATATACATATATATCAAAGTATGTTCAAAATATATTTACAACACTTTTAATATATTTTGATGTTTTAAGTTTATTAAGTCAGCTGTCCTCGTTAGTAACTGAAAGGACCCGTGACGTTTTACGTGACGTGTACCTTTAATAATAATTTGACTTATTTATCAAATTTTTACTTTATGAAAAATGTAACTTATAAAATTAAGCGTTGTGGTCATTTCCTTCTATAAATCAAAGTCTCGTTGTTTGTCAAAATATATTTTAATAATATTAATTTAAATCAAAACGCTGTGAGACTAATTATAATTTTTCACCTCGTAAAATATATATATATATTTTATTTAAAAATATAAACTCGTACTTATCGTATGTAATGGAAACATTAACGTAATAATATAATATTTAGTTTTTTTTCAAAACTAATAATAGTTCAAAGTTTATTTTAAATTCGTTTGGAAGTATTATAACATGTAACGTTTACTTTTTAAAACCTAATTTAATATAATTAATTTATGCGTAAATGTTTAGTTTAATTTCCTTAAACCATCTAAATAATATATCTTAGTATTGATCAAATTAAATAACAAGGGTTACAATCATTTATATAACAAATTTTGAAATCAAATATATAATATACATAATATATATAAACACGTTTTAAATACACGTTGCAAGTTATCTATATATCTAATATTCCACTTACGTTATATAATTGAGACGACCCGACCCAATCCATAGGGACGAATACAATAACATATGATAACATTGCGAGGTACTTGACCTCTATATGATACATTTTACAAACGTTGCATTTATTCTTAAAAGGAAAACTATCATTACATCAATATTTGACATTTTCGTCTAACATTTCATAATATCCAAATGACCTAATCTGTCATTTACTTATTTATATTCTCTATTGAACTCCAATGACTCGAATGCAGCGTCTTTGTATCATGGCTTAAAAAGGTCCCAAGTAGTATCCTTAACATGAGCTAATGCACAGCGGAAGACTTAATTCATACCTGAGAATAGCATGCTTTAAAACGTCAACATAAAGTTGGTGAGATATATAGGTTTGATGCTAGCAGCGTTATAACAATGGAACACAAGATTTCATATATAAACATTTTAATAAAAATATTCTAAGTGGTTGAGCACTTGGTAACCATACTTAACATTTAATCACGTCGCATATTCCCTTTATTATGAAATCTTACTACACCGTACCAAGGTGTAGTCACGAAACGAAGTACTGTGCAACCGTTGAATACTGGTCGTCCAGTCCGGTTGGGGTTGTCAGGCCCGATAGATCTATCAACAGGATTCGCGTTTACAATACCGCTGTAAATATTAGTTACCAAGCTACAGGGAAGTATGCCAGTGGTACAACTCAACGTAGAATATATTTTTCAGTTACTTGTGTCCATAGCGTAAAACATAAAATACATGTATTCTCATCCCGAAATATTTAGAGTTTAAAAGTGGGACTATATACTCACTTTTGTCTTGAAGATATGTAATTTCGACTTGGTCTCCGATTGATATCACGAACCTATCCAAATATAATATATCAATACCTTTTCTTTTTAAACAATCGTCACATATATATACTTATAATACTTTTAATAATTCCTTAGTCCGTAGTTAGCAGTCCGATGTTAGTAATTCAATTTTAATGGTTCATATTTAGTTGTTTAATAAACCCCCAATGAAATAAATAAAAACCCCCATCGTATATGTATTGGTCGAGATTAATCTTGACCCATGGTACCGTGTTGTCAAATGACGTATTGCGTACATAAAGTACCGGTGTTGTCAAATGACGTGTTGCGTACGTTCATGAGGTCTTATGATTAATCTTCTCGTGTTGTTTACGGGTGGTCCTGAAATATATAAAATTAAATCATGAGTAAATATATATGAAATATCATATTAATTAGGAAAGATATGATTTATTTAATTTTTCTCCAATTATTTTCGTTGTTAAACAAGCTTTGGACACCCGATCTTATTTTAGTCGTAGTTTCTTCGTTACAACTCCGTTTTTGTTGATTCAACTTGCCATCTCCTTGGATCGAGTCAAAATTTAAGAATATGAACTGTAAATACCATGGTTTATATTCGTGATCACAGGTTATAGTCCATACTCTAGGTGAATCTTATGAAAGTAATCATTTTTGTCATAAAAACAACATTTAATGGTCATTTTTCTAAAAATACTTATACTTTGAATTAAACCATGAAATTTTTATGTGTTAACATATTCATAAGAAATATCATTTTTCCAGAACATGAACTTCTAAATCAAAGTTCAAGATGGTTTTTAATTATCCAACCCAAAACAGCCCCCGGTTACACTCCGACGCCGTAGATTCAGTTTTAAGGTGTTCTTTGTAAAAACAAGTTGTATCTTGTTAAGTTAGCATATCATTATGATATATTACAGGTCTTGAAGTATTTTAAAAGTTAAGTTAGAAGGATCTATTTAGTTTGCGAATAAGTTTGAAATCATTCAAACTATGTTCTAGTTTATAAATTCTTATATAGATAACTATAAACATATGAATTGAACAAGAGTTGAAGTAGAGTTTTTACCTTAAGTTTAAAATGTAAAGTTGCTGGAAAGAAGTAGTAAAATAAATTTGAGAGAGTTCTTGCAAGTGTGTGTGAAAATTGAAAGTAAAATTTGGAAAATGAATGTGTAAAAATGAGTTAAAAATGGTGCTTATTTATAGGCTTGAAAATTTGGTTTTTAGTGAAAATATCTAAGATAAGTTAAAATATATTATGTCATGAATGACATATTACACCAATAATTGAAGATTTCTATTGGTATATACCAATAGTAAATACTTCTAGAAGCTGTGTATAGTACGAGTATAATACGGGTATAAAATATATAAAGATGTTTCATGAATCATATATAATGACAAAGATGTCATTTTCCATGATAAAAGGTTGAAAATGATGTTTTCCTACTAGTATATTCCAATAGTAAATACATCTTAATACAATACATATATATTTATTTTAACTTAGAAGTTATAACGTCGTTAAGCTTTATATATATATATATCGTTTCGAAGTCCTTAAGTTAGTAGTCCAATTTTATGTATATAATCCATTGTTAATATATTTAATGAGATACTTAATTATCATATATTCAAGATAGATATAATCCATATATATCCGTATATATACATAAGTATATAATTAATACAAGTTATGATGTTCGTGAATCGTCGGACAAATAGATGGTCAAAGGGTAACTAATCATCCGAATAACAATTTCAAACTTTCTAGACTCAACTTTAGGGTTTTTGCTTATCGTGTCGGAACCATATAGAGTTTAGGGTTTAAATTTGGTCGGAAATTTCCGGGTCGTTACAGTACCCACCCGTTAAAGAAATTTCGTCCTCGAAATTTGGTAGAGGTTGTCATAAATAACAATAGGAATGTTTTCATGACAATTATGAGGTGATAATGAAGTTTTATCTTTATTGATAGATATAGATAAAATATTTCGATCATGTGAAGCGTACGAGCGAAGCTATCATAAAAGAGAGTGGAATGAGTAATATGATATCGTTTTAACTGATGACGTGGTTTAGAATTGATTTCCGGGATTTAAGGGATTTAAAGAAAATCTTATGTAATAAGATTTGGTTCTTCGATGATTTAGAAAACAGGATCTCCTTTGATTTAATGCGATAATCTGTTTCGATTTCTTTGTCGGATATTTCACTATAAATCCACCTCCTTCCCTTTCTTACTTCCATACCTCACATCTCTTACTCTTCCTCCTCTAATTCATACCTTAAGGTATCCTTTAAAATGCTTCATCCCGTTCTGATTTTTGTTATACTTCTAACTTTCATATCTTTCATTCTTCTCTTTCATCTACCGCTAGAAGAATCTATTCACTTTTATGATTTTCTTGGAATTATAATGTTTCTAATTCTCCCGTGTCTTTACGTCGCCATACGTATTGATACACACGGTTTGTAGTTTCTGGGTGGTTATTGGGTTTGATATCTTTCCTTATATTTCGATGCTCCTGCTTCTGTTTTCCATAATCATTGTCATCCATAGTTAATACTCTCTCCTATTTGCTGTAATCTATACCCCAATTTCTATTTTGGGACTTTGTCCCTTCGTTTCTTCTTCCCGTCCTTGAGTCAAGCGATCAATAGTTCGAAATTCGTAGGTATAAAATTCGGAATGAACATAGCTAATGCTCTAAGAAAGGAATGGTAATGGCACGATTTTGATTTGTCAAATTACCAGAATATCCAGGAAAATTGAACTATCAAGATGATTTGTTCTTAATATGTTTCGGAATTGGATAGAATGTAAAAGTCGTGTAACATGGCACATGATGACGGTACTGTGAATCATCATATTCCATTAGAAACTTAACATGACTTACTGTAATATAATGAAGTTGATCAAGTTTCATTATATTATACTAGTTCATGCATCAGTTCCCAACACTGCTTCAGAACATTCCTATTTTAAACTTGAAGGATTTAGAAACTAACACAGTTTCCTTTATATTGTAACGCAGATATTACAGAGAGATAAATGATTTCAGATAAGGATAGTGGTGAAAATATCTTCAGAAATATTGAGGATATTTATAATGAAAGATATGATAATATCTTGGAATTTCTAATGTCGAAGGATGATGATGAAGATTGACCCGTAAGGGTTTAGATTCAGAAGCAAGGTGTTTGCTACAGAATTGTCATAATTCTTTATGTACAAGTTTAGTCCTTGTAACTTGTTCAGAGTCTCCTTCATGGTTTGTTCAATCAGGTTTTCAGTACCAATTTTCTATCGAGCGTTCCTAACACTTCCTTCTTTTATCATCAACATTTGGTCATTATGACCTTCTGCAACATGCTGCTTCGTCAGTATTTTCAAAGTTATCGGATCTGGGTCATTGGTTATCAAACCAAGATGGTTTAAGGAGAATTGTATTTTTAGATGATTAAACGCTGATGGTAATATGATGGAATATAAAAGGTTCTCCGGTAACGATGGCGAAAGAACAACGTACATATATATATCGAGATTGTAATAAGAGTAGTCTTACTGAGATATCGAAGTGGAGCTGTGACAAAATTAGTTAATTGAAAAGGTATCGCGTGATTGTTTTTGCTAATGGATGATAAGGAATTCGATGCGGATACGTTTTAACTATAACTTCGAGTTCAAAAATTTTTAGGTGCATAACTGTATGCATAAATCTTTATTCCGTAGACGAGGTGCGGCTGGTTGAACTTCTCGATCGAGATGTTTTCAAGAATCATGAAAAGTTGTGAATGCGAATTGTAATCGTCAAGATACAAATGAGGTTTAAAATAGAATCAAGTGGCAAACTTGAAGGATTGTTTAGTTTCATATGTAATAATCATCATTTTAACTCATTTTTAATTGTCTAAAGTTAGCAGTCCAATAGTCCGATTGTCCAATGGTTCAATAAATTCATATACGAACTAAATATATAATATTCGAATTACTTAATACGTATCGTGACCCGTGTACTGGTCTCGGTGTCGATCAAAACTCAAAGTATATATATATTTTGGAATCAACTCGGACCCTGTATAGCCAACTCCCACCTTCACATATAGAGTGTCTATGGTTGTTCCGAAATATATATATAGATGGATCAATATGATAAGTCGAAACCTTGTATACGTGTCCCGTTATTTAAAATGCGTAAAATAAATAAATATATATCATGACCCATTATACAACGTGTTGTCTCAGAATTAATCCGACGTGTTGTTGTACATGTGTCCCGACGGTATGTAAAGTACAGAAATTAAAATTGCAAGAATGTAAATTGCGATAAATTAAATATTAATCAGTTAGCTGGGAACAGTTAGCCGGAACAGTTAGCGTGTAATCCTATCACAATTTCAATTAATTAATTCATCTGTTTCTAACAATTTTTATTTTGCCAATGTTTCTTCATTATGCCACTTGTTGGATTCGGATAGGTAAAAATCCAAATATGAAATTTAAATGGAAATGGTTAATCTGGGGTGAACGGATACGTATATCGGTAATTGTAAGTAGGATAATAAATGATCGTTGAATCAGATTCGAAGAATGTACAGTGTAACTTGTTAATGTGAATTCTAAATATTCCTTGGGTACTACCCACCCGTTAAAATATTTTCATCATTAACAGTTTGTACGAATGAAATTTTTAATTACAATCTTTATGAAAATATATTTGCATATATATTTTCTTCGGAGGTAACTATGAATTTAATGAGTCAATAAAATATTCAACTCATTTGATTTATCGTTATTACTAGATTACATAATCTCCAAAACATTAGAGATTACATAATCGTCATGTCGAACGAAGAACGATACGTAAAGAAGAGGTAATCGGTGTAGAATGATATGTAGAACAAAGATCATATTCGAAGTTCAGATGATGATGTTGAGGTACGTGGTGCGGATGTGATTGTTGGTGGTGGTAATGATACGGTTGGTGTTGATGCTGATGATGTCGTTGACGTCGATGATGCTACTGGTACTGAAGATTGCGAGGTTGATGTTGTTAACGGTACTGGTTATGCTGCTGGTGCTGCTGCTGGTGTTTGTAACCTTCGCACCGTGTTCTCCAAAGCCGTCACACGAGCGCGAAGTTCGTTAATTTCTGCTAGTACACCAGGATGATTGGCGGTTGGAGTGAGCGAATGAACAAGATCCGAAATATGGGATAGGATATAATCGTGACGAGATACTCGAGAAATGAGAGAGAAAATGGTTTCTCGAACAAGTTCGCCGGTAAGTGCTTCAGGTTCGTCGCCAATGGGGCAATTCGGTGGGTGAAAGGGATCACCTTCTTCTTGTCTCCAATAATTTAGTATACTACGAACCCATCCCCAATTCATCCAGAATAGATGATGAGAAATTGGTTGATCCATTCCAGTGACGCTGCCTTCGGAGCCCGAATGGAAATCCATATCAGCGTAGCTGTCGGAGTCGGAGGAATTCGAACTGGACGCGGAGTTCATCTTGTACAGTCGGGGAAATGAATTTTTGGTTTGGAATAGATTATAGGAGTTGGGTTTGGTATTCTTCAATACATAATTTACATATGTATTTATAATACTCAAAATCCCGTGAATTACGGAGAATCTTTGAAATTCGTCAGGCAATGTCTATAGCAACAGATACGCTAGGATACGAATTTTGTCTATACACTATCGATGCACCAAATGCAGTAAGACGTGTCTAGACTTAAGAATACTAAGCAGGCAATTCTTAAGGATGATAAGCAGATGATTTTCGACTAGATATGATAAGCAAAACTTTTGACATGTAGACACGGTCAAAGTCCAGACTCACTAATGCATCCTAACAACTACCAGTTAGACACACTAATGCAAGGCCTGGTTCGCTAAGACCAACGCTCTGATACCACATGAGACGACCCGACCCAATCCATAGGGACGAATACAATAACATATGATAACATTGCGAGGTACTTGACCTCTATATGATACATTTTACAAACGTTGCATTTATTCTTAAAAGGAAAACTATCATTACATCAATATTTGACATTTTCGTCTAACATTTCATAATATCCAAATGACCTAATCTGTCATTTACTTATTTATATTCTCTATTGAACTCCAATGACTCGAATGCAACGTCTTTGTATCATGGCTTAAAAAGGTCCCAAGTAGTATCCTTAACATGAGCTAATGCACAGCGGAAGACTTAATTCATACCTGAGAATAGCATGCTTTAAAACGTCAACATAAAGTTGGTGAGATATATAGGTTTGATGCTAGCAGCGTTATAACAATGGAACACAAGATTTCATATATAAACATTTTAATAAAAATATTCTAAGTGGTTGAGCACTTGGTAACCATACTTAACATTTAATCACGTCGCATATTCCCTTTATTATGAAATCTTACTACACCGTACCAAGGTGTAGTCACGAAACGAAGTACTGTGCAACCGTTGAATACTGGTCGTCCAGTCCGGTTGGGGTTGTCAGGCCCGATAGATCTATCAACAGGATTCGCGTTTACAATACCGCTGTAAATATTAGTTACCAAGCTACAGGGAAGTATGCCAGTGGTACAACTCAACGTAGAATATATTTTTCAGTTACTTGTGTCCATAGCGTAAAACATAAAATACATGTATTCTCATCCCGAAATATTTAGAGTTTAAAAGTGGGACTATATACTCACTTTTGTCTTGAAGATATGTAATTTCGACTTGGTCTCCGATTGATATCACGAACCTATCCATATATAATATATCAATACCTTTTCTTTTTAAACAATCGTCACATATATATACTTATAATACTTTTAATAATTCCTTAGTCCGTAGTTAGCAGTCCGATGTTAGTAATTCAATTTTAATGGTTCATATTTAGTTGTTTAATAAACCCCCAATGAAATAAATAAAAACCCCCATCGTATATGTATTGGTCGAGATTAATCTTGACCCATGGTACCGTGTTGTCAAATGACGTATTGCGTACATAAAGTACCGGTGTTGTCAAATGACGTGTTGCGTACGTTCATGAGGTCTTATGATTAATCTTCTCGTGTTGTTTACGGGTGGTCCTGAAATATATAAAATTAAATCATGAGTAAATATATATGAAATATCATATTAATTAGGAAAGATATGATTTATTTAATTTTTCTCCAATTATTTTCGTTGTTAAACAAGCTTTGGACACCCGATCTTATTTTAGTCGTAGTTTCTTCGTTACAACTCCGTTTTTGTTGATTCAACTTGCCATCTCCTTGGATCGAGTCAAAATTTAAGAATATGAACTGTAAATACCATGGTTTATATTCGTGATCACAGGTTATAGTCCATACTCTAGGTGAATCTTATGAAAGTAATCATTTTTGTCATAAAAACAACATTTAATGGTCATTTTTCTAAAAATACTTATACTTTGAATTAAACCATGAAATTTTTATGTGTTAACATATTCATAAGAAATATCATTTTTCCAGAACATGAACTTCTAAATCAAAGTTCAAGATGGTTTTTAATTATCCAACCCAAAACAGCCCCCGGTTACACTCCGACGCCGTAGATTCAGTTTTAAGGTGTTCTTTGTAAAAACAAGTTGTATCTTGTTAAGTTAGCATATCATTATGATATATTACAGGTCTTGAAGTATTTTAAAAGTTAAGTTAGAAGGATCTATTTAGTTTGCGAATAAGTTTGAAATCATTCAAACTATGTTCTAGTTTATAAATTCTTATATAGATAACTATAAACATATGAATTGAACAAGAGTTGAAGTAGAGTTTTTACCTTAAGTTTAAAATGTAAAGTTGCTGGAAAGAAGTAGTAAAATAAATTTGAGAGAGTTCTTGCAAGTGTGTGTGAAAATTGAAAGTAAAATTTGGAAAATGAATGTGTAAAAATGAGTTAAAAATGGTGCTTATTTATAGGCTTGAAAATTTGGTTTTTAGTGAAAATATCTAAGATAAGTTAAAATATATTATGTCATGAATGACATATTACACCAATAATTGAAGATTTCTATTGGTATATACCAATAGTAAATACTTCTAGAAGCTGTGTATAGTACGAGTATAATACGGGTATAAAATATATAAAGATGTTTCATGAATCATATATAATGACAAAGATGTCATTTTCCATGATAAAAGGTTGAAAATGATGTTTTCCTACTAGTATATTCCAATAGTAAATACATCTTAATACAATACATATATATTTATTTTAACTTAGAAGTTATAACGTCGTTAAGCTTTATATATATATATATCGTTTCGAAGTCCTTAAGTTAGTAGTCCAATTTTATGTATATAATCCATTGTTAATATATTTAATGAGATACTTAATTATCATATATTCAAGATAGATATAATCCATATATATCCGTATATATACATAAGTATATAATTAATACAAGTTATGATGTTCGTGAATCGTCGGACAAATAGATGGTCAAAGGGTAACTAATCATCCGAATAACAATTTCAAACTTTCTAGACTCAACTTTAGGGTTTTTGCTTATCGTGTCGGAACCATATAGAGTTTAGGGTTTAAATTTGGTCGGAAATTTCCGGGTCGTTACAATAATCAGAGATATTTTTAATAATAAATTCTAGTAAACGTTTTCGCACATTTGAAGAATAGATCAACCAAGTGTTATGAAATTCAATCCTCCACCAACCTTTGTCTAATCCTCAATAGTAACACTTTCATTCATACATGCGAGTCATTTCACTAAATTTCCGAATACCGTTAAAAATGTAATAGTCTCTTAAATCACAGTGGACCTTACAACGAAGACTCATGATCATAATTCAATGTATCTGGTCATTTGATCTTATCTTCTAATTCCATCGATAAACAATTATAATATATCTAATACCTTGTTTACGTTTTTAACTAATGAGTATATATTATATATATACACATAAATGTTCGTGAATCGTTAGGCATGGTCAAAGGGTAATTGATTTTCATAAATATAGATTTCAAAACTCTCGAGACTCAACATTACAAACGTTGCTTATCGTGTCGGAAACATATAAAGATTAAAGTTTAAATTTGGTTGAAAATCTCCGGGTCATCACAGTACCTACCCGTTAAAGAAATTTCGTCTCCGAAATTTGATAGAGGTTGTTATGGATAGTAATAAGAATGTTTTATGACAAATATGAGTTGATAAATAGAGTTTTATCATCATTGAGTAATGTGGATAAAACAATTTGATCATGCGAAGAGTATTAGTGAAACTTATTGCAAGAGAGTAAAATGAGTTAATATATATCCGTTTTAACCAATGACGTAGTCATGATTGATTTCCGGATTTCATGGAATTTAAAGAAAATCCTCGCAATAAGATTTAGATCTTCGGCGATCAAGAAAATCAGGATCTTCTTTAATTAAATGCGATTTATATGTTTCGATTGCTCTGTCGGGTATTTCGCTATATATTCACCCCCTTCGTTTCCTTACAACTCACACCTTTCATTCTTTTTCCCTTGATTCATATTTTATAGTATTTGTTAATATGCTCCATCCCATTCTGATCCTTGATATACTCTTAATTTTCACATCTGTCATCCTTCTCTTTCATCTACCACCGGAAGATTTTATTTACTTCTACTATTATCTTGGGATTATAGTGTTATTAATTTTCCCGTGCCTTTACGTGGCAATACGTATTGATATGCACGGTTTGTAGTTTCTGGGTGGTTGTTGGGTTTTATATCTTCCCTTATATTTCGATGCCCCTGCTTCTGTCTTCTATAATCATTGTCATCCACAGTTAATGCTCTTTCCTATTTGCTGTGATTTATACTCCAATTTCTATTTCGGAGCTTTTGTCCTTTCGTTTCTTCTTCTTGTGATTAAGCTCTGCTTGCAATGATCCAGAATTTGTAGATCAGAATGAACATAGTAAATGTTCTAAGAAGGAAATCGTAATGGCGCGATTTTTGATTTGTCAAATTACTAGAATATCTCAGAAAGGACCGAATCATCAAGTAAAATATTTTCTTTATATGTTTAGAGATTAGATAGAATGTAAGAGTCGTGTAAATGGCACATGATGATGGTATGTTCTGTGAATCATCACGTGCCATTAGAAACTCAGCATGAATTACCATAATATAATGACGTTGATCAAGTGTCATTATATTATACTAACTCATGCTTCAGTTCCCAACACTACTTCAAAGCATTCATATTCGAATTTTTCATAATTTAGAAACTAACACAGTTTCTTTTATGTTGCAGATATTACGAAGAGATAAATGATCTCAGATAAGAATAGTTGTGAAAATATCTCCAGAAATATGGAGAATATGTATAATGAGAGATACGAAGATATCTTATAATATTTAAGATAAGATGATGATGAAGAATATTTTTCTGTGAAGGTTTAGAATAAGAACTAACGTGTTTGCTAACGATTTTAGCAGACACTGAATCATTTGGATCCTTTGAAGGCAAGTTCAGTCCTTGTGATTTATCCACAGCCTCTTTCATACTTTGCTCAATCCATTTTCCAGTTCCAAACCTTCTCTTTTTCTGAGCTTTACCAACACACTATTCTTTATCATCAAACTTTTGACTGTTAAAGTCGTTTACAGTTTTTGCCACTTCATTAGCATTTCGAGAACTAGTTCATAGTTTGAGATGTTTTTCATAAACTTCACATTTGAAATGTGTAAGTTTAGAAGATAGGCGTTATATGTTTATATAACTATTGAAGTAGAATTGCTGCGAGATTTCAAAATATTGATTGCTGATTTTTCAGTAATTGGTATGACAATTATCGTTTCAAGATGTAGGTGAGTACATGATGGGTTTCAATAAATAATTATAATGACTTTTTGGAGAGGCTAAAGTCAAAGGGTAATGAAGTTGTTGGTACATCTGCTAATAATGTGGTGGAATGTTAAAGGTTCCCTGGTAACGATGGTGTATATCTCAAGGTTATAATAAGGTTAGTCTGACTGAAAAGTCGAAGTTGACTTGCTGGATCTGTGACAAAACTGGCTACTTTGAATAGAAGTCACAAAGTTATTTTTGCTAATAAATTCCAAAGAATCTGACGCGGATACGTTGTTTAAACTTTTACTTTGGTTTCAAGAGTTTTTCGGGTACATAACTGTGGGTAACATGTGGTTGGATCATCATCTCGATTGCTCATCATTCGAAGTGTCTTCAGAAATTTTCGAAGGGTTTGAACACAGATTGTAATCGTTAACATACATTCGATGTTCTAACACAGTTTTGAAGTCAAAATATAGCTTGTGAAAGATGTAAGGATCTAAGAGTGATGATTTTGGTCATATCTCGAGTTGAATTTTGAGATTTCAAAATCAGAATATGTAATTAAATTTTGAATGAGTATGGTTGTTTTGATTTCTATAAAAGAATGTATATTGTTGAGAAAGTAGAGAGTATAATGGATGATTTGCTTAATCAGATTTAAGTAACATATTATTTGTGAATTTATATATCTCTCAGGTATTACCTACCCGTAAAAAAAATTCACAATTAATATTTTGTACAAAATAATTTTATTACAGTCTTTATGAATATATATATATATATATATATATATATATATATATATATATATATATATATATATATATATATATATATATATATATATATATATATATATATATATATATATATATATATATGCATATTTTCTTCAGATGTAACAAAGATTTAATGAGTTAATGTTAAATTAAACTCATTTGATTTACGGTTGAACATAGAATTGAATAATCCCTAAAGGCTTTAAAAAGTACATAACTTTTACGCAGTATTTCTTTAATGACATTGAAATTATGAATCAATACTTCGTTATTTGTTGATGTATGATGTTCGGTTCGTGAAATTCTTGTGAATTTCGCAAAGTACGAATGATGTTATCTGAAAAGTTTCGAGTACATCGATGATGAAAGTGTAAAATCAAATATATACTTGATTTATTATGAATTGGAATTTGTTAAATTGCGACAGAGATTGTAGTTAACGCTGGTTAAGTTGCGGCCGAAGGACGTACATTATTGCATATTTGTAATATGAATTAACCGAGTAGTTAAGATTCACACACAATAGCTTAGTACGAAAAGATTTATATAGTTTCAGAATTCATATATAAAATATATATAAATTCTTCAGAAAAATGAGTTAATACCTCATAACTCGTTGATACAAAATACTCGTTGTTGATTAATGATGACGTCCACGGCGATTCTTGAACCGGCGGAACTTGGGATGTTATAGGTGCTGCCAGTGCTGGTGATGCTAACAGTACTGCTGGTGCTGATAGTGCTGATGATATTGTTGATGTTGATGATACTGCCGGTAACTGCTGGTGATGCTTGTATAGCAAGTCTAGCTTGTAAATCTCTCATCATTCTTGTCAGGGTTTCGATTCTTCTCCCTATCATCTCTGTCCATTTATCTGATTTATGGTTAGGGCTGAGATACATAATCTCTAAGACTTTAGAGATCACCTAATTACCGCAGAATGTTTCTCTTATGAAGTTATGAATTAATACTTCGTAAGTTATTGTTGTTGGTACTCGTTGGTATCTATGGTGCGTTTGACATTGATGCTCGTGGGACAGATTGTGAAGTTGAGGTTTATGACGCGGTTGTGGTTGGAGGTGGTAATGGTACTGTTGGCGTTGATGATGGTGGTACTGGTTATGCTGCTGATGCTGCTGCTGGTGTTTGTAATCTCTGCACCATATTCTCCAAAGCCACTACCCGAGCGCGAAGCTCGTTGACTTCCTCTATTACACCGGAGTGATTGTCGGTTCGGACGAGCGGATAAATAAAATCTAAAATTTGATGTAATATATAATCGTGACGAGATACTCTGGAAATGAGCGAGAACATGGTATTTCGGACAGGTTCGCCGGTAAGTGCTTCAGGTTCTTCGTCAAGAGGGAAATGTGGTGGATGGAAAGGATCACCTTCTTCTTGTCTCCAATGATTGAGGAGGCTACGAACCCATCCCCAATTCATCCAGAATAGGTGATGACTGATTGATTGATCTATTCCAGTCACACTGCTTTCGAAGCTTGAATGGGATTCCATTTCGCAATCTGAGGAGTTCGAACTAGATGCGGAATCCATCTTGTACAATCAGGGAAATGAATTTTTGGTATGGAATAGATTATAGGAGTTAGATTTGATATCATACTATACATAATTTACATATGTATATATAATACCAAAATCCCATAAATTACGGAGGAATCTTTGAAAAATATCAGTCATAGTTCACAGTAATAGATATAAGAATTCGTCTATACACTATTATGCAATAAAAGCAGGAAAACGCGTCTAGACTTAAGATGATAAGCAGGTAATTTCCTAAGGATGATAGGTAGATGGTTTCCGACTATAAAAGATAAGCAAAACTTTTGACATGCAGACACGGTCGAAGTCCAGACTTACTAATGCATCTTAACGACTATTTGTTAGACACACTAATGCAAGACCTGGTTCGCTAAGACCACCGCTCTGATACCAACTGAAAGGACCCGTTCATATACATTATAAATGATTCACAATAGTTGATTTCATTGCGAGGTATTTGACCTCTATATGATACATTTTACAAACATTGCATTCGTTTTTTAAAAGACAATCTTTCTTTACATCAAAAATCGACAGGCATGCATACCATTTCATAATATCCACTATCCAACTATAAATTGATTTAATAATAATCTTTGAGGAACTCAATGACTCGAATGCAATGTTCCTCGAAATATGCTATGAAAGACTCCAAGTAATATCTTTAAAATGAGCAAATGCACAGCGGAAGATTTCTTTAACACCTGAGAATAAACATGCTTTAAAGTGTCAACCAAAAGGTTAGTGAGTTCATTAGTTTATCATAATCATTTATTTTCATCATTTTAATAGACCACAAGAATTTCATTTCCAGTTCTCATAAATATATGTCCCATGCATAGAGACAAAAATAATCATTCATATGGTGAACACCTGGTAATCGACATTAACTAGATACATATAAGAATATCCCCTATCATTCCGGGATCCTCCTTCGGACATGATATAAAATTCGAAGTACTAAAGCATCCGGTACTTTGGATGGGGTTTGTTAGGCCCAATAGATCTATCTTTAGGATTCGCGTCAATTAGGGTGTCTGTTCCCTAATTCTTAGATTACCAGACTTAATAAAAAGGGGCATATTCGATTTCGATAATTCAACCATAGAATGTAGTTTCAATTACTTGTGTCTATTTCGTCAAACATTTATAAAAGCGCATGTATTCTCAGTCCCAAAAATATAAAGGGTAAAAAAGGCAAATGAAACTCACCATACTGTATTTCGTAGTAAAAATACATATAGCGTCATTGAACAAGTGCAAGGTTGGCCTCTGATTCACGAACCTAAATTAATTATATATATTTATATGTTGGTCAATATTTGTCTAACAATTTAGGTTATGTCATAGTGTACCACAATCCTAATGCTCGAGTCTAATATGCAAAAGTCAACAAAAGTCAAATTAACTCAAAATGATTTCCAAAATTTATACATGATTATTATATAATTTAAATATCGTCGTTTTATATTTTTAATTATTTAAAAGATTTATTAGAGTAAATAATATAATTCATTTATTAATAAATAAAACGTTATATAAAAATATACCTGTATATATTTTAGATAATAAAATTTATAAAGTTCATTGAATATCATAAAATGTTATGATAGGTTTTAGTAAGGTAATTATATTATTTGTATTACATTTTTATTTGATACGATAACATTGATAATAATAATAAGTAAAAGTTGTATTATTTTTGTATTAATAATTATTATTATTCTACTAATAATAATAACAATATTTTTATTTACGAAAATGGTATTATAACAATATGATAATTCTTATTAATAATTAAATTTTATATTAACAATGATATTCCTATTAACAATAATAATATTTTGTAAAGGTGATATTTTTAATATTAATAATAATACCTTTAATAATAATAGTGATGAAAATAATGGAAAATGATAATTTTATCTAAATCAATATCTTTAAATTTCATCATGATATTCATACTTATTATTTCCTAATCAATTTGTTAATAGTTTTTAAATCGTCTTTTATATCGTGTTCATGTTAAAAATAATAATAGTATCATAATAATTAGGTGTTACTAATATTAGTTTTTAATTATAATAAAACTATTGATAATTATGATAATAATACTAATAACTATTTTAATGGTAATAATGATAATACTAATTATAACTTTAATGATAATAACGAAAGTAATAATAATAAAGATAACAATTCTTAATGATAATACTTTGTATTGATAATGATAATAATAATAATAATAATAATAATAATAATAATAATAATTAGATAAAAATTAGAACGACGATAATAACGACGATAATAATAATCATTTTTAATAATAATACAAAAATTCAATTGACAATAACTTCTAATCTGTTCATCGAATCAATTCGATATCTAAATGAAAAGTTTATAGTTTTTCGCTAGCTTTCCAACGACATGCATATCTTATACCTTATCTCAATCGCAGGAGTAACTAATTCAAGATTCAACATAACCTATCTAAGGGCAATATCAAAAGTACAAGTGTGCATAATCCTATTTTCTCGAGCACTAGTCAGGGATACACTATTAATCTGTAAAAATTAATTTAGGAGTACTCACGTATCAATATTGAGATTCAATATTGCAGGAAAGGTACGTAAACGCAACAGAGACGATAAATACTAGATTGACCTCACGAGCATACCCATGAACCATACCCATCACCTTCATAGCTATAACCCATAATTTCTTTAGCTCTATCCCGCTTATAATATCCGTTTTAAAATAACTCGCGCGTACCCTTGTCGTAGTATTTTATGGGTTATTACTTAATAATAATACTCCTAATTATAAGATTAATAATAATATTAATCTTAATAATAATAATAATAATAATAATATATAAATATAAATATTGAGAGAGATATTGAGAGTTGAGTGAAAATGAATCAGAAAACAATTTCGTTTGAGCTTTTAAAGGGAGTGAGTCATACCTAACCTTTCATGCGAGTGTATGACATAAGAATACTGGCACACGGTTTTTATTTTCCATTGTTGACACATTTATACTTAATATGATTATATAATTATAATAGTATAATAAATAAATAAATAATAAAAATAAAATACAATAAAAAACGTGTGATGTTGAAAAAACGTATGGAAAAAGTGATCATAAAATGACCCGTGATTTTGACAAAAACTAACATACCTTTTTATTTACTAATATTATATATAAATATATATTTAATTCATATGATTAATTATATATTATATTATATTTACGCTCATGGTAAAAATATAATTTTTACAAAAATGACACGCACGTGGTCTCACGACTCATGTACCACTTTCGGTTTTTTGAGCGCACTCTCGTATATTTAGAAAACTAGCCTTTTACGTTACGTGACGTGTACCTTTAATAATAATTTGACTTATTTATCAAATTTTTACTTTATGAAAAATGTAACTTATAAAATTGAGCGTTGTGGTCATTTCCTTCTATAAATCAAAGTCTCGTTGTTTGTCAAAATATATTTTAATAATATTAATTTAAATCAAAACGCTGTAAGACTAATTATAATTTTTCACCTCGTAAAATATATATATATATATTTTATTTAAAAATATAAACTCGTACTTATCGTATGTAATGGAAACATTAACGTAATAATATAATATTTAGTTTTTTTTCAAAACTAATAATAGTTCAAAGTTTATTTTAAATTCGTTTGGAAGTATTATAACATGTAACGTTTACTTTTTAAAACCTAATTTAATATAATTAATTTATGCGTAAATGTTTAGTTTAATTTCCTTAAACCATCTAAATAATATATCTTAGTATTGATCAAATTAAATAACAAGGGTTACAATCATTTATATAACAAATTTTGAAATCAAATATATAATATACATAATATATATAAACACGTTTTAAATACACGTTGCAAGTTATCTATATATCTAATATTCCACTTACGTTATATAATCAGAGATATTTTTAATAATAAATTCTAGTAAACGTTTTCGAACATTTGAAGAATAGATCAACCAAGTGTTATGAAATTCAATCCTCCACCAACCTTTGTCTAATCCTCAATAGTAACACTTTCGTTCATACATGCGAGTCATTTCACTAAATTTCCGAATACCGTTAAAAATGTAATAGTCTCTTAAATCACAGTGGACCTTACAACGAAGACTCGTGATCATAATTCAATGTATCTGGTCATTTGATCTTATCTTCTAATTCCATCGATAAACAATTATAATATATCTAATACCTTGTTTACATTTTTAACTAATGAGTATATATTATATATATACACATAAATGTTCGTGAATCGTTAGGCATGGTCAAAGGGTAATTGATTTTCATAAATATAGATTTCAAAACTTTCGAGACTCAACATTACAAACTTTGCTTATCGTGTCGGAAACATATAAAGATTAAAGTTTAAATTTGGTTGGAAATCTCCGGGTCATCACAGTAACCTACAACTAGTTGTTCACAGTTAGATGTACAGAAATAAATTGATAAATATTATCTTGAATCAATCCACGACCCAGTGTATACGTATCTCAGTATTGATCACAACTCAAACTATATATATTTTGGTATCAACCTCAACCCTGTATAGCTAACTCCAACATTCACATATAGAGTGTCTATGGTTGTTCCGAAATATATATAGATGTGTCGACATGATAGGTCGAAACATTATATACGTGTCTATGGTATCTCAAGATTACATAATATACAATACAAGTTGATTAAGTTATGGTTGGAATAGATTTGTTACCAATTTTCACGTAGCTAAAATGAGAAAAATTATCCAATCTTGTTTTACCCATAACTTATTCATTTTAAATCCGTTTTGAGTGAATCAAATTGCTATGGTTTCATATTGAACTCTATTTTATGAATCTAAATAGAAAAAGTATAGGTTTATAGTCGGAAAAATAAGTTACAAGTCGTTTTTGTAAAGGTAGTCATTTCAGTCGAAAGAACGACGTCTAGATGACCATTTTAGAAAACATACTTCCACTTTGAGTTTAACCATAATTTTTGGATATAGTTTCATGTTCATAATAAAAATCATTTTCCCAGAATAACAACTTTTAAATCAAAGTTTATCATAGTTTTTAATTAACTAACCCAAAACAGCCCGCGGTGTTACTACGACGGCGTAAATCCGGTTTTACGGTGTTTTTCGTGTTTCCAGGTTTTAAATCATTAAGTTAGCATATCATATAGATATAGAACATGTGTTTAGTTGATTTTAAAAGTCAAGTTAGAAGGATTAACTTTTATTTGCGAACAAGTTTAGAATTAACTAAACTATGTTCTAGTGATTACAAGTTTAAACCTTCGAATAAGATGGCTTTATATGTATGAATCGAATGATGTTATGAACATCATTACTACCTCAAGTTCCTTGGATAAACCTACTGGAAACGATAAAAATAGATCTAGCTTTAAAGGATCCTTGGATAGCTTGAAAGTTCTTGAAGTAGAATCATGACACGAAAACAATTTCAAGTAAGATTTCCACTCGAAATAAGATTGTTATAGTTATAGAAATTGAATTAAAGTTTGAATATGATTATTACCTTGTATTAGAAAGATAACCTACTGTAATTAACAAAGGTTTCTTGATCTTGGATGATTACTTGGAATGGATTTAGAAAACTTGGAAGTAAACTTGCAATCTTGGAAGTATTCTTGATTTTATGAAACTAGAACTTTTGGAATTTATGAAGAACACTTAGAACTTGAAGATAGAACTTGAGAGAGATCAATTAGATGAAGAAAATTGAAGAATGAAAGTGTTTGTAGGTGTTTTTGGTCGTTGGTGTATGGATTAGATATAAAGGATATGTAATTTTGTTTTCATGTAAATAAGTCATGAATGATTACTCATATTTTTGTAATTTTATGAGATATTTCATGCTAGTTGCCAAATGATGGTTCCCACATGTGTTAGGTGACTGATATGGGCTGCTAAGAGCTGATCATTGGAGTGTATATACCAATAGTACATACATCTAAAAGATGTGTATTGTACGAGTACGAATACGGGTGCATACGAGTAGAATTGTTGATGAAACTGAACGAGGATGTAATTGTAAGCATTTTTATTAAGTAGAAGTATTTTGATAAGTGTCTTGAAGTCTTTCAAAAGTGTATGAATACATATTAAAACACTACATGTATATACATTTTAACTGAGTCGTTAAGTCATCGTTAGTTGTTACATGTAAATGTTGTTTTGAAACCTGTAGGTTAACGATCTTGTTGAATGTTGTTAACCCATTGTTTATTATAACAAATGAGATGTTAAATTGTTATATTATCATGATATTATGATATATAATATATCTTAGTATGATATATATACAGTTAAATATCGTTACAACGATAATCGTTACATATATGTCTCGTTTCGAAATCATTAAGTTAGTAGTCTTATTTTTACATATGTATTTCATTGTTAATACACTTAATAATATATTTACTTATCATTTAACATAATTAACCAAGTGTATCAATATCTTAATATGATTCATATGTACCTAGTAAGACGTTGTTATAACGATAATCGTTATATATATCGTTTTCGAGTTTCTTAAATTAATAGTCTCATTTTTATGTATATAACTCATTGTTAAAATACCTAATGAGATACATACTTATAATAAAATCATGTTAACTATATATATAACCATATATATGTCATCGTATAGTTTTTACAAGTTTTAACGTTCGTGAATCACCGGTCAACTTGGGTGGTCAATTGTCTATATGAAACCTATTTCAATTAATCAAGTCTTAACAAGTTTGATTGCTTAACATGTTGGAAACACTTAATCATGTAAATAACAATTTCATTTAATATATATATAAACATGGAAAAGTTCAGGTCACTACAGTACCTACCCGTTAAATAAATTTCGTCCCGAAATTTTAAGCAATTGGAGGTGTTGACGTATCTTCTGGAAATAAATGCGGGTATTTCTTCTTCATCTGATCTTCACGCTCCCAGGTGAACTCGGGTCCTCTACGAGCATTCCATCGAACCTTAACAATCGGTATCTTGTTTTGTTTAAGTCTCTTAACCTCACGATCCATTATTTCGACGGGTTCTTCAATGAATTGAAGTTTTTCATTGATTTGGATTTCGTCCAACGGAATAGTGAGATCTTCTTTAGCAAAACATTTCTTCAAATTTGAGACGTGGAAAGTGGTATGTACAGCTGCGAGTTGTTGAGGTAGCTCCAGTTGATAAGCTACTGGTCCGACACGATCTATAATCTTGAATGGTCCAATGTACCTTGGATTTAGTTTCCCCCGTTTACCAAATCGAACAACGCCTTTCCAAGGTGAAACCTTAAGCATGACTATTTCTCTAATTTCAAACTCTATATCTTTTCTTTTACTGTCCGCATAGCTCTTTTGTCGACTCTGGGCGGTTTTCAATCTTTGTTGAATTTGGATGATTTTCTCGGTAGTTTCTTGTATTATCTCCGGACCCGTAATCTGTCTATCCCCCACTTCACTCCAACAAATCGAAGACCTGCACTTTCTACCATAAAGTGCTTCAAACGGCGCCATCTCAATGCTTGAATGGTAGCTGTTGTTTTAGGAAAATTCTGCTAACGGTAGATGTCGATCCCAACTGTTTCCGAAATCAATAACACAAGCTCGTAGCATGTCTTCAAGCGTTTGTATCGTCCTTTCGCTCTGCCCATCAGTTTGTGGATGATAGGCAGTACTCATGTCTAGACGAGTTCCCAATGCTTGCTGTAATGTCTGCCAGAATCTTGAAATAAATCTACCATCCCTATCAGAGATAATAGAGATTGGTATTCCATGTCTGGAGACGACTTCCTTCAAATATAGTCGTGCTAACTTCTCCATCTTGTCATCTTCTCTTATTGGCAGGAAGTGTGCTGACTTGGTGAGACGATCAACTATTACCCAAATAGTATCATAACCACTTGCAGTCCATGGTAATGTTTTCCCATTTCCATTCCGGGATTTCAGGTTGTTGTAGTAGACCTGATGGTTTTTGATGTTCAGCTTTGACCTTAGAACACGTCAAACATTCTCCTACATATTTAGCAATATCGGCTTTCATACCTGGCCACCAAAAATGTTTCTTAAGATCCTTGTACATCTTCCCCGTTCCAGGATGTATTGAGTATCTGGTTTTATGAGCTTCTCTAAGTACCATTTCTCTCATATCTCCAAATTTTGGTACCCAAATTCTTTCAGCCCTATACCGGGTTCCGTCTTCCCGAATATTAAGATGCTTCTCCAATCCTTTGGGTATTTCATCCTTTAAATTTTCCTCATTTAAAACTCCTTGTTGCACCTCCATTATTTGAGTAGTAAGGTTAGTGTGAATCATTATATTCATAGATTTTACTCGAATGGGTTCTCTGTCCTTTCTGCTCAAGGCGTCGGCTACCACATTTGCCTTCCCCGGGTGGTAACAAATCTCAAAGTCGTAATCATTCAACAATTCAATCCACCTACGCTGCCTCATATTCAGTTGTTTCTAATTAAATATGTGTTGAAGACTTTTGTGGTCGGTATATATAATACTTTTGACCCCATATAAGTAGTGCCTCCAAGTCTTTAATGCAAAAACAACCGCGCCTGATTCCAAATCATGCGTCGTATAATTTTGCTCGTGAATCTTCAATTGTCTAGACGCATAAGCAATCACCTTCGTCCGTGCATTAATACACAACCGAGACCTTGCTTTGATGCGTCACAATAAATCACAAAATCATCATTCCCTTCAGGCAATGACAATATAGGTGCCGTAGTTAGCTTTTTCTTCAATAATTGAAACGCCTTTTCTTGTTCATCCTTCCATTCAAATTTCTTCCCTTTATGCGTTAATGCAGTCAAGGGTTTTGCTATTTTGGAGAAATCTTGGATGAATCTTCTGTAGTAACCAGCCAATCCTAAAAATTGACGTATATGCTTCGGAGTTTTTGGGGTTTCCCACTTTTCAACGGTTTCGATCTTTTCCAGGTCCACCTGGATACCTTCTTTGTTCACTATGTGACCGAGGAATTGAATTTCTTCCAACCAAAATGCACACTTTGAAAACTTAGCGTACAGTTTTTCTTTCCTCAATACTTCTAGCACTTTTCTCAAATGTTCTTCGTGCTCTTGATCATTCTTTGAATAAATAAGTATGTCATCGATGAAAACAATGAAAACTTGTCAAGATATGGCCCACACACTCGGTTCATAAGGTCCTTGAACACAGCTGGTGCGTTAGTCAATCCAAACGGCATAACCATAAACTCGTAATGACCATAACGCGTCCTAAAAGCAGTTTTTGGAATATCATCCTCCTTTACTAGCATTTGATGATATCCAGAACGTAAATCGATCTTCGAATAAACTGACGAGCCTTGTAGTTGATCAAATAAGTCATCAATTCTCGACAGTGGATAACGGTTTTTGATGGTAAGTTTGTTCAACTCTCTGTAGTCAATACACAACCTAAATGTACCATCCTTCTTCTTGACAAACAAAACAGGAGCTCCCCATGGTGATGTGCTTGGTTGAATGAAACCACGTTCTAATAGTTCTTTCATCTCGCTGGGTGCGAGTCTATAAGGAGCACGAGCTATTGGTGCAGCTCCTGGTACAAGATCTATTTGAAATTCAACAGATCGATGTGGAGGTAGTCCCGGTAATTCTTTCGGAAATACATCGGGAAATTCTTTTGCGACGGGAACATCATTGATGCTCTTTTCTTCAGTTTGTACTTTCTCGACGTGTGCTAGAACAGCATAGCAACCTTTTCTTATTAGTTTTTGTGCCTTCAAATTACTAATAAGATGTAGCTTCATGTTGCCCTTTTCTCCGTACACCATTAAGGGTTCTCCTTCTTCTCGTACAATGCGAATTGCATTTTTATAACATACGATCTCTGCTTTCACCTTCTTCAGCCAGTCCATGCCAACTATTACATCAAAACTCCCTAACTCTACTGGTATCAAATCAATCTTAAATATTTCGCTAACCAGTTTAATTTCTCGATTCCGACATATATTATCTGCTGAAATTAATTTACCATTTGCTAATTCGAGTAAAAATTTACTATCCAAAGGCATCAATGGACAACTTAATTTAGCACAAAAATCTCTACTCATATAGCTTCTATCTGCACCTGAATCAAATAAAACGTAAGCAAATTTATTATCAATAAGAAACGTACCCGTAACAAGCTCCGGGTCTTCCTGTGCCTCTGCCGCATTAATATTGAAAACTCTTCCGCGGCCTTGTCCATTCGTGTTCTCCTGGTTTGGGCAATTTCTAATAATGTGGCCCGGTTTTCCACATTTATAACAAACTACATTGGCATAACTTGCTCCGACACTACTTGCTCCGCCATTACTCGTTCCGACACCATTTGTTCCTTTCGTTCTGTTAACCCCTGGTCCGTAGACCTCACACTTCGCCACGCTATGACCATTTCTTTTACACTTGTTGCAAAATTTGGTGCAGAACCCCGAGTGATACTTTTCACACCTTTGGCATAGCTGCTTCTGATTGTTGTTGTTGTTGTTGTTGTTGTTGTTGTTATTGTTGTTGGGATGATTGTTGTAGTTGCTGCTGTTGCTGTTGTTGTTATTGTTGTTGTTGTTGTTGTTGTTGTTGTTGTTGTTGTTGTTGTTGTTGTTGTTGTTGTTGTTGTTGTTGTTGTTGTTGTTGTTGGGCCATTTGTTGTAGTTGCGATTAATGTTGCGATTGTTGGGATAATTGTTGCGATTATTGTTGTAATTGCTGTTGTTATTGTATTGGTGATTCTTATCACCGTTTTCCTCCCACTTTCTTTTGACTTGCTTCACATTGGCCTCTTCAGCCGTCTGTTCTTTAATTCTTTCCTCAATCTGGTTCACTAGTTTATGAGCCATTCTACATGCTTGTTGTATGGAGGCGGGCTCGTGTGAACTTATATCTTCTTGGATTCTTTCCGGTAATCCTTTCACAAACGCGTCGATCTTCTCTTCCTCATCTTCGAACGCTCCCGGACAAAATAGGCACAATTCTGTGAATCGTCTTTCGTACGTGGTAATATCAAATCCTTGGGTTCATAACCCTCTAAGTTCTGTCTTGAGCTTATTGACCTCGGTTCTGGGATGGTACTTCTCGTTCATCAAGTGCTTGAATGCTGACCACGGTAGTGCGTACGCATCATCTTGTCCCACTTGCTCTAGATAGGTATTCCACCATGTTAACGCAGAACCTGTGAAGGTATGCATAGCGTACTTCACTTTGTCCTCTTCAGTACACTTACTTATGGCAAACACCGATTCGACCTTCTCGGTCCACCGTTTCAATCCGATCGATCCTTCGGTTCCATCAAATTCCAAAGGTTTGCAGGCAGTGAATTCTTTGTAGGTGCATCCTACACGATTTCCTGTGCTGCTAGATCCAAGGTTATTGTTGGTATGTAGCGCAGCCTATACTGCGGCTATGTTTAAAGCTAGAAAAGTACGGAATTCCTCTTCATTCATATTCACGGTATGTCTAGTAGTCGGTGCCAATTCCTTCAAAATAGTCAAATGGAACAAGTTAATCATACAGAATATTAAGAGTAGTTAATAGTATTTCGTAGCATAATATGAACTCATTTATAAAAGCTTTTTCTTCATATTAGCGTTTTATAAGTTTAAATTCGGGTAGTACCTACCCGTTAAGTTCATACTTAGTAGCTAATATACAATTCAACTACTACAATTCTATATGAAAAACTGATTATAATAATATTTCGCGTTCAAACTTTTATACAATATTTTACAAACTTACAATACCGCTTATTTTACATAAAGCATGAAATATAGCACACAATAACTTTGATACAAGATAGTTGTGAAGATAATTCTAGCTAGTACACAAGTCGTTCAGCAAAGGCAATAAAGACACGTAATTCATACGTCCAGAAACAAGTCATGCATTCTGGTTTTACTAGGACTACTTCCCATCCTTGGTCTTGTGGAACATAACCATTATGACCGTTGATAAGACAGCGTCTTGTAACGTCGTCAAAGGGACGAGGGTTACGTAATGACCAACAGTCTCGTAATAACCTAAAAACCTCATTTCTTACCCCAATTACCGACTCCGTCACTTGTGGGAACGTTTTGTTTAATAGTTGTAGCCCGATGTTCTTTTTCTCACTTTGGTGAGAAGCGAACATTACTAACCCGTAAGCATAGCATGCTTTTTTATGTTACATGTTAGCCGCTTTTTCTAAATCATGAAGTCCTATATTCGGATACATTGAGTCAAAATAATTTCTTAACCCGTTGAGTAAAATAGCATTTGGGTTCCCCGCAATATATGCGTCAAAGTAAACACATCGTAACTTATGGGTTTCCCAATGTGATATCCCCCATCTTTCAAACGAAAGTCTCTTATAAACCAAGGCATTCTTGGAACGTTCTTCGAATGTCTTACAAACTGATTTCGCCGTAAATAGTTGTGACGAAGAATTCTGACCGACTCTAGACAAAATTTCATCAATCATGTCTCCGGGTAGGTCTCTTAAAATATTGGGTTGTCTATCCATTTTGTGTTTTTATACTGTAAAATAGACAAGAGTTAGATTCATAAAAAAAATACTTATTAATACAAGCAATTTTTATATATATCATAAAGCATAAGCACACTATATTACATATATTACACCACACGAATACAACTATCTTATTCCGACTCGCTCGTTTCTTATTCTTCGGTTTTGGTTCATTTTGCCAAGTTTCTAGGGATATATGATGTTCCCCTAATACGAGCTGTCGTTTTCCACAACGGTTTAGAAAAACCTGGTGGTTTAGAGGTTCCCGGGTCATTGTTACAACTTAAGGACTTTGGGGGTTGACGATACATATAAAGTTCATCGGGGTTGGAATTCGATTTCTCTATTTTTATGCCCTTTCCCTTATTATTTTCTTTTGCCTTTTTAAATTCAGTCGGGGTAATTTCTATAACATCATCGGAATTCTCGTCAGAATCCGATTCATTGGAGAATTGGTAATCCTCCCAATATTTTGCTTCCTTGGCGGAAACACCATTGACCATAATTAACCTTGGTCGGTTGGTTGAGGATTTTCTTTTACTTAACCATTTTATTATTTCCCCCACCGGTTCTATTTCCTCCTCCGGTTCCTCCTCTTCCGGTTCTGATTCTTCTTCCGGTTCTGATTCTTCTTCCGGTTCTTCTTCGGGAACTTGTGAATCAGTCCAATATATATTCGACTCTTCGTTATTATTAGGTGAGTTAATGGGATTTGTGCTAGAGGTAGACATCTATCACATAATATCAAACATGTTAAGAGATTAATATATCACATAATATATACATGTTAATAATATATAGTTTCCAACAAAAATGTTAAGCAATCATTTTTAAAGAAAACACGGTCGAAGTCCAGACTCACTAATGCATCCTAACAAACTCGATAAGACACACTAATGCAAATTTTCTAGTTCTCTAAGACCAACGCTCGGATACCAACTGAAATGTCCCGTTCTTATTGATTAAAAACGTTCCATATTAATTGATTTCGTTGCGAGGTTTTGACCTCTTTATGAGACGTTTTTCAAAGACTACATTCATTTTTAAAACAAACCATAACCTTTATTTCATAAATAAAGGTTTAAAAAGCTTTACGTAGATTATCAAATAATGATAATCTAAAATATCCTGTTTACACACGACCATTACATAATGGTTTACAATACAAATATGTTACATCGAAATTAGTTTCTTGAATGCAGTTTTTACACAATATCATACAAACATGGACTCCAAATCTTGTCATTATTTTAGTATGCAACAGCGGAAGCTCTTAATATTCACCTGAGAATAAACATGCTTTAAACGTCAACAAAAATGTTGGTGAGTTATAGGTTTAACCTATATATATCAAATCGTAACAATAGACCACAAGATTTCATATTTCAATACACATCCCATACATAGAGATAAAAATCATTCATGTGGTGAACACCTGGTAACCGACATTAACAAGATGCATATATAAGAATATCCCCATCATTCCGAGACACCCTTCGGATATGATATAAATTTCGAAGTACTAAAGCATCCGGTACTTTGGATGGGGCTTGTTAGGCCCAATAGATATATCTTTAGGATTCGCGTCAATTAGGGTGTCTGTTCCCTAATTCTTAGATTACCAGACTTAATAAAAAGGGGCATATTCGATTTCGATAATTCAACCATAGAATGTAGTTTCACGTACTTGTTTCTATTTTTTAAATCATTTATAAAACCTGCATGTATTCTCATCCCAAAAATATTAGATTTTAAAAGTGGGACTATAACTCACTTTCACAGATTTTTTACTTCGTCGGGAAGTAAGACTTGGCCACTGGTTGATTCACGAACCTATAACAATATATACATATATATCAAAGTATGTTCAAAATATATTTACAGCACTTTTAATATATTTTGATGTTTTAAGTTTATTAAGTCAGCTGTCCTCGTTAGTAACCTACAACTAGTTGTCCACAGTTAGATGTACAGAAATAAATCGATAAATATTATCTTGAATCAATCCACGACCCAGTGTATACATATCTCAGTATTGATCACAACTCGAACTATATATATTTTGGAATCAACCTCAACCCTGTATAGCTAACTCCAACATTCACATATAGAGTGTCTATGGTTGTTCCGAAATATATATAGATGTGTCGACATGATAGGTCGAAACATTGTATACGTGTCTATGGTATCTCAAGATTACATAATATACAATACAAGTTGATTAAGTTATGGTTGGAATAGATTTGTTACCAATTTTCACGTAGCTAAAATGAGAAAAATTATCCAATTTTGTTTTACCCATAACTTCTTCATTTTAAATCCGTTTTGAGTGAATCAAATTGCTATGGTTTCATATTGAACTCTATTTTATGAATCTAAATAGAAAAAGTATAGGTTTATAGTCAGAAAAATAAGTTACAAGTCGTTTTTGTAAAGGTAGTCATTTCAGTCGAAAGAACGACATCTAGATGACCATTTTAGAAAACATACTTCCACTTTGAGTTTAACCATAATTTTTGGATATAGTTTCATGTTCATAATAAAAATCATTTTTCCCAGAATAACAACTTTTAAATCAAAGTTTATCATAGTTTTTAATTAACTAACCCAAAAACAGCCCGCGGTGTTACTACGACGGCGTAAATCCGGTTTTACGGTGTTTTTCGTGTTTTCAGGTTTTAAATCATTAAGTTAGCATATCATATAGATATAGAACATGTGTTTAGTTGATTTTAAAAGTCAAGTTAGAAGGATTAACTTTTATTTGCGAACAAGTTTAGAATTAACTAAACTATGTTCTAGTGATTACAAGTTTAAACCTTCGAATAAGATAGTTTTATATGTATGAATCGAATAATGTTATGAACATCATTACTACCTCAAGTTCCTTGGATAAACCTACTGGAAATGAGAAAAATAGATCTAGCTTGAAAGGATCCTTGGATAGCTTGAAAGTTCTTGAAGCAGAATCATGACACGAAAACAATTTCAAGTAAGATTTCCACTCGAAATAAGATTGTTATAGTTATAGAAATTGAATTAAAGTTTGAATATGATTATTACCTTGTATTAGAAAGATAACCTACTATAAGTAACAAAGGTTTCTTGATCTTGGATGATTACTTGGAATGGATTTAGAAAACTTGGAAGTAAACTTGCAATCTTGGAAGTATTCTTGATTTTATGAAACTAGAACTTTTGGAATTTATGAAGAACACTTAGAACTTGAAGATAGAACTTGAGAGAGATCAATTAGATGAAGAAAATTGAAGAATGAAAGTTTTTGTAGGTGTTTTTGGTCGTTGGTGTATGGATTAGATATAAAGGATATGTAATTTTGTTTTCATGTAAATAAGTCATGAATGATTACTCATATTTTTGTAATTTTATGAGATATTTCATGCTAGTTGCCAAATGATGGTTCCCACATGTGTTAGGTGACTCACATGGGCTGCTAAGAGCTGATCATTGGAGTGTATATACCAATAGTACATACATCTAAAAGCTGTGTATTGTACGAGTACGAATACGGGTGCATACGAGTAGAATTGTTGATGAAACTGAACGAGGATGTAATTGTAAGCATTTTTATTAAGTAGAAGTATTTTGATAAGTGTCTTGAAGTCTTTCAAAAGTGTATGAATACATATTAAAACACTACATGTATATACATTTTAACTGAGTCGTTAAGTCATCGTTAGTTGTTACATGTAAATGTTGTTTTGAAACCTGTAGGTTAACGATCTTGTTGAATGTTGTTAACCCATTGTTTATTATAACAAATGAGATGTTAAATTGTTATATTATCATGATATTATGATATATAATATATCTTAGTATGATATATATACAGTTAAATGTCGTTACAACGATAATCGTTACATATATGTCTCGTTTCGAAATCATTAAGTTAGTAGTCTTATTTTTACATATGTATTTCATTGTTAATACACTTAATAATATATTTACTCATCATTTAACATAATTAACCAAGTGTATCAATATCTTAATATGATTCATATGTACCTAGTAAGACGTTGTTATAACGATAATCGTTATATATATCGTTTTCGAGTTTCTTAAATTAATAGTCTCATTTTTATGTATATAACTCATTGTTAAAATACCTAATGAGATACATACTTATAATAAAATCATGTTAACTATATATATAACCATATATATGTCATCGTATAGTTTTTACAAGTTTTAACGTTCGTGAATCACCGGTCAACTTGGGTGGTCAATTGTCTATATGAAACCTATTTCAATTAATCAAGTCTTAACAAGTTTGATTGCTTAACATGTTGGAAACACTTAATCATGTAAATAACAATTTTATTTAATATATATATAAACATGGAAAAGTTCGGGTCACTACAACAGTAAGTCATGCTGAATTTCTAAATGGAACGTGATGATTCACAGACTATAACGTCGTTATGTGCCATGTTACACGACTCTTACATTCTACCTATTCTTCAAACATATCGAGAACATATCTTCCTGATAGTTCTATCTTTTCTCTTTAATTCTGGCAATTTAACCAATCAAGATCGTGCTATTACAATCTCTCTTAGAACATTAATCATGTTCATTCGAACTTCATACCTATGAATTCTGGACCATTATTCGCTTGACTTAAAGTCGGGAAGAGAAAACAAAGGTATGGAACTCCAAAATATAAAGGAAACGAAGGGAGTGGATTTATAGTGAAATATCCGACAGAGCAATCGAAATAGATTAGTGTATTTAACCAAAGAAGATCCTAATCTCCTTAATTACTGAAGAACTTAATCTTATTACGAAGATTTTCTCTAAATCCCTTAATTCCGAAAATCACCTGTGAGTACGTCACCAGTTAAGACGAACCTACATTTACTCATTTCACTCTTTTGTGACAGCTTCACTTGTACGCTTCACATAATCGAATCATTTTATCTACATTAATCAATAATGATAAAACTCTATTTATCAACTCATATTGGTCATGAAAACATTTTTATGGTTAGCCATGACGACCTTACTCAAATTTCGGGACGAAATTTCTTTAACGGGTAGGTATTGTCATGACCGGAAAAATTCGACTAATTTTAAATCAAACTCTCGATACGATATTATATTTTTAACACAATAAGTGAAGTCTGTTAGGTTAAGTCTCAAAATTTTGAACTGTTTCATGAGTTCATTTACCCTTCGACTGTTCTCGACGATTCACGAACAACTAATTGTAAATAGATACATATATATTTAATATATATATATATATATATATATATATATATATATATATATATATATATATATATATATATATATATATATATATATATATATAATATTTAATAATTTGAATTATTATTTGAAATAATATATGATTTAATTATTGGAAATAAATATGTAAAATAATATGCGATGTAATGAAAACCATTATTATATATATATATTAATATATATATATATATATATATATATATATATATATATATATATATATATATATAAATATTACTTGTAAATATATAAAATTATATTAAATCATTTTGTTTAAAAATATATAATATATTTATTTAGTAGTTAAACTTGCTATTACTATATATATATATATATATATATATATATATATACATATATATATATATATATATATATATATATATATATATATATATATATAGAAAGAGAATATATTAAAAATAAATGATTTCGAGCTTAAATAATAAACAATTGTAATACTCGGTTGGCATTTCGTTAGTGTTCATATAAAGCTAATACGAATTTATGAAGATTTAAAATAAAGGTTAGACTATAAATTGATTACGAAGATTTTAGGTTTGATGAAAATACTTTTACCTTTTTAGTTTAAATTTTAGTACTCCGTACATAATATTTGGAACAGAAAATAAATAATTAACGAACCTTTTTGATCAGGTTTTAAACAATTAATGACTGAAATAATTAAATATACTTAAACTAAAAATTTGGGATTTTTAGGAACACTTTTATATATTAACTGTTTAGCAATGGACACGATATAATTGGATGTCGACACAGAAGACTCCAAATCTCCAGCTGCTATTCTGTGCATATTGGAAAAGAATGAATTATTACTATTTGTCACTGTTTAAAAATTGAATTATTACTAATAATGGATTTACTGTTTTTGTTTTTCTCTTTATTAAATTATATTTATACATATAACATACCCACCATATTGAAAAGAACACAGATCCATTTGTTTGATACTTCTTGTTACTAGTGTTGTTCATCTTTATTGAGAACTCAAAACCATCAACCACATAACCATTGGCTATATCCGATCAACATTACTTAAAACCATCTTTAACTTGTGCTTACTACTTATTTAATCAACACTACACTATCACTAAATGAACACCATCACTTGCTACTGTATCCGTCTGTTGCTACTACCATTCCACTAAACCCACCACCATCGATACCCATTAAACCACGCACCATGATTCTGTTTTGATCGGACAAATCAAACCATCACCAACGAGCCACTATCACCACCCATCTCTATCTCGTCATGATCGATTTAGGGCCATGACCGATTTAGGGCCACTCAAATACTTCCTGGGTATTTCTGCTTCCCGCAACACCTCTGGTTTATTTCTGTCACAACGACAGTATGCCCTTGAGATTCTTGATCGTGCAGATATGACCACTTGTCACCCGTGTAGGACGCCAGTTGAACCAGGAGCCAAGCTCACCTCTCACTGTCCTCCGGTCAAAGACCCGACTTTGTACCGCAGCCTTGCCGGAGCCCTTCAGTATCTCGCCTTTACTCGACCTGATATCACCTACGCTGTGCAACATATATGTCTCTTCATGCATGATCCTCAAGAGCAACACCTTCATGCTCTTCGACAGATTCTCATACATTCAGGGGACTCCGGAACTTGGTTTACAGCTATACTCCTCTTCTCCTGCTACCTTGGTTGCCTATTCTGATGCCGATTGGGCTGGATGCCCCACTACTAGGCGTTCCACATTCGGTTACTGTGTGTTTCTAGGGAACAATCTTCTATCTTGGTCCTCTAAAAGACAGGTCACTCCGTCCCACTCCAGCGCTGAAGCGGAATATCATGGGGTTGCTAATGCTGTGGCAGAGACATGTTGGCTCCGTAACCTGCTTCGCGAACTACACTGCCCTCTTACCTCTGCCACACTTGTCTACTGTGATAACGTTAGCTCTGTTTATATGTGATCCAACCCGGTCCAACATCAGTGGACCAAACACATTGAGATCGACATCTACTTTGTTAGAGACTTGGTTGCTCAAGGTCATGTCCGCGTTCTTCATGTGCCGTCTAGATATCAGTTTGCCGACATTTTCACCAAAGGCCTCCCATATGCCTTATTTGATGAGTTTCGCTCCAGTTTAAGCGTCCGACGCGCTGCCGCTCCAACTGCGGGGGGATGTTAGCCGATAGTCCTTTTAGTTTATGGTCTTAAGGCCCACTTTCATTGTACCGGCTATAGCCCACTTCTAGAATAATCTATGTAATCCTATATAATGTACTGTGATCTCATTTAGCAATTAATAAAACACAATTACACCAATACATCGATATCTATTTTGTAGCAAATTCTTCACATGGGTTCCATTTGTTGATCACAGTGCACATCAATTTAGAAATTATAAATCAACGTCAAACGACCCCCCGAGACCAGAAAGAAACATTTGAGGATTGATATTGCTCGAATTATACATATTTATCCTCACAATATCTTTCTCGTTTTGTTTAGTTTTGATGGTTTATGATCGTTAATTGAAGGAATTGTGGTTATATGTTGGTTCAAGGCCAAAAAGGCTCACTTGGTGTAAAATTGACAAAATGCACTTGATTTCGTGGGTAAAACTAAGCTAAAGACTTGCACGGATTTTATGAGTTAAGTGATAAAGACCTGAACCTAAGAAATGAACCGAGTGAAATTTTCAGGTGTAAAAGATTAGGTGAGGCCCTCAACCGACTGTTGATTTCCTCAACAATTAATTCTCAATACATTTTTTGTGATAATTAGGTGACTACCCTCAATCGCTATAAATCTTTCCATGAGTTCCTTATTCAGATGTTTACTGGTTGTTTGTGTGATCATCTCATTCTAAGATTCGGTCTGTTAAGCCTACCAATACGTCATTAAATTAACATGCATCACTTACTTTAGGGCAACAGACGATACATATGTAAGTTGAGTAATACAGTCATTTCCCAACACTTAGATCAAGCAACTCATTTTTTATAGATTTCTAATTTTTTTTGTTTTTATCATTTTATCACATGTGATTGTCGCGCCACATATCGCACTCTGATTGGTCCGTTGAATTTCAATCAAATTGTTGGATTCAAGGGATTACAAATCTCTCTCTCTCTCTCTCTCTCTATATATATATATATATATATATATATATATATATATATATATATATATATATATATATATATATATATATATATATATATATATATATATATATGGATCTAGAGAGAACTAAGTGTGGGAGAGAACCCATAAAACTTAGTTCAATCTACACACAAATTGACCTCAATCTGCACATAGATTGACCTCAATCTACACACAAATTGAGGTCAATCTGCACACAGATTGACTCAATCTGCATACATATTTTATAATAAAATGTCACATGAATCATTCTCTTGCAATTTTTAAATTAACATAAAAGGAAAAATAAAATAAAGTCATATCATTAACTACCAATATCACATGATATCAAATAAATAACTCATAGTAGCTAAAGAATAAATATTTTTTAAACTCATAGTAGCTAAAGAATAAAGAATAAATATTTTTTTCCATTAGCACCTAAAGAACTCGAGAGACAATCAGTTAAAGAAGTGGACTAACCAGGTATCTCCATGTTAATAACTAAAATTACGGGAGATATTAATTAGCCACTACTTTTAAAGCTTATAAGGAAATGATATCAAATGAATAAACTCATAGTAGCTAAAGAATAAATATTTTTTTTCCATTAGCAGCTAAAGAAATGTTAGGAGATATTTTTTTCCAACATTTTTAATCTCTAATCAATGTGGGAGGGGGTGTTACAAACTCCCCACTTAAATTTCGACGTGCTCGTCAGGCCGAAACATATTCAATACCCAGGATTCATACCCCATGAGATGCACGAACCGAGTGTCCGTCACACGATATGCACGAGCCGAATGCCCGTCGCAACTCGAGAGACAATCAACCCTCATAAGCTAAAGCAGTAGACTAACAAGGTATCTACAGGTTAACAACTAAAACCATGGTAAAAAATACGTATTAGTTAGTCACTACTTTAAGCTTATAAGGGACCAATATTTTCAATCTCTAACCAATGTGAGATGGGGTGTTACAAGTAATCATAGGATCAAGTAGAGTCGGCCCTACAAGTAAGTATGGATGGCAATGGATAGAATATGGTTCGGGTGCGCCTATATTCATATCCATATCCATTTAATTTTTAACATCCATATCTATATCCATTTAAATAAAATTCATCCATCCATATCCATATCCATATCCGTTGGATTAAGCGGGTTATCAGGTATCCGTTAGATGTTAAGTTTTTTCTAAAAATATTCCTATTATGAAATGAAATTATCAAAATATTTTCAATAAAGATGTGTAACTATATTTTCGATGACATTTTAATAGTTTATAGTGTACACATATAAGGACATTTAAATATATATGCATATATTTAAGTAACTATGTTTATATTTATGTGTATATATGTATTTTGGGTGGTAAATGGATATATTCATGGATGATAAATTGTCATTTATACCCGATTCACTAATTTTTCACATCATCCATATTATATCCATATTCATATTCATTTATCATCCGTTTAGATCATCCATATTCATATAAATAAATCGGATCGGATAAATATCCGATAGATCGGATATCCATTGCCATCCCTAGATGCAAGTGTGACACCATGATTCCGTGTATACCTCCTATCTAGAAATATAATATATCATGACAAAATTAAATGGCCTTGCACCAAATACATGGAACTTCGGGACAGAATCATAACAATGCAGTACCACCTCTTTTGTTTGAACATCTGAATCAATTCTTCATCAAATAAGCCTTCAAATCTTGGCATTATTCGGTTGTTGCTCAATCTCCTTCGCAATTTCTCTTACTTGTCAGCATTTAATATATAAGTTCTTCATCACTCTTCTTTGACATAGTAAGATATTTCCCAGTTAACAACAACAACAAAACTCAATATCACATGAGTTGTGTATGGAGGAGATGAGATGTAGACAATTCTTCCCCTATCCGAGAATAAAAACAAGTCATTTCTCCACCTAGAGTGAAACATTCTCAAAAGTAGAGAAAGTCATCCCTCTCTCTATTCGACGGATAGAGATATTGCTTTCAAGTGGACATCCGACCAATAAGTAGAAAATTTAAAAAAATGAATAAATAAATAAAAATTGAGACGCCGTGAAAATAGTATAGAGCCGAAAAAAATGGTAAAATGATAAATATAAAAATAAAATTGAGACGCCATGAAAATAGTAAAATCAAATTTAAATTTTTTAGTCCTATCTTCTATATAGTCAATATAATTATATTCTTCAGGTTTAAGACCCAAAGTAGCAGCTTCTCCTCTAATCAATTCATTCTGCACTTTTCAAATTTCCCATATTTTTCTTCACTTATAACATCATTTGGGGACATCTGCTCTTTAATGTACGAACTTCAGCAGCAAGCGAGTGTTCCTCTCCCATAATAAAAACTATAACCAAATTGACATTTAGTGGCATACATGTGAATGTGTAATGTGCCATTGTCGACAGCAATTAAGGGGAAATGATTATATGCCACTACATGTATAAGTCATTTGCAGCATTTTAACTTTGAACCAATAAACTAAATAATTTCAACGGCATATTTATATACGTCAAATACACAATAACAATGGTAGTTGAAATAACATGAACGATTGAATAAACTTACACACTTATTTTATTTATGCTATCGAAACTAGGTTTGTGGATTAACAAACTTCAAGCTTGATTTCTTCATCTAGAAATCAAGCAAGATCTCATTGTGATATTCATGAATTTGTTGAAACAACTTTCATAAATAAGGATACTTGAATTGATGTTCGTACGCTCCTTACTTGAATTAGTCTTCTGGAATTGATACGCTCCAACTAATTGATTATTATCATCTTGATCAACGTAAATTGAGGAAAGTCTTGTTTCCAAACGAGTATGGTTTCCATGCTAAGCAACTTATCCTAAGGTCTCCTCGCCAAGAGCTCAGCTCCCGGACGAGGACATAGGAAGCAACCCGCCTGCCATGTTAGGCGACTTTTTTCTTTCACAATAAGACCCGGACGATTATCCCTACCCTTGAAAGCTCATACGGCATGAAAAGGAAATCCGATTTCGGTAAGACTTTATCTAAATCTTAGTTCAGATAGATTCAAGTCGGTTCAATGAGGGCAAGTCATCTATCTTCTTTTCACCTGAAAATATTGGATTGAGAGAAGGCTTTCTTTCTTCGTTGACTTCTAGTGATACCGAATGATAGCCTCTTAGATGCAGCATGTAGCCGCCTCCATCCATCAGCATACCCTAGTCTGTCAGGGTGCTTCTAACACCTTATCACGTCAATAGAAGTCCACCTTATTGTTGATGAGGCCATTCGATCAATCGCTCAACCAGATCCAGGCTAACTCCACGCAGTTTGGAAGTTTGGAAGTTTTCAGGCTTCAACACTTGCAATAATTTTTTTACTAAAAACCGCTCTAATGTTTGACTCATCAAATTTATAAGACGGGTTCGACTTATTGTCTCAACACAAATTTTAAAATGAAAGTTGTTGTACTTAGGTTGGCGACATATGCTAAATCGGGTATACTTCTTGTATCTGATAAAACAAGGACTGATTTATGTTCATCGCAACCAATTTATATTGAAATGATTGGTCTTTCAAAGCCCGTTTCCCAGCTAGGATCAAACTATTTGGCACATCACTCACCACAGGTAAAATTAAGCTTCAGTTTTTGGTTCAGTCATTATAAAGCATACTCATATGCATATAGTACTGACAGAGGCAGCCTAGCTGTTAAGCTCTACTGGTTATCAAATATCAACCAACTTTCATACACAAGATTTAACATAAGTACATCTTAATGTTAGAGGTAACTTTAAAATTCAAAATAAAATATCAAGTGAATGAAACGACCTTACTTACTTGAACAGGATTTGTACCTAAAAGGGAAAATAATATAAATTCATATCCTTAACTACGCGAGTCACATGATATCAATGAAATGAACTCCTAGTAGCTCATTTCGCCTTAAATATCCTATCCTAACAAATATGAAAACAGTAACAAAGAAACAAGATTAACTTGAAAAATATGCCAAAGAACTCATAGTATTTCAGATAATTGAACCAAAGATCAATGAGTAGATTCTACCAGTTTGGTTTCAACTCAAGTGGATCGCCAAAGACATACGATCTGTCATGAATTCTTGTGCAAGAACTTGTTAGAATTTCCCATTTTTCATTACCAGGATTCTTGAACTCAATATTTTGTTGGTCAGACATTTTCTTTGCCATCGCTCTGCATATCATGAGCTTGAAGAATAAGCTGGTAGTATCAAACTTGCTTGATAGGGTAGCATTATCTATGTTGCGACAACCTATGGTTACGTATTTGGGAAGGCAAATTGTAAGAAATGCATTAAAAAATCTATGGGGGCCACACAAGCGTTCATATGAATATGAATCTGTATAAATTGTTAATTTTTGCACGTTTGTAGATGGAATTGTAGAAGGAATTGGAAAACTTATACTGCGATCATCAATATTGATGTTCAGCTGCATATGGATAAGATCTTTTATTTCGATTTAAAAATTGCTTGATAGATTGAATAACTCCCTCATCCTAAGGAAGAAAGAAAGATCAACATGGTCCCACAAATCTAGTGAAAGCTTCATATATTCAAGAGCCTTACTCGATTGGAACAGGACACTAGGTATTGTGTCGCCACTGTAACTCAAATGATATAACTTTGGAGCACAAACTTGTATGTCAACCCGCCTGTTTTCCCTTCTAATTATTAAGGCCAGTCTTTTCAACGAAGAACTTGTAAAATCCAACCTTTCCGAAGTCCAACTCGGATTTTCAATGTATAAAATCTCGAGAAAAGGTAATTTCGATTTGATCATGTCAACAAATGCAACGTTTATGATCACACCATGTAATGATAATTCAGTCACGCCCATTAATGAAGTCATGTTGAATGTAATAGGGGTTCTAAAAGCTAAGTGGTAGAAAAACAAGGGAAGATTAGGGACACCATCAATATTCAAAAATTGATAGCGTTCTAATAAGTTTAAGCTTAATTTTAGTTCTTTAAGATAACGAAGATTATTAACCTTGATTGTCGTGAAGCCCCTGCAATATGCAAGGTCTATCTTCTCGAGTAATGTACAAGTAGAGAATAAGCTATCAAGTACCTCTTCACTTATCTTCACATGTTCCAACTCAAGTACTCTTAAGGATTCACAGTTGATAATCACAGGATTGAGACTCATTGAAACGATATCGTTGGACGAGAAAGAACAACGACGAACTCTTACAGACATAGTAAGTAGGTTTATTCCAGAGAATATATCATCCAGAAGCATAAAGCGATTATTACCTTTTACAATCCATATTTCGAGCGAAAGCTCCTTGAGACAACTTTGGGAAGCTACAGTTCGAATCCATTTATTAGCAAGAGAAGCGGCATTAAAATCTAGTTTCAGATCAAAACTTTCAATTGGTATGTTGTCTTGGACATACCTAAACATGGTGCGATCAATTAACTTCATGTAATCTCTATCTTTTTCTTCATTAAGAAATTTTGAGGTTTTATGAAACCTGAGATGAGGGATGGTAGACCAAGCGTGAGACCAAGTCTTGGACAACACACACGTACAAGCGGCTTCTTTTAGCGGCAACAATGATTGTATATGCTGAATCAACTCCACCGGGACATCTTTCTGTTGTGATCTTCTTCTCCACAGTTTCTCCATATACAGCAAAAAAAAAAAAAAAAAGTCCTTTTTAGGGTTACTAAACCTTGATCTCTCTTTTTGATTAAATGATCTCTTTCGTTGAATTAGGAATAATGTAAAAGTTCAATTGTGATTCTGAGAAATTACGTATCATCATATATTTATAACCTAAATTTTACTTATTTAACTTAATTATAATAATCGGAAAGTAAATCAAACTAACAAAAATAAATATATTAATTAAATATAATAATGTCAATAAAGTATTTATAAAATATCAAAATATTATCTCCAGAATTATATTTTCAAATTGTTAGATCCGAGTTGAACTTTTAAATTATTATTTTTCATTTTTGTTTTTTTTTTTTGTTTTTTTTTTTTGTTTTTTTGAAAGATCAAATTATATTAAAAAAAAACAATAATTACAACATAGGAGGCTTAAGCCTCAATACAAGACTCGACTATATTCTATACAATACAATTTCTGCGAAAACAATAACAAATAACAACTCGAAAATAACACGATTAATGGGATCGGAAGCTTAGCAGGAAAACACCCGCGCCACTTCATCAATTACCTAAATAAAGAAGTGACTTGAGAAGACAAGCGGAGATGACAACGATGTGAAGTGCTGAATGACCAACGACAAAGCACCTCGAGACATCTCACTTTTCTCTATATAAGATCATGATCAAGGGCTCGAGCAAAAAAACTGAGATTTCCTTCCTTTCCGATTGGGTTTGCATCGAAAATCATTGTATTGTTCACTCAATTTAACCATTCGAGATTTAGATTTTTCTTTCTCCAGTTTTTCGAAAGTTTTGCCTTGGATGTCCGAGATGATTTTTGGACCACTCAACTTGCTTTTCCCGAAGGTAACGTCGTTTCGGTTTTTTCAAATAAAATAGCACGAGACCCATACAATGGCTTGCCAAATACTAGCTCCTGTGTGGGTGTTGAAAAGAGGATTTTGTGCTTCTGCGGTGTCCGAAAGATTTGAAAGGTGAAGTTGATTTAGGTTCCACCATTTACGGATTCTTTCCCAAATATCCTTCACGGTGGGGAAATTTAGATGGGTGTGGTGGAGGGTTTCAATGTCCTCATCGCAAACTGGACATCTCGTTGAGTGAAGGTCAATCCCCCGAGCGTCAAGTTCAGCTCTTACAGGGAGTTTATTTTGAGATGCGCGCCAAATAAAAATTCCCACTTTTTGCGGTAGTAGCTTGTTAACCTCGGTTGGTGCAAGTAGTGGGCCATTGGATATTTCGATGTCGGTTAGATAATTTATAAGAGAATTGTAGCTATACCTCTTATTATTATAATACATCCAATGCCACTCGTCGTGATCTTTACCTGAGCAGTTGTATGAATTCAGCATATCGATCAGTTTTGTGAGATCAGTACATGCTCTCCATTTGGGCTCCGAGGCCCAAGCCCAATCCAGACAGTTTGGTCATCAACAACAACAGAAGCAGCCTGCAGGTTCTGGACAGTTGGAGGGGCATCAGCAAAACAGGAGACTCGATCAGATACATAGGCAGATTTGCAGCTTTCCAAACGATATAGTCTTGGGTACACGTCTTTTAGGGGTGTGTTCCCACACCATTTATCGCACCAAAAGCTAGTCTTGCTCCATTTACCTATCACCTTAACAAAAATATTAGAAATGTCACACCCTAATTTGCTTAGGGTGTGTTCAACATTGACAATATTAAATCAAGTTCTACCCGAATATTTTTTTAAAGCGTTTTCGGGTATTGAAGAAATACAATTTAATCTGCCGTTTTCACCGTATATACTTTTAATTATCCTACCCAAAAGGCATTTTTATTGTTTTAAATTTCCACCACCATTTTATTAAAAGTGCAAAGTTTTTATGTTTTAAAGATCCCACATCCAAACCACTCGAATCATAAGGAAGTAAAATTTGACTCCATTTTACCCAAGCCATTTTCCTATTTTCCGAGGATCTACCCCAAAAGAAGTCCCGAAGAATACTGTCAAGTTCATTAATAACATGTACCAGGACTTTGAAGAGAGAAAAGTAGTACAAAGGTAAACTACTTAGCACCAATTTGATCAATGTGAGCCTTCCTCCGAACGAAATAGAATTGGCTATGAATGTTGAAATACTAAATTTTAAAGCTTATCCGGTAAACGGCTCATGGGAGTGTACACGACTACTTCTCGAGGCACTTTTTTCTATTATGCGCCCCAATTACTTAACGGTGGATCTTTGGGGAATCATCAGCTCCCCTAAGCTAATTGCGAGAATGATGCTGAAATTGAAAAGGCGAAAGGAGTATGTGCCAGACCTTAAAGATGTTAAGATACAAAATCACATTAATGGAGAATGGGAAACCCTAACAAGCTTGTGGATAAGTTCACCTGACGGCTTGGCTTGTTTTGATCGAGGTTTGGTGAATTTCAAACTAACTTGGTTTCCTCTCTAAGTCTACGAGCTACCATTTCAGGTTCCTTTGATTCATTTGTGGCTCAAGTTTTCATCAATTTATATAAATTGATGTGCCTCTGTTTATTTTTTCCTATTTATTAATTGTTATTAATTAGAATTAGAATGTTTCAATCCAATCTTCCACTAAGAAAGGCCTCGTCATGACGACCCTTCTCTATTCTATTTTGAGGATCCCTCTGAGGAGGCTTTCTGGACTCGTAAAAGACGGCTAGGAACAAGAATAGGGTTAGTAGTCTCTGCCGTTGCAGACCCTTCCTTTCGCTGAGATGACCATCTTTTATGTTTTGTTTTGTTTGTTCACCGTTTTTAAGGATTTGTCTAAAACATTTCATGTTATGTAGATACCAATTTATATAGTAAGTTAATGGTTTAGAGCAACTAACAGACCATCTTACACCATCATTTGTGGTTTAGCTAGCTCAACTTTTTGTAATAAATACTACAAGTGACTTTTTTTAGAAAAAAACTAAAACTTTATAACAAATCTTTATCTCGGGAAGAGAAAAAGAAAAAAAGATACAAATAGAAACAGAAAACAAACCCTAACAACAATACCCGAGCAAAGGCTAACAAAACCTGAGCCTCGTCGAGAACTAACGATTAACACGACGTGTAAACACAAGAATTGGAAAAAAAGGGAAAGCCAACCAACTAAGTTAACGACTACGACTACCTTCGATGTTCTTTTTGTCAAAGTCATTGCCCGCACTAGCCTTGAATGAAAAGGTTGACCCATTCCGAACCCGTCACCGATGGAAGTTCCCATCGATAGGGAATTCAAACCGCCATTCTTAAACTGGTAAAAAAGACCCCCTGTTGGGGGAGAATGTGGGTTAATGTGGGATCATGCTTAATGACTATACTAATCTTAACCTATAACAATAAGTGTTTTGATGATGACATATGCACATAGCTAGACGTGATGGTAGACATTTGACAAAAAATATACAAGTTCACTAATCCACACTTACTATAGCAAAAGACCAAAACCAAACAAAGCTTAAAATAAGAACATAGGTATCACGGTTAGGTCCACAGTCGATCGCATGTCAGACCGTGGAACCTTGCACCCTGGTTTGTGAAACTAGGTGTGAACGGTCGACCCTACGGTCAACCGTGGGTCGACCGTAAAAGTATCTGTTCGAAATTCCACCAATTTTAGTTTGACCACTTCGGGGCATCTATAATTTATGAAACTTGTTTAAACATGCTTAGCAAAGGAGTTTTGGTCACTAGAATACTAATCTTGGTTAATCACACCTAATGACACATTAATGACGATTGAGCCTTGATTAAGTAATAACACATAAGTGTTATAGGAAAACATGTACATCTAAAATGTATTTAGACATGCTTAGGGTGGACATCAAGTCCCAACCAAGAGTTGCTCTTTCTTTGTACATGTGTTGGACATTAATGAATACTTATACATTAATCTTGCAAATGCCACTTTGCAAGTAAAACTTACATAGCTTTAGTTCAATGCTATGTTATCACTATATGTCTAATCCTTGTTTAATCCTAGATTAATTAGTGATCTCTTGCTAGTCATTACATAAATATTGCTTGACTACTTGCTATTATTACATGTGTATTATTTGACTATGTGCTAAATGCTAACTTGCTAAGTAGTTACTTAACATGTATATGTATGAACCTTGTCTTGCTATGCGTTACAAGTTGGAATTCCATCAACTTGTATTTGGACTACTTCAATATATGCTTACGCTACTTAGATAATGCTTAATATGTCATAATCTAGCAATCTTAAAAGATAATGAATTATTAACACACATAGGTTTGCTTAAGTCAAAAATCAAGTTTATGAATGGTTTTGACTTAATATAACTTGATGTCTTACAACATGATTAATTGATATTACTTTCTTAAATTGTTAAGACATCATTAATTCACAAACAAGTTTAAATTTGAATACTAGTGTGCTTTGTGATTAAAGTGGGTTGTTGTCATCAATGACATGTTGACCAACCAATAAGGCTTTAGCAAATGTGTTAATTACAAATAAAAGATTATGACAAAACTGAGATTGCCTCAAATGATTATCATGGCTTGTATCCAAGAATGTTAGACTTTCTACTTTAAGCATGACAAGTCACTATCAAGGCAATACATCCAAGGTAAAAGAACATTAAATGCATATAGTACTTGTATAGGATGTTGGGTATCTTTTGTAGGTGTTAAATGAAGTGAAGAGTCCAAGGATTAATGTTCAAATCTGATTCAAACTGCTATACAACAGATAGGAGTTTTGGACTGGACAACGTGCGGTCGATCCACGGTCGACCGTGGTCCCAATCGCAGCAACGACTACTTGTTTATCTCTCCTTATAAATAGCAAGACTTGGAGAACTTTGAAGACTTGGACCACTTCCATGCTACAACTCAAAATCATCAGAGAATTACAAGAACATAATACTTATACATATGTTTGTGATTAGCAAGAGAAGTTCTATAATCTCATAGATTATATAAGGGGTTGTAAACTTACTATCAAATTATCATCTTTGTGAGTTTACATAGTGTTGTATTAATCCTTAGAATTGTCTTAGGGTTGTCATCACTAGTAAGGGTAAGTCTTATACTTTGTAACTAGAAGCATATGCTAGCTTAGCTATCATCTTTCTTAAAAGGAACTAGGGAGTTGATTAATTCCATTGAGGATTGATACTTGTCTAAGGTGAAGAAAAGTTGATCTAAGTTAGAGTTAATCTTTCAAAGTGATAGAAGAATTAGGTTTGTTGTCTAAGAAGAAGTACAAGACTTGTAAATCAGATCTCCACCGGATTTGGAGAAAGGTGCTTAGTGAAGCAAAACTCCCGATTAGTGATGAAAGAACTCGTTCATATACATTATAAACGACTCACAATAGTTGATTACATCGCGAGGTATTTGACCTCTATATGATACATTTTACAAACATTGCATTCGTTTTTAAAAGACAAACTTTCTTTACATCTAAAGTTGACGGCATGCATACCATTTCATAATACATCCAACTATAATTGACTTAATAATAATCTTGATGAACTCAATGACTCGAATGCAACGTCTTTCAAAATATGCCATGAATGACTCCAAGTAATATCTTTAAAATGAGCTAATGCACAGTGGAAGATTTCTTTAATACCTGAGAATAAACATGCTTTAAAGTGTCAACCAAAAGGTTGGTGAGTTCATTAGTTTATCATAATCCATCAATTTCATAATTTTAATAGACCACAAGATTTCATTTTTCATATACAACCTTACACTTGCAAGTGTATAAAAATCATTCATATGATGAACACCTGGTAACCGAAATTAACATAATGCATATAGAATATTCCCCGCATACTCGCAAGTATGCCATAAATATTGGCAATCGTAATCACCATTTAAATCGAAGTACTAAAGCATTCCAAATTCCAGAATGAGGTTTGTTAGGCTCATAGATATATCTTTAGGATTCGCGTCAATTAGGGGCCATTTCCCTAATTCTTAGGTTACCAGACTTGAAGGGGCGATATTCGGTTTAATAATCCAACCATACAATGTAGTTTTAAGTACTTGTGTCTATTTCGTCAAACATTGATAAAACAGCGCATGTATTCTCAGTCCCAAAAATATATATATTACAAAAGCATTTAAAAAGGGAGCAAATGAAACTCACAATACTGTATTTTGTATTAAAATACATATGACGTCATTGAACAAGTGCAATGTTGGCCTTGGATTCACGAACCTATATTAATTATATATATTTATATGTTTGATCAATATCTGTCTAACAATTTAGGTCAAGTCGTAGTGTATCACAATCGTAATGCTCGAGACTAAATATGCAAAAGTCAACAAAAGTCATATTAACCAAAATGTCTTCCAAAATTTATACATGATTATTATATAGTTTAAATATAGTCATTTTATATATTTAAATATTTTTAACAGATTTTATTAAAGTAAATAATATAGTTCTTTTATTAATAAATAAAATTTTATATTAAAATTTATATAATAAAAATATACTTTTATATATCTTAAGTAATAAAATTTATAAAGTTCATTTAATATCATAAAAATAATATGATAGGTATTATTAATGTAATTATATTATACGTAGTAAAATATCTTTGTATCACATATTTATTTGATAAAATCATATTGATAATAATAATAATAAGTAAAAGTTATATTATTTTGTAATAATAATTATTATTCTACTAATAAAAATAACAATAATTATATTTTCTAAAAATGATAAAATGATAATTTTTATTAATGATAGTACTAAAATGATAATAATAATGATGTTTCATATTAACAATGATATTTTTATTAAAAATAATAATTTTAGTAAAAATGATAGTTTTAATATTAATAATACTTTTAATAATAATAATAATAATAGTAAAATAATGAAAACGATATTTTTCCTTTAAATCAATATCTTACAATATCTTAATTTCATCATGATACTCATACTCATTATTTCATAATCGCTTCGTTTAATAGCTTTTAGTCATCTTTTATATCGTGTTCATATTAATAATAATAATATTAATCATAATAATTAGATGTTACTAATATTAGTTTTAATTATAATAATACTAATAATAATATTAATGATAATACTAATAACTATTTGAATGATAATAATAATAATAATAATAATAATAATAATAATAACGATAATAACGATAATAATAATAATAAAAATAACAATAATATCTTTTATTAATAACGACAATGATAATAAAAATAATAATAATAATAATAATAATAATAATAATAATAATAATAATAATAATAATAATAATAATAATAATAATTAGATTATAACGACGATAATAACGACGATAATAATAATCATTTTTACAAAAATTCAATTGACTATAACTTCTAAAACGTTCATCGAAACCATTCGATATCTAAATGAAAAGTTCTCAATTTTTCGCTAGCTTTCTAACGACATGCATATCATATACCTTATCTTAATAGCATATGTATTTAATTCAAGATTCGACATAACCTATCTAACGACAATAACGAACGTATAAGCATGCATAATCCTATATACTCGAGCACTAGTCAGGGATACAATAATAATATATAAAAGTTAAGTTATGAGTGCTCACGTATCAATATTGAGATTCAATATTGCAGGAAAAGTATGTAGACGCAACGGGGATGATAAACACTAGTTTGACTCACGAGCAATACTCCCGAACCATACCCATAACCTCCATAGCTATAACCCATAATTTCCTTAGCTCTATCCCGCTCGAAAAACAATTTCGAAATCACTCGGACGGCACTCCGTCGTAATATTTTATGTATACTAATAATATATTGAAATAATACGGAGTAAATATATATATATATATGTAAATCGATTGAGAGAGTTTAGAAAAAAATATTTTCAAGTTTCTATGAAATAATAAAACCTATTGAATTCTATTTATAATAGATTTTTTAATTATTAAAGTGAATTATTAAAGTATGAATTATTAAAGTGAATTATTAAAGTATGAATTATTAAAGTGAATTATTAAAGTATGAATTATTAAAGTATGAATTATTAAAGTGAATTATTAAAGTTAAACTAAAGTAAAAATAAAGTAAATGTAAAGTTTAAGTATAGTAAAAGTATAAAACTATGTACGTATAATACGCATATAAATATATATAATATTAATTTAAATTGTTATATATATTTAATAAAATAAAATATAAATATCATTATCTTTATCATACTGGTTAAGTAATGAGTTGTTAAAAGTGGTTCTAGATATTTATAAAAGTTATATACGTTTTAATAATAAAGTTCTTTTTAAACTGAAAACGTTTTTGTACGTTTGAAACTAAATTAAATAAATTTGATAATTTTGTTTTCCAAAACTAAATATATTTAAGAATCATTTTGTTTAAAGGTTAAAATAATGGAAATCGTTATATCATAAAACGTTTTAGAAAAGTAGAATCATATATATTCATACTAGGTTTCAAGTTTTTAAATTGAAAGGACCCGTCCTAATCCATCCGGACGAAGTCCATATTGATTACAAACGATTCACAACAGTTGATTACATCGCGAGGTAATTGACCTCTATATGATAAATTTTATAAACATTGCATTCGTTTTTAAAAGACAAACTTTCGTTACATCGACAGTTGACAGGCATGTAAAGCATTTCATAATATATCCAAATATAATTGACTTAATAATAATCTTGATGAACTCGACGACTCGAATGCAACATCTTTTGAAATATGTCATGAATGACTCCAAGTAATATCTCTAATATGAGCAAATGCACAGCGGAAGATTTCTTTCGTACCTGAGAATAAACATGCTTTAAAGTGTCAACCAAAAGGTTGGTGAGTTCATTAGTTTATCATAAAGAATCATTTCATAATTTTAATAGACCACAAGATTTTATACTTCCATTTCTCATAATCATACGTCCCATGCATAGAGACAAAAATATCATTCATATGGATTGAACACCTGGTAACCGACATTCACAATATGCATATAAGAATATCCCTATCATTCCGGGATCCTCCTTCGGACATGATATAAATTTCGAAGTACTTAAGCATCCGGTACTTTGGATGGGGCTTGTTGGGCCCGATAGATCTATCTTTAGAGTTCGCGTCAATTAGGGTGTCTGTTCCCTAATTCTTAGATTACCAGACTTAATAAAAAGGGGCATATTCGGTTTAATAATCCAACCATAGAATGTAGTTTCGATCACTTGTGTCTATTTCGTAAAGCATTTATAAAAGCAGCGCATGTATTCTCAGTCCCAAAAATATATATTGCAAAAGCATTTAAAAAGGGAGCAAATGAAACTCACCAAATGTATTTTGTAGTAAAAATACATCTGACGTCATTTAACAAATGTAGGGTTGACATCGGATTCACGAACCTATATCATTTATATATATTAACACATACAATTGAAATCGAATAAATTTATGTATTACTATTAGTATAACTGTTATTTTATTAATTCTTGTGTTTTATTATTGACTTAAATATATTTGCTTTTTATATATTTTAAATAAATGATTTATAAAACATAGTTTTATTAAGTATACCTTTATATAACTAACTTTTATTGTATTAATAATAACAATAGTAATATTGATAATTGATAATCATAATAATAACATAGTTGTAGTAATAATAATTATGGTAAAAGTAATAATAGTGATAGTATTAATATAAAAATGATATTAATACTAATCATACTTATGTTTATAATAATAATTTCAATAATGATAATAAAAATGATAATACTTATAGTAATAATAATACTAACAATAATAATAATAATAAAGTTAATAATAATTACACTTATCATAACAATATAACAATAATAATAATAATTAGTAATAATAAAAAAAAATATTAGAGAGGCTACCTTAATGTATAAATCCCAAAACAAAATAAATGCTCCTGTCCGAGCTCGAACCCGCGACCTCCTGTTCACTCGACACCCCTCATAACCATTCTACCATTTTCCGTTTTCTCTGATTTAATTCAGAGCCTCATCCATTTAACCCATGATTTAGTGCTTCCTTAAGACCCTCTTAACAAAACAGTTTATGGCCAATTCGGCCCAATTAGAGAAACCGTAGCCCAAGTCAGTTTCTAAACCCAACTTATTAGATTACATCGGCCCAACACAAAAGATAACAAATTGGATCTTGGCCATAACAAAATCTAACCTCTCGGCCGAACATGCACAATAAAACTTCTCGGTCCCCTCTATATCTATATCATCCGGTCTCTTTTATAAAGCAAGTGGGATTCGATTCTTATGCTTACTTTAAGGGAATGGTTTCCACTCAGTCAAATTAAACTCCAATTAGTAAAAGTGTCTCAATTGTTTGTCTTCTCCACTTGAATCACGTAGGACCACCCATTTAATTTAATTAGTCCGAATATAAAAAAAAAATCACGGCAAAAACAATTAAAGGGCCCCAATTTGCCACACCTCATTGCTGGAAAGCAGAAAAAGAAATAGAAAGAATGTCCACTAGCTCTTGGTCAACCATGAGGTGTTTAAACCGTCCCTTTCGTTATCATCCTTTAATACTTTTCAAAAAATAAAAGCTCAACAAAGTTGTTATGATAATGAATGAATATAATCATAACTGTTGGGGAGATTTATATTTATTTATGGTTCAAATCCAAGTCACATATGTGAGCATTTTTTTTCTAAAAATATAACAAATAAGGTGACTATACACGAGTGGGGTTTATAGGGTTCGACAACAACATCACAAAGTCATCATCTTTCTCATCGTTGCAGCATCACGTATCCATATTCATCATTAACTTCCTCGCTGTAACATCTTCACCCTATCATTGTCACCATCAAATTGTCATCATGGTTTGGTTATGGTTCAAACGATTCTCCTTAAATACAGTAATAGTTAGGCTCCAGTTGTTGTTCGATTCTTGTTAGTAATCATAAACAGAAACAATACAGTTAGAAAGCACTTCGAATGGTTGTAGTTTGGTTCGAACAGAAGGATATAGCAGTAGTAGTAGTTTGTATCGGCAACAGGAGGTGGTGAGTGGTGGTTGGGTTGTAGTTTTTGGTGAAGGTGATGAAAGGTTTGGAGATTGGGAGGGTTCAAGGGTGGTGTCACGGTGTAGTGGTGGTAGTCGATTATTGATGATAGTTTGTCGAGTAAGAATCAGACGAGTAGTGAACGAATCAAGGGTGGTGGGTTTGTGTATGTATAGTTGAGGGTTCTCGTGTGACTATGCAAGTTAAACATGATGAGTTTGTAATGGGTTTCGATGGTGTAGGTGTTGTTTGATGAACACGGTTGTGAGTGGCTCGAGAGTGTTCAAATGAAAAGAGTGGTGGTCGAAGGATTATGGTTGATTAACTAACGGAATAGTAACATGGCGGGTGTCATAGTGATCGAAGGTTGTGGTTTGTGGGTGTTTGAAGAAAGAGACCGAGTGAGACGGTGATGGTTGTCCAAACAACAATGGAGAGGAAGGAGATGTGGGTTTGGTTTTGGTTCTAACGATTCAACAATTAAGGTGGTCATGGGTTTTTGTGTTTTCAGAGTTATGTAAATATGTATGCTTATACAATGAAGGCATAATTAGATAATGGCAAAGTAGGACAACAACAGTAATAGTTATGTATCAATTATACACAGTATTAATTGGTTGAATTGATTGAAAATAGAAAGTGATTCTAAATCACGGATGAATAAATTATTGCATTCTTTACAGCACATAATTTGTTATGTTGACTTCAATAAGGCAGTAGGAAATGGGAGTAAAAAATTAACACCTGAAGGTGATACATACTAAACTTCATATAATTATTTTATTTTTATATTTATATTTAACATTAATAATAATTAAATATAGATATATTAATAATAATATTAATAATAATAAGTTGTATTATAATATTAATAATAATTATAAAAATTTTACCAATTTTTAGTAATGATAATAATAATTATTAATAATAATGGTAGTTATAATAATAATAATAATAATAATAATATTAATATAACAAATTAATATTAACACATAATTATTTATATGGAATGAAATCTTATAAATTTCTATATATAATATTTATATATTGTTTATATATATAATTATTTATATTTACCTATTTATATATACCTACCTATTTACAAATAATGATTCGTGAACCGTCGGAATTGGTTGAAGTCAAATGAATGTACGAAACAGTTCAAAATTTTTGAGACTCAACCTAACAGGCTTTGCTTATCGTGTCGAACCCATATAAAGATTAAGTTTAAATTTGATCGGAAATTTCCGGGTCGTCACATAAATTACAGTCTGTTGGTGAAGCATGAGATAAAGTCCAAAGGTTAAATAAACATATGAAATCATCTTAATGAAAAATGTCGAGTTACTTAACTTGTCGATATCCAACATCTAAGTTATTTACACTCCACGTTCTTACTTATAAATCACTTTACCATTTTCCGAATGTTGTCAAAAAGAATAGATTTCTTAAATCACAGTGGACCTCATAACATGGACCCGTAATCATATTACAATGTATCTGATAAATCAATCATTTGATATTATCTTCTAATTCCATCGATAAACATATTGAAACAAATACGTTCGTGTAAAGTATTATACGTTTAATACTTTATTAATATTCTCAAATTATAATATATATATATATATATATATATACATATATATACATATCTATTTATATATAACGGTTCGTGAATCGTCAAAATTTGGTCGAGGTTATAATGAATGTATGAACACAGTTTAAAATTCTTGAAATTTAACTTAACAAACTTTGCTTATCGTGCCGGAATAATATAAAGATAAAGTTAAATTTGGTTGGAAATTTCCGATTGTCACAGTACCTACCCGTTAAAGAAATTTCGTCCTGAAATTTGAATGGGATGGTCATGGCTGACAATAAGTATGTTTTCATGACGTATACGAGTTGGAAATTAGGGTTTTATTATCATCAAGTAATATAGATAAAGCAATTTGATTTTTGTGAAGAGTACGAGTGAAGTTATCACACAAGAGTGAAACGAGTAAGCATAGATTCGTCATATCTTTTGACGTAGATGGGTTGATTTCCAGAGTTCAAGAGATTTGGAGAAAATCTTCGTAATAAGATTTGATTCTTCGGTAATTAAGGAAATTTAGGATCCGCTTTAAATGCGATCATCTATTTTGATTGCTCTGTCAGATATTTTACTATAAATCCACCCTCTTCATTTCCTTATTCTCACAGCTCACACCTTCTATTATTCCTTCCTCAATTCATATTTTAAAACATTCGTTAATATGCCCCATCCTGTTCTGATCCTTGATATACTCCTAATTTTCATATCTGTCATTCTTCTCTTTCATCTACCACCGGAGGATTTTATTTATTTTTACTATTACCTTAGGGTTATAGTAATTTTAATTCTCCCGTGTCTTTACGTGGAGATACGTATTGATATGCACGATTTGTAATTTATGTGTTGTTGTCGAGCTTTATATTTTATTTTATATTCAAGAGTTCTATACTTTTGTCTCCTCTTCCCGACTTCAAGTCAAGCGAATAATGGTCCAGAATTCGTAGGTATGGATTTTGAAATGAACATAGTTAATGCTCTAAGAAGGGAATTGTAATGGCACGATCTTGATTTGTCAAATTACCAGAATACCTCGGAAAAGGCCGAATCATTAAGGAAAATATTTTCTTGATATATTTAGAGTTTAAGTAGAATACAAGAGTCGTGTAACATGGCACATGATGATGTTATGATCTGTGAATCATCACGTTTCATTTAGAAACTCAGCATGACTTACTGTAATAAAATCACATTGATCAAGTGTCATTATATTGTACTAACTCATGCTTCAGTTCCCAACACTACTTCAAAAACATTCACAATTTAAACTCGAAGGTTTACAGAATATAGAAACTAAACAGTTTCCTTTTTGATGTAATACAGATAACGCAAAGAGATAAATGATTTCAGATAAGAATAGTTATGGAAATATCTTCAGAAATATGGAGGATATTTATAATGAAAGATTAGAATATCTAAGATCAGATGATGATGAAGAATATTGTCCGCAAGAGTTTTAAAGTAAGAAGTAAGATATTCGCTAAAGACTTCAGTAGACACTTAATCATTTGGATTCTTTGAAGGCAGTTTTAGTCTTTGTGATTTGTCCACAGCCTCCTTCATAGTTTGCTCAATCCATTTTCCAGTTCCAAACCTTCTCTTTTTCTGAGCTTTTGCCAACACACTACTCTTTATCATCAACTTTTTACTGTTAAGGTCGTTTATAGTTTTTGCTGCTTCATCAGCATTTCGAGAACTAGTTCGCAGTTCAGGGTTTTTTTTCAGAAACTTCACATTCGCAGTATGTAAGTCCAGGAGATAGACGTTATATGTATAACTGTTGGCGTCGACATGCTGCGAGATTTTAAAATACTGATAGCTAATTCCCAATGATTCGTACGGCAATTCTCGTTACAAGATGCAGATAGGTAAATGATGGGGTTTTGATAATTATAATGATTTTTCGAAAAATCAAAAATCAGTAAAGTTGTTGGTAAGTTTATTGCTAATGTGATGGAACATAAATGGTTCCCCGGTAACGATGGTGAAAGGGCAACGTATATATCAAGGTTATAATAAGGTTGTTTCGACTGAAAAGTCAAAGTTGACTTGTTGGAGCTGTGACAAAACTGACTACTTTGGAAAGGAATTGAAAAGTCATTTTAGATAATAAATGCCAAAGGGTCTGACACGGATATGTGTTAAACTATGACTTTGGTTTTATAAGTTTTTCAGGTACATAACTGTGGGTAACATGTGGTTGGATCATCATCTCGATTGTTCATTATTTGAAGTGTCTTCAGGAATTTCGGAGGGTTTGAACACAGATTGTAATCGTTAATATGCATATGATGTTCTAGCACAGTTTTGAAGTCAAAGTATAACTTGGAAAGATATAGGAATCTAAGAGTGATGATACTGGTTATATTTCGAATTGAATTCTGCGATTTCAAGATCAGCATATGTAATTGAATTTGAATGAGTATGGTTGTTTTGATTTTTATAAAAGAATGTGTATTGTTGAGAAAATAGTGTGTATAGTTGTTGATTGCTGAATCAGATTCGAAGAATGTACCATATTAATTGTGAATTTATATATCTCTCGGGTATTACCTACCCGTTAAAAAAAATTTCACAATTAATATTTTGTACCAAAGAATTTTATTACTGTCTTTACGAAAATATATATGTGTATATTTTCTTTAGATGTAACATAGATTTAATGAGTTAATATTAAATTAAACTCATCTGATTTATTGTTGAAACTAGAATTGAGTAATCTCTAAAACTTTAGAAATTACATAAGTATTTCTTCAATAATATTATGAATCAATACTTCGTTATTTTTTGATACATGATGCTGGTTTTTGTGAAATTCTTGTGAACTTCGCCAGGTACGAATGATGTTATTTGGAAAGTTTCGAGTACATCGATGATGAAAGTATAAAATTAAACATATATTTAAATAATACACTTGGTTTATTATGAGTTGGAATTTATTGAATTGAGACAGAAATTGTAGCTAACGATGGTTAAGTTGCGGACGAAGGATGTACCTCATTGCATATTAGTAATATGAATTAACCGAGTAGTTAAGATTCACACATAATAGCTTAGTATGAAAAGATTTATTTTGATCTCAAAATTTATATATATATAAAATATACATATAATTTCTTCAGAGGGAGTGAGTTAATACTTCATAACTCGTGATACAATATACGCGTTATTGATTCGTAATGATGTCCACAGTGATTCTTGAACTGACGGAGTTTGTGATGTTATAGGTGCTGCTGATTCTGATGACACTGACGGCACTGATTGTGATGGTGATGCTACGGTACTGTTGATGATGTTGGTAAAACAAGTCTAGCTTATAAATCACGTATCATTCTTGTCAGGGTTTCTACTCTTCCTTCTATCATTTCGATTCACTCATCTAATTTATGGTTAGGATTAGAATAGAAAATCTCTTAGACTTTAGAGATTACATAATCGCCGCGGAGTGTTTCTCCAATGAAGTTATGAATCAACACTTCATCATTTGTTATTGTTGGTATTCCTTGGTATCTACAGGGCGTATGACATTGGTGCTCGTGGGACAGATTGTAAAGTTGTGGTTTACGATGCGGTTATAGTTGGGGGTGGTAATGGTACTGTTGGCGTTGATGATGGTAGTACTGGTTATGCTGCTGGTGCTGCTGCTGGTGTTTGTAACCTTTGCACCATATTCTCCAAAGCCACTACCCGAGCGCGAAGCTCGTTGACTTCTTCTATTACACTGGGGTGATTGTCGGTTCGGACGAGCGGATAAATAAAATCTAGAATTTGATGTAGTATATAATCGTGACGAGATACTCTGGAAACGAGAGAGAAAATGGTGTTTCGAACAGGTTCACCGGTAAGTGCTTCAGGTTCTTCGCCAAGAGGGCAATGTGGTGGATGGAAAGGATCACCTTGTTCTTGTCTCCAATGATTGAGGAGGCTACGAACTCATCCCCAATTCATCCAAAATAGATGATGGCTGATTGGTTGATCCATTCCAGTCACACTGCTTTCGGAGCTTGAGTGAGATTCCATATCAGAATTCGAGGGACTTGAACTAATAACGAATTCCATTTCGTTCGATTGAATAAAGGATTTTTCGATATGAAATGATTTTTCGGCTATCTGGTGGTATTCTAATTACATAGAATATCTATATATATAGCGCAAAAGATTTCGTAGATTACAGAGGAATTTACGGGATATGTCAGGTAAAGTTTACAGTAACAGATACGCTAAGATATGAATTTTGTCTATACACTATTCATGCAATCAATGCAGTAAGACGTGTCTAGACTAAGAATGATAAGCAGGCAATTTCCGATAAAAATGATAAGCAAAACTTTTGACATGCAGACACGGTCGAAGTCCAGACTCTCTAATGCATCCTAATGACTATCAGTTAGACACACTAATGTAGACCTGGTTCGCTAAGACCACCGCTCTGATACCAACTGTAGTATGTTGGGACGCATCCCACTCAGTTCCTTCCCATCTAACCGCCTGGTGACAACTGGGTGTACCTCAGACACTGATTTTACGGCCCGCCTCTCGACGAAAGCCAACCATATTTGGACCGTGAGGAGTAAGAGCCAATGGTTTGTCACAGGTAACACTGTGAGAACCCCCTCTACGATTAAGCCGACGACACAGCTTAAACCAGCTCTGATACCAACTGAAAGAACCCGTTCATATACATTATAAACGATTCATAATAGTTGATTACATCGCGAGGTATTTGACCTCTATATGATACATTTTACAAACATTGCATTCGTTTTTAAAAGGCAAACTTTCTTTACATCTAAAGTTGACGGCATGCATACCATTTCATAATACATCCAACTATAATTGACTTAATAATAATCTTGATGAACTCAATGACTCGAATGCAACGTCTTTCGAAATATGCCATGAATGACTCCAAGTAATATATTTAAAATGAGCTAATGCACAGCGGAAGATTTCTTTAATACCTGAGAATAAACATGCTTTAAAGTGTCAACCAAAAGGTTGGTGAGTTCATTAGTTTATCATAATCCATCAATTTCATAATTTTAATAGACCACAAGATTTCATTTTTCATAAACAACCTTACACTCGCAAGTGTATAAAAATCATTTATATGATTAACACCTGCTAACCGACATTAACATAATGCATATAGAATATTCCCCGCATACTCGCAAGTATGCCATAAATATTGGCAATCGTAATCACTATTTAAATCGAAGTACTAAAGCATTCCAAATTCTAGAATGGGGTTTGTTAGGCCCATAGATCTATCTTTAGGATTCGCGTCAATTATGGGCCATTTCCCTAATTCTTATGTTACCAGACTTGAAGGGCGATATTCGGTTTAATAATCCAACCATACAATGTAGTTTTAAGTACTTGTGTCTATTTCATCAAACATTGATAAAACAGAGCATGTATTCTCAGTCCCAAAAATATATATATTACAAAAGCATTTAAAAAGGGAGCAAATGAAACTCACAATACTATATTTTGTATTAAAATACATATGACGTCATTGAACAAGTGCAAGGTTGGCCTTGGATTCACGAACCTATATTAATTATATATATTTATATGTTTGATCAATATCTGTCTAACAATTTAGGTCAAGTCGTAGTGTATCACAATCGTAATGCTCGAGACTAAATATGCAAAAGTCAACAAAAGTCATATTGACCAAAATGTCTTCCAAAATTTATACATGATTATTATATAGTTTAAATATAGTCGTTTTATATATTTAAATATTTTTAACAGATTTTATTAAAGTAAATAATATAGTTCTTTTATTAATAAATAAAATTTTATATTAAAATTTATATAATAAAAATATACTTTTATATATCTTAAGTAATAAAATTTATAAAGTTCATTTAATATCATAAAAATAATATGATAGGTATTATTAATGTAATTATATTATACGTAGTAAAATATCTTTGTATCACATATTTATTTGATAAAATGATATTGATAATAATAATAATAATAAGTAAAAGTTGTATTATTTTGTAATAATAATTATTATTCTACTAATAAAAATAACAATAATTATATTTTCTAAAAATGATAAAATGATAATTTTTATTAATGATAGTACTAAAATGATAATAATAATAATGTTTCATATTAACAATGATATTTTTATTAAAAATAATAATTTTAGTAAAAATGATAGTTTTAATATTAATAATACTTTTAATAATAATAATAATAATAGAAAAATAATGAAAACGATATTTTTCCTTTAAATCAATATCTTACTGTTGGTCCCTTAATAACAACAGGAGTATTGTAGAGGGGGGGGGGTGAATACAATTCTTTTCTTAATTAACTAGTCAGTTAAACACGTTTAGTATTCTGTAGTAAATAAGATAGAGTCACAGGTAATTTTCAACGGTTATTCTTTATTGGTTAAATCAGAAAGAATCACAACTATCCTTGGTTGAAATGATAGTTGGTTGATACAGATTACCTAGATTATAGCTAAGAGATAAACTAAAGCTATTACACGGTTTGGACTCTAACAGATAAACCAACACCACTAGTTTTTACAATAGTGGATACAACAATATATATAGTAGTTCTATTAACCGTGTAATTGATCTATTGTCCACTGGTACATAGGATGTCTGTACTTAAGGGGACAATTGTGTAAGGAGGCGTGCTCCCTTTCTTTCCTCTTTAGTAGCTATTTGCAGGAACACCCCAATTCGGTTTGGCACCACTATTTGATTAAACAAATAGAATGTTGTGTTCCCTAGGTGTTGACAACGGATAACTTATGTCTGCACATAAGTTAAACTTCTGAATTCCCATGCGGTCTTGTAAGGTCACTTGTCAGCCGCCGACGCGTGTCCTTCTCTGTTCAACTTTGTCTTCGACGCGTGTCCTTCTTTGTCACAACCTTTTTACCTTCAACTATCTTGGCAAAAGTATTTGGCAAGACAGCTTCAGGATCAGTTTCAAGAATCGGGTCCATGAAAGTAACTTCTGCAATAGCAGCAGCAGCAGCATAGTCACCAGCAAAGAAGGCTTGAACTTGGGCAGGCACCTGCTCGTTAACACATTTAGCTGTGCGTTGAGCAGATGTGCACCATGAAGCAATAACTCTTTTGAGATTGTCCAGCTGGGTCTTGACTTCTGCTGCCTCAACGTGAAGAGTTTCTAAAGCAAAGTTTTGTTTTTCAAGTTTGGAAATTGTATCTTTTAAGATCTTAATTTCATCATTTTTGCCTTTGAGTTTTTCATTTAAAGATTTGTTATTAGATTTCAAACTCTCTTCACGTTTGCAGCTTCTGCATAAGTCAATTCTTAGGTAGTCAAACATTTCAGCTTTTTCATCATCAGTATAAGTTCGAAAATTATCAACCTTATACATCATTTCAGTTTTCCATTGAGGAGAATCTCTGTTTTGATCAGCTTCCCTCATATCAGCCAAAAACGTACTATCACCATCATCCTCATCAGACTCCTCGACCTCTTTGGCCATCAAACACAGCTTTTTACCAGTAGCGTAACCAGCACCATCATCATCAGTATCACTATCAGAAGATGAAGACGTGCTGGCTTCATCCCAGTCATGATGTTCAGCAACTAGAACCTTTTCTGGCTGTTTACCCTTCTTGTCAGTCTTTGCACTTTCCTTCATCTGAGCTTTCATAGCTTTGTACTTGTTTTTGTACTTATCAGCTTTTGAGAAAGAGTTAGCATGTGACGTGGAAGGTTTCTTGGACATGCATTCAGCAGCAAAATGTCCAACCTTCCCACAATTAGAGCACTCAGATTTAGGACCCTTGACTGACTTGCTGTTGTACCTAGCACTTGGCTTTTTGCTCCCTTTGTATGACTTGCTGGTTCTACTACGATTGAACCTTTTGAACTGCCTAGCCAGAAGAGCCATACCTTCAGTAAACCCTTCTACATCACTTTCATCAGTACTGCTTTCTTCAGACCCAGTACCACTTTCCTCAACACTATCAGCTGACTCTTGTTCTGCCAGTAACTTTTGAACCAGTAAAGCTTTTTGAGCTTTCTTCCATTTAGCAGCAGCAATAAGAGCAGTATCATCATTTTTAGATGATTTTGAAGTGGTGGGGGCAGACCTAAAGTTTTCTTTCATGTTAAGTTCAAACTTGGCTTCTGCCTTCTCATGATTCCAAAGGGAACTGTAGAGAGAAGACAGGTTAAAGTTCTCTAGGGTCTGTGTGGTTCTTAATGGGTCAGTAACAGGTCTCCATTTACATGGCAGTGCATCAATGAATTTGTTCACTTGTTCAAATTCAGTGTAGGTCACATTTAAAGTGATCAGGTCTGCTATCAAAGAGTTAAACCTAATGAAGGTTTGCTTAAGGGTTTCATTCTTATAGGCAAAGAACATTTCATATTCTCTTTTAAGAGCAATCATCCTGTTCTGCCTAACTTCTCCCATACCCTCATAGGTGACATCTAGGTAGTCAAGCATAAGCTTAGCATTTTCTTTTCCCTTGATCAGTTTGAACAGTGGGCTAGGCAAAGTTATGGCTAACAGGGTTATGATTTTAGGGTCAAGACCAACTCGACGTTTATCCTCATCATCCCATCTAGAGGGAGTGAGAATAACCTCTCTGCCAGGGATGGCAGGAGTGTCAGCTGTTGCTGGTGCACTATCAACTGTCTCAGTGGGAACAAAAGGGCCATCTTTGGCAATTCCAGGCATGAGTGAATCCACAGACTCAAGATGGCGCATGAACCTTGCCTTCCAGGTTTCATACTCATCTTCATCAAACTTAGGTGGTCTGTTAGACGAGCCATTCTCAAGGTAAGCTGAGTTTGAATACGAAGCCATAAGAGAATTCAGATCCAAGATATTAATTATCAAGACTGAAGCTCTGATACCAGTTGTTGGTCCCTTAATAACAACAAGAGTATTGTAGAGGGGGGGGGGGGTGAATACAATTCTTTTCTTAATTAACTAGTCAGTTAAACACGTTTAGTATTCTGTAGTAAATAAGATAGAGTCACAGGTAATTTTCAACGGTTATTCTTTATTGATTAAATCAGAAAGAATCACAACTATCCTTGGCGGAAATGATAGTTGGTTGATACAGATTACCTAGATTATATCTAAGAGATAAACTAAAGCTATTACACGGTTTGGACTCTAACAGATAAACCCACACCACTAGTTTTTACAATAGTGGATACAACAATATATATAGTAGTTCTATTAACCGTGTAATTGATCTATTATCCACTGGTACATAGGATGTCTGTACTTGAGGGGACAATTATGTAAGGAGGCGTGCTCCCTTTCTTTCCTCTTTAGTAGCTATTTGCAGGAACACCCCAATTCGGTTTGGCACCACTATTTGATTAAACAAATAGAATGTTGTGTTCCCTAGGTGTTGACAACGGATAACTTATGTCTGCACATAAGTTAAACTTCTGCATTCCCATGCGGTCTTGTAAGGTCACTTGTCAGCCGCCGACGCGTGTCCTTCTCTGTTCAACTTTGTCTTCGACTTCTGTTGAATAGTATATTTGATGTAGACCACTCAGGGAAACTTATCATGCTTGTAATGGAGCATGGTTATCTTGTGTTGTATGCTGATATCCAGACTTACTGGTCCTTCATATGCTGAGTCACTTGATATTCTTGATTTGCTGGGTGCACATCCTGTGCTGATTCGAAGAATACATTTCTACCTTGTGCTGATAGACTAGGCAGCATACTAAACACTCGACACAGCTATATTAGCTGACTATACATAAACAAACTTGTGCTGGCTGCACATAACACTTTAGTGCAAATAAATATTGTTTTGTCATAATTAAATCCTTAATTATTTTGGGGACTCAACAATCTCCCCCTATTTGATGATGACAAAACCTATGACTTGAAGAGAAAACACTAAAGCCAGCACTTAGGGACCTAGTGAGAGTAGACAGTAAATTCGTCCCTTTAAGTTTGTTTTGGGATCTTTTGCTGAGTTATCTATATCTTATAATTTGATATGATAAACTCACTTTACTTTCATTACATCAGATATATACAATAATTACAAGATAATTCGTAATGAAAAGTAAATTACAAAAGATACAAGTTAAGCACATAGGAGACTATCTATCTTTATCCCTTTCTCTTTCTCTTTCTTCATCAGATAGCTCCTCTTGTTTAATCTTCCAGGCTTCAGGGAACAGGAGAGGTAATTCAGCAGGGTCATAAACAGGGATGAAAGGAGGTAGAACAATTCGGCTTCTCCCAGTTGGTCCTTCACCAGTAGGTTGCTTCCCTTTAGGCTTTTGAGCAAGAAATTCATCAACATCAACTACTGGTGCATTCCCAAACTTAGTTGCCTTCTTGAACATCTGTTGGAGTTCAGTCTTAAGAGCACTCTTGATAGCACTCTCACCTTTACCAATGAAATACTCCAAGATTTCTATCCATTCACTGAATCCAAGAGTTCTTAAGTCATCAAAACTAATCCTTTCTTGAACATTGTTATCCCTGACAACATTGAAAGCCCTTTTTGTCCCTCTGTTTACCTTGATAATTCTGCAGGGATTAGATCTTCTATTCATCACATTACCATACCTGCTCTTATAATAAGTATCAGGAAACTCAATATTGTGATCAGGTACTATAGGAGCAGTGGTAGGTACTTTCTCAGCAGCTTCTATCTTATCAAAAACCTTATCCTGTTCTTTGACAATGGCTCTGGCTAGTTTGAGGGACTCAGCCTGTTGCTTTCTGTCAGCATCCAATCTGTCTTCAATATCCTGAAGCCTTGATCGTTCAGCAAGTTCAGCATCAGCAGCTTCTCTGGCTTCCCTTTCAGCAGCTAAACCCAACAGATAATCATCATAAGAAATGTTCAGGGATCTTACTGCTTCAACCATCTTTCTACCCTCTTCAGTACTAAGGGCAGCACAATACTCCCTTATATCCATACCCAGCTGAAGAGCATCTTCAAAATGAATTCTTTCCTCAGTAGTGGAGAGCCTGAGACCACTGTTATTCAAGTACACCCTAATGTCAATGCCATGGGTTAGTGCAGCAATATAGTGTGGCTGATCAACAGGATGATGCAGCAGCCTGACTTGACGAATTCTTTCATTAAGCTCAATTTGTCTTTGTTCATCAGCTCTGGAACAGTGATCTGAAGTCTGTAGGCTTCTCTTTCATCTGGGTTCATTTTTCTGATGTTCGGCTCACCATGGGTTACTGAGTCATCTTCCCAAGTGATATGTTTGTCATGAACCCTTGGGGAAGATGGAGGATACATAGATGATTCATAGCTGCCAGATGAACTAACTGGATGCTGATTGACCCGGTTATCCTGTGTTCTGTCAAAGTAAGCTTGAATCTGGGGAGGAAGAGGAGATAGAACAAGTGTTTGGCCGTCTCTTCCCCAAACTGTGAAGTCAGCAGGATCAACCGTTTCATCATCTACTTGTTTAGCACCCAGCTCAACCGACTTTGCTGGGTCTTCAACACTTGTACTACCCAGCAGCACACTTCTGGCTGGGTCTTCTATCACAGCACTCCTTGCTGTGTCTTCAATGCCAGCTGACTGATTAGTATCATCTGGCTCAACCACTTCAGTACCTTCATCAGCTGCCTCGAATAGGGGTCCTTTCCTCAGGGGCTGATTGTCCCTAGGAGCAGATTTCACCCTGTGTTTGTCAATAGTCCTGGGTTCAGCTGATGGTTCTTGTGTCGATACTGGTTGAATAGGAGGCAGGTAAGGAACAATAGCAAGATGCTCCCCCTGACTAATAACATCATCATCATCAAGGATGATTGTTTCTGTTGGCTGTGTTTGTTGTGTAGCTGGCTGAGCAGCAGATGCTGGTTGAGGAGTAGAGCTGGCTTCTAACATAGCATCAACCCATTTCATGAAAATATCAGCTCTAACTCCACCAGTTGACTCAGTAGAATCAAGGTAATCCTTCATCTCAGCAGGAGTCATGTTCCTGATTCTTTCTGCTCTCTGTGCATACAGCTTTGCCCTCTGTTTGTCGTATTTGACTATGAACTTGGCATTTCTTTTTCTTGCCTCTTTTCTGTGTTTATCAAAGGCAGTCAGGTCATCATCGATTGCCATTGCTTTTGGACTCAGCCATCTTCTGTGCATAATCTTACGATGTTTAAGTTCAGCAAAGGCCTCAAACTTGGCATTGAAGGCATCATCTAGTTCCTGCTGTAGCTTTTGATGTCTCTCTAACTTCCTCTTCATTTTACGTTCAATAGATTGAGACAGCACAAAAGCTTCAGCTACAGCCATATCAGAAACATCACTGGACTTACTGCCAGAACCAATATCATCCACTGGTGTGGCAGACACACTGGGTTGAGTACCACCAGTTGCCTGTGCACCACCAGCTTCAGTATGAGCGTTGCTGGGCTTAGGGCCAGTGTCTTGACCATCACCATCACCATCTCCATCTCTCCTGGGGTGTTTAGGAGCCTTTTCATGTTCATGCTCCCCCTCGGACTGTTTTCTCTTTTTAGATTTCTTTTTGGACTTTTTCTCCCCCTTTTTGTCATCAGCACGGGCAGTAGGGTGAATAGTAGGGGAGACAGTAGCATCAAGATCACTGTCTGACTGAGGAGCAGAGAAGGCAAAATTGTTCCACTCAGCAACCTCTGGAGTAAGATGGGCACCAGGATCCACACCAAATTGTCTTAGCAGAAGATTGGAGGATCTAACTTCATTCCTGGCTACACCCATAGCCATTTGTTCAACGATGGCTCGAACATCACCTTGCAAAGCAGCCATTCGTTGCATGTTTTCAACCATCTGAACATAGGCAGCAGCAGGAATCATGTTAGCCATTTGAGCTTCCTGCGATTCCAATCTCTCATGTAACACCCTGTTCTCCTCATTTAAGAAAGTATTTCTGCTGTTAGCAGCATCCAAATCAGCTTGGAGTCGGGTGATATTTTCACAGTACTCATTGTGAGAGATAATTCGCCTTTCAAGCTCCTCTTCATCTTCGTGGTGCTTTGTGATTGCTTCGACTGCCACATCAGCAAAAGCACACACCTGCTGGAGTTTAAGATCAATAGGAGTTGTAACAGCCTCTCCAGCAGATCTGACAGCAGCAGAGACACTATCAACAATAGCTCTGCGAATAGTTTCCTCCAAATTTGGTGTGATCCCTTGCAGTGTCTTATAGACAGCAAAGGTGGAAATATCAGCAACCTCATCTGCATTGAACTTTAAGTATGCAGAGGTTGAAGGTTGGTCAGCACCAGCTAACAGAGGAGTATCACCGTGGGGTGGTGGAGGTGGAAGGTCAGGAGCTGACTCATCACCATGATCACCATCGTTTTTACCTTTGCCCGAAGGCTTAGAACCACTGATATCCTTGTCAGCATTATTATCAGCATTGTCATCAATAAGATCCACTGGTTTGTCTTTGGAACCAGTTACGTTATCATGAATGACTGGTTCGCCCTTACCAGTACCTTCATCAGCATCCCCATCAGAAGAAGATGATGAGGAAGAAGCTGAGGAAGAAGAAGGTACTGGCGAATCAGGGACATTTTGCATAACACACTTACCAGTAGTAGGATCGATGACAAACTTGAGAGGCCTCCATGTACCAGGAAATGGCGAAGCAGCTGGAGCCATACCAAAAACATGATAGTAAGGCTGTTCATTGATTTGCTCCAGCAGGGCTATCCTCTCATAAATTTCTTCTCTAGCTGGTCTATCAAGCTGAGATAATAGCTCAACCATCTCTTCACGAGGTAATCTGCTGGCTGAGACTATTGCAGATTCGGGATCAATGGTCAGCTGATCGACCAGCATAGCAATCTTGGGAGAGATAGAAGCTCCCTTGAAAATGAAGTTAGGAACAACTTCATCTGGATCTGGTACCTGCACAACATATGGCTTTTTTTCCTCAGTAACAGGAGCCTTAGTCGAATCAGTAGTTGTGTCAGCAGAGGTACCAGCATCCTTAACATCAGCAACCTGTGCACCAGTATCAGAAGGAAAAGTAGCACTAGTACCAGCATCCATAGCAGAATCAGATGGAAACATAGCACTAGCACTAGCATCAGCTGTAACAATACCAGAATCAGAACCAGGAATGACAATAACATTAGCTGCATTTGGCTGAATGGTTTCAAACTCCATCTCAGCAGTTGGTTCAGTAGCAACCAAAATTGGACCAATAGGATGACGAACTGCAGATTCTGTAAGAACTTGACATTCCATAGTAGAAGAATCAGAAGAATCAGCAGGCTCATCAGACATTAATGCAGAGTCCACTCTTGGCTGGGTGACAGGTTCATCAAGAAGAACATCCTTGACAATATTGTCAATAACCTTCTCAAGAACAGGAGGTTCTTCCATGATTACATCTTCCACATCATGCTCAGTAGTGGAAGTAGTGGTACAGAGAGTTTGAGGAGGAATAGTAGTAGTGGCCAACTCCTCAGTAACACCAGCAGCAGCAGAATCAACAGTACCAGCATCAGCACCACCAGTAACAGAATCAGTGGCACCAACACCAGTAGCAGAGGCAGCAATATCACCAGTAGGAATAACAACATCTTTATTTTGCTCCCCCTCTGCCTGTTCATCTACCCTGCTAAGAACTGAAACAATAGAACAAGTTATGTTAGCAACTGTAGAACCAAATAAATTTGACTCAACAATTGCATCTGTTTTTGGTCTCTGGGGACAGACTTGTGATTTGGTCAGCCCTTCGAATGAGACAGAAGAAGGTGTCTGTAAGTACAGCGGTGACTCTGCTGACTCATTGGCAACACATGTTGACCCAGATAGTGTAAGAGATCTGGCTGGTAATGATGTAGGAGTGTGACTCTTATCAGTATCCGAGTAACATACTGGCTATGCAGTCACCTGAGCTGGTTCAACACAATGAAGACCCAGCTCAAGCCTGCTTTGGGGGTCAGTTAAGTTCTCTGCTGGTTGTACTGTCAGCAGAGAGTATTGCATTAAGTTCATTTCAGAAAAGTGTGGAAGTGCCTGGTTAGAAGAGTATGGGTTGCTACTCTTCTTGACACCTGTTTTAAAACCAGTCAGCTTGGGAGCCAGGGTTATACCTTTAACTCCCTCAACATTTTTCAAGTCAGCAGTTAAAAAATTTTCAATTAAGTTAGATTGTTCTGCTGTTTGGTCTAGAAACGCACCAGGTTCCATAGCTACATCCTTTGCAGGAGCAGCAGCTGAGACTGGTGCAATCTCCCCTGTGGTTCGCTTGGAGCCAGCTTTAGCACGCTTAGGTTTGCCTGTTACCAAGAAATAGATGAGCAACGGATTCCAACACTAGAATTGGGTAGTCAGTATATAAGACTAGGGCTGTTCTCTATGATCAGAGAGCACTAGATTCTAATACAACTACTGCTTTACCAGTATATGAGATGGTGGCTGTACTAGTTGAGGTAGCTGGCTGCTTCCTTCGCGTTGCTGGCTTTCGCTGAGGACCCTCCCCCTCAGCTGGTGCAAAACCAGAGGCAGTTGATTGGGTGGCTCCACGACGAGCAGCAAGATACTCGTTCATTGCTGGTGTCAACTCAGCATATGGAGCAGCAGGTACATCCTTTGGCATGCCCCCTTGTTTTACTGGGACCTCAAATGATTGATCAGCAATTTGCTGATAAGCTTCACCCAGTTCACTTTCAAATACCAGGCTTAAGAATCGTGGAAATGGAATCAAGTTGGTTCTTACTCTAGCAGTCACCATTTCCCTTAGCCTCAAATAAATTTCAAGGGCATAATCGATGTTCCTGTTGAACAACAACCCATGACCAAGCTTGAGCTCAAAATCTGAGCATTGGTAAAAGCTTCCTGACTTTTGACTCATGCACTGAGTCATCAACCCAAAGAAGTATTACCACAGTGGTGGCATATGCTTTCTCAACGGTGTATGTGCCACTGGTCCAGCAAACCCAATGGTCTCCAACACCTCCCTTCTGAATTCGTCACTAGTAGGTGAATCAACAAATAGTCCACCGGGCAATTGAAGAGCACGTCTAATAGCTTCGACGGTGACAGAGCAATTTAGGGTTTCAGTCACCATGCCACGAATACATGGAACGTTGCCGGGAGTGGTGGCAACAGAGACAGTATACCAAAATCGTGCCAAACAGGCAGCATAGAATCGGGAAGGTACACCGGTGATGGCTCTTGCCAGAGGTGATTGACGGATATATTCGATGAGGGTCTCATACCCTTTGTTAACCTTCGATTTGGGGATAGAGAGGGCATGTGCAGCATTGCCTCTAGATAGGCGAATCAGTGAGTGATCAGGTGCATTGGGAGCCCTAATCAGGTTGGGGTGGAGATTGAACAGTGGTCCTTGAACAACTTGTTCTTGAACCACCGGTTCCTCCGGTGCCGGTGCCGGTTACGGTTGTGGGGCAGGTTGTGGTTCGACTGTTTGAGGTTGTTGTTGCTGTTGTTCCTCTTGCTGGCTTGCAGCACGTGGTGATTGTTGTTGTTGTTCTGCCATTGATGAATGTAGGATGAAGATTTGAAGATTGAAGATTGAAAAGATTTTGAGAGTAAAAGTGTGTGTGTTTTGAATAATGAATAACCGAAGGTTATTATGGAAGATGAAACACACTTTTATCCGTTGTGATTGGGTGAAAAAGTGCAGGAGAGAGAAAATTACTGTCATCTGCAGGCGCGTGGGCAGATGTGACAGACTGGCACGTTTTCAAGGGGACACAGACTGTTGACATGACATTTATACGGCTTAAACACTCATTCCTCCCATTCAAAATTAAATGCATCAGATTTCATTTCAAACAAATTGATTTAAAACCTCAAAAATAATTTTTTGTATTAAATACAAAATACTTTTGTTACATTTAATATGTCATGAATTTAATTTAAATCATTGGAAGTAAATGAGTTTCCAGTTTTAAGGAATCATTAAATTTGGAGAGCTATTTATTATTTCATTGAAAACATTTAAGTAACCAAAATATAAAAGACCTTGCTGTGCTGGTTGTTTGACATGTAGGCAGTAAGTAAATAAATGTGACTTACTGGTTTGCCCTACACGTTGTAGAGCCAGCACACCAACAAAAGTTGTCTTTTATTTAAAGTTCAAGCATACCCAGCTCAGAGATGAGATAGTTAAAACGTTTCTCATCTAATGGCTTTGTAAATAGGTCTGCTAATTGCTGGTCTGTAGAAATAAAATGTAACTCAACATCACCCTTTTGAACATGATCCCTTATGAAATGATACCGAACATCGATGTGCTTAGTCCTTGAGTGCATCACAGGATTGTTGGTGATAGCAATTGCACTGGTGTTGTCACAGTAGATTGGAGTTTTTGTAACATGAACACCATAGTCCTTTAGCTGGCTTTGCATCCACAGTACTTGAGCAGTACAACTACCAGCAGAGACATATTCTGCCTCAGCAGTAGATGTGGACACAGTATTTTGCTTTTTGCTTGTCCAGCTGACTAGCCTACTACCCAGTAACTGGCAACCACCAGTAGTACTTTTCCTATCTATTTTACACCCTGCAAAGTCAGCATCTGAATACCCAATTAGTTCAAAATCCTGGTCTTTGGGATACCAAAGACCACGTTTAGCAGTACCTTTTAGGTATCTGAATATTCTTTTTACTGCCAGCAAGTGTGACTCTTTAGGATCAGCTTGATATCTGGCACAGAGACATGTGGCGAACATTATATCTGGTCTGCTGGCTGTGAGATAAAGTAGGGATCCAATCATACCTCTATATTCAGTGATATTGACTGGTTCACCATTTGGATCAGCATCTATTTTAATGGATGCTGCCATTGGAGTCCCTATGTCTTTTAAACAGGTCAGACCAAATTTCTTTAACATATCTTTGATATATTTATCTTGACTTATAAATATTCCATCATCAAGTTATTTGATCTGCAATCCTAAAAAGTATTGCAGATCTCTTTGTAAACTCATTTCATATGCCTTTGACATACGTTTTGAAAAATCTTGACAATGTTTTTCATTTTTAGAACCATAGATAATATCATCCACATATATCTGTACCAACAAGAGATCACCATCTATCTCTTTTGAGAATAGAGTGGTATCAATTGTTCCAACTTTAAAACCTATACCAGTGAGATACACATGAAGTGTCTCATACCATGCTCTTGGAGCCTGTTTAAGGCCATAAAGAGCTTTGTCTAACTTGTAGACATGGTATGGATATTTACTGCTTACAAAACTAGGAGGCTGTTTGACATAAACTTCTTCTTACAGCTTCCCATTCTGAAATGCAGATTTAACATCCATCTGAAATACTCTAAAGTTCATCCTAGCAGCATATGCTAAGAACAATCTGATAGCTTCCATCCTTGCCACTGGTGCATAAGTTTCCCCATAATCCAATCCTTCTTCCTGTCTAAACCCTTGAGCAACCAATCTTGCTTTGTTTCTGATAACGACACCATCTTCATCCATCTTGTTTTTAAACACCCACTTAGTACCAATGATCTTCTTTGTCTTATCCTCAGGTTCAGGTACCAATGTCCACACTTTGTTCCTATCAAACTGAGTAATTTCTTCTTGCATTGAACCAACCCAGCTAGGATCTTGAAGTGCTTCCTCAGGACACGTGGGCTCAATGGTAGACACAAAATTAACATGCATACAAAAGTTGCTGGTTGCATGCCTCCGTGTTTTAACACCACTCGCAAGATTACCAATAATCTGCTCAATCGGATGCTCCCTTGTCCATTTGGTGTTATGAACAGGTGAGCTGGTTGTAGAACACACAGCATCTTGATCATCAGCTGGTTCAGATGAGTGAGCAGCAACAGAAGGTTGCTGATCAATATCAGTAGAATCAGTACCAGCTTGTGATCTCTCAGAACCAGCAGACCTAGGATCAAATTGCAGCACTTCAGTAGAGCCAGTAGGTCCACTTGGTTTAGACACAGATGGAACAGAGTATTCCATTTCATCATCAGAGAACCCAGCAGCATGGATTAGTGAGGGTTGTGCTGCTGGCTCTTCATCATCAAGAGCTTGCTGAGTAGGCTCTTCAAACAGTAACACTTCATCTTCACGATCAGTAGATGAAGCAGAGGCAGTTTCATCGAATGTAACATTAATGGATTCTTCAAAACAACCCCTTCTTTTGTTGTAGACCCTATATGCCTTTGACATGTTGGAATATCCAAGGAATATACCTTCATCAGCTTTAGCATCGAATTTGCCCAGCTGATCCCTATTATTTAGAATGTAACAGGGAGTGCTAAATACATGAAGAAATGAAATTGAGGGTCTTCTTCCTTTGAGAACTTCATAAGCAGTTTTCTGATGTCTTTTCACAATAAGAGATCTATTCTGGGTAAAACAGGCAGTATTCACAGCTTCTGCCCAGTAGGAATTCTTCAACCCAGACTCAGCCAACATAGATCTTGCTGCTTCAATGAGAGTTCTGTTTCTTCTTTCTGCAACACCATTTTGCTGAGGTGTTCTCACAGCAGAGAAATTTTGGGAAATACCTTTGTCAGCACAAAATTCTTCTAATGTAGCATTTCTGAATTCTGTACCATGATCACTTCTTAGTTGCTTCACCAGTTGCCCATTCAAAAGCTCCATTCTTTTGATAAAATTGATGATTTCATCAGCAGCTTCACTCTTTTGCCTCAAAAAGAACACCCAAGTGTATCTCGAGTATTCATCAACAATAACCAGTGTATACTTCTTCCCACTACAGCTGGCCACATTCACTAGACCAAATAGATCCATATGAAGTAAGTGAAATGGTTTCTCAACAGATGAGATTTGCTTTGATTTGAACGAGGCATGGTGATGTTTCCCCTTTTCACAACCAGGACACAATCTGTCCTTCACATAAGACATTGTGGGTAGCCCAGACACCAAACTTCTACTGGATAATTTGTGAATATCTTTGAAGTTGAGATGTGAGAGTCTCTTGTGCCATAACCACTTCAGGTTGTCTGCTGCCTTCGAATAGAAACAAGTATCAGTTGTTGTGACTGTTGTGTTCATGTCAATTTGATACATGTTTTCATGACGTTTTGCAGTCAGCAGTGGCTTCCTTGTCTTATCAAAAATAGTACCAATTTTCTTTTTGAATTGGACTATCTTATTCTTGCTTGTCAGTTGGCTTATGCTGAGTAAGTTATGTTTAAGCCCAACTACATATGCAACATTTGAGAACGTGACATTCCCATTTGTCAAAGTACCAAAACCCTTTGTGTAACCCAACGAATTATCTCCATACGAAACAACTGGACCATCCTTTTCCTGATAGTCCATCAGCAGGGACTTACTTCCGGTCATATGTCTCGAACAACCACTATCGAGATACCAGATTTGCTTGTTTTGAATGCCCTGCACAATAGCTTAGAGATTAGTTCTTTTTGGGAACCCATCCAAGGATGGGTTCTGAAGGAGTCACCTTTGATGACTTCTTCTTTTCTACTGGCTTGCTAGAAGAAGCAGCAGATGGGGTTTGGGTTTGAGTACACTGGTTAGCCAAGTGAGCTTTGCTGCCACATTTGTAGCATTTTCTCACTTTTGGCTTTTGTGGCTGGTCATGCACAGATCTAATAGGGGCAGTAAGATCGGGTCGACTTTTGGTTACTGCCTCAATTAGCTGGTCAAGCTTGACTGTCATTATCTCAGTGATAGACAACTCATCAGTCGAGTCAATTTTTGCTTTTCCCTTATGGGCAGCTTTCCTTTTGGAACCAGTACCATGACCATGGCGAACTGTCTTTCCTTTATCATTTGACAAGTTAGCGTGGGAAGTTGCTGGCTTGTCTTCTGATGCTGATGAACCAGTAGGTATCTTAACTGCTGCATTAGATTTGCCAGTATTTCATTTCACTGGCTTGTCTGCAGCTACTGGGTGACCAGTAGATTGGTCATCAGCTGGCTTAGCACTGGTAGAACTCGAACACGAAGGGGAATCAGTTGGTTTAACTTTTCTCAAATTGTTTTCAGTGATTTCCCTTTTAATACGTCTTTCTTTCGGAGTCATGTAGTAGATGCTTGAGGGGTCAGTAGTCTCATCAATTGAGTTACTGGCTTCTCTTGCTCTAACTTCATCCTCCAAAATTTCTTTCATGGCAGGTGGTGGGGACACAGTAGGTCTAACAAATTTGTTTGTCACAACCTTTTTACCTTCAACTATCTTGGCAAAAGTATTTGGCAAGACAGCTTCAGGATCAGTTTCAAGAATCGGGTCCATGAAAGTAACTTCTGCAATAGCAGCAGCAGCAGCATAGTCACCAGCAAAGAAGGCTTGAACTTGGGCAGGCACCTGCTCGTTAACACATTTAGCTGTGCGTTGAGCAGATGTGCACCATGAAGCAACAACTCTTTTGAGATTGTCCAGCTGGGTCTTGACTTCTGCTGCCTCAACGTGAAGAGTTTCTAAAGCAAAGTTTTGTTTTTCAAGTTTGGAAATTGTATCTTTTAAGATCTTAATTTCATCATTTTTGCCTTTGAGTTTTTCATTTAAAGATTTGTTATTAGATTTCAAACTCTCTTCACGTTTGCAGCTTCTGCATAAGTCAATTCTTAGGTAGTCAAACATTTCAGCTTTTTCATCATCAGTATAAGTTCGAAAATTATCAACCTTATACATCATTTCAGTTTTCCATTGAGGAGAATCTCTGTTTTGATCAGCTTCCCTCATATCAGCCAAAAACGTACTATCACCATCATCCTCATCAGACTCCTCGACCTCTTTGGCCATCAAACACAGCTTTTTACCAGTAGCGTAACCAGCACCATCATCATCAGTATCACTATCAAAAGATGAAGACGTGCTGGCTTCATCCCAGTCATGATGTTCAGCAACTAGAACCTTTTCTGGCTGTTTACCCTTCTTGTCAGTCTTTGCACTTTCCTTCATCTGAGCTTTCATAGCTTTGTACTTGTTTTTGTACTTATCAGCTTTTGAGAAAGAGTTAGCATGTGACGTGGAAGGTTTCTTGGACATGCATTCAGCAGCAAAATGTCCAACCTTCCCACAATTAGAGCACTCAGATTTAGGACCCTTGACTGACTTGCTGTTGTACCTAGCACTTGGCTTTTTGCTCCCTTTGTATGACTTGCTGGTTCTACTACGATTGAACCTTTTGAACTGCCTAGCCAGCAGAGCCATACCTTCAGCAAACCCTTCTACATCACTTTCATCAGTACTGCTTTCTTCAGACCCAGTACCACTTTCCTCAACACTATCAGCTGACTCTTGTTCTGCCAGTAACTTTTGAACCAGTAAAGCTTTTTGAGCTTTCTTCCATTTAGCAGCAGCAATAAGAGCAGTATCATCATTTTTAGATGATTTTGAAGTGGTGGGGGCAGACCTAAAGTTTTCTTTCATGTTAAGTTCAAACTTGGCTTCTGCCTTCTCATGATTCCAAAGGGAACTGTAGAGAGAAGACAGGTTAAAGTTCTTTAGGGTCTGTGTGGTTCTTAATGGGTCAGTAACAGGTCTCCATTTACATGGCAGTGCATCAATGAATTTGTTCACTTGTTCAAATTCAGTGTAGGTCACATTTAAAGTGATCAGGTCTGCTATCAAAGAGTTAAACCTAATGAAGGTTTGCTTAAGGGTTTCATTCTTATAGGCAAAGAACATTTCATATTCTCTTTTAAGAGCAATCATCCTGTTCTGCCTAACTTCTCCCATACCCTCATAGGTGACATCTAGGTAGTCAAGCATAAGCTTAGCATTTTCTTTTCCCTTGATCAGTTTGAACAGTGGGTTAGGCAAAGTTATGGCTAACAGGGTTATGATTTTAGGGTCAAGACCAACTCGACGTTTATCCTCATCATCCCATCTAGAGGGAGTGAGAATAACCTCTCTGCCAGGGATGGCAGGAGTGTCAGCTGTTGCTGGTGCACTACCAACTGTCTCAGTGGGAACAAAAGGGCCATCTTTGGCAATTCCAGGCATGAGTGAATCCACAGACTCAAGATGGCGCATGAACCTTGCCTTCCAGGTTTCATACTCATCTTCATCAAATTTAGGTGGTCTGTTAGACGAGCCATTCTCAAGGTAAGCTGAGTTTGAATACGAAGCCATAAGAGAATTCAGATCCAAGATATTAATTATCAAGACTGAAGCTCTGATACCAGTTGTTGGTCCCTTAATAACAACAGGAGTATTGTAGAGGGGGGGGGGGGAGGTGAATACAATTCTTTTCTTAATTAACTAGTCAGTTAAACACGTTTAGTATTCTGTAGTAAATAAGATAGAGTCACAGGTAATTTTCAACGGTTATTCTTTTTTGATTAAATCAGAAAGAATCACAACTATCCTTGGCGGAAATGATAGTTGGTTGATACAGATTACCTAGATTATAGCTAAGAGATAAACTAAAGCTATTACACGGTTTGGACTCTAACAGATAAACCCACACCACTAGTTTTTACAATAGTGGATACAACAATATATATAGTAGTTCTATTAACCGTGTAATTGATCTATTGTCCACTGGTACATAGGATGTCTGTACTTGAGGGGACAATTGTGTAAGGAGGCGTGCTCCCTTTCTTTCCTCTTTAGTAGCTATTTGCAGGAACACCCCAATTTGGTTTGGCACCACTATTTAATTAAACAAATAGAATGTTGTGTGCCCTAGGTGTTGACAACGGATAACTTATGTCTGCACATAAGTTAAACTTCTGCATTCCCATGCGGTCTTGTAAGGTCACTTGTCAGCCGCCGACGCGTGTCCTTCTCTGTTCAACTTTGTCTTCGACTTCTGTTGAATAGTATATTTGATGTAGACCACTCAGGGAAACTTATCATGCTTGTAATGGAGCATGGCTGTCTTGTGTTGTATGCTGATATCCAGACTTACTGGTCCTTCATATGCTGAGTCACTTGATATTCTTGATTTGCTGGGTGCACATCCTGTGCTGATTCGAAGAATACATTTCTACCTTGTGCTGATAGACTAGGCAGCATACTAAACACTCGACACAGCTATATTAGCTGACTATACATAAACAAACTTGTGCTGGCTGCACATAACACTTTAGTGCAAATAAATATTGTTTTGTCATAATTAAATCCTTAATTATTTTGGGGACTCAACACTTACAATATCTTAATTTAATCATGATACTCATACTCATTATTTCCTAATCGCTTCGTTTAATAGCTTTTAGTCGTCTTTTATATCGCGTTCATATTAATAATAATAATAGTAATCATAATAATTAGATGTTACTAATATTAGTTTTAATTATAATAATACTAATAATAATATTAATGATAATACTAATAACTATTTGAATGATAATAATAATAATAATAATAATAATAATAATAATAATAATAATAATAATAATAATAATAATAATAATCTTAAAGATAATAACGATAATAATAATAATAAAAATAACAATAATATCTTTTATTAATAACGACAATGATAATAATAATAATAATAATAATAATAATAATAATAATAATAATAATAATAATAATAATAATAATAATAATAATAATAATAATAATAATAATAATTAGATTATAACGACGATAATAACGACGATAATAATAATAATCATTTTTACAAAAATTCAATTGACTATAACTTCTAAAGCGTTCATCGAAACCATTCGATATCTAAATGAAAAGTTCTCAATTTTTCGCTAGCTTTCCAACGAAATGCATATCATATACCTTATCTTAATAGCATATGTATTTAATTCAAGATTCGACATAACCTATCTAACGACAATAACGAACGTATAAGCATGCATAATCCTATATACTCGAGCACTAGTCAGGGATACACTAATAATATATAAAAGTTAAGTTATGAGTGCTCACGTATCAATATTGAGATTCAATATTGCAGGAAAAGTATGTAGACGCAACGGGGATGATAAACACTAGTTTGACTCACGAGCAATACTTCCGAACCATACCCATAACCTCCATAGCTATAACCCATAATTTCCTTAGCTCTATCCCGCTCGAAAAACAATTTCAAAATCACTCGGACAACACTCCATCGTAATATTTTATGTATACTAATAATATCTTGAAATAATACGGAGTATATATATATATATATATATATATATATATATATATATATATATATATATATATATATATATATATATATATATATATATAAATCGATTGAGAGAGTTTAGAGAAAAATATTTTCAAGTTTCTATGAAATAATGAAACATATTGAATTCTATTTATAATAGATTTTTGAATTATTAAAGTGAATTATTAAAGTATGAATTATTAAAGTGAATTATTAAAGTATGAATTATTAAAGTGAATTATTAAAGTATGAATTATTAAAGTGAATTATTAAAGTTAAAGTAAAGTAAAAATAAATTAAAGGTAAAGTTTAAGTATAGTAAAAGTATAAAACTATGTACGTATAATACGCGTATAAATATATATAATATTAATTTAAATCTTTATATATATTTAATAAAATAAAATATAAATATCGTTATCTTTATCATACTGGTTAAGTAATGAGTTGTCAAAAGTGGTTCTAGATATTTAAAAAAGTTATATACGTTTTAATAATAAAGTTCTTTTTAAACTGAAAACGTTTTTGTACGTTTGAAACTAAATCAAATAAATATGAAAATTTTATTTTCCAAAACTAAATATATTTAAGAATCATTTTGTTTAAAGGTTAAAATAATGGAAATCGTTATATCATAAAATGTTTTAGAAAAGTAGAATCATATATATTCATACTAGGTTTCAAGTTTTTAAATTACAGTCTGTTGGTGAAGCATGGGATAAAGTCCAAAGGTTAAATAAATGTATGAAATCATCTTAATGAAAAATGTCGAGTTACTTAACTTGTCGATATCCAACATCTAAGTTATTTACACTCCACGTTCTTACTTATAAATCACCACCATTTTCCGAATGTTGTCAAAAAGAATAGATTTCTTAAATCACAGTGGACCTCATAACATGGACCCATAATCATATCACAATGTATCTGATAAATCAATCATTTGATATTATCTTCTAATTCCATCGATAAACATATTGAAACAAATACGTTCGTGTAAAGTATTATATGTTTAATACTTTATTAATATTCTCAAGTTATAATATATATATATATATATATATATATATATATATATATATATATATATATATATATATATATATATATATATATATATATATATATATATATATATATATATATATATATATACATCTCTATTTATATATAACGGTTCGTTAATCGTCGGAATTTGGTGGAGGTTATAATGAATGTATGAACACAGTTTAAAATTCTTAAGATTTAACTTAACAAACTTTACTTATCGTGTCGGAATAATATAAAGATAAAGTTTAAATTTGGTTGGAAATTTCCGGGTTGTCACAAGTGAATCCGGGAGTGGATTAAGGTGGATTAGTTAACATCCATCCAAACCACTATAAATCCTTGTATTTATGTTCCTTACTTTACATTCCGCATTATTACAAACATAAACACGTCACACATTGGTTTGAGTTGATTAAAGAGATCAAGGATTGTTCAAATCTTGTTGATCACCGAAAAAGTTTTAAAAATCGTATTAAGTAACTATTCACCCCCTCTAGTTACTTACACCCCCTTTTTCTAACGTGCGTCATGACTCCGATCCCACATAAGACCACTTACAAACCCCGTCTTCTTGAGTATCTTTGAAGGTTTTTTGAATCGCAATACCCACTTCATCATCATCACTTTTATTTTGTAAACTAAAAGTACTATCTTTCGCGATCTTCTTCTTAACCTTAACTTTCATTTTGACCCCACCTTTAGGACCAAGTTTCTTCATCCCGTCTCTATAAAATTTGCTTGAATGCACATGCCAACCCCGACAAAAAACTTTACATGCCACATCCGCACAAATACCAAACTATTTACCTGCGCTATTACCCGTAATAACCTAGTCAAATTATCAAGAAGTGTAATAATCGACCCGTTACACTACACGCAGTTGTCTTCAAAACTTCGGCAATTCGCCCTTTTTACTCTTAGGTCCAAATCCTTCAACACTAAGAGCATTATTGATCTCTTCAAAATGAACCGAATACACCGTTGAATCTGGCCAATAACCCTTCTCAACACACTCACCCTCTTCTTCTACATAACTCTTAGGAATTTCAATTGTTGCATCTTCAACATTCACAAAACCACCTATTATTGAAACTTCATTTTCAACTTCTATACCCACTTCTAAATTGGAGTTCACACCACCTATTCCCCCACCTTCATTTAAAGGTTTATTCAAATTTGAAACCGAACCAACAGAGGGTACGTCTTCGGTAACTGGAACCGAATAAATTACCTCACCATTCAACGATCCAACACCCATCCGAATAGTACAGTTTATCGAATGGACAAAATCAATACCAAAACCATCAACAATCAATTTACCGAGGGCAATAATATCACATAATTCACTTACCCAAATATTAGAGACCCGATCACCCGCCTCATTTAATTCGGCTTCAATCGTGCCATGGATGTGTTTCGTATCCTTGGATCTGACAAACGCAAACAATGAACCACGGTTTCCTAAGCTAGACGAAGACTTAGCAACACACACCACCTCCCCGAAACAACCTGCAACTTTCTTGACGTTTTCACCGGACACGAACATCGCCGTAATACCCCCGCACCTCTAACCAAGTAAAACGGAAGTAAGAAGTTGCCATCTCTTTAAAAGGGACCACAACCTCAAATTTGGTTGAGCCAGGAGAAGGATCGAAGGCACTGTTGAAGCTAGCTTCATCCTCACAAATCACCACACAACCGTAAATACCAACCTTACTAATATGTTTAATGACAATGTTCTGGCTAACCAAAAACAGCTTTAACTTCCCTTCGTCGAGGGGCACAAAATTAGAGATGAAGACACTTAACCCCAACTGATCAGCTACGAAGGAATTAACACCTAATCTACACATTAATTTACCGGCCCCGGCCCCAAAGCTTCTACCGGACGCAAATGATTTCCGGCGAGAAGGCCATCTGACATAAATTGGATTTCCAAAAGCATTAGACCCAGTGGGAGAGTACACTGCCGTGAGAGCACAGGAGTTTTGGTTGAAAGAAACGAAAGCATAATTTCGGTTAGGCCACATTTTGATATATCCGATGGCACCAACTTTACCAAATACACTTTCAATAATTTGTCGGTTAACCTCTAAACGTAATCAACCGATGAATACCGTCAATTCCTGCATGTCTGCACCCTTCCCACCACCAATCCATTTGCATATTTATTAAGGAATTAATAACGCCTTCTCGAAACATTATCTAAAGTCTGATACTCTGATATAGTGGTGTTGGTTATATGTCACTTGCAGTTTCCCTGTAAGCTATAATAATATACTAATTTGGAGGCTGGAACTAAACATTGAACATGTACTAACTAGACATTAGGAACCTATCTTATGTGGTTGACAAGTCTACACCATCTTTTTTTTTTTTTCACAACCTATCTTTTGTGTGTATTAGGAATGTGAGAGATTTATATTCTTATAATATGTGACAATAGATATATCGACTTTTTCTTCATTAACAATATTATAAAAATCATAGATTGTAGGACTTTACGAGTATTGTAGTGAAGCAATCTGTTACCAAACATGCAAATCGTGTAGCATGGTGTTTTATAAGTAATTAACGATTCCACCGTAAAGGGGTATTGGAGCATGAATAATGCTGTTGATTGAAGTTATTCTAGTTTTTTTTTTTTTTTTTTTTTTTTTTTTTTTTTTTTTTTTTTTAAAGCGAAAAAGTGAATATTCATATAGAAACGAGGTTGTTTTCCAAAAGAAAACGCCCTCAACACCGAATACAAAAGGACAACGCGCCTAGAAATTAACCAACTAAAACTATCAATAAGCGAGTGCCTCTAACATCTCGATAAAGTGTTACAAACATATTAACCAAGCAAGAAATCGAATAATAGACGAAAATACAAGGTACAAAACCAACCAAAGAAAACACAAGAAGGACCATAACAATCAACCTCGAGGACCCGTCATTTACAATTTTCAATTGACTGTCTCTCAAAGAATTAGCCGCCCTATAATAAGGTGCAGTCAGGAGAACCAAAGTAGTGTTAATAAACGACTCAGATAAAAAAATAATAATAGCAATAATCTAAATGCTACGTAAGTTTCTTGTGTGATCAATTTGAGGATGAAATAGTCAGAGTTAACATATGTTACATTCCCACCAAATAACAAACATTGAATGTTGAGTTCATGTATATGTTAGAAATAATAAGTTAATGAATACGTACAAATTAAAGTCTCACATTAGAAACTAAAAGAAACTAATATATGCATGTAAGCACTTGGGAGTTTGGAATATCCATTTATCACCAATTGATTTTAGAGTATCAGGAAACTTATAATATATATATAGAGTTGTAATCTCTTGAATTCAATAATTTGCTTGAAATCCAACGAACCAATCAGAGTGCGACATGTGGCGCGACAATCACATGTGATTTTTTTAAATTTTTTTTTTTTTTTTTAATTTAGCATGTCAAATTCAATCACATGTGATTGCTAATCACATGTGATTGTAAAACACAATCACATGTGATTCTGCATTTCAAATCCAATCACATGTGATTGGAAAAAAATTCAAATTTCAACAGGAAATAGACTTTAATTCGGTGATTTGATTAAGTTTGTTAGCGTTTCGTGATCATATCTTCAAAATCTCAGACTTTAATTCGGTGATTTGATCAAGTTTTGATCAAAAACTTGGTGTTTAAAGATTTTAGCACAAATTTACTGAAATTCATCATTTTACTAAATAAAATTTTTTTCAATCCAATGTGATTGGATTTGACATGCAGAATCGCATGTGATTGGGTTTTACAATCACATGTGATTGGCATGCAGAATCACATGTGATTTACTGCATGTCAATTCAATCACATGTGATTAAAAAAAAATTCGATAAAACAAAAAAAAAAATTCGAAACTTTTTTTTTTTAAAAAAGATTTTTTTGAAATTTTTTTTTTTTCAATCACATGTGATTATCGCGCCACGTGTCGCACTCTGGTTGGTCCCTTGAATCTCAACTTAAAACTTGATTTCATTTGAATATTTCTCTATATATATATATATATATATATATATATATATATATATATATATATATATATATATATATATATATATATATATATATGTGTATGTATATGTGTATGTATATGTGTATACATATGTATATGTATATGTGTATGTGTATGTGTATGTGTATATATATATATATGTGTATGTATATGTGTATGTATATGTATATGTATATGTGTATGTGTATGTGTATGTGTATGTGTGTGTGTGTGTGTGAGACATGTCGTTGGACTAAACTTGTTGATCACGTTTAAAGGGATCAACATAGTAGTTGTAGAAAGGGAAAAAAAGTAGAATGAACATTGTGAACTTTTGGTCTCTGGTATGCAAGATTATGAAAAAGACAAACCACGAGGACTGTCCACGCAAAACAACTAGGGGCTGAGCGCATAATCTGTGTAAATTTTAGGGACTGTCCGCGTAATTATGACTAGAAACTATTTCATAAGCTCGTAATCTTGTAAAAAATTTGTAATTCACATGGAAAGCCCAACTATGGGAGAGTATGTTTATGGCCCAATCAAATCAATATAGTCATATAAAGCTCTAAAATGATGATGTCATCATTAAGCTAAATACTTTTTAATTTTCATAATGATAATGTCATAATTTTATATTAATTTAATTAATAAAAATAATACAAAAAATCTTTTATAAAAGGAAATACTAATCTCTCCTAAATTGTAAAATCTTCTTCAAAACACCCAAATTTTAAAGCACATTGTACAACTTTTATATAATATAATTGTATTTTGATTTTCTAAAAAATTTTAAATGATATTTATTATTTCTAATTATTATTATTATTATTATTATTATTATTATTATTATTATTATTATTATTATTATTATTATTATTATTAAAAATATATATATTCAACTTTAAGCGAACTTTATTATTATTATTTACTTTTAATATAATAATAATAATTATAATTATTATATTATTTATATTCAAATATTGATTCTTTTTACGAAATTAATTGCGTTACATATTTATGCGAAAATATATGTCTTTATATATTTGTAAAAACAATGACAATTTTGTTGGGATCGAACCCGCACACATATCACTTTCGAGATCGACACCATCACAATAAGAATCACACAACCATGTATAAGTCAATAATTAAATAACAAAATATAAAAGTTATACGCACACAACATTTTACGTGGAAAACCTCTCAAGGGAGAGTAAAGACCACGGGACCAGCGGCCACTTAAATTTCACTATATACGAACAATATTACAAGAATGAACGCTCATTACAACACTCTTGGATATTATCACGTATCTCTCAACACCTCTCACAAACGGTAGATTACAATAACGGAATTCGCTCCCATCGTTATTGAATCACCGAGACCACCTCACGGGACGGAGTAAGACGACTCTCATAAACTCTCTATTTTTCTCTCAAACTCCTCCAATTTTCTCTATATACAATGACTACTATATATAGCCAACTATTCCCTCCCATATCTTCCCACCAAAAAAGTTCCCTCCAAAACTTCCCACCAAAACCTTCCATCAAAATATTCCCTCCCAAAAAACCTTTACAATATTTAGTTAATTTGAATTAATATATAACATATCCTCCCTTAATTCAAATTCTCTAAATCTCGATCTCGAACGTGGATTGTTGATCTTCATCTTGTTGCCGCCGACTTTATCTCAACCGGAACATGCCGCCAAACAATCTCATTGTTAGGAAGACTTTCGACACAAGGAACTCTCCATGATCAACTCTCCACCGAGCCTCTTCATCTTTTAACCTCTCTTCAACAACTCCTTCATTTCGTATGATTTCAGCAACAACTTAAGACACATGTATCTCCCAAACTACTCTTCTGATCACCACAAAAATCGGTCACAGCATAAATCAAAGTGTTCTGAACCCTCTATCCAAAAATCACGATGATCCAACGGCTAACGAATCTGCAGTACCTGTTTCCTTCCAATTGCACTGAAATGACGAATTTTTTCTGCAGCACACTTCAGATAATAATATCTCTCGCACTACAGCTCTAATAAAAGATCCCAACGGTCAGATCGTGTATCTACCTCTTATGAACCAACAATCCAAATTTCACACCGATCCAACGGTTAACGAACCCGTACCATCAATTCTATTTTCGCTGCGCAGAATATGACGAACCGTACACTTTTTTCTTCACAAATTGACTTCCTCCCGGTTATGCGATTCTTCTCCATGAACCCCGCTCTGATACCAGTTTGTTGGGATCGAACCCGCACACATATCACTTTCGAGATCGACCCCATCACAATAAGAATCACACAACCATGTATAAGTCAATAATTAAACGACAAAATATAAAAGTTATACGCACACAACATTTTACGTGGAAAACCTCTCAAGGGAGAGTAAAAACCACGGGACCAGCGGCCACCTAAATTTTACTATATACGAACAATATTACAAGAATGAACGCTCATTACAACACTCTTGAATATTATCACGTATCTCTCAACACCACTCACAAACGGTAGATTACAATAACGGAATTCGCTTCCATCGTTATTGAATCACCGAGACCACCTCACGGGACGGAGTAAGACGACTCTCATAAACTCTCTATTTTTCTCTCAAACTCCTCCAATTTTCTTTACATACAATGACTACTATATATAGCCAACTGTTCCCTCCCATATCTTCGCACCAAAAAAGTTCTCTCCAAAACTTCCCACCAAATCTTCCCACCAAAACTTCCCACCAAAATATTCCCTCCCAAAAAACCTTTACAATATTTAGTTAATTTGAATTAATATATAACATATCCTCCCTTAATTCAAATTCTCTAAATCTCGATCTCGAACGTGGATTGTTGATCTTCATCTTGTTGCCGCCGACTTTATCTCAACCGGAACACGCCGCCAAACAATCTCATTGTTAGGAAGACTTTCGACACAAGGAACTCTCCATGATCAACTCTCCACCGAGTCTCTTCATCTTTTAACCTCTCTTCAACAACTCCTTCATTTCGTATGATTTCAGCAACAACTTCAGACACATGTATCTCCCAAACTACTCTTCTGATCACCACAAAAATCGGTCACAGCATAAATCAAAGTGTTCTGAACCCTCTATCCAAAAATAACGATGATCCAACGGCTAACAAATCTGCAGCACCCGTTTCCTTCCAACTGCACTGAAATGACGAATTTTTTCTGCAGCACACTTCAGATAATAATATCTCTCGAACGACAGCTCTAATAAAAGATCCCAACGGTCAGATCGTGTATCTACCTCTTCTAAACCAACAGTCCAAATTTCGCACCGATCCAACGGTTAACGAACCCGTACCATCAATTCTCTTTTCGCTGTCAGAATGACGAACCGTACACTTTTTTCTTCACAAATTGACTTCCTCCCGGTTATGCGATTCTTCTCCATGAACCCCGCTCTGATACCAGTTTGTTGGGATCGAACCCGCACACATATCACTTTCGAGATCGACCCCATCACAATAAGAATCACACAACCATGTATAAGTCAATAATTAAACGACAAAATATAAAAGTTATACGCACACAACATTTTACGTGGAAAACCTCTCAAGGGAGAGTAAAAACCACGGGACCATCGGCCACTTAAATTTCACTATATACGAACAATATTACAAGAATGAACGCTCATTACAACACTCTTGAATATTATCACGTATCTCTCAACGCCTCTCACAAACGGTAGATTACAATAACGGAATTCGCTTCCATCGTTATTGAATCACCGAGACCACCTCACGGGACGGAGTAAGACGACTCTCATAAACTCTCTATTTTTCTCTCAAACTCCTCTAATTTTCTCTACATACAATGACTACTATATTTAGCCAACTATTCCCTCCCATATCTTCCCACCAAAAAAGTTCCCTCCAAAACTTCCCACCAAAACTTCCCACCAAAATATTCCCTACCAAAAAACCTTTACAATATTTAGTTAATTTGAATTAATATATAACAAATTTTTTTAGTCAAACGGGTCATTAAAATAAATGATATTAGTTTTTACATTCACTTAATACCTAAAATATGTCATTAAATTGTTTCGTTTAAACAAATCCGTGATTTCACGGGTCATTTCACGATAAAAGCCTTTCTTTGGTTTGCCCTTTTTTACACCATGAACAACTACATATATATACTTATATATTTATATACAACTCCTAATGACGCAGCCAAAATTTTCTATTGAAGATCGGAAAAAACCCGTACAACCCACCCTAACAAACAGGTAAAGTTCACAGATATTTTCAACGTAAGTTCTTAGGTTACGCAGTGCTTATTATTTGACTCTTTGTCGTTAAAGAAAGTGCTACTTTTTTAATGGCAAATATATGAGGTTCTTATTTAATAAGACTAGGAATTTCATTCCTGATAAAACGTGAAACTAAAGCTACTGTGTACTTGCATAAGACTAGAGGTCCTGTATTTTAGCTATATTCTATTTTTTTTTAATAAATTTGAACTTAAACGTGTAAACGAACAACACCGTTTTATCCGGTGACCATTTTATACTGTGATCTTTCTGATCCGATCCGATCCCGCCAACAGTAACAACACGTTGCAGATTTTCAATTTGGTGTATTGATTTAATGGTAAATCCTCTAAAACTATGAGGCAATGTGTTTAATTAAACAATAAACCTAAATTAACATGTTAGTTTGGCTGCTGTAACAACGGAATTTTTCAACATCAATTTGTATTGTATTAACAATTATATATGATTCTATGGTAACTTTTCTTATTAAGTAACAGAAAATTTGATGCTTTGAATTAGCTACTGATAATCTGCTATTTTTCTTCACGAGATGGGGGAAGTGGAGAGAATCCACCGACCACAGTTAAAAGATGTTCCGGCGGAGTTGATCCACCGTATTCAAACGTTGTTGCCTGTAAAAGAAGCGGGTCGTACGTGTGTATTGTCAAAGTCATGGCTACACGCCTGGTCTACCATCCCTACCCTCAGATTTCATCCACCAAGAAAGGATTTAAGCAAACGACAACTAATTAGGTACACCGATTTGATCAACCGCACTCTACAAAGGTATCGTATGGACAATATACCAATCACAAGTTTTGATCTTCACTTCAGAATTATAAACCAGAAATCGATTTCTTTTGTTAACACATGGATCCAGACAGTAGCTTCTAGACAGGGCCGGTCAAACTTTGGTCAAAGTTTTTGCATGCCCCGGGCGAAATGATTATAAAATGCCCCAACAGTTATGCAAACATATATCTTTATGAGTTTTAAACTATGGGTATTAATAATTTTGTTCGAAATGATGCCCCTAACCGCGTGATGCCCCGGGCTGTCGCCCACTTCGCCCATAGCCTTAGCCGGCCCTGCTTCTAGAAGTTGTTTAAAAGAGCTTTACCTCACAATATCTGTTCTCGAACTTATTACGTTGCCAGATGAGTTATTCTTGGGTGAAAATTTGGAAACAGTTAGTGTAAAAGGTGACCCCATTCCATACTATGGCATTCTCTTTTAATCAGCGACAATCTTGTTATAAAATGTGTCAACTTACGAGTATTAGATAATGATACCGCAACCCGCATGCTATACGTGTGCGAGCAAACGCCGGCATGCGTATGCGCATACTTTATATGCGATATGCGGCATGCGATGGTGTATCGAATACCTTCGTTCCCGGTGCGGTGGTTACTTGGTCATCAAGTTGATATCTTTTTCATAATTACATCCAAGATTCGGGGGAGTTTGTTATGGAAGAGATTACCATTATCCTGGATGGTTCTCGAATTAGGGTTGGCCTATATATACTAACCCTAATTATCATTCCAAGGATCATCACACTTTACGTAGGCTTACAATACGTAATCAATATCATCGTTCATAAAAGGTTAACAGGTTAGTCACTCTCGACGGTTTCCTACAGCCTTATTTGGGCCTTCGATCGACGACCGTCATCGAAGGTGGACTTAATCACCTAGCCACCCCGCCGACATCATCATGTCGGCCAGGGTTATTCACGGTAGTCGAACCGGAGAGCTAAGTTCTAAGATCCTTAAACCCCTTTAAAACATATCGAATATGCATATTGACTTCTTGGAAAATATATGCACGATCAAGTGGTGCTTTCATTGAGAGCTGAACTATTCAAGACGTGTTTAATTGTTTTTTCTTTTAAAGTTTTGAATTATAAAGCTCATTACTCACAAAATTTTCGAATTTTTTGTTTCTTTAACAGAATCATGACTTCCGGGAAATCATCGGAACGTACTCAAACGGACAACCAGAACACACCGTCTGGTAATCAGCCAAAGCAAGCTATGACTACGGGGGCGGGTTACACGCCTTACCCTCTGCCCGTGTCCGGAGAACCTTTCCAAAGGTATAAACTGATATTCCCGGATGGAATTACACCGCCAAGGGCAAACTCGCCGGTCACAACCACGAGGCTAGATTTTTCTGCAGTGGATCCAAGAGTTATCTTTGCAGGCACTAGCGGTGAAACTATAGGCCCGCATGTAGTATGATGCGGCCAGGTGCCTATTTACAGCACCACGGTTTCAATCCCTCTGCAGACGCAGGGTTATCAGCAAAATTCGTCTTTTACACCACTGCAGCCTTGGCAGCCGCAGCGCCCAATTTCACAGTTTCTAACCCCTGCGGATGCGCAGGCATTACTTAATAGTTGGGGGTTCGGTGTCATTCCAGACGCCAATTCTCATTAGACGCCGATAACCGCAGAACAGCAAAGCACTGCACATACAGTTGGGCTTATAACGGCATATCCTCAGGTCTCGCAGGCATCTGCGCCGCAGGTTTCGGCATCTTTTCAGTTACCCGTATACTCTGCGCCGTCAAACCTGCCTTCTTTTCCAATGCAGCAGCCTTGGTTATATCCGCAGATGCCGGGGCAACCTTGGCAGAATATTCAGGGGCGGGCGAATCTCGCAAGCCAATTTATGCAGGCGGCACCTCCTGATATGGTCCACTTATTTTCGCAACCTGATTTTGTTCAGGATATGATGAAGCGTTTCTTCACAGGACTCAAAGGGGATCCTGTTAAACCGCCATTTGAGCTACCAACCACTTTTGACAAGTTTCCTCCGCATATAATCACGTATCCGTTTCCATCAGCACCAAAGATACCTCACACGTTAGGTACCTACAATGGCTTGACTGACCCAGATGATTTCCTGCAGCGTTTCCAAGGCGCGATGCGCACCCAAGGGTGGGTTGATCCAGTTGCATGTCAGATATTTCCCATGACATTGCAGGGCATTGCGCGTGAATGGTTCAATAAACTTCCAGCAGGTAGCATATCCGGGTTCATGGATTTGCATACGAAGTTCTTGCTGCAGTATCAAAATCAAAGGCCGCGCAAACACACTCACATTGAATGTCACGATATTGTGCAGAAACCCAAGGAATCTTTGGGAGAATTTCTCACGAGATATACTAATGAGTGCTTGAGCATACCGGACCTAAAGCCAGAACAGCAGATTTTCGGGCTGATACATGGTATAAGTACAGAGCGTCATCCAACGCTGGTAAGGCGTCTGCGCCATACAGTGCCGACAACTTATGCTGAAGCACTTAATGAATGCCACGATTATATGCGGGGTGGTGAAGATAATGATATTCCCACCGCTAGCTCACGCAATGAGAGGAAAGACGATGTTGATCGTTCGCGCGATCAAAGCCGCGGTAACAGTTCTCGCGGAAGATATCCTAGTGGTGGACCTATAAGAAGTGATAAGGGGCGAACAAGTGGTAACTTCCGAAACAATAATCAACGCGAAATTAATAATCAGAACTATGCGCTGCTCAAAAGCCTGTCTAAAACACCAAAAGAGATTTTGGCAACCGAACCAGTATGCGCAACCTTTGCGGTTTCAACTCCGCTGACAGAATTTGGCAAGCGGGATAAAACAAAATACTGCGAGTTCCATTACGATCACGGCCATGACACCAATCGGTGTAAAAATTCAATGGAGCGAATGCTGGAAGCGCTACGCGCAGGAAAATTAGATCATCTCAAGCCGCCAAAGAAAGATAAGGGAAAGGCCGCAGAAGAAAGTTCAAAAGCCAAAACGTTCGCATGGCAAAAAGCGGATAAAGCTAAAAGCGCCGATGTAACCATCAATATGGTTGACGCGGAAAGAGTCGGTCAACGAAGAAAATGCAGTGATTACCAGGATTGGGTACTCATTCCAATTTCATTCCCTCCGGTAATGAAAATCGACACAGCTCACGAACCTGTCATCATCAAGTGTCGCATTCCTGATCAAGGTATACAGATCAAACGCATGCATGTTGATACCGGCAGTGATGTTGACATTATGTACGAACATTGCTATCGTTTTCTTCCCGCAGAAGTCAAAGCGCAGTTACGCCAGTCCGATATTACGCTATCAGGATTCTCTGGAGAAAGCTCGTGGCCGCTTGGCCGCATAGAGCTTGTAGTAGAACTTGCGGATGACAAGAATCCGCAGTTGGTTAGAAGCGAGTTAATTGACTTTTATGTGGTCCGTTCGACTTCGCGCTACAATGCGCTTCTGGGAAGAAATTTCATATGGCGTTTTAACATTATACCCTCAGTAGTGCATGGTTTGATCAAGTTTCCTACCATGGGTGGAATTGCTACAATTGCGTCACATCAAGCAAACGAGTTATGTGGTTCAGTTGTGCATGTAAGCATTCCCAGCATAGGAGAACAGCTTAAAAGCAGCACAGTCATAGCTAACCGCTTGCATCCGGACAAGCGAATAAAAATTGACGCATGCTTGTCAGCCGAAACTAAGGCTAAGTTGCACGGTATATTGTCCGCTAACGCAGACGTGTTTTGCATGGCAGGAATCAGACATGACGGGGGTCCCGCGGGATATTGCGGAACATAGGTTGAACGTTAATCCGTCACTCACACCCGTTATGCAGAAGAAGCGGCACATGGCCCTTGAGCACAGTGATTGGTTATGTACAGAAGTTGACAACCTAGTCAGAGCAAACATTTTGCGGGAAGTGCGGTACCAGACATGGGTTGCTAACCCCGTGTTAGTGAAAAAGGCTGATGGTAACTGGCGGATGTATGTTGATTTTAAGGACATTAACAAGGCGTGTCCTAAAGATAATAAAACACCCTAGATTTTTTTTTATACAGCGGAAGACCAATTTAACTAATACATAAGTTAAAAATGTATATATACATACATAATCCACTTAATGATAACACGTTAATAAATAAACGACAGGGTGTTAGATTAAAACGTAAATACAACTTTCATAGAAAAGACGCGACATCAGAGTTTCCGGCTTTGTCAAACATATCTTCCAACATCCCATCTTCGCCCTGATAACTATCATACAACAAATCCATAACCTGCAGGGAAGATGTGGGGGATTCGCACGAAGCTAAGTGAGTGCAACTAACTACAGGCAATAGTATACAGGAACCGTCATACTAATCATGTCACATAGTCTAACACATAAACATCACCCAAGTGCCGTCTACAGAGACTCTGGCGGATCGGCCAAACCATTAACCACCAGCTGATCGGACTGAGGCTTACCAGAAGTTCCTCCACCACCGTGTGTATATATATATAATCCACACGCGACGAACGCGTCATTCACATATATATATACACCTCGATTGTCTAGGCTACCACATGAGGAACCCAACCCGCAGGTTGATCTCTCCTACCGAGGCTACCACACAATAAGGACGCACTGGGCTCCAGCAGACAAGCATCTATTAACATGCAGTCATCACAACGTACAAACTAACTACAATAATAAGTATATCTAACAAGCATGGCAATCATAATATAACATGCTTCTCTATATTATATTCTTCAGTTAGTCCCACTCACCGATACCGACATCACTCGGTAGTTTAATGTCACCGAGTCTTCTCCTCGTCTGTATCACCTGAAAACAATACTCACAAGTTAGTTATAATATTATGATCATCAAAATACAAACGGGCAGCATAACGGCTAAAAATCAACACTTAGTAAAATTTTACACTGCCAAAGACACTCGGTCGACTGTCATAGACAGTCGGCCGACTGTCTACACTCACTCGACCGAGTGTCTAGACACTCGGTCGATGGTCTATCACAGACACACTCGGCCGATGGTCGAGTCAGTCGGTCGATTGTCAAGAGACAGTCGGCCGACTGTGTTTATCTGCAGAAGCTGAAGAACAAAGTGACGGGTTTCACCCAAAATCGACCAATTCTTGCTCTAGAGCTCGATTACGACCTTAAAACTGACCAAATCAAAGACACTAAACATGTAGAAACATAAACCCACAAGATTTGGACTCAAACAACATCAAATCTAACCACTTTGACCCAAAATACACAGTTTATAAAAACTAACACAAAAACTCCATTTTCTCAAAGATTAAAGCATGAAAGCTTGTGATTCTTACCTTGTTAGAATCGATAGACAACAAAGAACACGATTCTAAGATCAATTTGAGCCCAAGAACAAGTTTTGATGATTAGGGTTTCAAAGGAGAAAGAATTAGGTACGGGGTATTATTTTGGAAGCTTCAAGAAAATGAGAGAAGAAGTAGTTTCTTGCTTTTTTACATAGGTTAAACACAATACCCCATAACATACGGGTATTTATCAGTTATCTGATATCTTTCGTACCTAATTTGACTGTCCTAACGGAGTCCAAATTAAATAAACAAACCTGTTCTGTGACCCTTGTCACAAACTGGTCCTATCCACATCATTAAATAATACAAAATATAAAATTAGAATAAAATCATATAATAACACCACACAACCTGATGGCAAAATAGTAATCTAACAGCTAGGCCCGCTTCGAGGGTGTTACAAATCTACCCCTTAAAGAGATTCCGTCCTCGGAATCTATTAAGTCATAGCCAACACAGGTCATAGGTAACAAATACCAACACAATTGGTCACACCGGTAGCTACACCAAAACACATCCTAAGATAACAAGCATTTCCAAGGTTCATTAGTATTCTCATCTGTCAATCCATAAGCCAAAAATCATCAATTTAAAAACCCACAGTCACTAAGTCAATGCCAACCCGTTCTGTTACGACCAACTCCAATCACGCAACACAACATTCAGATAATTTATCTCACAATTGTCTATAGCATCATACTTATCGCTTGAAGGGGTAACCAAGTACCAACAATCTACTGTTTAACAAGGTCCGTGCACATCATCATTTATCCTAACGCTAAGCTATGAGGATAACGATCAAACAATTCAACACTAGATGCAATCAACATTCATTCAAATACAAGACAACCCAAAAGTATTATATAGACCCATCATCAACTTAATTGACTTCTACGAAACGATTCGCAACAAGTTTCCGCTTACATATCGTATTCTCGAATCATATGTAACTATCCATCATTTAGTCCTCTAATTTACATCAATCAGTCTGCATTCCTTGGTTTTCCACGAAAAGTTTCACGTCAAACTGTCACTACACACCACGTTCTGAAGATACCAACAGTTATACACTGTCAATTTCATTGAATCGGACTAATCCAACAAATTTCCCATTTAGTTTATTCTAAGTCATCTGTCTGTTGCCCACGTGTCACATGAAGATACAACTCAGTTAGGCCCACAATTCTACATCATCAAATCAACAAAGGTCATGGGTATTACAAACCACCACAACGGGCCACAACATAATCTAAGTCAAAACATGTCCTACGGTCATACACCTTACAAAGCTCTGTCCATTCTCGTAGGTCAAAAGCTAACTTATCGGTCTAAGGCCAAACACATCATCTGCTAGTCTACTATCCAAGGGTCAAAGACCCACCATATATCGATCTGCAAACTTACTTATTTACACTACACGATATCTGCACTGTTCCTCACATTCTGGTCTTAGAAAACAGTCTTTACCACGAGCTAAAGAAATTCAATGCTGACAACCTACCGCTATCTAATAACTGAACAAGTCTAATTTCGTCTAAATTCCAAACTTAATCTATCATTAATCTTACAAAATACCACAAAATTTCCATCTCATGTCTAGATTTTACACACTAACTCTCGAGTCACTACTAATGACCCACTACCTGATATCTGTCAATCATGATTTGGGGTTATCCCCGAGTAACCTTCTTTGAATTTCCTAGATCAACTCACTCTAAAACACTGAATAATGGCTATCATTTACCTTATAATACACAAACTTAGCTAATTTCATCACTACAACATAGCCAAATCAACTCGGATTACACTAAATTACCCAAATTCCGTAATTTAATACTTGTTTCAATCCCGATATTCAGAATTTTGTTGAAATTCGCTTATCTGGTTCAATATTCACCCAATTATTCAACGACTAAATCGTGATTCTGGTCAACTCAATCATAGTAGAAATGCTTACCAACCCGATTTCAAATCAATTCAATTATTACATCACAAAACTTGAGTAAAGAATAATTGTCCACACATTCTGAAAGTAATTATCCAAGTATTAATTTCCTCAAGTAACATCAATACACATGCCCACCACTGCTACAGTTACATCAGAAAGATCGTCACTTGGTTAAAATGATACCAGAACCCACAATTAAATACTTAGTTCAAGTTTGATATATAAGGGTTTCGTCATGAATCACTTATCTAGGTTGATACTTACCCAAAATTCATCACTTAAAGCATAACTTTATTCATATCATCATTAGAAGAAATACTTACAAATGCAATATTAAACCAACATTAATCATTCGAACATGGATTTCAAGTCAACGATATCCACTACCACAAGCAATAAACATCCATCTAACAATTAAGTCCGTCAAACGATATCAATACATGCGTTTGACACCACTAAAACGATCTCTGCATCGACTTAATTTTGCTTCGAAATTCATCAGAACTCAAAACTAAAGCTTATTCGATCATCAATAGCCTAGGTCCAAATATTGTTCAACTAACATTACTATGTCGGAAAAGTCTACTCTCGGTCAATAGTTCATCGAAAATCACATTCATCGTCAAACAACACCCAATCTAACACTCGTTACATCTCTTCCGACTCTCAAAACTACTATATGATTTACTACAATGTATTTCCGTTGGCCAGACGTAATACATCATTCTAAATCACACTTTCATTTCGAGTATTTCGGAACAAGACCTTAATAGAGTTCATCGATACAACACAATCTATTTTCTCAAGTCACTGGTAGTTATAAATTCTCCACTATATCCAAATCAAATAGATTTTACAATCTAAGACTATCAGAACCGCAAGAAGTCTTGTAAGTAAACACCTAACTCGGTTCTAGCTCGATCTTAATTCTACTAAGTCCTCTTTAGCAAACACATTTGAAAATCCGATCCAACATTCAATAAACTATACCTACTTACTTCGTCTTATTTGAAATACTATTATTGTCCGTCCTCAACCTTGCATTCAAATCTTCAAAAGATAAGATATTCACATTAGTCACTATCGAACTATCAAATCAATGATTCTACCTTAACAGTAATATGATCACTTGTCTTAATCACGTCTCCTGACCTAGTCAAGATTCATCACAATTCAGCTGGAACTGAATTCCTATTCCGATTAAAGTCTTCTCCACTTCCAAAAAAGTCACTAAACGAACGTCTCCTATACGAACATCTAATGAGTCACATCAATTCACAAAAGTCAACAACTTCTCAGGACAACTCTACGAGTCCTACATAGTTAGTCAAATCCTACAACGGTACAGGCAGGCTAGTAATAATCCTCACATGAAAAATTTTCCTATCTTCAGTCAAGACTACATGAAAAGCTCCTTTCAAACATACTTCTTAAAGATCACCACCAACTCACAAGAGTCTAAGGTAGAAAAAGCGAATCCTCAAGGTCTTAATAAGATCACAAACATCTGAACCAAAAGTCTACATCATACATGACATGCAACCACATACATACGACAGTAACAAACAGGGTCTGGGTCCTCTTATTAGAAGACAAGAAAACTACTACTCTATCCTAATCCTTACGGGCCACTACGTGTGTCCCATCGATCTATGGAAAGGAATTACGTTTCATCTAAGTCCAACACAACAAGTCTCGTCATACTACAATATCATCGGATGCGTCATCTACTGGTTCAGTCACAGTCGACAAGCATTAAATCTCCACTTCACATAGTTACACAATAGGGTTCGAGACCTTCACCAATCATCAAGGGGTCACTACCCTAATCAGTCTCTATGGGTCACTACACGTGTCCCAACAGTCAATGGTAAAGATAAGACTTCATATTCATCTTGGTTAATACTACAAATCATTCACTTCAATTCTTCTAGTCTAGGCCAACAGTAATCTCACGTATAGTATAACAGGCCATATAACAACAATTCACAAAAGCATGACACAATATTCCAAAGGTCATGTCTATAAAGTCTCACAGAACATAGCAGTCAGTCTAAGGGAATAAAATCCCGATAGTGGCAAGGGTAGTTCTAGACACAATCGTCTTAACTATATCCGTCAACTATCATCTACTTCTATCTTACAGGAATAATTACCCAATCGCAACTAGAATCACTAATCATCAAAGATTATCATTACAACAAATACACAATTGACAAAAGCATGAACACAATCTACAGGTTCATTAATAATAACAGTTACAGTAATGTAACGGGAATGTACCTTTATGAATAAGAAGACATCTTCTGTTTCTATCAACACCTCGATCGCACCCGCACCCTTAAACCTCATCAACTCTGCAACTAAATCCTCATCATTGGAGCAACGTCAACTAATACTCGTCAAATCCTTCATCCAAATCGGCATAAAAACACATCCACCGAAGTTCTGTCAGCACTGAGGGTCAACGGGGCACCAGCAGGGTGGAATCGATCTTCATACCTGTCTTATCACAACATCTCACACACAAAAGCTTAGTAGATAACCTGTTAGTTTTCACCAACTAACTCATCAATACCTACTTCGCTCACTTAACACACCCCCAAGATATGTTTGACTTGACACACGGTTTGGGAACATGTCACTTCCGTGCGCATGCTGCCAAACCTACGCTCTGATACCAACTTAAAACACCCCAGATTTTTTTTATACAGCTGAAGACCAATTTAACTAATACATAAGTTAAAAATGTATATATACATATATAATCCACTTAATGATAACACGTTAATAAATAAACGACCGGGTGTTATATTAAAACGTAAATACAACTTTAATAGAAAAGACGCGACATCAGAGTTTCCGGCTTTGTCAAACATATCTTCCAACATCCCATCTTCGCCCTGATAACTAGCATACAACAAATCCATAACCTGCAGGGAAGATGTGGGGGATTCGCACGAAGCTAAGTGAGTGCAACTAACTACAGGCAATAGTATACAGGAACCGTCATACTAATCATGTCACATAGTCTAACACATAAACATCACCCAAGTGCCGTCTACAGAGACTCTGGCGGATCGGCCAAACCATTAACCACCAGCTGATCGGACTGGGGCTTACCAGAAGTTCCTCCACCACCGTGTGTATATATATAATCCACACGCGACGAACGCGTCATTCACATATATATATACACCTCGATTGTCTAGGCTACCACATGAGGAACCCAACCCGCAGGTTGATCTCTCCTACCGAGCCTACCACACAATAAGGACGCACTGGGCTCCAGCAGACAAGCATCTACTAACATGCAGTCATCACAACGTACAAACTAACTACAATAATAAGTATATCTAACAAGCATGGCAATCATAATATAACATGCTTCTCTATATTATATTCTTCATTTAGTCCCACTCACCGATACCGACATCACTCGGTAGTTTAATATCACCGAGTCTTCTCCTCGTCTGTATCACCTGAAAACAATACTCACAAGTTAGTTATAATATTATGATCATCAAAATACAAACGGGCAGCATAACGGCTAAAAATCAACACTTAGTAAAATTTTACACTGCCAAAGACATTTGGTCGACTGTCATAGATAGTCGGTCGACTGTCTACACTCACTCGACCGAGTGTCTAGACACTCGGTCGATGGTCTATCACAGACACACTCGGCCAATGGTCGAGTCAGTCGGTAGATTGTCAAGAGACAGTCGGCCGACTGTGTTTATCTGCAGAAGCTGAAGAACAAAGTGACGGGTTTCACCCAAAATCGACCAATTCTTGCTCTAGAGCTCGATTACGACCTCAAAACTGACCAAATCAAAGACACTAAACATGTAGAAACATAAACCCACAAGATTTAGACTCAAACAACATCAAATCTAACCACTTTGACCCAAAATACACAGTTTATAAAAACTAACACAAAAACTCCATTTTCTCAAAGATTAAAGCATGAAAGCTTGTGATTCTTACCTTTTTAGAATTGATAGACAACAAAGAACAGGATTCTAAGATCAATTTGAGCCCAAGAACAAGTTTTGATGATTTGGGTTTCAAAGGAAAAAAAATTAGGTACGGGGTATTATTTTGGAAGCTTCAAGAAAATGAGAGAAGAAGTAGTTTCTTGCTTCTATACATAAGTTAAACACAATACCCCATAACACACGTGTATTTATCAGTTATCTGATATCTTTCGTACCTAATTTGACTGCCCTAATGGAGTCCAAATTAAATAAACAAACCTGTTCTGTGACCCTTGTCACAAACTGGTCCTATCCACATCATTAAATAATAAAATATATAAAATTAGAATAAAAGCATATAATAACACCACACAACTTGAGGGCAAAATAGTAATCTAACAGCTAGGCCAGCTTCGTGGGTGTTACAGATAACTACCCCCTCTCGGAGATTGACTGGAAGGTGGAAGCATTATCAGGTTTTCGATATAAGTGTTTCCTGGACGCGTATAAGGGTTATCACCAAATCCTCATGGCTGCGGAAGATGAGGATAAAACTGATTTTCATACGCCACAGAGTATTTATTGTTATACTAAGATGCCTTTAGGATTAAAGAACGCAGGAGCTACCTATCAGCGCGTAATTGACGCAGCCTTCTAGCACCAAATTGGGAGAAACCTTGAAGCGTATGTTGACGATTTGGTAATTAAAAGTAACACCGAAGAGGAAATGCTTGCGGATATCCTAGAAACGTTTGCGTCTTTACGCAGGATTAACATGAAGCTTAGCCCGCTCAAATGTAGTTTTGGGGAAGAGGAAGGCAAGTTTCTAGGTCATGTGGTGACGGCGCGTGGAATCAAGGAGAATCCCAAAAATATTGAAGTGATTGACAATTTACCATCTCCAAAGATAAAGAAGGATGTGCAGAGTCTAACTAGGAAGCTCGCGGCAATTACGCGGTTCTTGTCAAAAGCCGTGGAATGACAGTTACCGTTCTTTAATACTTTGAAGAATTATTTAAAGAAGAAAGACTTTGTATGGACTCAGGAAGCGGAATCAGCTTTTCAAGATATGAAGAAGGTGCTTGCTGAATTACCAAACCTCACTGCGCCAATAGCAGGCGAAACGCTTACGCCGTACCTTGCGGCGTCCAAAGAAGCTGTCAGCTCGGTCCTTATCGCAGATCGCGGAAAGGTAAGGCATTCTATTTTATTTATACATGTGAATTATTTATTTCGTGGTCAAATAACGCTGAGGTTTTCTCAGACGCAAATGCCGGTCTACTTCGTGAGCAAGTTGCTGACAGCAAGCGAAGTAAACTATTCACCAATTGAGAAGCTAGTGTATGCGCTAGTTCACACAGCGCGACGTTTACGTCGGTACTTTCAGGTATACCCAGTTGTAGTTCTAACTGATCAGCCGATCAAACAGGTTGGTAACTACTTACTTTGCGGCAATGTCCGGGAATTCCGCATTGACTAACGCAATCATTTTCTTTCAGGTGCTGTATAAGCCTGAGATTTCTGGCCGAATGGCTAAATGGGCAGTTGAATTAGGAGAGCACGAAATAAATTTTTCGTCGCGAAGCACGGTTAAAGGCCAGATACTTGCGGATTACCTAGCGGAGATACCCGCAGACGTTGAGGCATCGGCCGAACATCAGGATATAGCCCCACCAATTTTAACACCATGGGAGTTATACACCGATGGTGCCTGCAGCGCTGCTGGCGCGGGTGCAGGCATAATTTAAATTAGCCCAGATGGCGAGGAACACACATATGCGCCGCAGTTTAATTTTGCTGTTACAAACAATGAAGCAGAATACGAAGCCTTGTTAGCAGGTATGCGGATTGCGCATAAATTAAATGTTAAAGTGTTGCATGCTTATGTGGATTCAAAGTTGGTATGCAGCAAAGTTAGTGGTGATTTCGAAGCACATGACATAGCCATGCAGCAATACCTGTCACTTGTTCATAATCTCGCTGACCAGTTTGAGGCTTTTCAAATTTCCCATGTAATGCGAGGGCAAAACAAAAAGGCGGATGCGCTTAGCAAATTGGCTGCGTTGGCCTTTGATCATCTGGGGAAAAGAGTTCTCATAGAAGAACTACACGTGAAATCCATTGTTATGATGCCCCTAGTGGAACCTGTTGAGGAATCCAGCTCAACATGGATGACACCCATCATTGCTTTCCTGCGGGATGACACAATACCCGCAAACTCTGTTGAAGCAAAGAAAGTTCGCACCAAGGCACCAATGTATGCCCTCGAGGGTGGCATCCTGTATCGAAAGAATTATTTAGGACCACATTTAAGGTGCATTGGTCCAAACGAATCAGAGGAGGTTATACGAGAAGTGCATGAGGGAGCATGCGCTCTTCATTCGGGGCACAGGTCTATTGTGTCAAAAATCATGCGGCTAGGTTATTATTAGCCCACCATGCACTCAGATACCGCGCGCATAGTTAAGTAATGCGAATCTTGCCAAATACATGCACCTATCAGCAGAGCACCTGCGCATCCAATGATCCCAGTCTCATCACCATGGCCATTCTGCAAATGAGTAATTGACATAGTCGGACCATTTCCAAAAGGCCGAGGTAATATTATCATTTATTTTATACCATATGCTACTTACATCAATATCTTACGCATACTCTGCACACGTAGGAAATGTCAAATTCTTGATTGTTGCAATTGACTATTTCACGAAATGGGTTGAAGCACGACCGCTGGCAACAATTTCAGGAAAAAGGGTGCGAAATTTTGTATGGGAAGACATTGTCTGTCGATTCGGCATACCAAACGAAATCGTTACTGATAACGGTACGCAGTTTGTGGGGGATTTTTTCGCAGTTGGTGCAAGGATCTCAATATTAAGCAAACTTTTACGTCCGTTGCGCATCCGCAGGCGAATGGCTAGTGCGAAGTCACCAATCGGGATATAGTGGCTGGAATTAAAGCTAGATTAGGCCACGGTCGCATTGGTTGGGTGGACGAACTACATCAATTTTATGGGCGCATAGAATGACACCTAAAGCAAGCACTGGTGAGACTCCGTTCAGTTTGGTCTATGGATCAGAAGCTGTTATACCCGCAGAGATTGGTGTACCAACGTTTCGCGTACAGAATTTTGATGAGCAAAACAACTCAGAAGCTTTACGAGAGAATCTTAATTTGCTGGAAGAACTAAGGCTCTCTGCGGCAATTAACGAAGCTAATAATAAGCAGAAAATTGCTAAATATTATAATCAGCGTGTGCGTTCACGCTCTTATAAGTACGGGGATCTGGTTTGGCGTCAGAATGACGCAAGTCATGCAGAAGATACTGGGAAATTGGGCCCCCACTGGGAAGGCCCATACAGGGTAGTGGCAGCAAGAAACACCGGGGCATACCATCTGGCAACATTAGATGGCACCTGTGAAACGTACTTGGCACGCGACGTTGTTAAAGAAATGTTACATGTAGCTGGTTGGACTTGATCACTCCAATACATTCTAGCATATTATTTTTTCTTTTTATGTAATTTTCGTCCGTTTAGATGTGTCGCGGTTGTAATCATGGTTAATGCCAATTAAAATATTTACTTGCGCATACTCTTTTTGTATATATCTTTCTTTTTTATATGCGGTTCCTGCCTACTTAAGGGGTGTCCTCTAGCCCCCGTGCGGCAGAAGCCTGTTTGGTTACAAGGCTAGACACTAATGGTGAAATGTCCCGTTCATATTGATTATAAACGTTCCATATTAACTGATTTCGTCGCGAGGTTTTGACCTCTATATGAGACGTTTTTCAAAGACTGCATTCATTTTTAAAACAACCATAACCTTTATTTTATCGATAAAGGTTTTAAAAAAAAACAGTACGTAGATTATCAAATAATGATAATCTAAAATATACCGTTTACACACGACCATTACATAATGGTTTACAATAAGAATATATTACATCAAAAATAAGTTTCTTGAATGCAGTTTTTACACAATATCATACAAGCATGGACTCCAAATCTTGTCCTTATTTTAGTATGCAACAGCAGAAGCTCTTAATAATCACCTGAGAATAAACATGCTTAAAACGTCAACAAAAATGTTAGTGAGTTATAGGTTTAACCTATATATTATCAAATCATAATAATAGACCACAAGATTTCATATTTCAATATACATCCCATACATAGAGATAAATTTCATTCATATGGTGAACACCTGGTAACCGACATTAACAAGATGCATATAGAATATCCCCATCATTCCGGGACACCCATCGGACATGATAATTTCAAAGTACTAAAGCATTCCAAATTCCAGAATGGGGCTTGTTGGGACCGATAGATCTATCTTTAGGATTCGCGTCAATTTGGGGGTATGTTCCCAAATTCTTAGGCTATCAAGCTAAAAAGGGGCATATTCGGCTTCGATCATTCACCCATATAATGTAGTTTCATTTACTTGTATCTATTTCGTAAAACATTTATAAAATTGCATGTATTCTCATCCCAAAATATTAGATTTTAAAAGTGGGACTATAACTCACTTTCACAGATTTTTACTTCGTCGGGAAGTAAGACTTGACCACTGGTCGATTCACGAACCTATAACAAATATGTACATATATATCAAAGTATGTTCAAAATATATTTACAATATTTTTAATACGTTTTAATGTTTTAAGTTTATTAAGTCAGCTGTCCTCGTTAGTAACCTACAACTAGTTGTCCACAGTTAGATGTACAGAAATAAATCGATATATATTATCTTTAATCAATCCACGACCCAGTGTATACACGTCTCAGGCTAGATCACAAATCAAATTATACATATTTTTGGAATCAACCTCAACCCTGTATAGCTAACTCCAACATTACTGCATATAGAGTGTCTATGGTTGTTCCAAATAATATATATAGATGGGTCGATATGATATGTCAAAACATTTTCATACGTGTCTATGGTATCCCAAGATTACATAATATATTAGAATACATGTATAATACAATATAAGTTAGCTAGGATATGATTAATATAGATTTGTTACCAATTTTCACGTAGCTACAACAAGAAAAATTATCCAATCTTGTTTTACCCATAACTTCTTCGTTTTAAATCCGTTTTGTGTGTTTCAAGTTTCTATGGTTTCATATTGAACTTAATTTCATGAATCTAAATATAAAAAGTATAAGTTTATAGTCATAAATACAGGTTACAAGTTGTTTTTGTAAAGGTAGCCATTTCAGTCGAAAGAACGACGTCTAGATGACCATTTTGGAAAACATGCTTCCACTTTGAGTTTAACCATGATTTTTGGATATAGTTTCATGTTCATAAGAAAAATCATTTTCTCAGAAGAACAACTTTTAAATCAAAGTTGATCATAGTTTTTAATTAACTAACCCAAAACAGCCCGCGGTGTTACTACGACTGCGTATATCCGGTTTTACGGTGTTTTTCGTGTTTTTCGGTTTTAAATCATTAAGTTAGCATATCATATAGATATAGAACATGTGTTTAGTTGATTTTAAAATTCAAGTTAGAAGGATTAACTTTTGTTTGCGAACAAGTTTAGAATTAACTAAACTATGTTCTAGTGATTACGAGTTTAAACCTTCGAATAAGATAGTTTTATATATATGAATCGAATGATGTTATGAACATCATTACTACCTCAAGTTTAGTAGGCAAACCTACTGGAAGTTACAAGAAATGATCTAGCTTCAAAGGATCTTGGATGGCTTGAAAGTTCTTTGAAGTAGGATCATGACACAAAAACAAGTTCAAGTAAGATTTTTACTCGAATTAAGATGGTTTATAGTTATAGAAATTGAATCAAAGTTTGAATATGAATATTACCTTGAATAAGAAAGATAACCTACTGTAAATAACAAAGGTTTTTTGATCTTAGATGATTACTTGGAATGGATTAGAAAGCTTGGAAGTAAACTAGTATACTTGAAAGGATTTTCGAAGTGTTCTTGAAGTTTTCTTCCTAAGATGATTATAGCTTGATTCTTGAAGTAATTTTTGATGAAGATGAAGATTAGCTACTGGAAAAATTCGTTCATAAGTGTGTGTGTATGTGTGTGTGTGTGTTGAGAGAGAATTAGAAAGAGAATTGGAAGTGAAATGGAGTGAATGATGAGTGGTAAGTGTTGAGAGGGTATTTATTGGTATACTAAGATGCCTTTCGGATTAAAGAACGCAGGAGCTACCTATCAGCGTGTAATTGACGCCGCCTTCAAACACTAAATTGGGAGAAACCTTGAAGCGTATGTTGACGATTTGGTAATTAAAAGTAACACTGAAGAGGGAATGCTTGCGGATATCCTAGAAATGTTTGCGTCTTTACGCAGGATCAACATGAAGCTTAACCCGCTCAAATGTAGTTTTGGGGAAGAGGAAGGCAAGTTTCTAGGTCATATGGTGACGGCGCGTGGAATCAAGGAGAATCCCAAAAAGATTGAAGCCATTGACAATTTACCATCTCCAAAGACAAAGAAGGATGTGCAGAGTCTAACTAGGAAGCTCGCGGCAATTACGCGGTTCTTGTCAAAAGCCGCGGAATGACAGTTACCGTTCTTCAATACTTTGAAGAATTGTTTAAAGAAGAAAGACTTTGTACGGACTAAGGAAGCGAAATCAGCTTTTCAAGATATGAAGAAGGTGCTTGCTGAATTACCAACCCTCACTGCGCCAATAGCAGGCGAAACGCTTACGCCGTACCTTGTGGTGTCCAAAGAAGCTGTCAGCTCGGTCCTTATCGCAGATCGCGGAAAGGTAAGGCATTCTATTTTATTTATACATGTGAATTATTTATTTCTTGGTCAAATAACGCTGAGGTTTTCTCAGACGCAAATGCCGGTCTACTTCGTAAGCATGATGCTGACAGCAAGCGAAGTAAACTATTCACCAATTGAGAAGCTAGTGTATGCGCTAGTTCACACAGCAAGATGTTTACATCGGTACTTTCAGGCGTACCCAGTTGTAGTTCTAACTGATTAGCCGATCAAACAGGTTGGTAACTACTTCCTTTGCGGCAATGTCCGGGAATTCCGCATTGACTAACGCAATCATTTTCTTTCAGGTGCTGTATAAGCCTGAGATTTCTGGCCGAATGGCTAAATGGGCAGTTGAATTAGGAGAGCACGAAATAAATTTTTTGTCGCGAAGCACGGTTAAAGGCCAGATACTTGCGGATTACCTAGCGGAGATACCCGCAGACGTTGAGGCATCGGTCGAACATCAGGATATAGCCGTACCAATTTTAACACCATGGGAGTTATACACCGATGGTGCTTGCAGTGCCGCTGGCATGGGTGCAGGCATAATTTTAATTGGTCCGGATGGCGAGGAACACACATATGCGCCGCGATTTAATTTTGCTGTTACAAACAACGAAGCAGAATACGAAGCCTTGTTAGCAGGTATGCGGATTGCGTATAAATTAAATGTTAAAGTGTTGCACGCTTATGTGGATTCAAAGTTGGTATGCAGCCAAGTTAGTGGTGATTTCGAAGCACATGACATAGCCATGCAGCAATACCTGTCGCTTGTTCATAATCTTGCTGACCAGTTCGAGGCTTTTCAAATTTCCCATGTAATGCGAGGGCAAAACAAAAAGGCGGATGCGCTTAGCAAATTGGCTGCGTTGGCCTTTGATCATCTGGGGAAAAGAGTTCTCATAGAAGAACTACACGTGAAATCCATTGTTATGATGCCTCTAGTGGCACCTGTTGAGGAATCCAGCTCAACGTGGATGACACCCATCATTGCTTTCCTGCGGGATGGCACAACACCCGCAGACTCTGTTGAAGCAAAGAAAGTTCGCACCAAGGCACCAATGTATGCCCTCGAGGATGGCATCATGTATCGAAAGAATTATTTAGGACCACATTTAAGGTGCATTGGTCCAAACGAATCAGAGGAGGTTATACGAGAAGTGCATGAGGGTGCATGCGCTCTTCATTCGGGGCACAGGTTTATTGTGTCAAAAATCATGTGGCTAGGTTATTATTAGCCCACCATGCACTCAGATACCGCGCGCATAGTTAAGTAATGCGAATCTTGCCAAATACATGCACCTATCAGCAGAGCACCTGCGCATCCAATGATCCCAGTCTCATCACCATGGCCATTCTGCAAATGAGCAATTGACATAGTCGGACCATTTCCAAAAGGCCGAGGTAATATTATCATTTATTTTATACCATATGCTACTTACATCAATATCTTACGCATACTCTGCACACGTAGGAAATGTCAAATTCTTGATTGTTGCAATTGACTATTTCATGAAGTGGGTTGAAGCACGACCGCTGGCAACAATTTCAGGAAAAAGGGTGCGAAATTTTGTATGGGAAGACATTGTCTGTCAATTCGGCATACCAAACGAAATCGTTACTGATAACGGTACGCAGTTTGCGGGGGATTTTTTCGTAGTTGGTGCAAGGATCTCAATATAAAGCAAACTTTGATGTCCGTTGCACATCCGCAGGCGAATGGCCAGTGCGAAGTCACCAACCGGGATATAGTGGCTGGAATTAAAGCTAGATTGGGCCACGGTCGCATTGGTTGGGTGGACGAACTACATCAGTTTAATGGGCGCATAGAAAGACACCTGAAGCAAGCACTGGTGAGACTCCATTCAGTTTGGTCTATGGATCAGAAGTTGTTGTACCCGCAGAGATTGGTGTACCAACGTTCTGCGTGCAGAATTTTGATGAGCAAAACAACTCAGAAGCTTTGTGAGAGAATCTTAATTTGCTGGAAGAACGAAGGCTCTCTGCGGCAATTAACGAAGCTAATAATAAGCAGAAAATTGCTAAATATTATAATCAGTGTGTGCGTTCGCGCTCTTATAAGTGCGGGGATCTGGTTTGGCGTCAGAATGACGCAAGTCATGCAGAAGATACTGGGAAATTGGGCCCCCGTTGGGAAGGCCCATACAAGGTAGTGGCAGCAAGCAACACCGGGGCATACCGTCTGGCAACATTAGATGGCACACCTGTGAAACGCACTTGGCACGCGACGTTGTTAAAGAAATGTTACATGTAGCTGGTTGGACTTGATCACTCCAATACGTTCTAGCATATTATTTTTTCTTTTTATGTAATTTTCGTCCGTTTAGATGTGTCGCGGTTGTAATCATGCTTAATGCCAATTAAAATATTTACTTGCGCATACTCTTTTTGTATATATCTTTCTTTTTTATATGCGGTTCCTGCCTACTTAAGGGGTGTCCTCTAGCCCCCGTGCGGCAGAAGCCTGTTTGGTTACAAGGCTAGACACTAACGGTGAAATGTCCCGTTCATATTGATTATAAACGTTCCATATTAATTGATTTCGTCGCGAGGTTTTGACCTCTATATGAGACGTTTTTCAAAGACTGCATTCATTTTTAAAACAACCATAACCTTTTTTTTTATCGATAAAGGTTTTAAAAAAAATAATACGTAGATTATCAAATAATGATAATCTAAAATATACCGTTTACACATGACCATTACATAATGGTTTACAATAAGAATATATTACATCAAAAATAAGTTTCTTGAATGCAGTTTTTACACAATATCATACAAGCATGGACTCCAAATCTTGTCCTTATTTTAGTATGCAACAGCAGAAGCTCTTAATAATCACCTGAGAATAAACATGCTTAAAACGTCAACAAAAATATTAGTGAGTTATAGGTTTAACCTATATATTATCAAATCATAATAATAGGCCACAAGATTTCATATTTCAATATACATCCCATACATAGAGATAAAATTCATTCATATGGTGAACACCTGGTAACCGACATTAACAAGATGCATATAGAATATCCCCATTATTCCGGGACACCCATCGGACATGATAATTTCGAAGTACTAAAGCATTTCAAATTCCAGAATGGGGCTTGTTGGGCCCGATAGATCTATCTTTAGGATTCGTGTCAATTTGGGGGTCTGTTCCCAAATTCTTAGGCTACCAAGCTAAAAAGGGGCATATTCGGCTTCGATCATTCACCCATATAATGTAGTTTCATTTACTTGTGTCTATTTCGTAAAACATTTATAAAATTGCATGTATTCTCATCCCAAAATATTAGATTTTAAAAGTGGGACTATAACTCACTTTCACAGATTTTTACTTCGTCGGGAAGTAAGACTTGGCCACTGGTCGATTCACGAACCTATAACAAATATGTACATATATATCAAAGTATGTTTAAAATATATTTACAACATTTTTAATACGTTTTAATGTTTTAAGTTTATTAAGTCAGCTGTCCTCGTTAGTAATCTACAACTAGTTGTCCACAGTTAGATGTACAGAAATAAATTGATATATATTATCTTTAATCAATCCACGACCCAGTGTATACACGTCTCAGGCTAGATCACAACTCAAATTATATATATTTTTGGAATCAATCTCAACCCTGTATAGCTAACTCCAACATTACTGCATATAGAGTGTCTATGGTTGTTCCAAATAATATATATAGATGGATCGATATGATATGTCAAAACATTTGCATACGTGTCTATGGTATCCCAAGATTACATAATATATTAGAATACATGTATAATACAATATAAGTTAGCTAGGATATGATTAATATAGATTTGTTACCAATTTTCACGTAGCTACAACAAGAAAAATTATCCAATCTTATTTTACCCATAACTTCTTCGTTTTAAATCCGTTTTGTGTGTTTCAAGTTGATATGGTTTCATATTGAACTTAAGTTTATTAATCTAAACAGAAAAAGTATAAGTTTATAGTAAGAAATATAGGTTACAAGTCGTTTTTGTAAATGTATCCATTTCAGTCGAAAGAACGACGTCTAGATGACCATTTTGGAAAACATACTTCCACTTTGAGTTTAACCATAATTTTTGGATATAGTTTCATGTTCAAAAGAAAAATCATTTTCCCAGAAGAACAACTTTTAAATCAAAGATGATCATAGTTTTTAATTAACTAACCCAAAACAGCCCGCGGTGTTACTACGACGGCGTATATCCGGTTTTACGGTGTTTTTCGTGTTTTTCAGTTTTAAATCATTAAGTTAGCATATCATATAGATATAGAACATGTGTTTAGTTGATTTTAAAAGTCAAGTTAGAAGGATTAACTTTTGTTTACGAACAAGTTTAGAATTAACTAAACTATGTTCTAGTGATTACGAGTTTAAACCTTCGAATAAGATAGTTTTATATATATGAATTGAATGATGTTATGAACATCATTACTACCTCAAGTTTAGTAGGTAAACCTACTGGAAGTTACAAGAAATGATCTAGCTTCAAAGGATCTTGGATGGCTTGAAAGTTCTTGAAGTAGGATCATGACACAAAAACAAGTTCAAGTAAGATTTTTACTCGAATTAAGATAGTTTATAGTTATAGAAATTGAATCAAAGTTTGAATATGAATATTACCTTGAATAAGAAAGATAACCTACTGTAAATAACAAAGGTTTCTTGATCTTAGATGATTACTTGGAATGGATTAGAAAGCTTGGAAGTAAACTAGTAAACTTGAAAGGATTTTCGAAGTGTTCTTGAAGTGTTCTTCCTAAGATGATTATTGCTTGATTCTTGAAGTAATTTTTGATGAAGATGATGATTAGCTACTGGAAAAATTCGTTCATAAGTCTGTGTGTGTGTGTGTGTGTGTGTGTGTGTGTTGAGAGAGAATTAGAAAGAGAATTGGAAGTGAAATGGAGTGAATGATGAGTGGTAAGTGGTGAGTGGTGAGTGGTGAATGGGGTTAAAAGGAGTTCTAGTTAGTTGACTAGTTCATGGTAGAAGTTAAAATTAGTTAGTCATGCATGACATAATCAAGAGTGGACTCCCATGCTAGTTCCAATTGGTATATACCCATAGTAAGTAAGTCTAGAAGCTGTGTATAATACGGGTATGAATACGACTAGAATTCTTGATGAAAAAAGAATGGGAATGTAGATGTAACCATTTTAGTTAAGTATGAGTGTTTCGATATATGTCTTGAAGTCTTCCAAAAGTATATTAATACATCTAAATACACTACATGTATATACATTTTAACTGAGTCGTTAAGTCATCGTTAGTCGTTACATGTAAGTGTTGTTTTGAAACCTTTAAGTTAAAGATCTCATTTAATGTTGTTAATCCATTGTTTATTATATCTAATGAGATGTTAAATTATTATATTATCATGATATTATGATATATTAATATATCTTAATATGATATATATACATTTAAATGTCGTTACAACGATAATCGATACATATATGTCTCGTTTCGAAATCCTTAAGTTAGTAGTCTTGTTTTTATGTATATAACTCATTGTTAATATACTTAATGATATGTTTACTTATCATAATACCATGTTAACAATATATATATATATATATATATATATATATATATATATATATATATATATATATATATATATATATATATATATATATATATATATATATATATATATATATATATATATATATATATATATATATATGACATCATATAGTTTTTTACAAGTTTTAACGTTCGTGATTTACAGGTCAACTTGGGTGGTCAATTGTCTATATGAAACCTATTTCAATTAATCAATTCTTAACAAGTTTGATTACTTAACATGTTGGAAACACTTAATCATGTAAATAACAATTTCATTTAATATAAATAAACATGGAAAAGTTCGGGTCACTACAGTACCTACCCGTTAAATAAATTTCGTCCCGAAATTTTAAGCAGTTGGAGGTGTTGACGTATCTTCTGGAAATAAGTGCGGGTATTTCTTCTTCATCTGATCTTCTCGTTCCCAGGTGAACTCGGGTCCTCTACGAGCATTCCATTGAACCTTAACAATTGGTATCTTGTTTTGCTTAAGTCTTTTAACCTCACGATCCATTATTTCGACGGGTTCTTCGATGAATTGAAGTTTTTCATTGATTTGGATTTCGTCTAACAGAATAGTGAGATCTTCTTTAGCAAAACATTTCTTCAAATTCGAGACGTGGAAAGTGTTATGTACAGCCGCGAGTTGTTGAGGTAGTTCAAGTCGGTAAGTAACTGGTCCGACAATAATCTTGAATCGTCCAATATACCTTGGATTTAATTTCCCCCCGTTTACCAAATCGAACAAAGCCTTTCCAAGGTGCAACTTTAAGCATGACCATCTCTCCAATTTCAAATTCTATATCTTTTCTTTTAATGTCAGTGTAGCTCTTTTGTCGACTTTGGGCTGTTTTCAACCGTTGTTGAATTTGGATGATCTTCTCGGTAGTTTCTTGTATTATCTCTGGACCAGTAATCTGTCTATCCCCCACTTCACTCCAACAAATCGGAGACCTGCACTTTCTACCATATAGAGCTTCAAATGGCGCCATCTCAATGCTTGAATGGTAGCTGTTGTTGTAGGAAAATTCTGCTAACGGAAGGTGTCGATCCCAACTGTTTTCAAAATCAATAACACATGCTCGTAGCATGTCTGTAAGCGTTTGTATCGTCCTTTTGCTCTGCCCGTCAGTTTGTGGATGATAAGCAGTACTCATGTCTAGACGAGTTCCTAATGCCTGCTGTAATGTCTGCCAGAATCTTGAAATAAATCTGCCATCCCTATCAGAGATAATAGAGATTGGTATTCCATGTCTGGAGATGACTTCCTTCAAATACAGTCGTGCTAACTTCTCCATCTTGTCATCTTCTCTTATTGGCAGGAAGTGTGCTGATTTGGTGAGACGATCAACTATTACCCAAATAGTATCAAAACCACTTGCAGTCCTTGGCAATTTAGTGATGAAATCCAGGGTAATGTTTTCCCATTTCCATTCTGGGATTTCGGGTTGTTGAAGTAGACCTGATGGTTTCTGATGCTCCGCTGTGACCTTAGAACACGTCAAACATTCCCCTACATATTTAGCAACATCGGCTTTCATACCCGGCCACCAAAAATGTTTCTTGAGATCTTTGTACATCTTACTCGTTCCAGGATGTATTGAGTATCTGATTTTATGAGCTTCTCTAAGTACCATTTCTCTCATATCTCCAAATTTTGGTACCCAAATTCTTTTAGCCCTATACCGGGTTCCATCTTCCTGAATATTAAGGTGCTTCTCCGATCCTTTGGGTATTTCATCCTTTAAGTTTCCCTCTTTTATAACTCCTTGTTGCACCTCCTTTATTTGAGTAGTAAGGTTAGTGTGAATCATTACATTCATAGCTTTTACTCGAATAGGTTCTCTGTCCTTTCTGCTTAAGGCGTCGGCTACCACATTTGCCTTCCCCGGGTGGTAACGAATCTCAAAGTCGTAATCATTCAACAATTCAATCCATCTGCGCTGCCTCATGTTCAGTTGTTTCTGATTAAATATGTGTTGAAGATTTTTGTGGTCGGTATATATAATACTTTTGACCCCATATAAATAGTGCCTCCAAGTCTTTAATGCAAAAAAAAACCACGCCTAATTCCAAATCATACGTCGTATAATTCTGCTCGTGAATTTTCGATTGTCTAGACGCATAAGAAATTACTTTCGTTCGTTGCATTAATACACAACCGAGACCTTGCTTTGAGGCGTCACAATATATCACAAAATCATCGTTCCCTTCAGGTAATGATAATATAGGTGCCGTAGTTAACTTTTTCTTCAACAATTGAAACGCTTTCTCCTGCTCATCCTTCCATTCAAATTTCTTCCCTTTATGCATTAATGCAGTCAAGGGTTTTGCTATTTTGGAAAAATCTTGGATGAACCTTCTGTATTAACCAGCCAGTCCTAAAAATTGGCGTATATGCTTTGGAGTTTTCGGGGTTTCCCACTTTTCAACAGTTTCAATCTTTGCCGGATCCACTTGAATACCTTCTTTGTTCACTATGTGACCGAGGAATTGAACTTCTTCCAACCAAAATGCACACTTTGAAAACTTAGCGTACAGCTTTTCTTTCCTCAACAACTCTAGCATTTTTCTCAAATGTTCTTCATGCTCTTGGTCATTCTTTGAGTAAATAAGTATGTCATCGATGAAAACAACGACAAACTTGTCAAGGTATGGTCCACACACTCGGTTCATGAGGTCCATGAACACAGCTGGTGCGTTAGTCAATCCAAACGGCATAACCATAAACTCGTAATGACCGTAACGCGTCCTGAAAGCAGTTTTCGGAATATCATCCTCCTTCAGCAGTATTTGTTGATATCCAGAACGTAAATCAATCTTCGAATAAACCGACGAGACTTATAGTTGATCAAATAAGTCGTCGATTCTCGGTAGTGGGTAGCGGTTCTTGATGGTAAGTTTGTTCAACTCTCGGTAGTCGATACACAACCTAAATGTACCATCCTTCTTCTTGACAAACAAAATAGTAGCTCCCCACGGTGATGTGCTTGGTCGAATGAAACCATGCTCTAAAAGTTCCTGTAACTGACTTTATAATTCTTTCATTTCGCTGGGTGCGAGTCTGTATGGAGAACGAGCTATTGGTGCAGCTCCTGGTACAAGGTCTATTTGAAATTCAACGGATCGATGTGGGGGTAATCCCGGTAATTCTTTCGGAAATACATCGGGAAATTCTTTTGCGACGGGAACATCACTGATGTTCTTTTCTTCAGGTTTAACTTCCTTGATGTGTGCTAGAATGACGTAACAACCTTTTCTTATTAGTTTTTGGCCTTCAAACTACTAATAAGATTTAATTTCGCGTTGCTCTTTTCCCCGTACACCATTAAAGGTTTTCCTTTTTCACGCATAATGCGAATTGCATTTTTGTAACAAACGACCTCTGCTCTCACCCTTTTCAACTAGTCCATGCCAATTATTACATCAAAACTCCCTAACTCGACTGGTATTAAATCAATTTTAAATGTTTCATACCCAAGTTTAATTTCTCTCTCCCGACATATATTATCTGCTGAAATTAATTTACCGTTTGCAAATTCGAGTAAAAATTTACTATCCAAAGGCGTCAATGGGAAACTTAATTTAGCACAAAAATCTCTACTCATATAGCTTCTATCCGCACCCGAATCAAATAAAACATAAGCAGATTTATTGTCAATAAGAAACGTACCCGTAACAAGCTCCAGGTCTTCCTGCGCTTCTGCCGTATTAATATTGAAAACTCTTCCGCAGCCCTGCCCATTAGTATTCCCCTGATTCGGGCAATTACTTCTAATGTGGCCCAGTTTTCCACACCCATAACAAACAAAGGCGGCATTACTTGTTTCGCCACTATTTGTCCCTTTAGTTCTGTTAAACTTTGGTCCGTAGACCTCACACTTTTTTGCACCATGGCCAGTTCTTTTACACTTGGTGCAAAATGTAGTGCAGAACCCATTCTGGTGGTACTCTTCACACCTTTGGCATTTTTGGTTTTTGTTGCCGTTGTTGTTATTGAGGTTGTTGTTGGGATTGTTATAGTTGTTGGAACGGTTGTTGTAGTAGTTGTTGTTGTTGGGACGTTTGTTGTAGTTATTGCTAGGATTGCGGTTATTGTTGCGATTGTTGTTGCGGTTGTTGGGATAGTTGTTGCGATTGTGGTTGTAATTGTTATTGTTGTTGTACTGGTGATTCTTGTCACCGTTTTCCTCCCAATTCCTCTTGAGTTGTTTCGTGTTGGCTTCTTCAGCCGCCTGCTCTTTAATTCTTCCCTCAATCTGATTTATGAGTTTATGAGCCATTCGACTTGCCTTTTGTATGGAAGCGGGCTCGTGTGAACTCACATCTTCTTGAATCCTTACTGGTAACCCTTTTATAAACGCGTCGATCTTCTCTTCTTCATCTTCGAACGTTCCTGGACATAATAGGCACAACTCTGTGAATCGTCGTTCATATTTGGTAATGTCGAACCCTTGTGTTCGTAACTCTCTAAGCTCTACCTTGAGCTTATTGACTTCGTTTCTAGGACGGTACTGCTCGTTCATCAATTGCTTGAATGCCGACCATGGTAGTGCGTAAGCAGCATTTTGTCCTACCTGTTCAAGAAAGGTGTTCCACCACGTTAACGCAGTACCTGTGAAGGTATACGTAGCGTACTTAACTTTGTCCTCTTCAGTACACTTACTTATGGCAAACACCAATTCAACCTTCTCGGTCCACCGTTTCAATCCAATTGGTCCTTCGGTTCCATCAAATTCCAAAGGTTTGCAGGCAGTGAATTCTTTGTAGGAGCATCCTACACGATTTCTTGTGGAATTAGTTCCACTGCTAGATCCAGAGTTATTGTTATTTTGTATCGCAGCCTGTACTGTGGCTATGTTTGCTGCTAGGAAAACACGGAAGTCTTCCTCACTCATGTTCAAATTCTGACGAGTTGCCGGTGCCATTTCCTTCAAAAATAGTCCAAAAGAATTAAGTTAATCATATAGAATTTTAAGAGTAGTCAATAGTATTTCGTAGTATAGTATGAACTCATTTATAAAAGCTTTTTCTTCATATTAGCATTTTATAGTTTTAATTAGGGTAGTACCTACCCGTTAAGTTCACACTTAGTAGCTAATATACAATTCAACTACTATAATTCTATATGAAAAAACTGATTATAATAATATATCGCGTTCAAATTTATACAATATTTTACAAATTTACAATACCTCTATTATACATATAGGATGAAATATAACACAATAATAATTTTTCTACTCGGCAGCTATAAAGGCAATTCTAGTTAATGTGACAACCCGGAAATTTCCAACCAAATTTAAACTATAATCTTTATATGTTTCCGACACGATAAGCAATATTTGTTTAGTTAAATTTCAAGAATTTTAAACTATGTTCATACATTCATTCAACCTCGACCAAGTTCCAACGATTCACGAACTATTAAACGAATATGATTATATATGTATATGTGTATATATATTATAACTTGAAACGTAAACAAAATATTAGATTAAAAACTTTATATGATTGTATCTGTTTCAAAATGTTTATCAATGGAATTATAAGATAAGATCAAATGATTGAATTATCAGATATATTGAATTATGATTACAAATCTCTGTTGAAAGGCCCACGTTGATTTGAGAAATCTTTCCATTTTAACAATATTCGGAAAATGGTAAAGTGATTTATAAATAAGAACAAATTGTCAATCATTGAGAACTAGACAAAGGATAGTGGAAGATTGAATCTCATAAAGACTCGATTGATCTATTTAGTTTCAAACGTATAAAAACGTTTTCAGTTTAAAAAGAACTTTATTATTAAAACGTATATAACTTTTATAAATATCTAGAACCACTTTTGACAACTCATTACTTAACTAGTATGATAAAGATAACGATATTTATATTTTATTTTATTAAATATATATAACGATTTAAATTAATATTATATATATTTATACGTGTATTATACGTACATAGTTTTATACTTTTACTATACTTAAACTTTACCTTTACTTTATTTTTACTTTACTTTAACTTTAATAATTCACTTTAATAATTCATACTTTAATAATTTACTTTAATAATTCATACTTTAATAATTCACTTTAATAATTCATACTTTAATAATTCACTTTAATAATTCATACTTTAATAATTCACTTTAATAATTCATACTTTAATAATTCAAAAATCTATTATAAATAGAATTCAATAGGTTTCATTATTTCATAGAAACTTGAAAATATTTTTCTCTAAACTCTCTCAATCGATTTACATATATATATATATATATATATATATATATATATATATATATATATATATATATATATATATATATATATATATATATATATATATATATATATATATATATATATATATATATATATATTACTCCGTATTATTTCAAGATATTATTAGTATACATAAAATATTACGACGGAGTGCTGTCCAAGTGATTTCAAAATCGTTTTTCGAGTAGGATAGGATTAAGGAAATTATGGGTTATAGCTATGGAGGTGATTGAGTATCGTTCATGGGTATGCTCGTGAGGTCAATATAGTGTTTATCATTTCCGTTGCGTCTACGTACCTTTCCTACAATATTGAATCTCAATATTGATACGTGAGTACTCATAATTTAACTTTTACATACTAATAGTGTATCCCTGACTAGTGCTCGAGTATTTAGGATTATGCATGCTTGTATTTATGATATTGCCCTTAGACAGATTAGGTTGAATCTTGAATTAGTTACACTTGCGGTTGAGATAAGGTATAAGATATGCATGTCCTTGGAAAGCTAGCGAAAAATTAAGAACTTTTCCTTTAGATATCGAATGGTTTCGATGAACGGATTAGAAGTTATAATCAATTGAATTTTCGATATTTTTATTAAAAATGATTATTATTATTATTTTCGTTTTTATCGTCGTTCTAGTTTTATCTTATTATTATCATTATTATTAGCTTTATCAATAAAAGGGATTTATCATTAAAAATTGTTATTTTTTTTATTATTACTATCGTTATTATCGTTAAAGTTATAATTAGTATTATTATTATTATCCAATTATTATTATTATTATTATTATTATTATTATTATTATTAGTATTATTATTATTATTATTATTATTATTATCATTATTAATATATATATATATATATCATTATTTAAAAATGGTTATTGTTATTGTTATTATTATTATTACTATTACTATATTATCATTAAGATGATTATTAGTATTATCGTTAATAATGTTATAGTAACTATCATTATTAATATTAGTGTAATTAAAACAAATATTTGTAACACCTAATTATTTTGATTACTATTATTATCATTATTATGAACACGATATAAAAGACAATTAAAAGCTATTAAATGAAACGATTAGGAAATAATGAGTAAGAGTATCATGATGAAATTAAAATATTATAAGATATTGATTTAGATAAAATTATCGTTCTTATTATTTTTATCATTACTATTATTATTAAAAGTATCGTTAGTATTAAAACTATATATATATATATATATATATATATATATATATATATATATATATATATATATATATATATATATATATATATATATATATATATATATATATATATATATATATATAGTATCGTTAGTATTAAAACTATCATTTTAATAAAAATTATAATTTTAATAGAAATGTCATTGTTACTATAAAATATCATTATTATTATTATTTTAAATATAATTATTATTTTAAAGATAATATTAAAAATTATCGTAAATATTAAAGTTATCATAATTAGAATTATCGTTTTATCATAATGTCATCCTTGTAATTATAAATATTGATATTTTTATAATAATAATAATTATTACAAAATAATACAACTTTTACTTACTATCATTATAGATATTATTTTATCAAATAAATATGTGATACAAACATATTTTACTACGTCTAATAACTTACTTTAATAATACCTATCATATTATCTTTATGATATTAAATGAACCCTATAAATTTTATTACATAATATATATAAAAGTATATTTTATTATATAAATTTAATATAAAATTTTATTTATTAATAAATAAATAAATTATATTATTTACTCTAATAAATCTTTTAAAAATATTTAAAAATATAAAACGACGATATTTAAACTATATATTAATCATGTATAGATTTTTGGAAATTATTTTGAGTCAAATTTACTTTTGTTGACTTTTGCATATTAGTCTCGAGCATTAGGGTTGTGGTACACTATGACTTGACCTAGTTTGTTAGATAAATATTGACCAACACATAAATATATATAATTAATTTAGGTTCGTGAATCTGAGGCCAACCTTGAACTTGTTCAATAACGTTATATGTATTTTTACTACGAAATACAGTATGGTGAGTTTCATATGCCTTTTTACCCTTTATATTTTTGGGACTGAGAATACATGCGCTTTTATAAATGTTTGATGAAATAGACACAAGTAATTGAAACTACATTCTATGGTTGAATTATCGAAATCGAATATGTCCCTTTTTATTAAAGTCTGGTAATCTAAGAATTAGGGAACAGACACCCTAATTGACGCGAATTCTAAAGATATATCTATTGGGCCTAACAAACCCCATCCAAAGTACCGGATGCTTTAGTACTTCAAAATTTATATCATGTCCGAAGGAGGATCCCGGAATGATAGGGGATATTCTTATATTTATCTAGTTAATGTCGGTTACCAAGTGTTCACCACATGAATGATTATTTTTGTCTCTATGCATGGGACGTATATTTATGAGAACTGGAAATGAAATTCTTGTGGTCTATTAAAATGATGGAAATAAATGATTGTGATAAACTAATGAACTCACCAACCTTTTGGTTGACACTTTAAAGCATGTTTATTCTCGGGTGTTAAAGAAATCTTTCGTTGTGCATTTGCTCATTTTAAAGATATTACTTGGAGTCTTTCATAGCATATTTTGAAGAACGTTGCATTCGAGTCATTGAGTTCATCAAAGATTATTATTAAATCAATTTATAGTTGGATAGTGGATATTATGAAATGGTATGCATGCCTGTCAATTTTTGATGTAAAGAAAGTTTGTCTTTTAAAAACGAATGCAATGTTTGTAAAATGTATCATATAGAGGTCAAATACCTCGCAATGTAATCAACTATTGTGAATCGTTTATAATGTATATGAACGGGTCCTTTCAGTTGGTATCAGAGCGGTGGTCTTAGCGAACCAGGTCTGCATTAGTGTGTCTAACTGATAAGTTGATAGGATGCATTAGTGAGTCTGGACTTCGACCGTGTCTGCATGTCAAAAGTTTTGCTTATTATTTTGTGTCGAAAATTAACTACTTATCATCCTCAGGAAATTACCTGCTTATCATTTTTAGTCTAAGACACGTCTTGCTGCATTGATTGCATGAATAGTGTATAGACAAAAATTCATATCTTAGCATATCTGCTAAATCATATCTTATCGTATCTGTTACTTTAAACTTTGCCTGACATATCCCGCAAAGTCCTCCGTAATCTACGAAATCTTTTGATCTATATATATATATATATATATATATATATATATATATATATATATATATATATATATATATATATATATATATATATATATATATATATATTCTATGTAATTAGAATACCATCCGTTAGCCAAAATCATTTCATATCGAAAAGAAAAAAAAATCCTTTATCCAATCGTACGAAATGGAATTCGTCATCAGTTCAAGTCACTCAGATTCTGAAATGGAATCCCATTCAAGCTCCGAAAGCAGTGTGACCAGAATAGATCAACCAATCAGTCATCATCTATTCTGGATGAATTGGGGATGGGTTCGTAGCCTCCTCAATCATTGGAGACAAGAAGAAGGTGATCCCTTCCATCCACCACATTGCCCTCTTGTAGAAGAACCTGAAGCACTTACCGGGGAACCTGTTTGAAACACCATTTTCTCGCTCATTTCCAGAGTATCTCATCACGATTATATATTACATCAAATTTTAGATTTTATTTATCCGCTCGTCCGAACCGACAATCATCCAGGTGTAATAGAAGAAGTCAACGAGCTTCGCGCTCAGGTAGTGGCTTTGGAGAATATGGTGCAGAGATTACAAACGCCAGCAGCAGCATTAGCAGTATAACCAGTACCACCATCATCAACGCCAACAGTACCATTACCACCTCCAACCACAACCGCGTCCTAAACCCCAACTTCACAATCTGTCCCACGAGCATCAACGTTATACGCACCATAGATACCAAGGAGTACCAACAACAATAACTGACAAAGTATTAATTCATAACTTCATTGGAGAAACATTCCGCGTCGATTATGTAATCTCTAAAGTCTTAGAGATTATCTAATCTAGCCCTAACCATAAATCAGTTAAGCGAACCAAAATGATAGAAGGAAGAGTAGAAACCCTGACAAAAATGGTGTGTGATTAACAAGCTAAACTTGCTTTACCAACAACATCAACAGTACCGTCAGCGTTACCAGCATAGTCAGTACAGTCAACATCCGAATCAACAACACCGATAACATCACAAACTCCGTCAGTTCAAGAATCACTGTGGACATCATTACGAATCAATAACGTGTATATTGTATCAACGAGTAATGAAGAATTAACTCATTCCCTCTGAAGAAATTATATGTATATTATATATATATATATATATATATATATATATATATATATATATATATATATATATATATATATATATTTTGAAATAAATCTTTCCGTGCTAAGCTATTGTGTGTGAATCTTAACTACTATATTACAAATATGCAATAATGTACGTCCTTCGGCCGCAACTTAACCAGCGTTAACTACAATCTCTGTCGCAATTCAACAAATTCCAATTCATAATAAATCAAGTATATATTTGATTTTACACTTTCATCATCGATGTACCCGAAACTTTTCAGATAACATCATTCGTACTTTGCGAAATTCACAAGAATTCCATGAACCGAACATCATACATCAACAAATAACGAAGTATTGATTCATAATTTCAATGTCATTAAAGAAATACTGCGTAAAAGCTATGTACTTTTTAAAGCCTTTAGGGATTATTCAATTCTAGTTTCAACCGTAAATCAAATGAATTTAATTTAACATTAACTCATTAAATCTATGTTACATCTGAAGAAAATATACATATATATATTTTCATAAAGACTGTAATAAAATTCTTTTGTACAAAATATTAATTGTGAATTTTTTTTAACGGGTAGGTAATACCTGAGAGATATATAAATTCACAATTAATATGTTACATTCTTCGAATCTGATTCAGCAAATCATCCATTATACTCCCTACTTTCACAACAATATACATTCTTTTATAGAAATCAAAACAACCATACTCATTCAAAATTTAATTACATATTCTGATTTTGAAATCTCAAAATTCAACTTGAGATATGACCAAAATCATCACTCTTAGATCCTTACATCTTTCACAAGCTATATTTTGACTTCAAAACTGTGTTAGAACATCAAATGTATGTTAACGATTACAATCTGTGTTCAAACCCTTCGAAAATTTCTGAAGACACTTCGAATGATGAGCAATCGAGATGATGATCCAACCACATGTTACCCACAGTTATATACCCGAAAAACTCTTGAAACCAAAGTAAAAGTTTAAACAACGTATCCGCGTCAGATTCTTTGGCATTTATTAGCAAAAATAACTTTGCGACTCCTATTCAAAGTAGCCAGTTTTGTCACAGCTCCAGCAAGTCAACTTCGACTTTTCAGTCAGACTAACCTTATTATAACCTTGAGATATACACCATCGTTACCAGGGAACCTTTTACATTCCACCACATTATTAGCAGATGTACCAACATCTTCATTACCCTTTGACTTTAGCCTCTCCAATAAGTCATTATAATTATTCATTGAAACCCCATCATTTACTCATTCACATCTTGTAATGAGAATTGCCATACGAATCATTGGGAATTAGCAACCAGTATTTTGAAATCTCGCAGCATGTCTACGCCAATAGTTATATGTGTATATATAACGTCTATCTTCTGGACTTAATTTGAATGTGAAGTTTCTGAAAAACACTCCGAACTACGAATTGGTTCTCCGAAAATGGAAAAATTGCCGATGAAGCAGCAAAAACTATAAACGACTGTAAACGGTAAAAGCTGGATGATAATGATGAAGTGTGCTGGCAAAGCGCAGAAAAAGAGAAGTTTTGGAACTGGAAAACGGATTGAGCAAAGTAGGAAGGAGGCTGTGGACAAATTACAAAGACTGAACCTAACTTCAAAGGATCCAAATGATTCAGTGCCTGCTGAAGTCATTAACGAATACCTTGCTCCTGAATCTAAACCCCTGCGGACAATATTCTTCATCATCCTCTGATATTAGAAATTCTAAAATATCATCATATCTTTCATTATAAAGATCCTCCATATTTCTGAAGTTATTTTCTTAATTTTTCTTATTTGAAATCATTTACCTCTTCGCGCTATCTGTATTACATCATAAAAGAAACTATTTTAGTTTCTAAATTCTGAAACATTCAAGTTTAAAATAGGAATATTTTGAAGTAGTATTGGGAACTGAAGCATGAATTAGTATAATATAATGACACTTGATCAATGTGATTATATTACAGTAAGTCATGATGAGTTTCTAAATGGAACGTGATGATTCACAGATCATAACATCATCATGTGCCATGTTATACGACTCTTGTATTCTATTTAACCTCTAAAATATCAAAAAAAAAATATTTCTTGATGATTCGGCCTTTTCCAAGGTATTCTAGTAATTTGACAAGTCAAGATCATGCCATCACAATTTCCTTCCTAGAACATTAACAATGTTCATTTCGAAATTCATATCTGTGAATTCTGGACCATTACAAGCGGTGCTTAATCACAAGAAGAAGAAACGAAAGGACAAAACTCCAAAATAGAAATTAGGGTATAAATTGCAGCAAATAAAAGAGAGCATTAACTGTGAATAATAATGATTATAGAAGACAGAAGCAGAGACTTTGAAATATAAGGGAACATATAAAGCTCAACGACAAACCAGAAATTATAAACCATATATATCGATGCATATAACAATATAAAGACACGGAAGAACTAGAAACACTATAAACCTAAGAGTATAGTAGAAGTAAATAGATTCTTCCGGCGGTAGATGAAAAAGAAGAATGACCGATATGAAAGTTAGAAGTATATCGAGAATCAGAACTGGATGGAGCATATTGATGAATACTTTAAAATATGAGTTGAAGGGGAAAGAATAGAAGGTGATGAAACATGACTAGGAACTTAGAAATCAACAGATTTAACTCACACAATGGCGGAATAAGTGAATCAAACCGTCTAGTGAATAGGTTAAGTTTTTTTTGATTAATTTAGTTAAACCACAACTAAATCAAGTGTGATTAGATCAACACCTAGAGCTATTATTCACCACCTGGGTGATTTGGACTGAGAGAGAATCGGAGGAGCTCACTAGATCTGAGTGTGTGTAACAAATGAGAGGCTTAACCTAAAATGAAGAACATAAGACTTTATATACCCCTGCTGTTGACTCACTCATACGATTCATTCATCACACGTACGAGTTGGCTTCATCAGCCGTACGGGTGATCACTCACTCGTGTCTTCTCATTTAGGTTGTAATTGTGACTTAGCTCAGCATCAACCGTGCGTATGAGCCTGTCAGCCGTACTAGTGAGGCTTCACTCGTACATCTGACTAAGTCTAACATAGTCAAACATCTAAATCTCATTCCTGCAGTTCCTGTAACCACATACAAATACGGATAGGATAATAACGAGCAGTCATGGTGGCCTGTAAACTGTTGTACCTGCAATGGACGTGGGTAGATGTCTAGGGACTTGCATAAAATGCATCAACAGAAGGTGTGAGTTGTAAGGAAACGAATGAGGTGAATTTATAAGAAAATCTCCGACAGAACAATTAAAATGGACGATCGCATTTAAAGCGGATCCTAATTCCCTTGATTACCGGAGAGTCAAATCTTATTAAGAAGATTTTGTTTAAATCCCTTGAAATCTGGGAATCAATCATATCTACGTCAAATGATAAGATGAATCTACACTTACTCATTTCACTCTTCTATGTTAGCTTCATTCGTACTCTTCATATAAATGGATTGTTTATCCAAATTATTCGCTGATGATAAAACTCTAATTTTCAGCCCGTATGCATCATGAAAACATACTTATTATCATTCACGACCTTTCCACTCAAATTTCAGGACGAAATTTCTTTAACGGGTAGGTACTGTGACAACCCGGAAATTTCCAACCAAATTTAAACTATAATCTTTATATGTTTCCGACACGATAAGCAATATTTGTTAAGTTAAATTTCAAGAATTTTAAACTATGTTCATACATTCATTCAACCTCGACCAAGTTCCAACGATTCACGAACTATTAAACGAATATGATTATATATGTATATGTGTATATATATTATAACTTGAAACGTAAACAAAATATTAGATTAAATACTTTATATGATTGTATCTGTTTCAAAATATTTATCAATGGAATTAGAAGATAAGATCAAATGATTGAATTATCAGATATATTGAATTATGATTACAAGTCTCTGTTGAAAGGCCCACGTTGATTTGAGAAATCTTTCCATTTTAACAATATTCGGAAAATGGTAAAGTGATTTATAAATAAGAACAAATTGTCAATCATTGAGAACAAGACAAAGGATAGTGGAAGATTGAATCTCATAAAGACTCGATTGATCTATTTAGTTTCAAACGTACAAAAATGTTTTCAGTTTAAAAAGAACTTTATTATTAAAACGTATATAACTTTTATAAATATCTAGAACCACTTTTGACAACTCATTACTTAACTAGTATGATAAAGATAACGATATTTATATTTTATTTTATTAAATATATATAACGATTTAAATTAATATTATATATATTTATACGTGTATTATACGTACATAGTTTTATACTTTTACTATACTTAAACTTTACTTTTACTTTATTTTTTCTTTACTTTAACTTTAATAATTCACTTTAATAATTCATACTTTAATAATTTACTTTAATAATTCATACTTTAATAATTCACTTTAATAATTCATACTTTAATAATTCACTTTAATAATTCATACTTTAATAATTCACTTTAATAATTCATACTTTAATAATTCACTTTAATAATTCAAAAATCTATTATAAATAGAATTCAATAGGTTTCATTATTTCATAGAAACTTGAAAATATTTTTCTCTAAACTCTCTCAATCAATTTACATATATATATTTACTCCGTATTATTTCAAGATATTATTAGTATACATAAAATATTACGACGGAGTGCTGTCCAAGTGATTTCGAAATTATTTTTCGAGTAGGATAGGATTAAGGAAATTATGGGTTATAGCTTTGGAGGTGATTGAGTATGGTTCATGGGTATGCTCGTGAGGTCAATATAGTGTTTATCATTTCCGTTGCATCTACGTACCTTTCCTACAATATTGAATCTCAATATTGATACGTGAGTACTCATAATTTAACTTTTACATACTAATAGTGTATCCCTGACTAGTGCTCGAGTATTTAGGATTATGCATGCTTGTACTTTTGATATTGCCCTTAGACAGGTTAGGTTGAATCTTGAATTAGTTACACTTGCGATTGAGATAAGGTATAAGATATGCATGTCTTTGGAAAGCTAGCGAAAAATTAAAAACTTTTCCTTTAGATATCGAATGGTTTCGATGAACGGATTAGAAGTTATAATCAATTGAATTTTTGATATTTTTATTAAAAATGATTATTATTATTATTGTCATTTTTATCGTCGTTCTAGTTTTATCTTATTATTATCATTATTATTATCTTTATCAATAAAAGGGATTTATCATTAAAAATTGTTATTTTTTTTATTATTACTATCGTTATTATCGTTAAAGTTATAATTAGTATTATTATTATTATCCAATTATTATTATTATTATTATTATTATTATTATTATTATTATTATTATTATTATTATTAGTATTATTATTATTATTATTATTATTATTATTATTATTATTATTATCATTATTAATATATATATCATTATTTGAAAATGGTTATTGTTATTGTTATTGTTATTATTACTATTACTATATTATCATTAAGATGATTATTAGTATTATCGTTAATAATGTTATAGTAACTATCATTATTAATATTAGTGTAATTAAAACAAATATTTGTAACACCTAATTATTTTGATTACTATTATTATCATTATTATGAACACGATATAAAAGATAATTAAAAGCTATTAAACGAAACGATTAGGAAATAATGAGTAAGAGTATCATGATGAAATTAAAATATTATAAGATATTGATTTAGATAAAATTATCGTTCTTATTATTTTTATCATTACTATTATTATTAAAAGTATCGTTAGTATTAAAACTACCATTTTAACAAAAATTATCATTTTAATAGAAATGTCATTGTTACTATAAAATATCATTATTATTATTATTATTTTAAATAGAATTATTATTTTAAAGATAATATTAAAAATTATCGTAAATATTAAAGTTATCATAATTAGAATTATCGTTTTATCATAATGTCATCCTTATAATTATAAATATTGATATTTTTATAATAATAATTATTATTACAAAATAATACAACTTTTACTTACTATCATTATAGATATTATTTTATCAAATAAATATGTGATACAAACATATTTTACTACGTCTAATAACTTACTTTAATAATACCTATCATATTATCTTTATGATATTAAATGAACCCTATAAATTTTATTACTTAATATATATAAAAGTATATTTTATTATATAAATTTAATATAAAATTTTATTTATTAATAAATAAATTATATTATTTACTCTAATAAATCTTTTAAAAATATTTAAAAATATAAAACGATGATATTTAAACTATATATTAATCATGTATAGATTTTTGGAAATTATTTTGAGTCAAATTTACTTTTGTTGACTTTTGCATATTAGTCTCGAGCATTAGGATTGTGGTACACTATGACTTGACCTAATTTGTTAGACAAATATTGACCAACACATAAATATATATAATTAATTTAGGTTCGTGAATCTGAGGCAAACCTTGCACTTGTTCAATGACGTTATATGTATTTTTACTACGAAATACAATATGGTGAGTTTCATTTGCCTTTTTACCCTTTATATTTTTGGGACTGAGAATACATGCGCTTTTATAAATGTTTGACGAAATAGACACAAGTAATTGAAACTACATTCTATGGTTGAATTATCGAAATCGAATATGCCCCTTTTTATTAAAGTCTGGTAATCTAAGAATTAGGGAACATACACCCTAATTGACGCGAATCCTAAAGATAGATCTATTGGGCCTAACAAACCCCATCCAAAGTACCGGATGCTTTAGTACTTTGAAATTTATATCATGTCCGAAGGAGGATCCCAGAATGATAGGGGATATTCTTATATGTATCTAGTTAATGTCGGTTACCAGGTGTTCACCATATGAATGATTATTTTTGTCTCTATGCATGGGACGTATATTTATGAGAACTGGAAATGAAATTCTTGTGGTCTATTAAAATGATGGAAATAAATGATTGTGATAAACTAATGAACTCACCAACCTTTTGGTTGATACTTTAAAGCATGTTTATTCTCAGGTGTTAAAGAAATCTTCCGCTGTGCATTTGCTCATTTTAAAGATATTACTTGGAGTCTTTCATAGCATATTTCGAAGAACGTTGCATTCGAGTCATTGAGTTCATCAAAGATTATTATTAAATCAATTTATAGTTGGATAGTGGATATTATGAAATGGTATGCATGCCTGTTAATTTTCGATGTAAAGAAAGTTTGTCTTTTAAAAACGAATGCAATGTTTGTAAAATGTATCATATAGAGGTCAAATACCTCGCAATGTAATCAACTATTATGAATCGTTTATAATGTGTATGAACGGGTCGTTTCAGTTAATACGCAAGTCATTCAGCAAAAGAAATAAAGACACGTAATTCATAAGTCCAGAAACAAATCATGCATTCTGGTTTTACTAAGACGACTTCCCATCTTTGTTCTTGTGGAAAGTAACCGTTATGACCATTGGATAGGTAGCATGTTGTAATGTCGTCAAAAGGACGAGGGTTTCGTAATGTCCAACAGCCCCGTAATAATCTAAAAACCTTGTTTCTCACCTCAACTACTGAATCCGTCACTTGTGGAAAGGTTTTATTTAAAAGTTGTAATCCAATGTTCTTTTTCTCACTTTGGTAAGAAGCGAACATCACTAACCCGTAAGCATAACATGCTTCTTTATGTTGCATGTTAGAAGCTCTTTCTAACTCGTGAAATCCTATGTTGGGATATGTTGAGTCAAAATAGGTTCTTAATCCGTAGCGTAAAATTGCATTTGGGTTCCCCGCATTTAACGCTTTAAAGAAAACACGGCGTAACTTACGGTATCTCCAATGTGATATACCCCACCCATCAAAGGAAAGCCTTTTATAAACTAAGGTATTTCTGGAAAGTCTTTAAAATGTTTGACAAGTTAATTTCGCCATAATTAAATGTGCTGATGAATTCTGACCGACTCTAGACAAGATTTCCTCAATCATATCCTCTGGTAGGTCTTCTAAAATATTCGGTTGTCTACCCTTAACGTCCATTTTGTTTTTATACTGTAAAATAGACAAGGATTAGATTCATAAAAGATAATTAACAAACAATACAAATAATTTTTACATAGAACATAAAAGTACAAGCACACTACAATACATATAATACACAACATGGTTACAACTCCCTAATCTGAATCACTGGTTTCTTCTTTTTCAGACTTGGTTCGCTTTCCTAATTTTCTAGGGATATATGGTGTTCCTCTAATACGAGCTGTCATTTTCCACAATGGTTTAGAAAAACCTGGTGGTTTAGTGGTTCCCGGGTTATTGTTACACTTTAGGAAATACGGATGTTGCCGATACATATAAAGCTCATCGGGGTTGGAATCAGGTTTCTCTATTTTTATACCTTTTCCCTTATTATTTTCTTTTGCTATATTAAATTGGGTCGAGGTAATTTCTATAACATCATCGAAATCCTCATCGGGATCTGATTCATCGGAAAATTGGTAATCTTCTCAATATTTTGCTTTCTCGGCGAAAACACCATTGACCATTTTTAACTTTGGTCCGTTGGTTGAGGATTTTCTTTTATTTAAATGATTTACTGTAGGTATCAATATTTCTTCCTCCGAAACCTCTTATTCTTCCAGTTCCTCCTCTTCCGATTCCTCCTCTTCTGGTTCCTCTTCTTCCGGTTCCTCTTCTTCTGGTTCCTCCTCTTCCGGTTCCTCTTTGGGATTTGTGAATCTTCCCAAAGTATATTCGACTCTTCATTATTATTAGGTGAGTCGATGATATTTGTACTAGTGGTAGACATCTATCACACAATATCAAACATATTAAGAGGTTAATATATCACATAATATTTACATGTTAATAATATATAGTTTACAACAAAAGTGTTAAGCAATCGTTTTTAAAGAAAACACAGTCGAAGTCCAGACTCACTAATGTATCCTAACAAACTCGATAAGATACACTAATGCAAATTTCTGGTTCTCTAAGACCAACGCTCGGATACCAACTGAAATGTCTCGTTCATATTGTTTATAAACGTTCCATATTAATTGATTTCGTCGCGAGGTTTTGACCTCTATATGAGACGTTTTTCAAAGACTGCATTCATTTTTAAAACAACCATAACCTTTATTTTATCGATAAAGGTTTAAAAAAAAAACAATACGTAGATTATCAAATAATGATAATCTAAAATATACCGTTTACACAAGACCATTACATAATGGTTTACAATAAGAATATATTACATCAAAAATAAGTTTCTTGAATGCAGTTATTACATAATATCATACAAGCATGGACTCCAAATCTTGTCCTTATTTTAGTATGCAACAGCGGAAGCTCTTAATAATCACCTGAGAATAAACATGCTTAAAACGTCAACAAAAATGTTGGTGAGTTATAGGTTTAACCTATATATTATCAAATCATAATAATAGACAACAAGATTTCATATTTCAATATATATCCCATACATAGAGATAAAATTCATTCATATGGTGAACACCTGGTAACCGACATTAACAAGATGCATATAGAATATCCCCATCATTCCGGGACACCCATCGGACATGATAATTTCGAAGTACTAAATCATTCCAAATTCCAGAATGGGGCTTGTTGGGCCCGATAGATCTATCTTTAGGATTCGCGTCAATTTGGGTGTCTGTTCCCAAATTCTTAGGCTACCAAGCTAAAAAGGGGCATATTCGGCTTCGATCATTCACCCATATAATGTAGTTTCATTTACTTGTGTCTATTTCGTAAAACATTTATAAAATTGCATGTATTCTCATCTCAAAATATTAGATTTTAAAAGTGAGACTATAACTCACTTTCACAGATTTTTACTTCGTCGGGAAGTAAGACTTGGCCACTGGTCGATTCACGAACCTATAACAAATATGTACATATATATCAAAGTATGTTCAAAATATATTTACAACATTTTTAATACGTTTTAATGTTTTAAGTTTATTAAGTCAGTTGTCCTCGTTAGTAACCTACAACTAGTTGTCCACAGTTAGATGTACAGAAATAAATCGATATATATTATATTTAATCAATCCACGACCCAGTGTATACACGTCTCAGGCTAGATCACAACTCAAATTATATATATTTTTGGAATCAACCTTAACCCTGTATAGCTAACTCCAACATTACTGCATATAGAGTGTCTATGGTTGTTCCAAATAATATATATAGATGGGTCGATATGATATGTCAAAACATTTGCATACGTGTCTATGGTATCCCAAGACTACATAATATATTAGAATACATGTATAATACAATATAAGTTAGCTAGGATATGATTAATATAGATTTGTTACCAATTTTCACGTAGCTACAACAAGAAAAATTATCCAATCTTGTTTTACCCATAACTTCTTCGTTTTAAATCCGTTTTGAGTGTTTCAAGTTGCTATGGTTTCATATTGAACTTAAGGTTATGAATCTAAACAGAAAAAGTATAAATTTATAGTCGGAAATACAGGTTACAAGTCGTTTTTGTATAGGTAGCCATTTCAGTCGAAAGAACGACGTCTAGATAACCATTTTGGAAAACATACTTCCACTTTGAGTTTAACCATGATTTTTGGATATAGTTTCATGTTCATAAGAAAAATCATTTTCCAAGAAGAACAACTTTTAAATCAAAGTTTATCATAGTTTTTAATTAACTAACCCAAAACAGCCCGCTATATCCGGTTTTACGGTGTTTTTCGTGTTTTCTGGTTTTAAATCATTAAGTTAGCATATCATATAGATATAGAACATGCGTTTAGTTGATTTTAAAAGTCAAGTTAAAAGGATTAACTTTTGTTTGCGAACAAGTTTAGAATTAACTAAACTATGTTCTAGTGATTACGAGTTTAAACCTTCGAATACGATAGTTTTATATATATATATGAATCGAATGATGTTATGAACATCATTACTACCTCAAGTTTAGTAGGTAAACCTACTGGAAGTGACAAGAAATAATCTAGCTTCAAAGGATCTTAGATGGCTTGAAAGTTCTTGAAGTAGGATCATGACACAAAAACAAGTTCAAGTAAGATTTTTACTCGAATTAAGATAGTTTATAGTTATAGAAATTGAATCAAAGTTTGAATATGAATATTACCTTGAATAAGAAAGATAACCTACTGTAAATAACAAAGGTTTATTGATCTTAGATGATTACTTGGAATGGATTAGAAAGCTTGGAAGTAAACTAGTAAACTTGAAAGGATTTTCGAAGTGTTCTTGAAGTGTTCTTCCTAAGATGATTATAGCTTGATTCTTGAAGTAATTTTTGATGAAGATGATGATTAGCTACCAGAAAAATTCGTTCATAAGTGTGTGTGTGTTGAGAGAGAATTAGAAAGAGAATTGGAAGTGAAATGGAGTGAATGATGAGTGGTAAGTGGTGAGTGGTGAGTGGGGTTAAAAGGAGTTCTAGTTAGTTGAATAGTTCATGGTAGAAGTTAAAATTGATTAGTCATGCATGACATAATCAAGAGTGAAATCCCATGCTAGTTCCTATTGTATATACCCATAGTAAGTACGTCTAGAAGCAGTGTATAATACGGGTATGAATACGACTAGAATTCTTGATGAAAAAAGAATGGGAATGTATCTGTAACCATTTTTGTTAAGTATGAGTGTTTCGATATATGTCTTGAAGTCTTCCAAAAGTATATTAATACATCTAAATACACTTGATAATGCTAAAAACGAACATATATTTCATAGCATTATTCCTCAAGAAAGACAAGCTTTTAGTTGCAATTGTTCTATTTACAAGTGATATTCGTTTAAATAATAAAAGGTGAAGACAAAAGACAGATTCAACGAATTGAAGACGCAAACGACCAAAAAGCTAAAAAGTATAAAGTACAATCAAAGAGGTTCCAATTATTGATAAGAAACGTCTCAAAATTACAAGAGTACAAGATTCAAAACGCAAAGTACAAGATATTAAATTGTACGCAAGGACGTTCGAAAATCCGGAACCGGGACCAGAGTCAACTCTCAACGCTCGACGCAACGGACTAAAAATTACAAGTTAACTATGTATATAAATATAATATAATATATAATTATATATATATATATATATATATATATATATATATATATATATATATATATATATATATATATATATATATATATATATATATATATATATATATATATATATATATATATATATATATATATATATATATATTATATTTATATATTAAAACCGTCGGCAAAGAAGATCCAAACTTGTGTGAGCTGTAAAAACAAACTCCGCGACTTGCGGAGTTTGCAGGGTTAGAATGTCGCGAGTCGCGGAGCCTCCCTGGACAAAAATGCCTATAAAAGCCAGCGCAATTCGACGTTTTATATATCCAAAATATCAATCTCTCTATCTATATTATACGATATATATATATATATATATATATATATATATATATATATATATATATATATATATATATATATATATATATATATATATATAATTTATATTTTAATTTTACTTTTAATTTTTAATTCTAATAATAAGGGTATGTTAGCGAATATTGTAAGGGTGTAAGTCGAAATTCTGTCCGTGTAACGCTACGCTATTTTTAATCATTGTAAGTTATGTTCAACCTTTTTACATTAATGTCTCGTAGCTAAATTATTATTATGCTTATTTAAATCGAAGTAATCATGATGTTGGGCTAAAAATATTAAAATTGGGTAATTGGGCTTTGTACCATAATTGGGGTTTGGATAAAAGAACGACACTTGTGGAAATTAGACTATGGGCTATTAATGGGTTTTATATTAACTAAACAATACCTTGTTAATTTAATATACAAACTTATAATTTGACGTATTTATATATAACCACATACGCTTGACTGGGTACGGTGGGCGGGATATCTATAAATACCAATAATTATTCATTTTACCGGACACGGAACTGGATTAATAGTTAATAGACTTGTTGAAATAGGGGTGAATTACATTTAAGGGTAATTGGTGTAATTGTTAACAAAGTAGTAAAACCTTGGTTTACATGCAGTCGATAACCTGGTGTATTCATTAAACAAAGTATTAAAACCTTGTTACAATTCGAATCCCCAATTAGTTGGAATATTTGACTTTGGGAATAAGAATAATTTGACGAAGGCTTTCGCTCTTTATATTTATGACTGATGGACTATTATGGACAAATCCGTATGGACATATTAAATAATCCAGGACAAAGTGAAATATCCCGTTCTTATTGATTAAAAACGTTCCATATTAATTGATTTCGTTGCGAGGTTTTGACCTCTATATGAGACGTTTTTCAAAGACTGCATTCATTTTTAAAACAAACCATAACCTTTATTTCATAAATAAAGGTTTAAAAAGGTTTACGTAGATTATCAAATAATGATAATCTAAAATATCCTGTTTACACACGACCATTACATAATGGTTTACAATACAAATATGTTACATCGAAATCAGTTTCTTGAATGCAGTTTTTACACAATATCATACAAACATGGACTCCAAATCTTGTCCTTATTTTAGTATGCATCATCGGAAGCTCTTAGTATTCACCTAAGAATAAACATGCTTTAAACGTCAAAAAAAATGTTGGTGAGTTATAGGTTTAACCTATATATATCAAATCGTAACAATAGACCACAAGATTTCATATTTCAATACATATCCCATACATAGAGATAAAAATCATTCATATGGTGAACACCTGGTAACCGACATTAACAAAATGCATATATAAGAATATCCCCATCATTCCGGGACACCCTTCGGATATGATATAAATTTCGAAGTACTAAAGCATCCGGTACTTTGGATGGGGTTTGTTAGGCCCAATAGATCTATCTTTAGGATTCACGTCAATTAGGGTGTCTGTTCCCAAATTCTTAGATTACCAGACTTAATAAAAAGGGGCATATTCGATTTCGATAATTCAACCATAGAATGTAGTTTCACGTACTTGTGTCTATTTTGTAAATCATTTATAAAACCTGCATGTATTCTCATCCCAAAAATATTAGATTTTAAAAGTGGGACTATATCTCACTTTCACAGATTTTTACTTCGTCGGGAAGTAAGACTTGGCCACTGGTTGATTCACGAACCTATAACAATATATACATATATATCAAAGTATGTTCAAAATATATTTACAACACTTTTAATATATTTTGATGTTTTAAGTTTATTAAGTCAGCTGTCCTCGTTAGTAACGTACAACTAGTTGTCCACAGTTAGATGTACAGAAATAAATCAATAAATATTATCTTGAATCAATCCACGACCCAGTGTATACGTATCTCAGTATTGATCACAACTCAAACTATACATATTTTGGAATCAACCTCAACCCTGTATAGCTAACTCCAACATTTACATATAGAGTGTCTATGGTTGTTCCGAAATATATATAGATGTGTCGACATGATAGGTCAAAACATTGTATACGTGTCTATGGTATCTCAAGATTACATAATATACAATACAAGTTGATTAAGTTATGGTTGGAATAGATTTGTTACCAATTTTCACGTAGCTAAAATGAGAAAAATTATCCAATCTTGTTTTACCCATAACTTCTTCATTTTAAATCCGTTTTGAGTGAATCAAATTACCATGGTTTCATATTGAACTCTATTTGATGAATCTAAATAGAAAAAGTATAGGTTTATAGTCAGAAAAATAAGTTACAATTCATTTTTGTAAAGGTAGTCATTTCAGTCGAAAGAACGACGTCTAGATGACCATTTTAGAAAACATACTTCCACTTTGAGTTTAACCATAAGTTTTGGATATAGTTTCATGTTCATAATAAAAATAATTTTCCCAGAATAACAACTTTTAAATCAAAGTTTATCATACTTTTTAATTAACTAACCCAAAACAGCCCGCGGTGTTACTACGACGGCGTAAATCCGGTTTTACGGTGTTTTTCGTGTTTCCAGGTTTTAAATAATTAAGTTAGCATATCATATAGATATATAACATGTGTTTAGTTGATTTTAAAAGTCAAGTTAGAAGGATTAACTTTTATTCGCGAACAAGTTTAGAATTAACTAAACTATGTTCTAGTGATTACAAGTTTAAACCTTCGAATAACATAGCTTTATATGTATGAATCGAATGATGTTATGAACATCATTACTACCTCAAGTTCCTTGGATAAACCTACTGGAAATGAGAAAAATAGATCTAACTTCAAAGGATCCTTGGATGGCTTGAAAGTTCTTGAAGCAGAATCATGACACGAAAACAATTTCAAGTAAGATTTCCACTCGAAATAAGATTGTTATAGTTATAGAAATTGAATTAAAGTTTGAATATGATTATTACCTTGTATTAGAAAGATAACCTACTATAAGTAACAAAGGTTTCTTGATCTTGGATGATTACTTAGAATGGATTTAGAAAACTTGGAAGTAAACTTGCAATCTTGGAAGTATTCTTGATTTTATGAAACTAGAACTTTTGGAATTTATGAAGAACACTTAGAACTTGAAGATAGAACTTGAGAGAGATCAATTAGATGAAGAAAATTGAAGAATGAAAGTGTTTGTAGGTATTTTTGGTCGTTGGTGTATGGATTAGATATAAAGGATATGTAATTTTGTTTTCATGTAAATAAGTCATGAATGATTACTCATATTTTTGTAATTTTATGAGATATTTCATGCTAGTTGCCAAATGATGGTTCCCACATGTGTTAGGTGACTCACATGGGCTGCTAAGAGTTGATCATTGGAGTGTATATACCAATAGTACATACATCTAAAAGCTGTGTATTGTATGAGTACGAATACGGGTGCATACGAGTATAATTGTTGATGAAACTGAACGAGGATGTAATTGTAATCATTTTTGTTAAGTAGAAGTATTTTGATAAGTGTCTTGAAGTCTTTCAAAAGTGTATGAATACATATTAAAACACTACATGTATATACATTTTAACTGAGTCGTTAAGTCATCGTTAATCGTTACATGTAAATGTTGTTTTGAAACCTTTAGGTTAACGATCTTGTTGAATGTTGTTAACCCATTGTTTATTATAACAAATGAGATGTTAAATTGTTATATTATCATGATATTATGATATATAATATATCTTAGTACGATATATATACAGTTAAATGTCGTTACAACGATAATCGTTACATATATGTCTCGTTTCGAAATCATTAAGTTAGTAGTCTTATTTTTACATATGTATTTCATTGTTAATACACTTAATAATATATTTACTTATCATTTAACATAATTAACCAAGTGTATCAATATCTTAATATGATTCATATGTACCTAGTAAGACGTTGTTATAACGATAATCGTTATATATATCGTTTTTGAGTTTCTTAAATTAATAGTCTCATTTTTATGTATATAACTCATTGTTAAAATACCTAATGAGATACTTACTTATAATAAAATCATTTTAACTATATATATAACCATATATATGTCATCGTATAGTTTTTACAAGTTTTAACGTTTGTGAATCACCGGTCAACTTGGGTGGTCAATTGTCTATATGAAACCTATTTCAATTAATCAAGTCTTAACAAGTTTGATTGCTTAACATGTTGGAAACACTTAATCATGTAAATAACAATTTCATTTAATATATATATAAACATGGAAAAGTTCGGGTCACTACAGTACCTACCCGTTAAATAAATTTCGTCCCGAAATTTTAAGCAGTTGGAGGTGTTGACGTATCTTCTAGAAATAAACGCGGGTATTTCTTCTTCATCTGATCTTCACGCTCCCAGGTGAACTCGGGTCCTCTACGAGCATTCCATCGAACCTTAACAATCGTTATCTTGTTTTGGTTTAGTCTCTTAACCTCACGATCCATTATTTCGACGGGTTCTTCAATGAATTGAAGTTTTTCATTGATTTGGATATCGTCTAACGGATAGATGTCTAACGGAAAGTGTTATGTACAGCCGCGAGTTGTTGAGGTAGCTCCAGTTGGTAAGCTACTGGTCCGACACGATCTATAATCTTGAATGGTCTAATGTACCTTGGATTTAGTTTCCCCCGTTTACCAAATCGAACAACGCCTTTCCAAGGTGAAACCTTAAGCATGACCATTTCTCCAATTTCAAACTCTATATCTTTTCTTTTACTGTCCGCGTAGCTCTTTTGTCGACTCTGGACGGTTTTCAATCTTTGTTTAATTTGGATGATTTTCTCAGTATTTTCTTGTATTATCTCCGGACCCGTAATCTGTCTATCCCCCACTTCACTCCAACAAATCAGAGACCTACACTTTCTACCATAAAGTGCTTCAAACGGCGCCATCTCAATGCTTGAATGGTAGCTGTTGTTGTAGGAAAATTCTGCTAACGGTAGATGTCGATCCCAACTGTTTCCAAAATCAATAACACAAGCTCGTAGCATGTCTTCAAGCATTTGTATCGTCCTTTTGCTCTGCCCATCAGTTTGTGGATGATAGGCAGTACTCATGTCTAGACGAGTTCCCAATGCTTGCTGTAATGTCTGCCAGAATCTTGAAATAAATCTGTCATCCCTATCAGAGATAATAGAGATTGGTATTCCATGTCTGGAGATGACTTCCTTCAAATACAGTTGTGCTAACTTCTCCATCTTGTCATCTTCTCTTATTGGTAGGAAGTGTGCTGACTTGGTGAGATGATCAACTATTACCCAAATAGTATCATAACCACTTGCAGTCCTTGGCAATTTAGTAATGAAATCCATGGTAATGTTTTCCCATTTCCATTTCGGGATTTTAGGTTGTTGTAGTAGACCTGATGGTTTCTGATGTTCAGCTTTGACCTTAGAACACGTCAAACATTCTCCTACATATTTAGCAATATCGGCTTTCATACCTGGCCACCAAAAATGTTTCTTAAGATCCTTGTACATCTTCCCCGTTCCAGGATGTATTGAGTATCTGGTTTTATGAGCTTCTCTAAGTACCATTTCTCTCATATCTCCAAATTTTGGTACCCAAATTCTTTTAGCCCTATACCGGGTTCCGTCTTCCCGAATATTAAGATGCTTCTCCGATCCTTTGGGTATTTCATCCTTTAAATTTCCCTCTTTTAAAACTCCTTGTTGCACCTCCTTTATTTGAGTAGTAAGGTTAGTGTGAATCATTATATTCATAGATTTTACTCGAATGGGTTCTCTGTCCTTCCTGTTCAAGGCGTCGGCTACCACATTTGCCTTCCCCGGGTGGTAACGAATCTCAAAGTCGTAATCATTCAACAATTCAATCCACCTACGCTACCTCATATTCAGTTGTTTCTGATTAAATATGTGTTGAAGACTTTTGTGGTCGGTATATATAATACTTTTGACCCCATATAAGTAGTGCCTCCAAGTCTTTAATGCAAAAAAAACCGCGCCTAATTCCAAATCATGCGTCGTATAATTTTGTTCGTGAATCTTCAATTGTCTAGATGCATAAGCAATCACCTTCGTTCGTTGTATTAATACACAACCGAGACCTTGCTTTGATGCGTCACAATAAATCACAAAATCATCATTCCCTTCAGGCAATGACAATATAGGTGCCGTAGTTAGCTTTTTCTTCAATAACTGAAACGCTTTCTCTTGTTCATCCTTCCATTCAAATTTCTTCCCTTTATGCGTTAATGCAGTCAAGGGTTTTGCTATTCTGGAAAAGTCTTGGATGAACCTTCTGTAGTAACCAGCTAGTCCTAAAAACTGGCGTATGTGTTTCGGAGTTTTCGGGGTTTCCCACTTTTCAACAGTTTCTATCTTTGTCGGATCCACCTTAATACCTTCTTTGTTCACTATGTGACCGAGGAATTGAACTTCTTCCAACCAAAATGCACACTTTGAAAATTTAGCGTACAATTCTTCCTTCCTCAAGACTTCTAACACCTTTCTCAAATGTTCATCGTGTTTTTGGTCATTCTTTGAGTAAATAAGTATGTCATCAATGAAAACAATGACAAACTTGTCAAGGTATGGTCCACACACTCGGTTCATAAGGTCCATGAACACAGCTGGTGCTTTAGTCAATCCAAACGGCATAACCATAAACTCGTAATGACCATAACGCGTCCTAAAAGCAGTTTTTTTGGAATATCATCCTCCTTTACTCGCATTTGATGATATCCAGAACGTAAATTGATCTTCGAATAAACCGACGAGCCTTGTAGTTGATCAAATAAGTCGTCAATTCTCGGCAGTGGATAACGGTTTTTGATGGTAAGTTTGTTCAACTCTCTGTAGTCAATACACAACCTAAATGTACCATCCTTCTTCTTGACAAACAAAACAGGAGCTCCCCATGGTGATGTGCTTGGTCGAATGAAACCACATTCTAATAGTTCTTGCAGTTGGCTTTGCAGTTCTTTCATCTCGCTGGGTGCGAGTCTATAAGGAGCACGAGCTATTGGTGCAGCTCCTGGTACAAGATCTATTTGAAATTCAACAGATCGATGTGGAGGTAGTCCCGGTAATTCTTTCGGAAATACATCGGGAAATTCTTTTGCGACGGGAACATCATTGATGCTCTTTTCTTCAGTTTGTACTTTCTCGACGTGTGCTAGAACAGCATAGCAACCTTTTCTTATTAGTTTTTGTGCCTTCAAATTACTAATAAGATGTAGCTTCATGTTGCCCTTTTCTCCGTACACCATTAAGGGTTCTCCTTCTTCTCGTACAATGCTAATTGCATTTTTATAACATATGATCTCTGCTTTCACCTTCTTCAGCCAGTCCATGCCAACTATTACATCAAAACTCCCTAACTCTACTGGTATCAAATCAATCTTAAATATTTCGCTACCCAGTTTAATTTCTCGATTCCGGCATATATTATCTGCTGAAATTAATTTACCGTTTGCTAATTCGAGTAAAAATTTACTATCCAACAGTGTCAATGGACAACTTAATTTAGCACAAAAATCTCTACTCATATAGCTTCTATCCGCACCCGAATCAAATAAAACGTAAGCAGATTTATTGTCAATAAGAAACGTACCCGTAACAAGCTCCGGGTCTTCCTGTACCTCTGCCGCATTAATATTGAAAACTCTTCCGCGATCTTGTCCATTCGTGTTCTCCTGGTTCGGGCAATTTCTAATAATGTGGCCCGGTTTTCCACATTTATAACAAACTACATTCGCATAACTTGCTCCGACACTACTTGCTCCGCCATTACTCGTTCCGACACTATTTGTTCCTTTCGTTCTGTTAACCCCTGGTCCGTAGACCTCACACTTCACCGCGTTATGACCATTTCTTTTACACTTGTTGCAAAATTTGGTGCAGAACCCCGAGTGATACTTTTTACACCTTTGGCATAGCTGCTTCTGATTGTTGTTGTTGCGGTTGTTATTGTTGTTGGGATGATTGTTGTAGTTGCTGTTGTTGTTGTTGTTGTTGTTGTTGTTGTTGTTGTTGTTGTTGTTGTTGTTGTTGGGCCATTTGTTGTAGTTGCGATTGATGTTGCGATTGTTGGGATAATTGTTGCGATTATTATTGTAATTGCTGTTGTTGTTGTATTGGTGATTCTTATCACCGTTTTCCTCCCACTTTCTTTTGACTTGCTTCACATTGGCCTCTTCAGCCGTCTGTTCTTTAATTCTTTCCTCAATCTGGTTCACTAGTTTGTGAGCCATTCTACATGAATGTTGTATGGAGGCGGGCTCATGTGAACTTATATCTTCTTGGATTCTTTCTGGTAATCCTTTCACAAACGCGTCGATCTTCTCTTCCTCATCTTCGAACGCTCCCGGACACAATAGGCATAATTCTGTGAATAGTCTTTCGTACGTGGTAATATCAAATCCTTGGGTTCGTAACCCTCTAAGTTGAGCTTATTGACCTCGGTTCTGGGACGGTACTTCTCGTTCATCAAGTTCTTGAATGCTGACCACGGTAGTGCGTACGCATCATCTTGTCCCACTTGCTCTAGATAGGTATTCCACCATGTTAACGCAGAAACTATGAAGGTATGCGTAGCGTACTTCACTTTGTCCTCTTCAGTACACTTACTTATGGCAAACACCGATTCGACCTTCTCGGTCCACCGTTTCAATCCGATCGGTCCTTCGGTTCCATCAAATTCCAAAGGTTTGCAGGCAGTGAATTCTTTGTAGGTGCATCCTACACGATTTCTTGTACTGCTAGATCCAAGGTTATTGTTGGTATGTAGTGCAGCCTGTACTGCGGCTATGTTTGAAGCTAGAAAAGTACGGAATTCCTCTTCATTCATATTCACGGTGTGTCGAGTAGTCGGTGCCATTTCCTTCAAAATAGTCAAATGGAACAAGTTAATCATACAGAATATTAAGAGTAGTTAATAGTATTTCGTAGCATAATATGAACTCATTTATAAAAGCTTTTTCTTCATATTAGCGTTTTATAAGTTTAAATTCGGGTAGTGCCTACCCGTTAAGTTCATACTTAGTAGCTAATATACAATTCAACTACTACAATTCTATATGAAAAACTGATTATAATAATATTTCGCGTTCAAACTTTTATACAATATTTTACAAACTTACAATACCGCTTATTTTACATAAAGCATGAAATATAGCACGCAATAACTTTGATACAAGATAGTTGTGAAGATAATTCTAGCTAGTACACAAGTCGTTCAGCAAAGGCAATAAAGACACATAATTCATACGTCCAGAAACAAGTCATGCATTCTGGTTTTACTAGGACTACTTCCCATCCTTGGTCTTGTGGAACATAACCGTTATGGCCGTTGATAAGACAGCGTGTTGTAACGTCGTCAAAGGGACGAGGGTTACGTAATGACCAACAGTCTTATAATAACCTAAAAACCTCATTTCTTACCCCAATTACCGACTCCGTCACTTGTGGGAACGTTTTGTTTAATAGTTGTAGCCCGATGTTCTTTTTATCACTTTGGTGAGAAGCGAACATTACTAACCCGTAAGCATAGCATGCTTCTTTATGTTGTATGTTAGCCGCTTTTTCTAAATCATGAAGTCCTATATTCGGATACATTGAGTCAAAATAATTTCTTAACCCGTTGCGTAAAATAGCATTTGGGTTCCCCGCAATATATGCGTCAAAGTAAACACATCGTAACTTATGGGTTTCCCAATGTGATATCCCCCATCTTTCAAACGAAAGTCTCTTATAAACCAAGACATTCTTGGAACGTTCTTCGAATATCTTACAAACTGATTTCGCCGTAAATAGTTGTGCCGAAGAATTCTGACCGACTCTAGACAAGATTTCATCAATCATGTCTCCGGGTAGGTCTCTTAAAATATTGGGTTGTCTATCCATTTTGTGTTTTTATACTGTAAAATAGACAAGAGTTAGATTCATAAAAAAAATACTTATTAATACAAGCAATTTTTACATATATCATAAAGCATAAGCACACTATATTACATATATTACACCACACGAATACAACTATCTTATTCCAACTCGCTCGTTTCTTCTTCTTCGGTTTTGGTTCGTTTTGCCAAGTTTCTAGGGATATATGATGTTCCCCTAATACGAGCTGTCGTTTTCCACAACGGTTTAGAAAAACCTGGTGGTTTAGAGGTTCCCGGGTCATTGTTACAACTTAAGGGCTTCGGGGGTTGACGATACATATAAAGTTCATTGGGGTTGGAATAGATTTCTCTATTTTTATGCCCTTTCCCTTATTATTTTCTTTTGCCTTTTTAAATTCAGTTGGGGTAATTTCTATAACATCATCGGAATTCTCGTCGGAATCCGATTCATCGGAGATTTGGTAATCCTCCCAATATTTTGCTTCCTTGGCGGAAACACCATTGACCATAATTAACCTTGGTCGGTTGGTTGAGGATTTTCTTTTACTTAACCATTTTATTATTTCCCCCACCGGTTCTATTTCCTCCTCCGGTTCCTCCTCTTCCGGTTCTGATTCTTCTTCCGGTTCTGATTCTTCTTCCGGTTCTTCTTCGGGAACTTGTGAATCAGTCCAATATATATTCGACTCTTCGTTATTATTAGGTGAGTCAATGGGATTTGTGCTAGAGGTAGACATCTATCATACAATATCAAACATGTTAAGAGATTAATATATCACATAATATATACATGTTAATAATATATAGTTTCCAACAAAAATGTTAAGCAATCATTTTTAAAGAAAACACGGTCGAAGTCCAGACTCACTAATGCATCCTAACAAACTCGATAAGACACACTAATGCAAATTTCTGGTTCTCTAAGACCAACGCTCGGATACCAACTGAAATGTCCCGTTCTTATTGATTAAAACGTTCCATATTAATTGATTTCGTTGCGAGGTTTTGACCTCTATATGAGACTTTTTCAAAGACTGCATTCATTTTTAAAACAAACCATAACCTTTATTTCATAAATAAAGGTTTAAAAAGCTTTACGTAGATTATCAAATAATGATAATCTAAAATATCCTGTTTACACACGACCATTACATAATGGTTTACAATACAAATATGTTACATCGAAATCAGTTTCTTGAATGCAGTTTTTACACAATATCATACAAACATGGACTCCAAATCTTGTCCTTATTTTAGTATGCAACAGCGGAAGCTCTTAGTATTCACCTGAGAATAAACATGCTTTAAACGTCAACAAAAATGTTGGTGAGTTATAGGTTTAACCTATATATATCAAATCGTAACAATAGACCACAAGATTTCATATTTCAATACATATCCCATACATAGAGATAAAAATCATTCATATGGTGAACACCTGGTAACCGACATTAACAAAATGCATATATAAGAATATCCCCATCATTCCGGGACACCCTTCGGATATGATATAAATTTCAAAGTACTAAAGCATCCGGTACTTTGGATGGGGTTTGTTAGGCCCAATAGATCTATCTTTAGGATTCGCGTCAATTAGGGTGTCTGTTCCCAAATTCTTAGATTACCAGACTTAATTAAAGGGGCATATTCGATTTCGATAATTCAACCATAGAATGTAGTTTCACGTACTTGTGTCTATTTTGTAAATCATTTATAAAACCTGCATGTATTCTCATCCCAAAAATATTAGATTTTAAAAGTGGGACTATAACTCACTTTCACAGATTTTTACTTCGTCGGGAAGTAAGACTTGGCCATTGGTTGATTCACGAACCTATAACAATATATACATATATATCAAAGTATGTTCAAAATATATTTACAACACTTTTAATATATTTTGATGTTTTAAGTTTATTAAGTCAGCTGTCCTCGTTAGTAACGTACAACTAGTTGTCCACAGTTAGATGTACAGAAATAAATCAATAAATATTATCTTGAATCAATCCACGACCCAGTGTATACGTATCTCAGTATTGATCATAACTCAAACTATATATATTTTGGAATCAACCTCAACCCTGTATAGCTAACTCCAACATTCACATATAGAGTGTCTATGGTTGTTCCGAAATATATATAGATGTGTCGACATGATAGGTCGAAACATTGTATACGTGTCTATGGTATCTCAAGATTACATAATATACAATACAAGTTGATTAAGTTATGGTTGGAATAGATTTGTTACCAATTTTCACGTAGCTAAAATGAGAAAAATTATCCAATCTTGTTTTACCCATAACTTCTTCATTTTAAATCCGTTTTGAGTGAATCAAATTGCTATGGTTTCATATTGAACTCTATTTTATGAATCTAAACAGAAAAAGTATAGGTTTATAGTCAGAAAAATAAGTTACAATTCATTTTTGTAAAGGTAGTCATTTCAGTCGAAAGAACGACGTCTAGATGACCATTTTAGAAAACATACTTCCACTTTGAGTTTAACCATAATTTTTGGATATAGTTTCATGTTCATAATAAAAAATCATTTTCCCAGAATAACAATTTTTAAATCAAAGTTTATCATAGTTTTTAATTAACTAACCCAAAACAGCCTGCGGTGTTACTACGACGGCGTAAATTCGGTTTTACGGTGTTTTTCGTGTTTCCAGGTTTTAAATCATTAAGTTAGCATATCATATAGATATGGAACATGTGTTTAGTTAATTTTAAAATTCAAGTTAGAAGGATTAACTTTTATTTGCGAACAAGTTTAGAATTAACTAAACTATGTTCTAGTGATTACAAGTTTAAACCTTCGAATAAGATAGCTTTATATGTATGAATCGAATGATATTATGAACATCACTACTACCTCAAGTTCCTTGGATAAACCTACTAGAAATGAGAAAAATAGATCTAGCTTCAACGGATCCTTGGATGGCTTGAAAGTTCTTGAAGCAGAATCATGACACGAAAACAATTTCAAGTAAGATTTCCACTCGAAATAAGATTGTTATAGTTATAGAAATTAAATTAAAGTTTGAATATGATTATTACCTTGTATTAAAAAGATAACCTACTGTAAGTAACAAAGGTTTCTTGATCTTGGATGATTACTTGGAATGGATTTAGAAAACTTGGAAGTAAACTTGCAATCTTGGAAGTATTCTTGATTTTATGAAACTAGAACTTTTGGAATTTATGAAGAACACTTAGAACTTGAAGATAGAACTTGAGAGAGATCAATTAGATGAAGAAAATTGAAGAATGAAAGTGTTTGTAGGTGTTTTTGGTCGTTGGTGTATGGATTAGATATAAAGGATATGTAATTTTGTTTTCATATAAATAAGTCATGAATGATTACTCATATTTTTGTAATTTTATGAGATATTTCATGCTAGTTGCCAAATGATGGTTCCCACACGTGTTAGGTGACTCACATGGGCTGCTAAGAGCTGATCATTGGAGTGTATATACCAATAGTACATACATCTAAAAGCTGTGTATTGTACGAGTACGAATACGGGTGCATACGAGTAGAATTGTTGATGAAACTGAACGAGGATGTAATTGTAAGCATTTTTGTTAAGTAGAAGTATTTTGATAAGTGTCTTGAAGTCTTTCAAAAGTGTATGAATACATATTAAAACACTACATGTATATACATTTTAACTGAGTCGTTAAGTCATCGTTAGTCGTTACATGTAAATGTTGTTTTGAAACCTTTAGGTTAACGATCTTGTTGAATGTTGTTAACCCATTGTTTATTATAACAAATGAGATGTTAAATTGTTATATTATCATGATATAATGATATATAATATATCTTAGTATGATATATATACAGTTAAATGTCGTTACAACGATAATCGTTACATATATGTCTCGTTTCGAAATCATTAAGTTAGTAGTCTTATTTTTACATATGTATTTCATTGTTAATACACTTAATAATATATTAACTTATCATTTAACATAATTAACCAAGTGTATCAATATCTTAATATGATTCATATGTGAAATGTCCCGTTCTTATTGATTAAAAACGTTCCATATTAATTGATTTCGTTGCGAGGTTTTGACCTCTATATGAGATATTTTTCAAAGACTGCATTCATTTTTAAAACAAACCATAACCTTTATTTCATAGATAAAGGTTTTAAAAAAAAGCTTTACGTAGATTATCAAATAATGATAATCTAAAATATCCTGTTTACACACGACCATTACATAATGGTTTACAATACAAATATGTTACAACAAAATAAGTTTCTTGAATGCAGTTTTTACACAATATCATACAAGCATGGGCTCCAAATCTCGTCCTTATTTAAGTATGCGACAGCGGAAGCTCTTAATAATCACCTGAGAATAAACATGCTTAAAACGTCAACAAAAATGTTGGTGAGTTATAGGTTTAACCTATATATATCAAATCATAATAATAGACCACAAGATTTCATATTTCAATACACATCCCATACATAGAGATAAAAATCATTCATATGGTGAACACCTGGTAATCGACATTAACAAGATGCATATATAAGAATATCCCCATCATTCCGGGACACCCTTCGGATATGATATAAATTTCGAAGTACTAAAGCATCCGGTACTTTGGATGGGGTTTGTTAGGCCCAATAGATCTATCTTTAGGATTCGCGTCAATTAGGGTGTCTGTTCCCTAATTCTTAGATTACCAGACTTAATAAAAAGGGGCATATTCGATTTCGATAATTCAACCATAGAATGTAGTTTCACGTACTTGTGTCTATTTTGTAAATCATTTATAAAACCTGCATGTATTCTCATCCCAAAAATATTATATTTTAAAAGTGGGACTATAACTCACTTTCACAGATTTTTACTTCGTCGGGAAGTAAGACTTGGCCACTGGTTGATTCACGAACCTATAACAATATATACATATATATCAAAGTATGTTCAAAATATATTTACAACACTTTTAATATATTTTGATGTTTTAAGTTTATTAAGTCAGCTGTCCTCGTTAGTAACCTACAACTAGTTGTCCACAGTTAGATGTACAGAAATAAATCGATAAATATTATCTTGAATCAATCCACGACCCAGTGTATACGTATCTCAGTATTGATCATAACTCAAACTATATATATTTTGGAATCAACCTCAACCCTGTATAGCTAACTCCAACATTCACATATAGAGTGTCTATGGTTGTTCCGAAATATATATAGATGTGTCGACATGATAGGTCGAAACATTGTATACGTGTCTATGGTATCTCAAGATTACATAATATACAATACAAGTTGATTAAGTTATAGTTGGAATAGATTTGTTACCAATTTTCACGTAGCTAAAATGAGAAAAATTATCCAATCTTGTTTTACCCATAACTTCTTCATTTTAAATCCGTTTTGAGTGAATCAAATTGCTATGGTTTCATATTGAACTCTATTTTATGAATCTAAACAGAAAAAGTATAGGTTTATAGTCGGAAAAATAAGTTACAAGTCATTTTTGTAAAGGTAGTCATTTCAGTCGAAAGAACGACGTCTAGATGACCATTTTAGAAAACATACTTCCACTTTGAGTTTAACCATAATTTTTGGATATAATTTCATGTTCATAATAAAAATCATTTTCTCATAATAACAACTTTTAAATCAAAGTTTATCATAGTTTTTAATTAACTAACCCAAAACAGCCCGCGGTGTTACTACGACGGCGTAAATCCGGTTTTACGGTGTTTTTCGTGTTTCCAGGTTTTAAATCATTAAGTTAGCATATCATATAGATATAGAACATGTGTTTAGTTGATTTTAAAAGTCAAGTTAGAAGGATTAACTTTTGTTTGCGAACAAGTTTAGAATTAACTAAACTATGTTCTAATGATTACAAGTTTAAACCTTCGAATAAGATAGCTTTATATGTATGAATTGAATGATGTTATGAACATCATTACTACCTTAAGTTCCTTGGATAAACCTACTGGAAAAGAGAAAAATGGATCTAGCTTCAACGGATCCTTGGATGGCTCGAAGTTCTTGAAGCAGAATCATGACACGAAAACAAGTTCAAGTAAGATCATCACTTGAAATAAGATTGTTATAGTTATAGAAATTGAACCAAAGTTTGAATATGATTATTACCTTGTATTAGAATGATAACCTACTGTAAGAAACAAAGATTTCTTGAGGTTGGATGATCACCTTACAAGATTGGAAGTGAGCTAGCAAACTTGAAAGTATTCTTGATTTTATGAAACTAGAACGTTT